>NC_080679.1:35779278-36404278 GCF_030445035.2 Dasypus novemcinctus
AGTTGAAATTGAAATTTAATTTATTTAAATTTAATAGCCAAATATATCTAATAGCCAGTGTATTTTATTTTTTTTTATTTTTTATTTTTTTGATTGCTTACATGTTTATTTTTTTTTAATTTTTTTATTTTTTATTGACTTTGTAATAATATTACATTAAAAATATATATGTGAGGTCCCATTCAACCCCATCCCCCCACCCCCCCTCTCCCCCCCCCAACAACACTCGTTCCCATCATCATGACACATCCATTGGATTTGGTAAGTACATCTTTGGGCACCTCTGCACCTCATATACATTGGTTCACATCATAGCCCATACTCTCCTCCATTCCATCCAGTGGGCCCTGTGAGGATTTACAATGTCCGGTGATTCCCTCTGAAGTACCATCCAGGGCAGCTCCATGTCCCAAAGACGCCTCCACCTCTCATCTCTTCCTGCCTTTCCCCATACCCTTCGTCCACTATGTCCACTTTTCCCATTCCAATGCCACCTCTTCTATGTGGACATTGGATTGGTTGTGTCCATTGCACCTCTATGTCAAGAGGAGGGTCAGATTCCACCTGGATGCTGGATGCAATCCTCCCATTTTCAGTTGTAATCGCCAGTGTATTTTAAAGTGCAGCTAAATCTAAATGTATATAAAGGGAATCTGTCTGCAAATTCCAGACTATGAGAACCATCACAGGCTAAATGATGCAGTTTCTAAAACTAAATGAAAAGGAAAATAAAGCAGGAGAATAAAATAAGAGATTAAAAATATTTAGAAAACATGGTAGGCAGAATAATGACCTCACAAATATGTCTGCTTCTTAATCACTAGAATCTCTCAACATGTTACCTTGATAAAAAGAATTGTGCAGGGAAGAATTTTGCTTGATTAAGTTAAGAATATTGAGGTAAGAAGACTATCTTAGATTATTTAGGTGGGCTCAATGCAATCATAATGATCCTTGTAAATGAAAAAAGGAGGCAGGGTAGTCAAGGAGATTTAAATAAGGAAGGTATTGCAGTGATGTGATTCTGATGAGACTGAAGATGGCAGGGAGCCAGGAATGCAGTTGGCTCTAGAAGCTGGAAAAAGCAAGGCAAAGGATTATTCCCTAGAGCCCTCAGAAGTAATTCAGCCTTACAAATACTTTGATTTTAGTTCAGTGAGACTTCTGACCTTCTTAACGGTAAGGTAATAGATTTGTGCTGTTTTGAGCCATTAATCTGTAGTAATTTATAACAACAGCACTAAAAATCTAATATAGGAGACATATAAACCAAATGCAATGTGTGGATTTTATTTGGCTACTTCTAGGAAAACCTGTGCTGAAATTTTTTTGAAAGAATCTGCCACCCCTTCCTGTGGGAGGCCTACAGGAAATGAATAGTTTGACAATTCACTTCACTGTGCACACATTTTCAAGGCGACTAATCAGTTTTGGCTCCTTGTTTCTGAATATCAGCCAGTCAGGAAAGGACTCGCTCCAATAAGCATGCCTATGAGTGAAACAACAAACCTTACCCAGCTAGCATGCTTCTACAGATTATATCAACCCATTCTGAAAGTATTCCAAGCCATGCTTCCCATAACTCTATTCTTATCAGATAAAAATCAGCAGTCTGCTCTGCTTGGTGTGACTATGTCTGACCGGCATAAATCTCCCTTAATATAATGAGCAATAAATTCAAGCTTTTTAAAATATTTCAGACATGGGAGGGTGTTTTCATCATTCTTTGACATTCTGGCATTTACACCAAGATTCTTTTGAAAATTACTAGTTGGCAGCATCCCAGATGACCCATAGACCCCCCCACCAGGTGCATTTACTGGACTCCTTGTATCCAAACTCCATCTGTGCTTCAAAGATGCTGGCAGACCAGTTGGTCTCCACAAAGTTCTGACCTCTGACTAATTTCTTGGAGTTCTCATTGCTAGATTTATTTTGTTATCCTAGGATTTGGAATCGATTAGATATTTGTATAAAATGTTTCTTTGGAGTAAAAGGAACTAGTTCTTTCTATAAAGTAGTCTGATCTTTTATCTTGGAGGTGGATCATTTAGTAAGTAATTAGATCTATGTCTTAGCATAAAAGAATTAGACCTGTTATTCTGGAGGCATGCAGTTTGCTAAATAACTTGACATTAACTTGCTTATTCTGCTATTTGCTTTCTCTTTGCTGTTGTTTGTTTATATGGATTAAGTCTTATTTCATGTGTTTTTATTTTGCCCAGGCTTGCTTTTTCATGTTCAGTTTGTAATGTAGTGTTCCAAAAGGAATTGATAAAGGCATAGGACCAATAATGCAAGCTGGCCCTGAGGTCTGGGGTTGGGGTCTGTTAGACTGCTGACCATTTGTGAAAAAGCTATCAAACTTTGCCTTGGGTCTACTATGAAACTTAATGAAAGCACTATCTGTCTTACCAGTTTGTGAAAGAAAGTCACTTAGATTAGTCTGTGTTCCAGGACCAACAAATGTTAAGTCTTTGACTATGAAGCTCCTTTGTCACCTTTGCTTGCTTGGGGAACCTGTTCACTGACCTAACCTGCTGACAACCACAGTGGCACGTCTTCTCATTTACATGGCTTTGTCAATGCCAAAGTCTCTAGCACCTCCTGGAAGTATTTTTGCTTTGTGCTATAATTACAGTAATTGAACTTTTCTTAATATGTTATCAGAATAAAATTGTCTTAGAATACTCATGGTCATTATGGGGAACTTTTGACTTCTCAAAATCAATGTATCAATACATTAAAGCAGAGATTTCTGAAAATTAAGAGCTAAAACACTTAATGTTCAGTATCAACTTTTTAAATTGGTTTGGAGAAATCTCTGAACATAATTTTAAATCCAAGAAAATCTCTTTCAAAGATTTTTTTAAGTTCCCCAAACCAATTGTCTTTTACCCCTCTTCCTTTTTACTCAGCCTTACCTGACACTCTAAATGACTTCTTTTTCTCCAAGGTTTATTTAGGAAAAAATAAATCACATTATAACATTGCTTGGCTAGAAGATAGATTTATAGAAATTGAGTTAAACTATCTAGTATCAAATTAGTGGTTATAGTTAAGAATTTCTCTAAATATCAGGAAGTCAGGCTGAAATTTGCTGCAAATGAATTTTGAATGAATGTTGTTACATGTTTATTATCCTGAACTACAGATCTATGCCTACAGTGAAAACAAAAAATAAAGGCAAAAGGTTGCCTTGAGAAACAAAAAATAAGGAAAACACCATGTATAAGACAATTTGGAGGGAACATTAATTTAAAGTCAGATTGGCAATGATTGAAAAATGAAAACTGAGCAAAGATAAAAAATAGACTTCAAGAAATTTTCAAACAATATCCTGGATAGATCCAGCTGCTAAAGTAAAGCAAGCCATGTCCCTCTCTTGTAAATGTGCTTAAACATCAATTAGTGAATTTAATTAGAAAAAAATCAATTAAAATGTGAAACTGCCATTTTATAAAATGTCCAGTATACATCTAGGTGTTTTCAGAGAGCATTAAAAATTAAACAAGTTAGGAATTGATACTTCTGATGTCTCTCTAGATAAAACAACTTGCCCCTGGAAAAAACCAATATTTAAAGGCCATCTGTTATATAAGAATTGGGAGACTTTATGTAAGGATTACTCCAGATACCACAAACTGAAGCCTCATTAAAAAATAAAAAAACACATCCTATATTGACTAAATCACAAAAGGATGACTATCCAATAACTGTCCAATGATGTGTCACTCCCAGGGAAACATTTGTACCCAACAATTTTCCTGTATCTTCTCTAAATTGCCGAGGCATTGTCCATAATGTTAAATAGACAACAATGCAGCTTTCACATTTCTGTCAATGTCCTCATAGCTACCATTAATCCCAATACTTGAGCATCAGACACTTCAAAGTAAAATTTTTAAATTATCTGAAAAGCAAGAAGGAAAACAAATTGATTTTTTGCAAAAAAATAATAGACTAAAAAGAAAGTTTGTGTTAAAGGAAAACTTACTGGGTACAATAGATTGTAAAAGAAAAGAATGAAAGAAATACTTGAGGGTCTATAATAAATTGTAGAAATCCTGAGGGAATATAAACTCTTTGTACTTTTACTAGAAACACTCAGATCAAATAATTCCTAACTTTGGACTGACTTGGCAGCAATCCATCAGAAGATGATCTAGGTTTGAGAGGTTCAGAGGACACAAGTAAACTACATAAAGAGAAGACCCAGATCCCATGCCATGTAACTCACTTCCCTAGAAGTCTCTCTTTTTATCTTCACCTATGGCCCTATGGTAGATTATTTTTCATCATGTGGCAGTAGGGACCACCCAGGGTGGTACATGGAAGGGTTTCTCAGTGTGTTGGTGAAAGGTGAAATAGTCTGCTACAACGCAGACCTGCTCAGGAGTGTATCTGTAATAAAGGTGAGGAGAAAACCTCCCAAGGGCTCTAGTTCTAGGACTCCTTCTCTAAGACAATATCCTAAGGTACACACCATAGAACATTTCTTATACAAATCAGGACATATATTCACATACACTTGGGAAATGCTTATTAAAACAATTTTCTTTGTGACATCACTCTTCTTATACTGCTGTGCATTGTGAATCCTTGACAAGGATTATTATTTCCCAAATGTTTTTGAACCCATTATTAAATAGTTTAATGAAGGATCAGTGTCTAGTGAAAAACAGGGTTAGAAACACATACCTAAGGACTTATGTAATAACTCCATCTCAGACTCTCTTTATTAGGTCGATCATTTTAAATCTTTGCAAATAAATATGTTAAATTAAAAGCAAGGATTGAAATTATTTGTTGAATCTTAACAAGTATATGTCATCTACAAATTTGAAGTGTTTAGTCTGGAATTGAAGGTTTGTATATGTGCTGGTTTTAAATATGTGTTTAAATAAAGATTTTTAAAGGTAAAAGGCCAATTAGTACACTGGAAATTATGCTCCTGGTCTACCAGCAGCAGGATGTGGGCTGGTTATTTTCTAATAAGTTTGAGAAATTTTCAAGAATGTCCTTGAGATCTTTCCAACATGCTGCTGGTGTGTGTGTGTGTATGTGTGTGTTTGTAAATTTATTTTAATCTTTATATACTAGGAGTGATCAGTTAACATTTGAGTTACCCTAATTATAAATTCACCCTTCAAGAGGGATGAGATGGGATCTGAAAAAGTCTAATTAAGGTTTCTTATTTTAAAGGCGCTGTTTTGGAAAACACTTCAAATATTGCTAAATCTTCATTGATGGTACCTTAAACAGCACAGAGATATTTTTAAAAATCTCTTCATTGGTGAAATAAGTGATGTATGTGATATCTGGAATGCCTAGCCATTTTGTATGAGCACTTTGGCTTTTCTATGAATAGGGGGTTAGAATCTGTCAAGCTGAGCAACCAATTAACTTTAGAGTAAGCTTCACACCAGAACTCCATTTGATCAAGTCTCATATTACTTAAGAAAAGATGATTTCTCCTCCTACTATCCTGCTAAAAGGGATTAGCTGATACCAACACTAGAACATTGTAACATTCACCTAGAGTAAACTGTTAATTCTAAAGGCATGCCAGAGTGTATACATTTTACAGAGTAGATTGTAGAATTATTCCATGTGCCTCCTTGAGAGATGCTTGTATGTGGCTCAAGATTTAGTCTGTAACCTACATCAGATTTCAAGGTTGGGTGAGTAAAGGTCCATAGCCCTCCTGTACTGTGTCTAATCTGTTAACTATGTCCATATGGTTTTGCATTTAAATATATTGATCTTTTTGCACATGCGAAAACATTAATTTAGTTGTTGTTGTTGGTCATGGTGGTGATAATAGTTCATTGGGAAAGCTGGTCTAAATAAACCTACCCAACATATTATAAGATGTGGAACTCATGTTTAGCATTCTTTTTGTGTGTGTGGTGGGGAATACACTGCCAAAAGTTGGTGCTGGACAAACCTGAATTAAATTTTGTGGAGACAGAATGCCAACTGCTTTGTATTATGGGAGAGAGCATAAAAAATTAAGAATACATATCAGAAGATCAGAAATACTGGGGTATGTTGCACTTTTAAGCATATTTTTAAAGTCTGAGAAAAGTAGAAATAAGGGAAGAGCATAGCTGTAGCTATATTTCTTAAATGGATAGATATATTTATCTTAATTTTTAAAACATAAATTGATCTGGCAGGTCATTTAACATCTTATTGTTTCAGCAGCTAGATGACCCCTAGATATCAGTCTTGAATATTCTACATTGGTCTTTTCTCAGAGATGTGGAGAGCAAAGACATTTTTTTTTTCCTGATTCTCCTGAGTTTGTCATGGATTGCTAAGTCATAGCAGTTGATACAAGTTAACATTCTTTCTTTTAAAAATTAATTGAATTATCTGAGCTTGAGATACGATGCAATCAACACCAGCGCTTATTGAAATCCAGAGAATGCATTTTTTTTACTAAGAAATTTTGGAATTCAGCAAGTGCCAGACTCTTCTGATTTACTAAAAGTGAAGGGAATATTCAGAGGCCCCTTCTTGCAACAAAGGTGAGATGTAACATTCTTCATCACATTCTTCTCATTTCTACAGATTGAGCTAACTGGAGCCAATTATTTCTTCTATACTGTCAGTTTATCAAACCTGAGCTACTTTTATCTGAGAATACTGTTTTTGCATCAATGTGATTAAATCACAAATCTACAAGTGTCCTCTAGTGTTCTTCACGATAATTGTGTAAACCTCTGAGCTCTTTTGACATGTTCTTAAACAGTGCAATATCTATAAGTGGCCTTCATTCTTGAAATAGATGTGGCAAAAAGAGAAAATATTCCCTCATCATGTTATTGAACTCTGTAGCCATTCTGACTCTTGGCTGCAGCTTATATTTTTAGTTTGGTTGTGGGAATGGATGGATGGATGGATAGATAGATAGATAGATAGATAGATAGACAGACAGACAGAAAACTCACAATGTCCCATTTAAATCATTTTTAAGTATAGACTTTATTAGTATTAATCATATTCACAATATTATAGTAATATCATCGCCATCCATTACTGAGGCTTTTTCATAACCACAAACAAAAACTCTACTTATTAAGCAATAACTCCCAATTTTCTCTTTCATCTAGTCCCTGATAATCTCTAATCTACTTTCTGTATCTATAAATTTGCTTTTTCTAGATATTTCATGTAAGTGAACTTATACAGCATTTGTCCTTTTGTGTTTGCTTTATTTCACCAACCATAATGTTTTCAAGTATCTTCCATGTTATAGCATGTATCTACTTCATTCCTTTTGCAGCTAAATAATATTCCATTAAACGTATATCTCATATTTTGTTTATCTGTTCATCTGTTGATGGGCACTTGGGTTGTTTCCACTTTTTGTCTGTTGTCACAGCTTCACTGTGGTTTCAACAACAAAAGAAAAACAGAAAACAAACAAACACAAGCACACATGCACAAAACCCTGCAAATGTAAATTCAGACTTAAATAGTTCTACTGATTTAAATGAATAAATTTATTGATTTAATTGATACAACACTTCATTTGAAGTGTTAGTGACCCCGTTCAGAAAATTTCAATATAAGGAAAAGGAAGGAAAAATATTGGATAATATTAAGAATAAATTCAAAGGTTGGTTAAAAATATATCAATATGAGAGGTTTAGAGAAAATTTCAGATTTCTGTCATTTCAGTACCCTCTTTAATCTCCAAGCAGTATGAAGTCAAGGACCATAAATACTTTATTATGCAAACTCTAGCACCTTTAGAGGAATTTGTTAAACACTTATTAGCTAATTAACAAATTTTCTAATTGAAAAGTGAGAATAAGCAGTGTTCCCTAGGAGAGAGCAGGATGTCTGTTCTCTGAAGCAAGAAGTTAAAATTTCAGAAATACAAAGGAAGGAGAAAGAGAAAAAAGTTAGCTAGATTAATTTTGCATTTAGCATAATCATCTCTATTCCTGAAATGTCATAGTCTCACTTCAGGGAAATCTCTTAATGACGGCAATTAAAATTCTTTAAATATTTTGGTTTTTCTTTTTAGTTTTTAATTTTTCCAATTAAACATGAGATATAACTTTATTTCTGAAAAGATCAAATCACTTCTAGTTTGCTCTCTTATTACCTGCTCTGCAAAATAAGAATAATTATTTTGTAATATTGAAAATTGGTTAAAATTACCCTGGCAACACAACACCATAGTCTCAGTGGGACTTCTTAAAGGATCTGGATAATTCACTCATTCATCCACCAAATATTTGGGGCTTTCCCCATGCTAAAATCTATACTAAGCACAATAACAAACAAAACATGATCCTTGTTCTCAATAAATGTATGAAAGAATCTATGCATATTTTTTTATACTCACCTTTTTCCAAATGATATGTAAGGAAGCATTTGGATAGACATAAAATATGTTCCTATCCATGCATAAGCAAAAACAATATAAAAAATGGGCTATCTATATGTGGTTATGTTGAAAGATATATAGTTTTTAAAGAACCATGCATGTGTATAAATATTTACACATAGTTACCTTCATTTGTCCATTATATCTGTGCCTCAATCTATAGCACTGCATGTAAATGTATCAAGATGCCTGTTTTCAGATGGACCAACATCTCTCTCTGCAAACAAGCCAATACTGCACTCAGTGTGAAGTATATAATGACCAAGAAAAGCAGACATGATCTCTGCCCTCACAAAACTCAGTCTTCCACTCTGGGCCCTAGGAGCTGAAGAGGTTTAATAAAACAAAGCTATGGGAGGGAAACGGTTTGCCTGTCTTCCAATTCTGTGAGTGAAATGTAAATTAGGATGAAGTTCAGTTAAACAGCTCCTTGTAATGGTGTGATTATAAAGGATAAAAAACACACCACCACCAAAGTACAGGACTAACCCGCTCTAAGACCAGCTAGCTCCTGGGAAGTAGAGAGGGTATCAAACTACTTGGAACAGGAACCTTCCCATCACCCCTCTTGTTTGCTTTTTTGGCTCCAAAGAACTCATTTATCCAAATGCTGCCAAACAAACAGAAGCTGCCCTGTAGCCTCTTTTTAGCATTTGCAGGAGCATCCTCCTCCAAAACTCAGAACTATCTTCTCCAATGGGAACAATAAGCTTCACAGACCTTATGGATTGGTCACAGATTTTCTGTCCATTGGGCTCCAAGGTCCACCTTGGAGCCCTGGCCTCTTCATTCCTAGAGACTCTGATAATGGATTGTTTCCAGAGGGCCCCATTTCTTCATCTAGAGCAAATCTAAGTAATAACTTCTGTCCATGCACATGGTTATCCTGCAACCAGAAGAATTACAGGTCAGGAGGACTTAGCTTCTTGCTGCTAACTCCTGTCTTGACCACCTGCTGCTCCACAAGTGGGGAGACCAAACGGAGAAATTTCCTCACAGACTGCCCTTCTGACCTTCTAGCTCTGGGACTGCAGTCACCGCACCCATACACTGTGCTGCTGAGAGGCCCACTCACCTCTTCTGGCCATGACTTATTTTTAAAATATAAAAGCAAGTAAAATTTGGATCATTATTGTCCAATACTTGTTATCTAAGAAAGAGAAATCCTTGTTTGCATTATAAGTTGTGACATGGTAGCCTTCGCTGACTTAGCAAGCAGATGTTTGTTTTGGAAGGCTCTCTTACCCTACTTCACAACATCATACTCAGCCAAGTCAATTTGGTCTCAAGGCTGGGCGATATCACAGCAGGTTTAATCCAGCCAAATAAGGACACTCCCTTAGCTCTGTTAGCATCCATCACAGCATTATCACAAGCTGAGTAAAGCAATCAAAATGATGGATTCCTTACAGTAAGCACAGACATTTTATTATTGTAAAAGTCAGAGAGATGTAGGGCAGGGGTTATTACATCTAATCTCAAATCACAGCTAATAACCCTAATGATTTAAAATGGCACAAATAATTCTAATTTGGACACTCGATAAATATTTATTACATTCATTATAACTGAGAAAATGAGTATCTTGCTGAGTATTAACAGGATCACTCAGAGCAGCTTCCCTGTCCTGAGAAGCACTGCCTCACTTGAGTATTGGCTCTGAACCTAAGTGTGATAGAAGCCTGATAAAATGATGACTTTTCTTATCAGAATCAGCATAACAATATGAATGGAAAGGCACATTCATTCTCTATACTTCCATGGAACATATGGGGGCAGATGGATAATCCCCTTAACCTCAGAAAGTGCCTGACTTTGATGTTTCTGAAACAGAAATTCTTTCAAATGAGTGTGTTAACCAGCAAACCTTAAATTTTAGAAAATAAATGTACCCAAGGCTCCCAAAAAGTAACTGGAAAATGTGCAGAGTAAAAATGAATGAAACAAATAGGACAAGTTCAGGCACGTGGCTCAAATCGTTGCCAATTATCCATTTGTTTATAACATTACCCTTGTGTGCATCTTCATTAAAGTTGTATGCCAAAGTCTAGTTCTCTATCACAAAAGTATTTTTAATGATCTATCAACTGACAAACCAATTAAATTCTATTTTTGTTGAAATCAAAGAAATAGAAACTCATATTTACAAAATGATTTGTTACTAATTAATTTGAGTCAAAATTTCTGAGAAGTCTGATAAAGAGTCTTCACCAAAATTTACATCTCACTTCTCACCATGATTTCCTCTCCTGCGTCTTGACTATTTTGCAGACTGGCATTCAACAGGAGCCTTTTCTTCCCTCTTTCCCATTTTTTAAAATTTGCAACATGAAAATGCTGCAGCCTAATTTCCTACCTCTTCCTGCTCTCATCGTATATAATTTATTGGTAAAAGGACTTGTGGGAGCTGTTCAATGAAATAATGAGGCAGGAGTCAAGATTAAAGAGGAAGAGGAGAATAGAAAAGCAGAGATAGGAAATAATCAGCATTAAAATGCTATTACATATTAACTTTTTAAAAAAGGAAAACTGTTCCTACTGCTTTTTCATCTATTTTCAGGGAGGAAGTAGCATAAAGATATGCTGTTAAGTGGATTTAGAAATTGAAATCAGGCTACTTTAGTATCTTTAGGTACAAATGGAATACATGTCTTTTAACCGTTTGATCAAATTACCATAGGCCTATATATAAAGAGAAAATACTTTGGATGACATTAATGGGAATAAAGAAATGATTCTTAATAAAAAAATTATTTATAAGATAAATTATTTTCCAGAGGAAGGGACAGAGAATTGATGTGCCTGAGGATTCAGCAGACTGTCATTTTATGGCTGCTACAGGATAAAAGGCATGGTGGTGAGGCCCAAAAGCTATTATCCAAGAAAAGCATTAGGATATCCAAAAGATGACTTAAACTCTCTCAAAACCCTTTTACTGAAAAACCCAGTGAAAAAACTTAAAAAACACCTCTACATGCTGGCATAATTAAAATGGAAATAAAACAAATTAGAAGGAAATCTTTTAGCAACCTAAGAACTCTTAAAATTGAAGAGAATGTCTCTGTGAAGAGTGGAAGAGATGACAAGTAAATCATCAAAATCAAGTCCCTTGTCTTCCATGGTAAGAGAATCTCTGCCATGCTCAAGATGCCCCTACTCATTATTCTCTATGGCTGTGGGAGTAAACAGTTTATGCAACTTCCACCTCTACTTCTTAAAAAGAAATTGCTACCCTGAACCACCACTATTTCCCCTTCCCACATTGTTGGTGGAGGACACCCCCACAATTGAGATGCAAATAAAGATAGCATCCTAGGAGATGGAAGAGCAGCCATGGAGAAGAAACCTTGCTTGAAAGATCACCTGGGACAAATGTAGTCCACTGACAAGAACCACTTACTTTTAGAGGCAGAGGTAGGAAACAGTATATTGCATTGGGAGGGTCTCTCTCACTTATTTTTTTAACAGCATTTAGATTTTTTCCTAAATAACAGAGTGAGTGTTTAAGCAGTCAGTAAGTTAATCCCTCTTTATCTTAGAAAGCTCATAACATTTCCCTCACATATTTTATAGGCTTTCTTCTGCATCATGCAAACTGCCACATTATTTGGTTCATGATTTGGTTCTCAAATAGTGTAGATGGTGTTGGTTAATGACATCACCAGTGTACAGTGAGAAGGAAAAATATTCACATAATTATAATCATTCCATTTAAACACTATCATTTGCTCTGGAATTGTGTTCTTGCTGCATGATTCAACTTAAAATTTTACTTTCTTTTATGAAATAATAATAATAACAGATAATAGTGGTTAACTCTCCAAGAGTGCACATTATGCCAATCATATTCAAAGATCTTACTCATAAAAAGAAAATGTGGGTAGTTGGTTCCTAATATACTTATTTAGAAAAAAATGACTAACTAAAGTATGTCCTAATTATTTGTAATTAATTGGTCTGGAAACTAATGTCATTGAAACTATATCTTTAAGAATGAAAAGAAAAAATTACATGGGAAATTTGAAATACTGTTTCAGTCATAATTTACAAAAAATTTATACTACTCATTAAACTGATAGTAGAGGATAAACTACCACTGTGATGCCTGAATATCACAGCCAACTCCTTTTTTCACACCGTGTACAAGCAGTTATTATTCCACCAGTCCTGATCATTTTTTCAGAAAAAATATTTTTGATTTTTTATTTAAATTCATTGGTTTAATACATTCTGACATCCAGCAGAAATATAATCTTTCCCCAAATTCTCACTTATGCTTATTACATCATACTTTATGTATGTGTAACATCTAGTAAGGTAAAACTTTCAATAAAATAATTGTTCTGTTTATTCTGTTGATTGTTTCAAGTCCCAGTTAATATGTGATAATTTTTTATTTAAGATGTTATAATTGTACTTGACAACATATTGATTTTATCTGTTCACAACTTTTCTGGAGGTGAATAAAACTTTAGTAAAGGTGGTTTTGTTCTCCACATAATTCATGTTTTGTTCTGTATATCAGGTATTCATGCATCCAGTTTTGTAGAAGTCTTATTTCTCCTTCTTATCAGATGTTTTTTTTTAAAGATTTATTTATTAATTTATTTCTCTCCCCTTCCCCCTCGCCCCAGTTGTCTGTTCTCTGTGTCTATTCACTGCGTGTTCTTTTTTGTCTGCTTCTGTTGTTGTCAGCGGCATGGGAATCTGTGTTTCTTTTTGTTGTGTCATCTTTTTGTGTCAGCTCTCCATGTGGGCAGCGCCATTCTTGAGCAGGCTACACTTTCTTTCGCGCTGGGCAGCTCTCAATTACGGGGTGCACTCCTTGCCCATGGAGCTCCCATATGCGGGGGACACCCCTGCGTGACACGGTATTCCTGCGCATGGGCCAGCTGCACACAGGTCAAGGAGGCCCAGGGTTTGAACTGTGGACCTCCCATGTGGTAGACGGATGCCCTAACCACTGAGCAAAGTCCTCTTCCCTACTTATCAGATGTTGATCTTCAAAATAATCCCTTGTCCCAACTTAAGGTACTTTAAATCTTATACCTTAAGTTAATATAAAAATAGAATATTATTTTTAATGTACTGTACCTGTCTATGATTGGGAAACTCTTTGGTAAATGCACTTAAATTTTTTCAGTTAAAATCAGTCTTTGTTTTAGGAAAAGTGGATAATTGTTTGGATTTAGCCTTTGACTTACTATTTTCAGACTTTCAGAATGAGTGTTAAGATGTGATAGCTCAACTTCTGCCTCTTGTTGAGGAAGAAAAGCGGAGGGAGAGAAGGGAGGGAGAAAGACAGGGTAGGGGGAGACAGACTGCTTTTTAAAAATATTTGATGATTCCAAATGATCATAAACTACAGTTCTTCGTCTGTGCACTGAGGCACTCTGCTGCACTAACCTGATAGGGGGTGACCACAGCAAACACTTCGTAATGTGTTTGTTTTATTTCTTTATCTTTATAGTTCAGTTTGGACAACTTCTATTGCCTATTTTAGACAATAATAATGTTTATTGATTTCTTTGCTCTATTCAGTCTGCTGATAAATCCATTAAAATAATTATTCATTTTGATAGCATGTTATTCATTTACACAATTTATATTTTATTTCCTTTTATTTTTTATTTTATTTTTTAATAAAACTTTTAAAATTAAAGTTAATAGATCACATAGAACTTGACATTAAAAAAACATAAGAGGTTCCCATAGAACCCACTCCCCACTCCCCTACCCCATCATTTTTGTAATTTGTATTTTTTTGAAGATACATACATCACAAAAAAAGTTTACAATATAAAAAATATAAGAGGTTCCCGTATATCCCCCATCACCTCACCCCACTCCTCCCACACCAACAACCTCCCCCATCATTGTGGCACACTCATCGCACTGGGCAAACATATTTTGAAGCACAGCTGCACCATGTGGATAATAGTTTACTCTGTAGTTCACACTCTCCCCCAGTACATTCAGTGGATTATGGCAGGATATATAATGTCCAGCATCTGACCCTGCAATATCATTTAGGACAACTTCAAAGTCCCAAAAATGCCCTCACTACATTTCTTCTTCCCACTCCCTGCCTTCAGCAACTACTGTGGTCACTTTGTCCCCATCAATGATACAATTTCTTCTATTAGTAGTCACAAAAGTTTTATAGTAGAATATCAGTAAGTCCACTCCAAGCCACATTTTATGCCTCCATTCTCTGGTCCCTGTGATGGTGATGTCCACTCCACCTCTATATTGAGAGGGGGCTTAAATTTCACATGGATGATGGATACAATTCTCCTGCTTGCAGTTGTAGGCACTCTCAGTTCCCTGGTGTGGTGACTGACCATCTTCACATCCCTCTTAGCTGATCTGTGTTAAGTCCAACGAACCAGAGAGTAGGAGTTGCAACTCTGCTGAGGCTCAGGACCCAGCTGGCACATGGACAGTCCAGAGATTCAAGTCTCCTGAGTACACACCAATGTTAGCACCAACCAAACGTTCATTAAAAGTGACAGAAGAGACATGTGTATAAAGGTCACATCTGAGCCCAACTCCATCACACTCAGGGACACAAATTCCAAAGTAGGGCCCACTGACATGGTACTGAGCTCCAGAGCTGTCTGCCATGACCATATCCCTGTGTGTCTCTGTAGCCCTCGGGAGAACCAGTACTTGCAGTTGTATCCACTTTGGCTGTTTCTGAGGAGTGATTTCCTTTTATAGCTTCCATCTCTTTTATAGTTCCCAGATCTGTTCATGTGTACAGGCAGTCTTTTTCACTAGAATCTTTAATAGTAAACTGGGATTGTTTCAGATTTCCTGTGTATTAATTCCAATATCTGGTCCACCTATGAGTCTGGTTTTATCTCATGACTCTGGTTCATTTTTCTTGCTTTTTTGTGCATCCTGTAGTTTTTTTTTAACTGGTGATGGACACTGTATATAAATGAACAGTAGAGATTTAAGTAAATTTTATTTACACCTGGAAATAGACACAGGGCTTTGTTTGGGAGGTTGAGTCAAAGTAATCAGTAATTGATCTGAGTTGGGATTTTCTTGTTGATATTTTTACCTTAGGTGCATCAAAAATATATTTCCAATTTTTTCAAATTTTTTGGATTTTATTTGTAATTTTTAGAATTATTATTATTCCATTTTCTTATTAATTTTATTTGGTTATTTTGTTAGTTTCATTTTTTAATAAGTTTTGGATCACAGAAGGGTCACAATTGTTGTGGGGTGTCAGTGATGGGGGATGCACCTGGGGCAAACCACTGCAGCATACAAATGTGTTCAAGTATTCATGGGGCATTGTCATGGTGGGTGACATCCACATAATAACCAAAAGAATATCAAATTCCCACCCTGGAGTGCTCTGCCACATTCTCTAATGGGACAGCAAGAATTGCTTGAGTACAGTGGCAGTGCCTGGTGAATGAGGATGGACCATTGTCATGGGCCTTTGATGAGGATGACTGTACTTATGAAACTTTTCTTTAGAATTTGAAACTTAGCTTAGTATTATATGTTACCTAAGTGTTACCTCCTGAGAGCCTCCTTGTTCCTCAAATATAACCTCTCTCTAAGCCAAATTCAGAATTAAATGCATTACCTTCTCCCTCACCCCTGGCATGGAACATGACTGCTGGAATTAACCTCCCTGGCACCATGAGATTTTTACCAAGCACCAACTAGCAATGCACCTGTAAATACAAATGAATTTTTATGGCTAAGAGATTTCAAAGTGAGTCAGGAAGTCATTCCAGTGGTTATGATTATGCATGTCTCAGCAGGATCCCATTGGCTGCCACAATAAACATTGCCTCTAATAATGGGGCTCCTGAGAACTCTAAAGACATACAGACACTATAGGCAGGGCAGAGAGCTCAGGAGTTTGGCATCCTGCCAGTGGACCCTACTTTAGAATTTCTGCTCCCTGGTGTGGCAGAGTTGGACCCATTTGTGGTTTCCCTAATATGGCTCTTCTGTCACTTCTATTTGAACATATAGTTAGTACTATACTTGATATTTGTATGTCCAATATACTTAAATCTTTGGAGAATGTCCATGTGCCAGTTAGGCCCTGAATCTCAGCAGAGTTGCAACACCTACTCTGCAGTTCATTGGATTCATCCAGGACAGCTATCAAGGAGATATGATGGACACTGCCCACTGCAAGGAACAGAGAGTCTGCAACTGCAAGCAAGATAGTCCCATCCATCAGTCCCATGGTATCTAAGCCCCCTCTCAATTTGAGGCAGAATGGGCATCACCATCCCCAAATCCTCAGGACTGGGGAATGAGTGATAGAGCAGAGATATTCTACTATACACTTATTGTTATTCTAGCAATGGAAGAACTTTTATAATTGATGTGGAGGCAGTAGCCACCAGAGGTTCTGAGGGGAGGGGGAGGGAATAACAAATGTAATACAGGAGCATTTTTGGGACATTGATAATGTCCTGAATGAAGTTCCAATGATGGATACAGGCCATTATGTATTTTGCCATAACTTACAAAATTGTGTGGGACAGAGTGTACACTATAATATAAGCTATAATCCACACTTAGTGGCAATGCTCCAATATGTGCTCATCAATTGTAAAAAATGTACCACACTAATGAAGGAGGTTGTTAATGTGGAAAAGTATAGGAGGGGTAGGGAGTGGGGCATATGGAAATCCCCTATTTTTATGTAACATTCATGTAATCTAAAGGTTGTTGTTTTTATTATTTTTAAAAAGTATTTTTAAAAAAAGAAAAGAAAAAGAAAAAAATTCTATACCAGTGGTTTACTATCATTTTTTCTTAATGAGGGTCTGGAGTCCAGAGTGTTTTTCATATGTTTGTGTTCCTTTCAACAGTCACTGCATGCTGTGATATAGAAATTCTCTTTCTGTGCTTTCTTTCTCAGTATTACTACTTATTACTTGGTGCAAGGATGGTGGTGGTAACGGGGAAAGGAGGTCTTATTTCCCTATCAGAACTAGTCTTAAGCAGCACCTGAGCCTCAGAGAAAAGCCTCTCTCAACATTCCTGCTCTCACTCTTGCCAAGCTTTGCCATTAACAGTGGGTATTCAGGGTGTCAGTGTATTTTCTGTCCTATCCCAGCAGCAGTGAACCTCTGCCTTTATACTAGTTGCTAGCTCGCCGACTGCCAGACATGTGATTGTGACTTCTGTGATCAATGAGCAAACCACCAACTTGCCAGCAACTACATGAGAAGATCCAGTTAGATCACAATGCCTGTTTTATATCAGAAGATATTATTTTCTGTATGCCATATGTATTTTCATTCCTCTCCTTTCTACTACTGCTTTCTTTTTTGTGCTAAATAGATATTCTCCCATGCTCCATTTTTATTCTTGTTTCTTTTCCTGAAAATTTATGCTATTTTCTTAGCTGTTGGCCTGGGGATGACAATGAACATTTTAACTTAAAACAATCTAGTGTGGGTCAAAAACAACATTATTTAAATATATCCAAAAATTTGCTCCAATCTAGTTCTACTCCTTCTCCTGTATTTTGCACATTTTCATAAAATTTATATCTTTATACATTATGAGCTCATTAGAACTCTTTAAACCATTGGTTTATGATGAAAGGTTGTAATTTAAAGGTTGCCTTCTAAATCAGATAGAAGAAAAGGGTCACAAATACGCATTTGTATTTCTTTTGTGTTTACCTATAGAGTTACTTTTATTGGTCTTCTTTACTTTGTGTAGATTCAAATTTTTATCTAGGATCCTTTCATTTCAGAATTAGGGACATGTATTCATTTGCCATGGAGCTGCCAATGCAAAGTATCAGAAATGGGTTGGCTTTTATAATGGGAAATTTATTGGGGATAAAAGCTTATACTTCTGAGGCCAAATCAAGGCATCAGCAGAGAGACTTTCTCACCAAAATCAACTGCTGGTAATCCTGAACTCTTGCCACACAGTGATCAGACATATGGAAGGGATCATCTTCTCAACCTTTAACCACTCCATGAGCCCAGACACTTGGTGACTACATGCTTAAGCAATCCTCAAGTCCTTTCTAATATGGCAGGATCAAAAATTGCAGCTCTCTTTCTCCTCTGTGTGTGTCTGTCTTTCTCTGTGTCTTCACTTATATCAGACCCAGCAAGAGGGTGGAGGCCCAAGCTGGTTCACGCCTCTCTGAATAGTTCAATCAAAAGCTCTAAATCAATTTATCAAGTAATCTAATCAAAGCCCCCTTTAACTGAGTTTAATGCAGTCAGAGTACCACACCCATAAGAATGGATTCGTTTAAGAATTTGTTCTTTTGCTGGGATTCACAAAATTCAAACTGTCACAGATTTCTTTTAATATTTCAGTAGGGCAGATCAGTGAGCAATGCATTCTTTCAGTTTTTGCTTGCCTGGGAATATCCTAATTTCACCTTAATTTTGGTGGATATAAGATTATTGATTCAAATTCTTTTTCAGCATCTTATGTCATCCCACTACCTTCTGGCTTCCATTGTTTCTCATGAGAAGTCAGCTGCTAACTTTATTGAGGATTAATAGTACATGATCAGTTCTTTTCTCTTGCTATTTTCAAGATTCTTCCCTTGTTTTTGACTTTTGACGGTTTGACTATGTTGTGTCCAGGTGTAACTCTCCTTAATTTTCTCCTACTTGGAGATCATTGAGTTTAGCTTTTAGAGGTTACTCATATTCCTTGACTCATGAACCCCTTTCTCCAATTTCAAATCCAGCAGCATTGCATATCTAAGACCCTATTTCCATAGTCAAATCTTCTTTAATCACAGCTGGAAAGGGATCTCAGATTTTGAGGACCCATGTGATTAGATTGGGTCATGTAAGGTAAAATATTCTTAGGTTCCAGGGATTAAGATGTGGACAAAATTCTTGCCTTTGGGCATTTGGGCATGCCTTGCGATTTCCTTCCTTCCTCCCTCCCTCCCTCCCTCCCTTCCTTCCTTCCTTCTTTCTTGAAACCCAGACATGTATTGAGTGATAGGAACTGAGGGTAAATATGCCTTTAGTTTGAGAGTTCATGTTAAGCTCACTAGAAGTTGAACTGTGCCTAATGTTTGTGGTAACTATAGGTATCAGTCTTCAAATTCCCTTCCTGTCCTTGTGTTTGTTCCCCCTCTTGACTGACCTATATAATTCCCTTTATGGAGAGTATGGATCTCGCAGCTCTTTCAGCTGTAATCTGCAGATACTTTACTGGGACCCTCTTGATGTGGTGGTATGGTGTGGTGGAGGGGGACCATTTTGCAATCTTTCTTATATATCTTGGACTTTTGGTAGACTGTGTCTCAGGGCTGTAACCTTCACAATTGTTTCTCCTGTGATACAGCTCCCCCACTCCCAGCACTTCTGTTCTCCACTCTCTTTCCAGGCTACAGTGTTTCCCACCTATTTCCTTGAAGTCCTGACCCCTGAACACCATGACTTTTTATTTTTTACCCTCCTTTACATGAGACACAAAGGCTGGGATAAGGTTTTGGAATCATTCTCTGGCAAAGTCCTTCTTTCTGGAGAGTGACATTTGTTATAGAGAAATCTTTGAACATATTTCCCAATGGCTGGTCTTCCTCTCTCCCTGTGAAGACCACTAGGGAATCTTTCTCTGTTTCTCACCATGAGAACCCTATGATATTAATGGAGAGAAGCCTCCAAAAGCGTGGGACAACCCTAAGACTGAGGCCCTCAAGAGTTTCTTCCTTACAGTTCCACACTCAGCCTCCAGCAATTTCTCAAAATTGTCACTGAAGTGTTTCTACAAGTTTATGTCTCCTGCAACTTCTGCTTCTGGTAAGCAGATCTCTGTTGCTTTCTCTGGATGCACCTTTCTCTCCAGACTTCAGAGTGATGGTTTCACCGGCAACATCAATTTTGACAAGAAAAGTCATTGATTTTTAGTATGCCCAGGTTTTTGTTATTGTTGTAAAGATAGGATTGACAAGTTACATGCTCTTTATATGTTGGAACTTAGGAGTTGTACCCTCAAGCACTGATGTTCCAACCTTCTTTCCTTGATTAAGAAAAACTCCAATCATATGACTGTCATAAGGCAAATTTTCTCAAGTTCATGTCTCATCTGAAAAAAAATCATTTTATTCATTCTACTTTGCTTACATATAAAGTATTATAGAAAAATTTAAGTGATGCAGAAAAAGAACTTTAGTCACTGTCTTCTGTTGTTTTGTTTTTATCGACTTTAACTTCCGAGACGTATTTTGTCACAAGGATGTTTTCATGAATTCTGGTTTAAAAAAATCTCTGACCTCAAAATGTTTCTGTTCAGATGTCCCTCTTTCTAACACTGACTTTACAGGCTGATATAAGCTGCTGTTGGGGGCACTAGTTTGTGATTTTTCAAACCAGACTTCTATAGGGTGCTCTCAAACAATACCTGCCTATTGCTGCAATCTCAGGTTAATCATTTGCTTGAGTTGTTTCGTATATTCCATATCAGAATACCATCCTGCTTTACATTCAGTGGGATGAGATGTCTTCATGGAGGTGAAAGGAATTGGATTCATTAAATGCCCAGGAAGTTTGAACCATTGCAAGACAATAAAAGAAGAAAACAAATGAAAAACGCCACTTCCTTCTTAATACTCCTGTTACTATCAACCTCCCTCTGCCTGCGCTATTAGGGCCCAGACCTACAGTGTTTGAGCAGAGAAGAGGAGTGGCCTCCATTCCAGTCATATATAGGCAATGGCTAGCTCCAAAAATTTTGCAGTATGGCTTAGCTTTTATAGCATATACTTCAAAATATTTTCCCTGTCTTAAATTTATTTCCCAACTCCTCCTTTCATTGTGAAATACAACTAATTTTTTAAAAAATATAATCTTAACAAAGTCTATAAAAGGTAAAACAAATCACAAAAATATTTAATACTTATTCTTTTGTTTTATGTATTTGACAAATTATTTTAAGAATACTTCTGGGAGTTTCCACAGTATGGCTTTAGAGAAAAAATGCATTAGGAGTAGAGGCTTTTTCCACCCATATGTAGTAAATATGGTCAATGATTTAATTTAAATAGGCATTGCCTATGCTATGGTAGCACAAAACAGCCTCATTTTTAATCTTTGGGCTTTAAAAGATAGATTCTAAAACATTGTACTTATTGAATTCTCCTTACCTTTGCTGATACAAGAAAATGAATGTTTTTTAGTTTCTTTAAGAAAAAAATTGGTTTGGTTTATTAAAATGACAGTATTTAGTGGTTTCAGAACTGAAGCTCTTGGTTAGCTATTCATTGACAAGCTTACAATACAACTTTTTTTGTAATTATTGTTTCTTCTCAATGTATTTCCACCTGAGGGAAATAGAAAAACAGTAATTACTGATTTTGTGGGAACTGGGTCCTGTGTAGACAAAATAAATAAATAAAGCAAATAAACAACTACAATAAATCATGTAAGACTACCACAATCATTTACCAGGACTTCCACAAAAGCCTCCTCGCATCCGCAGTAGTTCCCCACAAATTCAAGGTACTTTGGTTAAATGGAAAATCTAATCATATCTACCCCCAATTAACAGTAAGAATTTATTTTGCTTAGTATTAAATCCTCATTGGTGTAGGTGATTGATAAATACTTGTGAATGACTGACAAAAGCCATAGCAGAACAGTTCTCATTCACTTTTTTTCTAGCCTGAATTATCAAGTCTAGTTAAAACTCCTAGTGCAAGTGACCTTGTGTCAAGAGTAAGATTTTATTCATTATCTTAATGTATAAACCTTGAGTTATTATAGAAACAGAATAACTATTATAGTTGTATAGTCCATAAAATTATCAGCAAATCCACACTACCACCCAACACAGAGATACTAGAAGATATTAGTAATATCTTCTATTAGTATAATATTCTAATAGAATAATATTCTTATTGAGTGTCAACATACTGCTTTTCATTGTAAATGTGTGCAGTTAAATGTAGGATTCCTCTAGTATTAAAAGAAAAAAAAAAGGCCTCTCCTTTGGTTACAACAAACTCCTGTTCCAGAAAAGTATATGTTTTAAAATTTAAGAATTATATTTATGCCATTGTCTAAAGTATTCAAAAATAAAGAATATGTATCTTAATAAAATGACAAATCATAGATTTTTTTTTTAGCTAGACACAACTTTTTTTCCACTCCTAGGGGACTCAGGATGAAAACTAAACTTCTGAATGCTAAAAACATAATTTGTGATAAATTCAGAATTTGATTCTATATACACATATACTGTTTTTATTTTTTATTTAGGTTTCCATTCTGCTATTACAGCCAGGCAACATACATACACTCACATACACTTATTTGTTAGAAAGCCAAGTTGGCTGCACATATCAATCAATCATTTTTATTATGGCTGCACATATCAATCAATCATTTTTATTATAGCCTAGTGGAACTTTGGCTAGGAATACCCTATAATAGTACTTTTTATCAAGGGTTTTCTGAAGGAAGCCAGAACTAGTTTGTGGCTTTTATTAGAGATCATAAATATTTGACAAGTACAAACTAGAGTTAAAACATATAAATAGACATGGTATCAATATATCCATCTTACTCCAAGAATATAATGTTAGGTATACCATATTTGGTTTATGAGTCTATTGTTGATGGTCATTGGGACTAAAAAAATGTTTTTGTTATTATATACAGTAAGATTGTGGATATTCATGCACAAATCAAATGTAAGAGCATCTCTAGCATGTAGGACTAAGAATGGAATTATTCAGTCATGGCCTAGACACATTTTAAAGTTTACTAAGGTATTGGCAAGTTTTTTTTCCAAACTCATTGTACCAATTTGAATTCCCATCAATAGTATATAAGAACTCCTGATATTTGCCACTTGCCTTTCTACAAAAAATGTATGTTACTTGAATTAAAATTTAAAAAATACATAGGGCTGTACAATACAAACAGTGAACTTTAGTATAAACCATGGAATATAGTTAACAGTACAATTATAATATTCTTTCATCAGTTATAACAAATGTATCACACTAATGCAAGGTGTTAATAATAGGAGGGGTTCCTGGGAACTCTGTATTTTCTGCATGGTTTTTCTGTAAACCTACAACTTCTCTAATTTTAAAAAATGAAAAGATATATTGTGAAATTTCTGGTATTAGTAATTTATATTCAGACTGATATTCCATTTAGTGGCGGCTCTATAATATATTAAGCCATTCTCATATTGAAGAACATTTAGGTCACTTTCTACTTTTTGCTGTGACAAGACAATAGTTCTGTAGGACAGATGCCAAGAAGAAAAATCAATAGAACAATTAATATGCATGAATGTTTTAAAAATAAGAGTCCCAGATTCACAAAGGAAAAGTGGCACAGCCAGGATTTTAACTGAAATTCATCTGATGACAAAGCTTGTTTACCTTTCATTACACCACACTATGGGACAAGATCTCAGCTGAAAACTGGAGAACTGTCTGCAGATATCTGGAGTCCTCTCTCTGTACAGTTTTCTCCTCTCTGGTACTCTTCTCTGTGAACTGGAGATGCCTTACTCTTGTGGGCCTTCTAGACTCACTTCTGTCTCCTCAACTCTGGGATACTATGGGACTCCACCTGGGTACCACCTCATATACCATAATTCAAAAACTCACTTTAAGCAGCAAAGTGGGGCAACCATAGGACTCACTTCATTTGTTCCCCATCTCTCAAGGATCACTGTCCTTCATTGCCTGATGTCCAATATCTTAAAAACCATTGTTTCATATACTCTATCCAATTTCTTAGTTGTTTCAGGTTGTATGGTATCCTCATTTGTTAAGTGTTGCTAAGGAAAATATTACACAATTGGTTGTCTTAAACAACAGACATTTGTTTTCTCATGGTTTTGGAGACTGGACATCCAAATCAAGGTATTGGCAGAGGTTACTTTCTCTAAGAGTCTGTAATATTCTTGCACTTTTCTGTCACATCACATGGCAAGCTCTCTCTCTTTTTCCATGATTCTGTTCATCTGATTTCTGCTGACTTCTGGCTTCTGACTTTTGGCTTCTTCTGACTCACTGCCTCTGAATTTCCTTTGCATATAAGGACTCCACTCATATGGATTAAGTCCACCCTGATTCAATTTGACCTTATCTAAATAGCATCTTTGAAGATCCTATTCACAAAAAAAGCCCACACTTTCACAAATGATAACATCTGTAAAGGTCTTATTTACAATTGAGTTAACACCCACATGTTCACTTGACCATGTCCTTTGAGGGAGAAATGATGCAGTCCCCAACTGAGGATAAATCTGTCCCCTTTAAATATTCTTGGCCAGAAGTACAAGAATTACTTTTGAGTACCAGTATGGGAAAGATCCAAGTCATTGTGGGGTAGTTAAGAAGAAAAAGAAATCTCAGATTGATCTGAGAAAATTTAAATTTACTTTCTATGTCTGTTAAGACATGCAAAGGTGCTAGTAACCCAACACCGAGCTCGCACTTAAATAATAAGGAAATTCATTGTCTCTTGTCATCTGAAAAGTCCAGAGGTAAAATAGTCTTCACGGTTGTTTATTGTAGTGGCTCAGTGATGTCAGCCAGGATCTGGGTAATGTTTTCTTTTTTTCTCTGTCTCTCCAACTCTCTTCTACCAAGTCTACTTCATCCTAAGGTTTCTTCTGCCTACTTAGAAGATTGCCACCTACAGCTCCCAGGACTACATGCTTTATCTTCCACATCCAGAGAAAGATATATAGCATCTCTCTCCCAACCAGCTTTAGTTCCATATATATATTAAATCAATCACTATGGTGAATGGGGTGGAATTATGCTGATTTCCTTAATTCTCTAGTCCCATGCTTAACCCACTCCTCCCATGCTCTCTGTATAAAGACTGTATTGGGGCTTGGTTTTTGCCCTCAAGTCCACCAGGCCCAGCCAGCCATAATAAACTTCCTTCCCATGAAGGTCTCGAGTCCTGGCTTTCAATACCGTGATCATAGAATCCTCCATGATGCCACAACATTTCTGGGGGCTTATTCAGGATCGCTGAGAAAGTCAGAGCCAGTAACATTTAGTTGCCCCTCTCGGATCCCCTGTGGAGACAAAGAGGATCCTGGCGAACCCCCTGCCCAGGTGCCCCTGGACTCTCTTAGTCCAGTATAAGGCAGCAGGCTCTGCCAAGGCCTTCCTGGGGAACTGGGGATGCCAAAAGGTGTGGAGGAGACCCTGGGAATGAAGTAGAGGAATGTTGCACATCAGACAAGTAAGGCCCCTGGGGGCGTAGGGAAAGCCTGACACTGGAAGTCAGAAGGGGAGTCTGATCACCTCCCAGGAAGACCTGAGTACTCCCAAGAGGAAAGGAAACTGTCTTCTCCAGGTCTGAGAAAGAAAGGGCAGGAGGGTGGATGGTTGTGTGCATGTGACTGAGAAGTGAGAACATGTGAGACATAAAGAACCTTTGCAGGGTGAGTGAGGAGTCCCAATCCATGGTTCCATGGTAACCTCATATGGTAAAAGGCAGTGGAGGAACTCTGTCAAGGGCCCTTCATCCAAGATGGGAGTTTATACCATCCTGCCATACTAAGAGGTGCCCTAAGTCCCTATGAGGAAAACAACCAGAGATGGACAAAGCAGAAGGCTGAACATGTGTTGCACAGTGCTGTGGGGAGCCACTCGCTGTGAGGTCTGTTTACAGCCTCCAACTACATGGCGGAGTTCACAAAGCTGCCCTGTCATTTCCTTATTCTTCTCCTCCCTGCTTCTTTGTTCTCCCCCTCCCGCCACTACTCAGGTGACCACAGCAATACGCATGCGCAAGGTGCGAAACTCTGCAGACCCTATGCGAACTGTCGGCCAATCCCCTCTTTGGACGTCTGCCACCCACAAGACCAGCCTATCACCTATGTACACGTTACCCTCCCTCTCTATATATCCCCGTGTTTTACCCCCAATAAACGAGGCTTGATCAGAACCCTGTCTTGCCTCCATTCTTCTCTCGGCTCCTGCCCCACCCTGCTTCTTCCCACAGGCCCCTGGACTCACCCCCGCCAGACCCGAGCAAGTGGCCCCCAACGTTGTGGACGGGACCCGGGGAAGAAGCAAGCCGACACAAAGGAAAACCTGCACAGGTGGTTTTTGTAAATAAGGAAGACCTGAGAATTCTTAGGCGGAAGACCTGAGCCTTTAGCTTGGGTGGAAGACCCAGGCCATTGGCCTGGGCGGAAGACCTGAGCTTTCAGCTTGGGTGGAGGAGACCTTCAGGGGACTGCCTGTTCCCTAGAAGACGTCTTGGTAAGTGATCGGCTACAATGGGTCAGGGCTCCTCTAGTAATAGTTCCCTTTTCCTATCTGGCCTGCAGGCTGCGCTTAAGACGAGAGGAGTAAAGGTTAATGTTAAAGAACTCTCTAAATTCTTTGCCTTCCTCCAAGAAATTTGTCCCTGGTTCCCCCAAGAAGGTACTATTGATGAGGGATGGTGGCGCCGTGTAGGTAACACCTTACAAGACTTTTACAAAACCTTTGGTCAGGGGTCCCCGTTACTGCTTTCAATTATTGGTCTGTAATTAATGAGCTCCTAGCCATGTGCCATTCCTGTCCCCAAGTGGTTGAAGTAGTAAAACAGGGCGAAAAGGCTCTTAGTCCGCCACTTTCTCTTTCCCCTCCTATACAAGATAATGAAGCCCTCTGCCCTCAGCCCTCACCTCCTTTTCCTCAGGCTGCAAGAACTTCTAGCTGCTCCAGTTCAGTCTCCATCACTATACATAGTGATGGTGAAAGTTTCCCTTCCGCCAACGAAGGATATAGCTCAAACTTACGTCCAAAACCTAAGACTACACCCTCAAAAAGTACTCCCCCTGCTTCCCAAGCTCTGGCTCCTTTAGACAATCAAATAACTCATTATCCCCCTCTAGACACTGGCTAAAACCGCCAGAGCCTAACTCTCTCACTGCCACGCCTACTACACCTCCCTTTTCAGCTCCGCTTATTAACTCTTTCACTGCTGCGCCTTCTACACCTCCTCTTTCAGCTCCACTTACTGCAATTGTCCTTAATCACCACCCATTCACTCCTCTTCACTTCTTTCCAGTAAATTACCACAATGAGATTCTCCTCCCTTTTAGGCTCCTTGGCATCATAAAACCATTGCTCACCTTCCTAAAATGATTCAAAAATATAGTCTTAATAGCCCCTGTGCTCATGTGTTATTAAACAGCATTTCTCATGCTCACAATACACCTACTGATTAGAAAAATCTAGCCCTTCCTATTTTAACCCCCTAACATTTTATTACCTAGAAAGCTCTCTATTATAATAAAGCCAAATGTGTAAGTACCCACACATTACTAAGGGAATAACAGTCATTCCCCCAAGCATTTTCAAATGTGAGGAGCAATAAACCCTTCCAAAATTTCAGGCTAGCTGTCCCCTCCCCCCACTTTGAACAATGTTTAACCATAACTAAACTAATAACAATGTTTCCAAGTACCAGCTTGCATATTACAGGCAACATGGATTCCAGAAGAAATCTTAAGAAGTAATATTTAAAATGTCATATAATGGAGAGCTTAAAAGCAGCTATACCAAGAAAGTAAGAATTATGAGTAGATTGTAAATAAATTGTATGTTTCTGTTAATGTGTTGTAATTGTTTTGTGTTTGTCTGTCTGTTCATTCAATGTCAGTGTATATTGTGATACCTCCGGATGGTAAATATAAATTAGTAGAAATTTTTAAAAGAGCTCTATTCAAATGGCCAAAAATTAAATAAGCGCTTATATTAATACTTAAGTTTATTATATTAATACATAAGTTTAAATGTTAATAAGATATCTACAATGATAAAAATTGTAAGTCTTGATTAACAAAATTACTATGCCTTTTCATAAAAAATGGTTCTTGCCTAGATTGAAATGAATAACTTATATTTCTTCACAGGATAATATGAAGAATGTAAAACTTAAATGAATATTTGATTAAAAGTTTGTGAAAATGCTAACTGAAATTTAATAAGTTTTGCAAAAAGGCGTACTTTATCCTAAAGTAGGATGGCTAATTTTTCATAAACTCTTGAAACTTAATTTCATGTGGCAAGTTGTAGGAGGTATTGTGATAACTTTAAGTAAGGGAAAGTGTTCTGTAAAGATAAAATTTGTCTTAAAATGATATAATTATAGTCTATATGGTTATAAATAATTATAAAAGGTCTTATGAAGCATTGTTTACATTAAAGTGTTTAAGTGGCTAATTCCAAAAGGTCATTATTAAACAAACCTGAATTAATAATAATAATATAATAATAATAATAAAAGGTAATTTTATTACAGGAAAGATTGGCAGCAACCAGCCTCCCCTGCCAACTTGCTTCTAGAAAACTGTTTCTGATATTGCATGCTACTAAGTATTTAAAGTAAAGAAAAGTTCATTATTTCAATAAGCTTGTTTAGTGTTCACGGTATTATGTTATAACAAGTTTGCTTGATAACTTCATATGTGGGCTATATGAATGTGTTTTTATTATTAAGGAAACAGGAAATGATTTTGTCCTAAGATAAAATGATTGGCTATTAAGAAAGAGTAAAATATGGAACAAAACCTGACTGAATACTAAAAGTGCAGAAGGTTTGTGGAAAAAGGAATTTTTATAGTTAAAGTTGAATAAGATTTGATGGGTCTATCTATAATATTTTAAAGGCTTTAATATCAAGTAGTATGCTGATGAAAAGTTAAAAATTTTTATTCTTTCTCAAGGCCTCTCATCATTAATCTGTTTTGGTAAAAGTTCTTATCCTCAATAGTCAGTATACAAAGAATTCTGTCTTATCAAAATAGCTTCTTGTGCTTCTTGTGCTTATCATTTCCTCAGTGTTCCAAGAAGGAAAGTTTAATCTCTTTTAAAGGAACATAATGTTCAAAACTACTTTCTCAAAACCAAATCCTGAACAGTGGCCTTTTATTCCAAACTAATTATAAGAGATTTGTTCTTTTACCTTAAAAGAAAAATTAGAGTAATAATTGAGTTCATTTAATTTGTTATAAGTTAAATGAAAGGTGTTTTAAAGTGTTACAAAATTAACAAGTTTTTCTTTCCTTTAACCCTCTATTAATTAAAGTCGTATGAATAAAAGGTTTCTATAAATGCTTAAAAGTGTATAAAGTTACCAATATTTCAGCATAATATTAAAGAGAAGTACAGTGTGGTTATTCATGGTTTTAATTATTATAACAGGGTATGTGTCACAGAAACAACCTCTTATCATAGATTAAAGTAACAACATAGTATGCAGCAATCCCAAACACTGCTAGTTTGTTGCAAAAAGTTAAAGCCCAGCTGTATTGCTATCACTTTGTTTTAAAACTTGCTAAGACTTTCTTTAGTGTCTTCTTACACAAATCAAGCCAGCTGCATTCCTCTATCTATAAAAAACCCAACAATAAACTTTTGCAGTGCTTTTCAAGGCTATGTGCATAGCCCAACCATCTTGTACAGTATTTACTGATAGTAATAGTAATGGAAAAGCAGCATACGTTACTTCTCAAAAGAACAGGTTTGACAAACTCCTTATTTGTCTGCTCAATGCACAGAGCTTTCAGCCATCATTAAAGTTTTACAAATGTTTTAAGAGCCCTTGAACATTTTCTCTGACTCTAAATATGTAAGTCTTACTGTCAAGCATATTAAAACAGCTCATATCTTTGCTACTGATGAGTTATCTCAACTTTTCACTGACTTGCAACATCTCATCAGGTTAAAACAGCATCCTATTTACATAACTCACATACACTCTCATACCTCTTTGCCTAGTCCTATGACAGCAAATAATGCTCGAGCCGATTTATTAGTAGGGTGTTTACAAGGTGCTCATGATTACCATGCTCTAACTCACATTAATGCTAAAGGCCTGCAAAATAAATATAAAAAGTTAATAAAACTACAGGCACAAAAAATTATTCATGCTTGTCCTACTTATGAACCACTAACAGTGGTGCCTTTTCAGGCTGAAACTAATCCCAGAGGCCTGACTCCTAATCAGTTATGACAGATGGATGTTACTCACATACCATCCTTTGGTAAATTACAATATGTTCATGTTTGTATTGACATTTATTCTCATTTTTTGTGGGCCACTGCTCAAAGTGGGGAACGGTTTCATCATGTTCACTCACACCTCTTGTCTGCTTTTGCTGTAAGGAGATGCCCTCTGAAAATTAAAACTGATAATGGACCTTCTTACATTAGTAAGTCCTTTGAATCTTTGTTTAAAATATGGTATTGAACATGTTACCAGCATTCCTTATAATCCTACAGGTCAAGCCATAGTTGAATGCAGCCGTCATACCCTAAAAACTATGCTTTTAAAACAAAAAGGGGGAGATAATGGTATTATGACACCAAAAGATTAATTAGCAAAAGCTTTATTTACTTTACATTTCTTAATGTTTATAATTCATTAACACCTGTGGAATGTCACTTAGAAAATGTCAAACATCTACAGTAGACACAAGAAATGAAGATCGACCAATATTCTGGAAAGATATTTTAAGCAATGAATGGAAAAAAAGGCAGGATTAAAGTAAGGGGGTGAGGCTATGCTCTTATCATTTCAGAAAATGGAGAACAAATTTAGTTATCTGCGAAAAGGATTAAACCCCAGAATGAAGAGATGGAGTCTTCTACAACTTCTGATGATGGTGATTGTAAGTAACAAGGAAGCTGCCAGTAATTACACTTATTAGGTCTATATACCTAACCCCCCATTACTTAGAGTATTAAACTGGAAAAATCCATTCTTTCATATATATCTGAATAAAACCCATATATTCCCTATACCAATTGATAATTGATTGCCAATTAAACCCTATAAAGAAAAAGAATCGATAATCTCATATTACCATTTGATTATCAACCCTTATGCATTAGTAACCATCCTTCCTGTATGTAGGTTAAAAATCAGGCCATAATTATCTTTAAAAATAGTAATACTCAGTTTATTGTGACTTTATTTCCCTCTTCCAATTTATTCATGACCAAAAATCCTAATTATGATTGTCCACAAAAAGACAGTAGGGAGAAAGAAGGATGGCAAGAGTGCCATATAGGAAGAGGATCTGTCATTTTTAATGATTCCTATGGAATAGTGTGGCAAAGTGCCCCTATGGGGAGTCCCATTGAATATAATGACAGATTTATTTGGCATGGTCTAAATAGTAAAGGATAAAAAAAAATAATTTTTACTAAAAATTATTTTTGGAAACAGAAAGGGAAATGGATCCCTTCTCCATGGTGTAATATTACATCTATACACAAGCAGAAGAATCTGTGGAAAGTTTTTCTAGGAATAGCTCCTACTATAGAATGGATTGGGAATAATAGTAAGAATGGTCAATATCTGCATTTAAATCAAATTCATCATCTTCAGGCATGTGTAAGAGATCCTTATATGTTTGTGGTTGGAAAATTAACTATAACCCAAAAATGCTCTATTCTATAAAAATGAGGCCTTGCATCCTAGTAGCCACTGCCCCGCAACTAACATACTATGGAGAAGGCAAACTAAAAATTTTACTATCCCCATCTGTGTCAAAGAGAGCTGCCTTCCTCCCTATATTGGTAAAAAATTAGCCTCACAGGTTCAGTTGCTGCAGCTGCCACAGCACGTGGTGCTCTTGGTCATGGCCTCATCAGCTTGCAATACTTTAAATAACAACAACAAATTAGCCTAGAATCCAGTGCGCAGTCTCTTGACTTTCTGCAGCGGCAACTAACATCCCTCGCCCAAGTAGCCTTACAAAACCGTAGGGCCTTCAACTTACAGCTAAAAAGGGGGAATGTTAAAAAATTGCGAGAATTGCGGGGGGGAATATTGCCCTCCCAATCAACCTCCTCCTCATCTGCCTGGCTCACCTCCCCCCTCGTAACGTGGCTAGGTCCCCTCCTCAGCCCTCTAATCGCTCTTCTTTTAATCTGTGCATTTGCACCTTGCCTCCTTAAATTTCTCCAAGAAAGGATGAAACAAATCTCTGCCCACATGATGTATCTTGCAGCTGTTCGTCAATACCAGCCTGTCCCGACCGAAGAACAACCAACCTTTGAAAATGCAAATCTCTTATGTTGCCTTTGCCAACTTGTACTCTAATAGCATTTTATTGCCTGTTTTCCCTGCCCACGGTCACAACTGCTCCTATCACAGCTAACCCTTCTCTGTTTAATTAATATTGCTGAACAGCTTCGGCAAGGAAAACAGCTTCTGTGAGGAGTTTAGTGGCTCATACGAGCAGCGGGTGCCCTGGCCAAACAAGACCAGGGCGAGTGTGACCTCACCCACTAATCTCAGTACATCATGCATGTCATACGCAGTGTAGAGCTCCCCGCTATAGCTTACTTGTCGCTGAGGCGCTGGTCTGGTTAGCCAATGACAGGCAACTGGGTTGACCCATCAGTAAACCTAAGACAGGGACGTGGCCTTTCGCTGCCACGATTCCCAATGACGGGTAAGACTGATCACTTAGCGGGTGCAGCCCCGACCTAAGACAGGCACAGCCCCCCTCAGTACGGGAGCACCTTGCAGCCGCACGTCACCACTGAGTATAAGCCCTGCCCTAATGTGAACCATCTCCAGCTGTTCTTTTCTTCAGTTCATAACATATTAAACAGAGAAGGGGGGCCTGTGGGGAGCCACCCGCTGTGAGGTCTGTTTACAGCCTCCAACTACATGGCAGAGTTCACAAAGCTGCCCTGTCATTTCCTTATTCTTCTCCTCCCTGCTTCTTTGTTCTCCCCCTCCCGCCACTACTCAGGTGACCACAGCATTATGCATGCACAAGGCGCAAAACTCCGCAGACCCGGTGCGAACTGTCAGCCAATCCCCTCCTTGGACATCTGCCACCCACAAGACCAGCCTATCACCTATGTACACGTTCCCTTCCCTCTCTATATATCCCCGTGTTTTACCCCCAGTAAACGAGGCTTGATCAGAACTCTGTCTTGCCTCCATTCTTCTCTCAACTCCTGCCCCACCCTGCTTCTTCCCACAGGCCCCTGGACTTGCCCCCGCTGGACCAGAGCACAGTGCTGACACAGGGTGGGAACACACAAAGTAGGACCCCGCTAGATTGCATGCTGAAAACCTTTACCCATGTTTTCACCTTCCTACTTCTTGCCACTGAATTTCTCTTTACAGGTTTGTGTTAGAGTGCTTTGGAATGTTTTAAAAATATTTAATAAAAATAATAACACCACAAATTAGCATTTGGTTTTCCTTTGCTAAGAAAGTGAAGGTTTGGTGGTAGTGGGAGAGGTTTCATGGTTTATAGTCCCACTCCCTTGCTCCCTTTAAGGGGAAGCCTGCTGCATTTTTGTGCCTTTATTTTGTCTGTTCTCGCTCTCTCTTTCTGCCTCCATGGGGAATGAGGCATTAGTACCCCAGTACACCCCACTAGAATGTATCCTGAAAAATTGGTCTAACTTTGGGGGATCTTGGTTACAGAAAAATAATTTATTTTTGTAATGGAGGTTGGTCTATATATAGATTAGATGATAGAAAAACTTGGCCAGAAATAGGTCTTCAAATTTTAATACTATATTGCAATTAAACTTGCAATTAAACTTAAACAGAGAAAAAAAAGGCAAAAAGTCCCATGTATTCAAATCTTCTTTGAGTTGTAGAAAAATAAAGATACCAGAAGTTGTGAGTTAGTGCTATGTGAGTCCCCTTTAGTCCCAGTCAAAGATCTTAAAAGCAATAAAAATAAAAAATGTGAAATGATGGAAAGCTTGGAAATAACCATACCAAAAGAGTAAAAATTATGAATCAAATTAGCAAACTTTAAATTTCTGTTGTTGTATTTTAACTCTTTTGTGTTTGCCTGTTTGTTCAGTATTTGTCTGTCTGTTCAGTGTATATTTTCATACCTCTGGATGGTAATATTAAATTATGTGGAGTGGTGAACTTTAGTCAGACTAGGACTCTGGAACACCAGATCAATCGACTAAAAAAGTATTTTCTCATTCTTCCTAAAGTAATGGGCACAGTCTCAAGCATACTGGCAAACTCCCCATAGGAGTCTTTTCTCAGGAATCAGGAAATTCTGCCACTGCTGGTCCATGTGGCCAGAATATAGCCAAAAACAGCTTCTGTATAAAACACTGAATTCCAGTTAAACCAGTGTAGAACAGAAGACAGATAAATCTGAGGCCCAGAAACCTCATGTCATGTCACCTTAAAAAATAAGGAAATATACCTCAAACTTTTCAGTTTAAACTCAGTTGTACCTATAAAAGATGTGAATAGTGATCAAGATAAAGAAAGCTCATATACCATCAATTAAGATCAAAGATTTCCTAAAAATACTAAAGGTAAAAAATTCTCTCTTCTGTTTCAATCTGTGCTTAACTCTGTGTTGAACTTTGAAATCTGCATTTAACTGTGTCAGTTTGCTTATGCCTAGGAAATCAGATTTTGGGTTCACCTGTAGAAATTGGATAATGGTGAAGGTAACCTAAAACTGAATCTTTAAATGTCAATACTGTCTTGCTAGTGGATTTAATACATAAATCACAAGTAAAATTTATTCAATTGCTGGAAAAGCAGGGAAACTTCACACAGTTGTTGCTGATAAAATTCTTGTGGCTCAGTTAATAAAAGTACTCAATTCACACTAAGGTAAAAACTTACTAGAAATTGTAATTAAATTCTAAACTGACCTTACCTTTGTCTATGGTCACTTCAGGTTTGGCCTCCCCCCTTGCCTTTGCTTATAGTTATTTCAGAGTTAAGATTATTTATAGATTCCTTTACATTATAAAACAGCAGAAGGATAATAACTAAAATTATATTTGGGTAAATTTAGACTAACAGCCTCTGCACCCCTGTCTCAGGAGAAAACAAACTTAAGACATCCCTGTCTCCTGTCCTATGGTTCCTGAGCTTTAATAGCCTCAGTGAGTATACATATAATTAGTATTATTCATCCAAAGTCTGCTAAAGCCAAAGTAAAATATAAGGCTCAAAAACAAAAGAAAATTTTATGAAAGCATTGGGAACATTTTGATTATAAGCCATTAATTAAGAAACAAAATCTTGTGCAAAAGTGCATGGTCATAGTGCAAATTAAAGGAAACACTTCAATACTTCAAGCAAGTCCTTGTGGAAGCACCAAGCCTTGGGCAACCAGACATCAGCAAACCATTCTACCTCCCTTTATATGAAGCCACAAAGGGGGAAAACCATGAACCCCTAGTCTGGGAAAGCCCACAAAGGAAAACCTTCAAGGAGATCTTTCAAATGTTGTTTTACAGTTAAACTTATTTGGTAAAAAATGAAAGTTTTAAGTAATTTTATGTTGTATTTCAGTGTCAAACTATTCATGTCTGCCTATTTGCTCAGTGTATATCTTCATACATCATGATGATAATATCAAATTGACAAATAATTCATAAAAGAGCATTATTCAAAATGTTCATATAGAAATCTAAATATAGTAAAAGGATTTTCCTGAGCTCTTTGACCTACCCAGCCCCCAGACCCCTCTTTTTTCAAGGGCTCTGAGGGAGAGGCCAGGTGTAACAGAATAAAACTCTGCTAAGCAGAAATAATTAAAAATCAGTTTGTCCTCATAAGTTCATGTTTAATGAAATTAAGCTAAAAAGAAAAATGTAAATTTGTCCCCTTTTAAATGGATAAAGTAAATTTCATTGGTTGCTAACTGTAATTTAATAAGCTTATCCTAAGTTAAAGTAACCAGTCTATGTGATAGTGGTAAATTATAAAGAATTTGAAAAGCATCTTTTAAACTAAAGCATTTAAGTGGCTAGTTCTAAGAATCCATTATTAACTAGAAACCTAAATTGATGTTAACAGCAAAAAGTAACTTCATAACAATGAAACCTGTCTGGAAGTCACCTCAATGTGCGTATTCAAGTGGTGATAATGAAAGGTACCTGGATTCCATTGGGAATCTTCAGTTTTCATTTTAAAAATGGAAAAAGTAGTTTGTCCTCTACTGCTAAAGTAAAATACCTGTGTAATTAACATTTCATGTTAAAAGTGTAACAGTAAGAAGCAAAGTACTAAAACATTCACATTGCATTGAAAATTTTTAAAAAGGTGTATAAAATTTGATTTTTATCTCTTGAGATAGACTTCAACATTATCAAATTCTCTTGTGCATCAAACCAGGCCTTGAAAACACTGCAGGTTGCCTCTTCATATGTGTTATTGGCTAGGTTGGTCAATGACCCCTAAAACAATAAATGTATCTACTACATCTCTGGTTGTGCTCCTGAAGTCAATGGAAACTACACTGCAGTTTCAAACTCCTGCAGCAGCCAATGATGATTTGGTACAGCCATATGTACAAAGGATATCACCTCCAAACTGGTACTGTTTCATAGTGCCAAAAAGTGCTATGCACCAGGCTAATGGAATACTGAAACTACTTTCCTAGCCGCTCTCTAAGGTTAATGGTACTGCAGCTTGCTCACTGTGTAAAGGACATACCAAGTGGAGCAATGAGTAGAATTTAAGCACAATTGGCACTGTGGCCTGCTCCCATGGAGAGATAACATGTAAAGTATAGCAAGCCTGAACCTTAAATCTATAAATTGCAGATCAAAGAGAAACTTATGGGTTGAGAAGCACATTAACTAGTATTAAGTTCTGTACCTATATCCTATTCCCTCAATCTTCTAATAATTATGGTGATATCCCTATTAGATCATATGCAGAAGGGTATTGAACATGTTAAAAGTCCTGGTAAACTTCATCTTCTGAGTAGTTAATGAACATGTATATAAGATAAAGAAATGGCCACTTTGCCTGAAAGCAGTGGGGCCAACAACACTTTTAATTGAAAAAGTCACCAAACTAACTTGGGAGCAACCTTTCACAGTCTTCACCCCACACCAGGTGAAGAATGTGCTTGAGTCCAGGGGCCACCAGTGGCTTACAGGTAGCTGGTTAATTAAATACCAGGCTAAATTACTAGAGACCCCAGAGGTGTAAATAAGGGTGTGTCAAACTCTCATCCAAGCCATGCTACTGCTGGTAGAGGGCCCAAAATCAGACCCTGAGGGGCCCTTTCTCCACTCCTGCCTTGAGACTCCTAACCAGCTTAGCCAAATTGGTTTTCAAAAGACAAAGCCTTGTAAAAACAGTAAAAATATTTACCAGGAGTTACTCAATTAAAGCCAAAAATGTAAAGAACTTTACTGTGTAGTTTTGATCACTCCCACAGCTATTAAGATTAAAGAAATGTTCAGTTTGGTTCACTAATCCTGAATGAGGCCAGCTGCCCAAGAAAGTACCAGGTCACCAAGAGCACCTGACGGGATGCATGAATACTAGTCATTGGATGGCCTAAAATACCTCTTCAAGAGACAAACTAAGTAGTGTCTATGTCAAAGTCAGCTGTCCCCTCTAACCCTAGCCCAAATGCCTATTGTTAGGGGGAGTATAAACCAAACATCCTGTTTAAAAAAAAACTTATCTGTTTTCTTCTATAGCTTAACTGAAAAGGGAGATGCTTGGAAATTTATACCTAACTCCATTATATATTAAAATTTCTAGAGTTAATCAACAGCATAAAATAACTCAAGGAAAAACACTGTTTCTCATCAACTATGGGAAAATGCAGCCTTTGCAAGCACCTGGCTTTTCTACTGTGTTTCAGTTTCCTCTTAGTGAAATTATCTATTCTCAAAATTCTAATTGTTTGTTTCATCCAGAATTGACATCTTGTTAGCCATATAAGAACTGCATCCAGCCGCACCCAAGATGCCATATCCATCTTCCTCCAACCAAGATGAAAAAGCAAAAGAGTTTTACACCTTGTTAGGTAGGGCCTGCTGACCCTAACCAGCAGGAAGTAGCTACAGGAAAAAAAAAATCATCTCCCTTCAGCATCCCTTTAAGATTAAAAGTGTCAACTCTCTGAGGGGGAAATGAAATAGGCTATGAAGACAGGGAATCAATAGACAGATCTGGAACCTGGCAAGAAGTCTACACAAACATCAATAAGTTCCAAGATGGTTGCTGGAAGACTGTCCCCAAAATTCTGCCATTTGGAAAAAGACTTCCTCTGGAAACCAGAAGAAGCCCTGGATATTCCCCAAGGACTTTATCATTGGGCCCTACTGGGAAGTTGATGAAAACAATAAGCAGCCAAAGCAGTGAGCAGCTAGAACTCCTCCCATATTCTCCTCATACTTCCCTGCTTCCTCACCTTAAACATAGCTAGGGCATATGCTTCGATAAATAATGTAGTAAGAACACAGACAACTGCCCACCTCATGACTCCAACGTTAGTGACACCAAAGCTTAACATATTTAAGCAGGCATCAAAGGGGGAAATGATATGGGCTGTATGTGTATTCAAGAATGATATGGGCTGTGTGTATATTCAAGTTTACCTAGTTCCCCTAAAGCCCCCAAGCCCTGAGAAACCGAAACTTAAACTTTTCCTGCCAAAAGTTTCTTAACCCCACCCCTCCCATGCTTTTTTTAAATAAAAGCAACCTAAAAGCCTAGCATGGGGCTCAGTTTTTACAGTCCACTGGGCCCAGTCCTCTATAATAAACTTCCTTCCGATGAAGGTCTCGAGTCCTGGCTTTCAGTACCGCAATCACAGAATACTCCTCAATGCTGCAATAGAACGTTAAAGGAACATAAAAGGCACAGTGTCATAATTATACCAAGATCATTGGAGTATATACATATACAAGTCAGAATGAAATTTTGACTTGTCACCTACTATGTTTTGGATTTCTTCAAAGAAAGTGCTCATGACTTTCAGATTATTTGGGTGACTACATATAAAAAATGTAATTGTGGCTGTAACTACATACATATCAAACTTTCAGGTACAGTTAAAAAGAAAAGCCAAGCTTCCTGATAAAGTGTGGTTATTCCTCAATATATCTTTATTCCAAATATAAAGGTAATTTAAAAAATGTTTTATTATAACTTCAATCTTCTTTAAAGAATAAAAGTTACTTTTTTTAATACCATGACTTAAAAAATGTATTAGTTTAATTTCTTGGGTCAGATTTAGTAGTGTTCTTCTACCCCAAGAGCTTGAAGCACACAACTTAGCATTAGGACCTCCTTGCAGTTTATTACCTGTATAAATCAGTAACATAGACAACATCAAGTTATTTGGAAACAAATAAGATAGCAACTTGATAATACAGTGGTAAATAAATCAAGGGGAAAAGTTCTATGTTGGTAAAATCACAAAGTTGGTGTTTTCTGACATTTCAGTCTTTCAGCATTTGTCAATAGACTCAGAAGTAAACAAAAGAAATACATATGCCCTGAGTAGCTACTCTACAGATTCTATAAAACCATAATGAAACAGATAGAGCCCCCCTCAAAAATACACAAATTAGAAATGTAAGTTAATTGTCTTGCAAGACGATGGGTATTTGGAATGCTCTGGGGTGCCTCCTGAAAGGCCATTCTCTAGTTCTCACTCTGAAGCATCTCTTTTCACAGCTTTTTACAAAAAGGATTACAGTTCTGTGTATCATTGAGTGGGACTTCGAATCTAAGACAGTAGATGTGCCTTCCTTGCTTCCATTTTCCATGATGTCTACAGAAGACAAATGCTTTAGGTTTATCAGCAATGGGCAAAGAAATTGAGCCATTATGCAAACAAAATGATAAAAGAGTGTGAACAGTTTTGGCCAAAGAGAACAATGTATTCACAAATTTGGCTTTGCTAAAGAAACAGATCTGAATTCAATGCTCCTTACTAATTCTTTCCATGTGAAACCAAAGGGAAGTCATACTAAATGAAAAATGGTAGAATGTCTTGTTTTTTCTTAGACTCAGTAGCTAGGAGGAACTAAGCACAACTCACAGAAATATGGAATTCTGAGCAGACATGAACATTATGATCGTATTTATTTTCAAGGGTTCTCAGATCTCATTTTATCCCCCATTAGCATATTGAACACTACCCCATAAATTAAGCCTTTGCCCTCCTCCTGCCAAACACAGTTCTGACTCACAAGGACATCTCTGCTGTACATTATCTTTTCTGACTCTAGGAAAATTTGGAAAAACCAGAAAAAAATCTCTTTACATATCATCTTTGAAGTACTAGGCTCCACTCTTAGAAAAAAAAAAACAAACTCTCTAAATCTGAAGAGTTTTCATTTTCATTTTTGTTCTTTCTCTGCTGTGAATTTTTCCATCTGGGAGGAAGGCAGCCCCAGCATATGCTTTTATCCTTGTAACAAATGTTGTTTTAAACTTTCTGAAAATTTCTGTTGTCAATCATTTTACTGATGTATCTGTGCCATGATTCACTCCAATTATTCTGCAATGTGCCAAAGGTTCTGAAGAACAGATGATCTTAGAAGGCATTTGCTACTCAATTGCCTCCTGAGTTGAAAACAGCTGTTATGTTGACTTTAGCATAGAATTAAATTAATGTCTTCAATCTATCTAGAGTTACTCCATACAGTTTTGGTCTTTGCAACCATAATTCAGCTCAGATTAGATATTTTCTCCTTAAAATCCCCACTGCTAAGTAGAAGTAATTGAAATAAAAGAAAAATCATGAAATTCAGTACAAAATCAATGTTTTTTAGTGTTCTTACATGCTTTTTTTTCTTTATGTTTAAAGAAGTTTTAGATTATGTGAAAGATACATCAAAAATAAAGGGGATTCCTGTATGCTCCACCCCTCCCCCTCCCATACTTTCCCCCATTAACAGCATCTTTCATTAAGTATGGTATATTTATTACAATTGATGAACAAATATTGAGGCATTGCTATTAAACATGGCATATAGTTTACATTATGGTTTATGTAAGAAAGAAATCTTCTGGAAGAAAATAAGGCTCACCCAATTGTGGAGAAGAAAAGAATTTATTCTCAGTCTTGCAAGAAGGGACGCACAAGCAGAAAATGTGGCTGGTGCCCTGAACAAAGAAAAATGACACAATATATACCCCTAAGCTTAGCACACATGCCCTTCCTCTGTTTCTCCATAGATTAGATACTTTAGAGATTACAGCCTATTCAAAAAGGTCTAACTTTCCTATGCAAAAGTTTTTGATTAACCACTTCCCCATCACATCCCAACCATTTTAGTTTTTACCTGCTCCCTTTTGCCCAATAAGGAATGGAATTTAGTGCTGAATAGGTATTGACTTAGCTCTTTCTTGTACATCTTTTTTACTGGCTATAGAAATGACTTAAGCTGGTTTCCTTTGTCCCTGCTTAACCCAGGAGTAGTGTTGTAGAATTTGAGAGAAGTTCAATTATTTGAGTATAGAGAGGCCAGGACTCAGGAATGATTTTGAGAAGGAAAAATTGTTTATTGATGGACGGCCGGACTCGGGAACTTCTGTTTGAATCCCGAGCCCCGAACAAGATTTTCAAACATCTTTTAAACAGAGAGGAAAGGCCAAATGGTCCCTTTGTTTCAGTTCTCAATAGGCTTCAATTAGCATATATATCTTCCACATCTTAGGTAAGCTTTTAGCATGGACTCCAGATATTCTAGATAAGCTTTTAGCATATTTACTTTTTGCATTTCCCCTAAATACTTAAAGTTTATAGCCCTTGCATTGTTAAACTGTTTCCTGGGACTGGAGCCTGTTGCCATTGTCCCTAAGGGCAGGACTGAAGCCTCTTACCATTCCACACCCACAGCCTTCAGCTTAGGTTATCTCTGAAGAGACAAAGCCTTCCACCCATAGCCCACATCATTCCCCCCTTTTGCCAAAGTTTAACTTGCTAAGCTTTGGCATAATTATTGTTGGAGCTATGAGGTGGATGGCTGTTTGTTGTTCTGATTGATTATTTATCAGTCTTTAGTACAGCATCCAGGACTGTTTTTAGAAGTTTAGAACTTTTCATTCTGGACAGCAGAATCTTGGGCAGGGGCCTCCTGCAGTTATTCTGCTGCCACTGGCACTCACGTGGATTTCCAGTCAGGTTCCAGATCCATCTATTACTTTTATTTTACTCTTAAAGAGTTTACACCTTTAATTTAAAAGGGGTGCTGAAGGGAGACGATCTCTTTTCTGTAACTGCTTCCTGCTGGCCATGGGCTGTAGTCATTGCCTAATAAGGTGTAAAACTCTTAATTTATTCTAACTGGAGGAAGATGGATCTGGCATTCTGTACGAAGTTGGATGAAGTTTTCATATGGTTAATAAGATGTTCACTCTGAAAGAAACAAACTTAATTAAAAATTTGGAATACCCGTTTTTAAAAGAGGACACATTGGATTACAGAGGTAGACAAGGTTAGATGCCTATAAAGATGGCACTCCTTAAAAGCTGGTGGGAACAGCATATATATTCTTTTTTAAGTTATCCATCTTTAGAGAAAAATTGCAACAGACACTTAGCTTTGTCTGAAGACACATTCCAAGCTGTTCAATGATTGACACTCATTCACTCTGTCAGATGCTCCTGGTGAACTGGCACTCCTTGGGCAACTGGCTTCACTCAGGATTAGAACACTAATTTGGAAATACTCTTAGTTTTCACCTGTGGGAGTGATCAGAACTACAGAATAAAGATTTTTACACCTTGGTTTTCATTGTACAATTTCTAGCAATTTTGACTTGTTCAATAGGTGACTCACCATCAGCAAGCAAGCCTCACTTTTGCTACACAGCAATATACAGCAGAATATAGAAGTTGACTGAGACTGGCTGAGACTGCCACCTTATTCTATAGACATGTTATTAACTGTTTAGAAAATGATTTTACCAGGAATTTAACATGTCTAATATACTTCTGCACTTGATCCAAAATAGAAAAGATAGCATTACAATTATTAGGCATATATTTAGTACAGGATAAAAGTACAGCACTTAATATTAACTAATGTATTACTTAATGCATAAGGATTCAGAGTTGCAATTATTAGTTTTGAGTTTCAGGTTTGTAATACCTTACATGTTATCTCTCCATGAGAGCAGGCCATAATGTCAATTGTGTTTAAGTTTTACTTACAGTATTCTGGTATCATGGCTCCACTTAGCATGTTCTTCAATGCAGTGAGCAAGTTGCAGCATCCTTCATCTTAGAGAGATTTTCCAGTATTCCACTAGCCTGGTGCATAGTGCTCTCTGGCACTATGGAACAGTGCCAGTCTGGAGGCAATATCCATTGTACACTTGGCTGTACTGCAATATAGTTTCCATCGACTTCAGGAGCAGAACCAGAGACTGATATAGCACATATTTTAATTGAGGGGTGAGTGACCAGCTTAGCCAATGACTCACATGGAGAGGCCACCTGTAATGTATTCAAGGCCTGGTTTGAATGCACAAGAGTTTGACAATGTTAAAGTTTATTCCTTGTTTTTATATATATTTTAAACAACTTAATGCAACACATATATCAAATGACTGTTTACTTACACAATTTTACTATGAAGATAACAGTAGGTACTTTACTTTAGTAATAGAGGAAAAATATTATTTTTCATTGTTAGAATGAAAACAGAATATTTCCAATAGAATCAAGACAACTTTTTATTACCATTTACTTAAATGTGTACTTTGCAGTGGCCTTCAGACAGGTTTATTATCATGAAGTTATTTCTGCTACCAATACCAATCTAAGTTTCTTTAGTTAACAATGACTTCTACAACTAGAACTATTTAAACATTTTTAGTTTGGAAGATGTTTTACAAACTCTTTATAATTGACTATAACCACATTGACTAGCCACCTCATGTTTAAATAAACTTACTAAATTACAATTACCAATGAAAGAAATTCACTCTTTATTTAAGAGAGCATATCTACAATCTTTTCCCTTTAGCCTAATTTCACTAATGTGAACTTACAATTTTCATTACTCTAAAGATTTCATACATAATGTTAATTTAGTTTATAAATTAACTATGGGAGATTACACTCAAGTTAAATAAAATTGAAACCATAATAGTTTATGCAAGGAATGTTCTCTTTTTCCCTTACAGGAAGCTAAAAACTTCTTTTCTTTAAGATATGAAAATTATTAATTTAAAAGCATACTGACTACCAGGTTTTAAAACACATGCATACTGACTACCAGGTTTTAAAACACATTACACAATTACTTAATTTTTTTAAATCATAACCCAGGAAAGATCTCTCCATAGTTTTTATGGACTTTCCTTTACTTACTGAAATCTGTTAATAGAGCCACTAATTACCTTTATTTTGTTGGAAAGAAATCTTCTGGAAGAAAATAAGGCTCACCAGATTGTGGAGAAGAAAATAATTTATTCTCAATCTTGCAAGAAGGGGTGCAGAGCCAGATATGGCTGGTGCCACAAACAAAGAAAAATGACACAATTTATACCCCTAAGCCTAGCATGCAAGCTCTTCCTCTGTTTTTCCATAGATTGGATACTTCAGAAGTTACAGCTTATCTGAGATTTAACTTTCCCATGCAAAAGTTTGATTTAACTGCTTCTTCTATCACATTCCAACCATTTTAGTTTTTACCTGCTCCCCTTTGTCAAATAAGGAATAGAATTTAGTGCTGAAATGGCACCAACTTAGTTAGCTCCTTCTTGGGCATCCTTCCACTGCCCATAGGACTGGTCTAAACTGGTCTCCTCCACTGCTGTCCAACCCGGGAGTGGGAGACTGAGGCAGCAGGCCACCAGGTTACATCAACATTTTTCTTATGTGAAAATTAACCTAATCTTTGTTTTTTGTTTTTTTTTTGTTTTTTTTTTTTTTGCATTTTATGGCTGACAAAGGTTTAAACTGGGAAATTACCAGGCAAACTGATTCTCAATTCCCTAGCCTAGTAGATAGGTTTAATCTGCCACACCTAGTCTTGCCTTAAAAGCTCTTGCAAAGAGGAGGCCCTTTTCCAGTTGTTTCCATAATCAGATTTCTATGACTTTTTCATCCTGCTTAGTTTAATTTGGGCTTTAAGAATATTTATAAATATAACTGCATATTTAATTTTTAACAATTTGAATAGACCTCTTTTAAGAATTTTTATTTGTTAATTTGATATTATCCTGATGTATGAAGACATACATTGAGCTTTTTTTTTTAAATGGGCAGACACAAAGAGTTAGACACAAACACAACTCATTGATATTACTTATAATTTGCATTATTTTATATACAGTTTAGCCTAATTAATTAGGGGTCCAGAAATACATATTACTTATATAACTGCATATTTAACCTCAACAATTTGAGCAAATAGGCAGATATAAATAGTTGAGACAAAAAACATAACTTTAATTACTTTAAACTTCTAATCTTTACAAAACAAGTGTGACTGCAAACATTTCAAAGACTCTTGAAACTCTTCTTAATTTGCACTGTGACCATGCAGTTTACCACAAGAATTTTCCTTCTTACTTAATGGACTGTAATAACCAAAATGTTCTCAATGCCTTAGCACCATTTTGTTTTAGAACTTTATATTTTACTTTGAAATTAGCAAAATTTTGGATAAGCAACAAGATTAATTTTATATATATTTACTGATGCTATTTGAAGCCTCAGGGAGACAGACTGCTTTCGCTCATGAATTGCCACTCTTAGGAACACTGACCATCAAGGCAGGAGACTTCTCTCCCTCGACCCCCCCTTTTTGATTTTGGAGATAATAAAACTTCAGTGGTCATTTAACCTTATTCCATCAGGCAGCCATTTATTTAGGTTACACTTGAATTCATGAGAGAAAGGGTTACTAATACCAGGAGAGGAGACAGTGATGTCCCAGCTCTTCTCAATTATGAAATAACCATAGGCAAAGGCAAAGGGTGAGTTTAGGCTTGAAGTAACCATAAACAAAGGCAAGGTTAGTTTAGAATTTACACTTAAATAATAGTTTCAGGCTAAATTCACCCAGCTATAATTTCAGTTATTGTCTTTCCACTGTTTTATAATATAAATGCATTTATAAATGATTTTAACTCTTAGTTACAGTTTTTATTAATTTTTTTAAAAACCTATTAATTTTATAACACCTTTAAATACCTTTCATTCGACTTATAACATATTAAATGAACTTAACCATTACTTTAATTTTTCCTTTAAAGTAAAACAATAAATCTCTTGCAGTTAGTTTGAAATAAAAAGCTACTTTTCAGGATTTGATTTCTAGAACATAAATGTTCTTTTAAAAGAGGTAAGACTCTTCTTTAAACACTGAGGAAATGATGAGGTTAAAGCACAAGAAGCTATTGATAAAAGATTTTCTTTGTATATTGATCTTACTCAATTTAATCATAAAAATTTTCCTTCCACAAACCTTCTACACTTTCAGTATTCATTCAGGTTCTGTCCCACACTCTACTCTTTCCAATAATCAATCATTTTATCTTAGGACAAAATCATCTTCTGTTTCCTTAACAATAAGAACACACTCCATATATCCCACATACTAAGTTACCAGGCAAACTTCTTACAACATATAATTGCCATTAATACTAAACAAGTTTGTTAAAATAATGAACTTTTCTTCACTTTAAATACTTAGTAGCATGTAATACCAGAAACAGTTTTTTTGGAAGCAAGTTGGCAGGGGAGATTGGCTGCCGAATAAGTTTTTTATAAAATTGCCTTTTATTATTATTATTATCAATTCAGTTTTGTTAAATAATGACTTTCTACAATTAGCCATTTAAATACCTTAATTTAAACAATGCTTTGTAAAACTTTTATAATTATTTATACCCTTAAGACAAATTTTGCCTTCACAGAACACATTCTCTTGCTTAAAGTTACTACAATACCTTCTAAGAACCTGGGCAGAAAGCAAAGGTATTTTGGCTTTGACACCCTAAGGAGGGAACTTTACTGCATTTATTCTGATTCTGCTTTTCACCCCCTTCACTTCCCCCGCTTCCAGGCAGTCGGGTGCACAACAAACAGGAATGCGGCTTATGAATAGAAGGGTGGACTCACTGGAAAGGGGCAAGACACTCCCCCCTTTCCAGCTTCCAGCCAAAATGGGCAGACAGAACCTACTCAAATTTGACAACTCTCCCAGGAACCCAGCCACCCTGACTGGGACATTCCCAACAAACTTGGGTGCTTGGCACGGACACAGATGGCCTCCAAGCCCCGGCAAAGGACCAGACCAGAGACAAGACAGCAGAGCATGCACAAACATCTAGACTGTGTAAACATCCAGACTCCTCAGCTTTTGCCCCAGAATCATTTCACCCCCTTGCCAATGGCAAGGGAGGGCTCCAGCTCAGCTGTAATTCTACTTTACATAAGGACACAACTCCAACACTAGCATTGAGGTGACACAGACAGAAGCACAAAGGTCACTAATCTGACCCACAGGTTTATATATTTATTTTCACCATGGCTGCCCCCACAGCCATCACAAACCTCAGAACACTTAACATTTGGTATAAAGTGAATTCATTCACAAATTAGCACCATAACAAAAGATTTCAGCTAGACTTTCCCACTGTTTAAACTTTACACCCAGACCAAGCTCCACCACAAAAGTCGATCCATTTTCCTGTAACCAAGTTTTGTTTCCCTTAATCTAGACCAATTTCCAGGACATTAGGACTTGAACCTATAAATAGCCCTTCCTATTAAAATCGAGACTCCACTCCTTTAGTGGATATAAGACCAGTACCAGATTCTAACATGCAGTTAGACAAACCCAAAAAACCAGGGCTTTTCCCCGGTTTTTCTCCTTTTCTCAAGCCTAGAGAGAATGGCTTCCCCCCAGCCTTCTGGGACTACTAGGGTTCTCTCGGGAGGTGATCAGCCTCCCCTTCCTAGCAATTATAGCTAGGGCCTTCCAGACTGTGCTCACCCGGGGAGTCTTACCTTCTTCCAAGTTCGGAGTTCTTTTTCGTTCCCAGAATCTTTCTCTTCAGACCTTCCATTGCCCTCGATTTTTGTCGGGAAGATTCTGGTGGAGCCCACATCTTTTCTGGATTAAATTTAATCCAGGGGCACCCAGATTTGGGGTTCACCTGAGTCCTTCCGGCTTCCTCGGGGATTTGGAAGGGGCAGCAAAATGCTACCATCTCTGGCCTTCCTTTGTTGTCCCGGCGGAGTCACCAAAAATGTTGTAGAATTTGAGAGAAGTTCAATTATTTGAGTATAGAGAGGCCAGGACTCAGGAATAATTTTGAGAAGGAAAAATTGTTTATTGATGGACGGCCAGACTCGGGAACTTCTGTTTGAATCCCGAGCCCCGAACAAGATTTTCAAACATCTTTTAAACAGAGAGGAAAGGCCAAATGGTCCCTTTGTTTCAGTTCTCAATAGGCTTCAATTAGCATATATATCTTCCACATCTTAGGTAAGCTTTTAGCATGGACTCCAGATATTCTAGATAAGCTTTTAGCATATTTACTTTTTGCATTTCCCCTAAATACTTAAAGTTTATAGCCCTTGCATTGTTAAACTGTTTCCTGGGACTGGAGCCTGTTGCCATTGTCCCTAAGGGCAGGACTGAAGCCTCTTACCGTTCCACACCCACAGCCTTCAGCTTAGGCTATCTCTGAAGAGACAAAGCCTTCTACCCATAGCCCACATCAGTAGGAGACTGAGGCAGTAGGCTGCCAGGTTACATTAATTAATATTTTCTTCCTTTATGTGAAAGCTAAACTAATCTCCATTTCTTACAATCACCCCACTTTCTTTTAAAGTCTTTTTAGTTTTCATATTTTCAGTCTTCAAATTTTCTAAGAGTTATCTCACACTCTTCATCATAGCGATCTTCTTCTTTAAGAGGGTACAAATTGTTTTGCCTATACTGTATGGGCATTTGTTTGGTTAGTCTTTGAACTAGCCTCGGGCACATGGAATGATACAACATCCAACTGTGGTAAGCACCCCAGCTGAGATAATGAGGGAAGTTAATATGGACGATTCAACCCCTTTCCATTTTCCAAACCAATTTTCAAGCCATCCTGTGAGTGAATTGCTAATGCCAGAATTCTCTGCTATTTCCTCAGATAGGGCTGTTATACCTCATAAATCTTTAGTGATAGTTCCATCAGGGACAGTGTTATTGGGGATGAATGTACAGCAACTACCTCCAATCATTATACAGACTCCCCCTTTCTCAGCTAGCAAATCTAAGGCCATTCTATTTTCCCATGCCATTCTGCTAGTAGCATCTAATTGTTCTGCAATTCCCTTAACTGCATTCCTAGTGTAATTAATAAATCTCTGTTGATTATAATAAATATAATTAATTGAATCTACATATTTATTAATGGTGACCCACCAGAACAAGAATGACTCAAACCCAGCTGCTACTTGATTTCTAGCCTTAATTTCTTTGGGACTTCTCAGGGAACTCCTATATAGTCTAGATAGATCTGCTCATAAAAAAAACCAAGTAGATTTCTCTTCTCTTTCCCTCCCTGGGATGTTATTTTCACTTCTTTTTCTAACGCCAAGGGGAATAGGATAGCCAATTGAACTAGAGTACAGGTCCTGCCCCACTTCTTAGACATATTGGTCAAAGAACACCCTTTCTACAGTACCCCACAGGTCTGCTCAATGTCTAACCACACTGGAGAAATTGTCAGTACAATCACTGCTCACATTCCACACTCATGTACACGAGGGCATAGTTCCAAGGTCCTGGAATGCTTTTCCCAGTCTAGAGAGAAAAGCAGAGTGATCCCCTGGGGCCAGACAGGAGGTGGGTATGGCCTTGATGTTTCTGTTTTTGACCTGTGGGAAGAGAGAGGACAATGTACTACAAATTTCACCAGGAGTTGATGTGGGCTATGGGTGGAAGGCTCTTTGTCTCTTCAGAGATAACTAAGTTGTTTGACTTGTGGGTGTGGAACGGTAAGAGGCTGCAGTCCTGCCCTTAGGGACTGGCAGCGGCTCCAGTCCCAGGAAATGTTTAACAATGCAAGGGCTATAAACTTTAAGTATTTAGGGGAAATGCAAAAATCAAATATGCTAAAGGCTTATCTAGAATGTCTGGAGTCCATGCTAAAAGCTTACCTAAGATGTGGAAGATATATGCTAATTGAAGCCTATTGAGAACTGAAACAAAGGGACCATTTGGCCTTTCCTCTCTGTATAAAAGACGTTTGAAAATCTTGTTTGGGGCTCGGGATTCAAACTGAAAGCTCCCGAGTCCGGCTGGCCGTCAATAAACCATTTTTCCTTCTCAAAATCATTCCTGAGTCCTGGCCTCTCTATACTCAAATAATTGAACTTCTCTTAAATTCCACAACATTTTTGGCGACTCTGGTGGGACTACAAATAAAGGCCAGAGACGGTAGCATTTTGCTGCCCCTTCCAAATCCCCGAGGAAGCCGGGAGGACTCGGGTGAACCCCAAATCTGGGCGCACCTGGATTAAATTTAATCCAGAAAAGATGTGGGCTCCACCAGAATCTTCCCGACAAAAATCGAGGGCAATGGAAGGTCTGAAGAGAAAGATTCTGGGAACGAAAAAGAACTCTGAACATGGAACAAGGTAAGACTCCCCGGGTGAGCACAGTCTGGAAGGCCCTAGCTTTAATTGCTAGGAAGGGGAGGCTGATCACCTCCCGAGAGAACCCTAGTAGCCCCAGAAGGCTGGGGGGAAGCTGTTCTCTCTAGGCTTGGGAAAAGGAGGAAAACTGGGGAAAAGCCCTGGTGTTTTGGGTTTGTCTAACTGCATGTTAGAATCTGGTACTGGTCTTATATCCACTAAAGGAGTGGAGTCTCGATTTTAATAGGAAGGGCTATTTATAGGTTCAAGTCCTAATGTCCTGGAAATTGGTCTAGATTAAGGGAAACAAAACTTGGTTACAGGAAAATGGATCGGCTTTTCTGGTGGAGCTTGGTCTGGGTGTAAAGTTTAAACAGTGGAAAAGTCTAGCTGAAATCTTTTGTTATGGTGCTAATTTGTGAATGAATTCGCTTTATACCAAATGTTAAGTGTTCTGAGGTTTGTGATGGCTGTGGGGGCAGCCATGGTGAAAATAAATATATAAACTTGTGGGTCAGATTAGTGACCTTTGTGCTTCTGTCTGTGTCAGCTCAAGGCTAGTGTTGGAGTTGTGTCCTTATGTAAAGTGGAATTACAGCTGAGCTGGAGCCCTCCCTTGCCGTTGGCAAGGGAGTGAAATGATTCTGGGGCAAAAGCTGAGGAGTCTGGATGTTTGCGGAGTCTAGATGTTTGTGCATGCTCTGCTGTCTTGTCTCTGGTCTGGCCCTTTGCCGGGGCTTGGAGGCCATCTGTGTCCGCGCCACGCACCCAAGTTTGTTGGGGATGTCCCAGTCAGGGTGGCTGGGTCCCTGGGAGAGTTGCCAAATTTGAGTAGGTTCTGTCTGCCCATTTTGGCTGAAAGCTGGAAAGGGGGGAGCGGCTTGCCCCTTTCCAGTGAGTCCACCCTTCTATTCATAAGCCGCATTCCTGTTTGTCGTACGCCTGACTTCCTGGAAGGGGGGGGAAGTGAAGAGGGTGAAAAGCAGAATCAGAATAAATGAGGTAAATTTCCCTCCTTAGGGTGTCAAAGCCAAAATAGGTTTGCATTCTGCTCAGGTTCTTAGAAGGTATTGTAGTAACCTTAAGTAAGAGAATGTGTTCTGTGAAGGTAAAATTTGTCTTAAGGGTATAAATATAAAAGTTTTACAAAGCATTGTTTAAGGAATTTAAGTGGCTAATTGTAGAAAGTCATTATTTAACAAAACTGAATTGATAATAATAATAATAAAAGGCAATTTTATAACAAACTTATTCGGCAGCCAATCTCCCCTGCCAACTTGCTTCCAAAAAAACTGTTTCTGGTATTACATGCTACTAAGTATTTAAAGTGAAGAAAAGTTCATTATTTTAACAAACTTGTTTAGTATTAATGGCAATTATATGTTGTAAGAAGTTTGCCTGGTAACTTAGTATGTGGGATATATGGAGTGTGTTCTTATTGGTAAGGAAACAGAAGATGATTTTGTCCTAAGATAAAATGATTGATTATTGGAAAGAGTAGAGTGTGGGACAGAACCTGAATGAATACTGAAAGTGTAGAAGGTTTGTGGAAGGAAAATTTTTATGATTAAATTGAGTAAGATCAATATACAAAGAAAATCTTTTATCAATAGCTTCTTGTGCTTTAACCTCATCATATCCTCAATGTTTGAAGAAGAGTCTTACCTCTTTTAAAAGAACATTTTATGTTCTAGAAATCAAATCCTGAAAAGTAGCTTTTTATTTCAAACTAACTGCAAGAGATTTATTCTTTTACTTTAAAGGAAAAATTAAAGTAATGGTTAAGTTCATTTAATATGTTATAAGTTGAATGAAAGTTATTTAAAGGTGTTATAATATTAATAGGTTTTAAAAAAATTAATAAAAACTGTAACTAAGAGTTAAAATCATTTATAAATGCATTTATATTATAAAACAGTGGAAAGACAATAACTGAAATTATAGCTGGGTGAATTTAGCCTGAAACTATTATTTAAGTGTAAATTCTAAACTAACCTTGCCTTTGTTTATGGTTACTTCAAGCCTAACCTCACTCTTTGCCTTTGCCTACGGTTATTTCATAATTGAGAAGAGCTGGGGCATCACTGTCTCCTCTCCTGGTATTAGTAACCCTTTCTCTCATGAATTCAAGTGTAAACTAAATAAATTGCTGCCTGATGGAATAAGGTTAAATGGCCACTGGAGTTTTATTATCTCCAAAATCAAAAAGGGGGGTGGAGGGGGAGAAGTCTCCTGCCTTGACGGTCAGTGTTCCTAAGAGTGGTAATTCATGAGAGAAAGCAGTCTGTCTCCCTGAGGCTTCAAATAGCATCAGTAAATATATATAAAATTAATCTTGTTGCTTATCCAAAATTCTGCTAATTTCAAAGTAAAATATAAAGTTCTAAAACAAAATGGTGCTAAGGCATTGAGAACATTTTGTTTATTACAATCCATTAAGTAAGAAAGAAAATTCTTGTGGTAAACTGCATGGTCATAGTGCAAATTAAGATTTTCAAAAGTCTTTGAAAAGTTTAAAGTAACTAAAGTCATGTTGTTGTGTCAAACTATTCATGTCTGCCTATTTGCTCAAATTGTTGAGGTTAAATATGCAGTTATATAAGTAATATGTATTTCTGGACCCCTAATTAATTAAGCTAAACAGTATATAAAATAATGCAAATTATAAGTAATATCAATGAGTTGTGTTTGTGTCTAACTCTTTGTGTCTGCCCATTTAAAAAAAAAAAGCTCAATGTATGTCTTCATACATCAGGATAATATCAAATTAACAAATAAAAATTCTTAAAAGAGGTCTATTCAAATTGTTAAAAATTAAATATGCAGTTATATTTATAAATATTCTTAAAGCCCAAATTAAACTAAGCAGGATGAAAAAGTCATAGAAATCTGATTATGGAAACAACTGGAAAAGGGCCTCCTCTTTGCAAGAGCTTTTAAGGCAAGACTAGGTGTGGCAGATTAAACCTATCTACTAGGCTAGGGAATTCAGAATCAGTTTGCCTGGTAATTTCCCAGTTTAAACCTTTGTCAGCCATAAATTGCAAAAAAACAAACAAACAAAGATTAGGTTAATTTTCACATAAGAAAAATGTTGATGTAACCCGGCGGCCTGCTGCCTCAGTCTCCCACTCCCGGGTTGGACAGCAGTAGAGGAGACCAGTTTAGGCCAGTCCTATGGGCAGTGGAAGGATGCCCAAGAAGGAGCTAACTAAGTCGGTGCCATTTCAGCACTAAATTCTATTCCTTATTTGACAAAGGGGGGAGCAGGTAAAAACTAAAATGGTTGGAATGTGATAGAAGAAGCAGTTAAATCAAACTTTTGCGTGGGAAAGTTAAATCTCAGATAAGCTGTAACTTCTGAAGTATCCAATCTATGGAAAAACAGGAAGAGCTTGCATGCTAGGCTTAGGGGTATAAATTGTGTCATTTTTCTTTGTTCGTGGCACCAGCCATATCTGGCTCTGCACCCCTTCTTGCAAGATTGAGAATAAATTATTTTCTTCTCCACAATCTGGTGAGCCTTAATTCCTTCCAGAAGATTTCTTTCCAACGAAATAAAGGTAATTAGTGGCTCTATTAACAAATTTCAGTAAGTAAAGGAAAGTCCATAAAAACTATGGAGAGATCTTTCCTGGGTTATGATTTTTAAAAAATTAAGTAATTGTGTAATGTGTTTTAAAACCTGGTAGTCAGTATGCATGTGTTTTAAAACCTGGTAGTCAGTATGCTTTTAATTTAAGAATTTTCATAACTTAAAGAAGTTTTTAGCTTCCTGTAAGGGAAAAAGAGAACATTCCTTGCATAAACTATTATGGTTTCAATTTTATTTAACTTGAGTGTAATCTCCCATAGTTAATTTATAAACTAAATTAACATTATATGTACAAAATCTTTACAGTAATGAAAATTGTAAGTTCACATTGGTGAAATTAGGCTAAAGGAAAAAGATTGTAGATATGCTCTCTTAAATAAAGAGTAAATTTCTTTCATTGGTAATTGTAATTTAGCAAGTTTATTTAAACATGAGGTGGCTAGTCAATGTGGTTATAATCAATTATAAAGAGTTTGTAAAACATCTTCCAAACTGAAAATGTTTAAATAGTTCTAGTTGTAGAAGTCATTGTTAACTAAAGAAACTTAGATTGGTATTGGTAGCAGAAATAACTTCATGATAATAAACCTGTCTGAAGGCCACTGCAAAATACACATTTAAGTAAATGGTAATAAAAAGTTGTCTTGATTATATTGGAAATATTCTGTTTTCATTCTAACAATGAAAAATAATATTTTTCCTCTATTACTAAAGTAAAGTACCTACTGTTATCTTCATAGTAAAATTGTGTAAGTAAATAGTCATTTGATATATGTATTGCGTTAAGTTGTTTAAAATATATATAAAACAAGGAATAAACTTTAACATTGTCAAACTCTTGTGCATTCGAACCAGGCCTTGTATACATTACAGGTGGCCTCTCCATGTGAGTTATTGGCTAGGCTGGTCACTGACCCCTCAATTAAAAATATGTGCTATATCAGTCTCTGGTTCTGCTCCTGAAGTTGATGGAAACTATATTGCAGTTTCAAGCTCCTGCAGCCAATAATGACTCGGTACAGCCAAGTGTACAATGGATATCGCTTCCAGACTGGCACTGTTCCATGGTGCCAGAGAGCACTATGCACCAGGCTAGTAGAATACTGGAAAATCTCTCTAAGATCAAGGATGCTGCGACTTGCTCACTGAGTTGAAGAACATGCTAAGTGGAGCCATGATACCAGGATACTGTAAGTAAAACTTAAACACAATTGGCATTATGGCCTGCTCTCATGGAGAGATAACATGTAAGGTATTACAAACCTGAAACTCAAAACTAATAATTGCAACTCTGAATCCTTATGCATTAAGTAATACATTAGTTAATATTAAGTGCTGTACTTTTATCCTGTACTAAATATATGCCTAATAATTGTAATGTTATCTTTTCTATTTTGGATCAAGTGCAGAAGTATATTAGACATGTTAAATTCCTGGTAAAATCATTTTCTAAACAGTTAATAACATGTCTATAGAATAAGGTGGCAGTCTCAGCCAGTCTCAGTCAACTTCTATATTCTGCTGTATTCTGCTGTGTAGCAAAAGTGAGGCTTGCTTGCTGATGGTGAGTCACCTATTGAACAAGTCAAAATTGCTAGAAATTGTACAATGAAAACCAAGGTGTAAAAATCTTTATTCTGTAGTTCTGATCACTCCCACAGGTGAAAACTAAGAGTATTTCCAAATTAGTGTTCTAATCCTGAGTGAAGCCAGTTGCCCAAGGAGTGCCAGTTCACCAGGAGCATCTGACAGAGTGAATGAGTGTCAATCATTGAACAGCTTGGAATGTGTCTTCAGACAAAGCTAAGTGTCTGTTGCAATTTCTCTCTAAAGATGGATAACTTAAAAAAGAATATATATGCTGTTTCCACCAGCTTTTAAGGAATGCCATCTTTATAGGCACCTAACCTTGTCTACCTCTGTAATCCAATGTGTCCTCTTTTAAAAACAGGTATTCCAAATTTTTAATTAAGTTTGTTTCTTTCAGAGTGAACATCTTATTAACCATATGAAAACTTCATCCAACTTCGTACAGAATGCCAGATCCATCTTCCTCCAGTTAGAATAAATTAAAGAGTTTTACACCTTATTAGGCAATGACTACAGCCCATGGCCAGCAGGAAGCAGTTACAGAAAAGAGATCGTCTCCCTTCAGCACCCCTTTTAAATTAAAGGTGTAAACTCTTTAAGAGTAAAATAAAAGTAATAGATGGATCTGGAACCTGACTGGAAATCCACGTGAGTGCCAGTGGCAGCAGAATAACTGCAGGAGGCCCCTGCCCAAGATTCTGCTGTCCAGAATGAAAAGTTCTAAACTTCTAAAAACAGTCCTGGATGCTGTACTAAAGACTGATAAATAATCAATCAAGACAACAAACAGCCATCCACCTCATAGCTCCAACAATAATTATGCCAAAGCTTAGCAAGTAAACTTTGGCAAAAGGGGGGGAATGATGTGGGCTATGGGTGGAAGGCTCTTTGTCTCTTCAGAGATAACTAAGTTGTTTGACTTGTGGGTGTGGAACGGTAAGAGGCTGCAGTCCTGCCCTTAGGGACTGGCAGCGGCTCCAGTCCCAGGAAATGTTTAACAATGCAAGGGCTATAAACTTTAAGTATTTAGGGGAAATGCAAAAACCAAATACGCTAAAGGCTTATCTAGAATGTCTGGAGTCCATGCTGAAAGCTTACCTAAGATGTGGAAGATATTTGCTAATTGAAGCCTATTGAGAACTGAAACAAAGGGACCATTTGGCCTTTCCTCTCTGTATAAAAGACGTTTGAAAATCTTGTTTGGGGCTCGGGATTCAAACTGAAAGCTCCCGAGTCCGGCCGGCCGTCAATAAACCATTTTTCCTTCTCAAAATCATTCCTGAGTCCTGGCCTCTCTATACTCAAATAATTGAACTTCTCTTAAATTCCACAACAGAGTGGCATTATGGAAGAGAAGTATCAAGCACTTAAACTCCCTTTCATGATTTCCACACCTAGTGAAATGGGTAAAATATGAGCTGTGGGCCAGCCTGTTGCACAGGCATAACATTGCTTTTGTTCAGGCTCTGGACTGTATATTTGACCCATTTTCCCAAGCATTTGTGCCCCCATATCCTGTCTCTATTTCTATGGTTTGCTTTAAATCTTCTGCCTTAAGTATCCTGACTACTTTGGGATCATTTTGAATTGGGAAACTGGCTTTTGGTTGGTTTTCCTGTGGTATTTCTGAAAGGTTAGGTGGAGAGGGTGTTGTCAATGCTATATCTATAGGAGGAGTGTATTAGTTAGCCAAAGGAGTGCTGATACAAAATACCAGAAATCTGCTGGGTGTTATAAAGGGTATTTATTTGAGGTAGGAGCTTACAGTTACCAGACCATAGAGCATAAGTTAGTTCCCTCACCAAAGTCTACTTTGAGCAAGATGGCTGCTGACATCTGTGAGGGTTCAGGCTTCCTGGGTTCCTTCATTCCTGGGGCTTGCTTTTCTCTGGGTTCAAGGTTCCTTTTTTCCTGCGGCTGGCTTCTCTTTCCTCTGTGTGCTGACTTCCCAGGACTCCAGCTTAAGTCTTCAGCATCAAACTCCAAAATCAAAACTCCAACATCAGAAACCCTCAGCTCTGTTCTTTGCCATGCCTTTTATCTGTCCTACCAAGGGGTGGGGACTCAACACCCTAATCATAACTCAATCGTGCCCAGGTACAGATCAGATTACAAGCATAATCCAATATTTCTTTTTGGAATTCATCAATTATATCAAACTGCTACAGGGAGGAAGGACTCGGATACAGAACCTCCCCAGAGGATCTTTACCTGTAACGTCTGCTCCCATTCCACATACTCTATTGCCTACTTGGTCCCTGGTGCTGCTCCCAGTTTCTAATTTGTCTGCCTTCTTAATAATTATTACTATTGGATTGTGCTGAAGACTTTTGCAGTCTGGTGGGGTATTACCTTTATAAAAGATTATCTTACCCTTTAATGGCCTCAAACTTGGTGAGACCCATCCCATAGTCACAATCCATACTTATACTTGGTAGTCCACCATACCTCATCCCAGGAGGGGCAACGGGAGCCTGACTGTAACCATTCCCCCCTGGCTCTGGACACAGGTATTAATTTTCCCCACTCAGGCATCGCTAGTGCCCTAAATCCCCACAGTCAATTACTTGGCAGGTGTCAAACAGCACCATCTGGCACTCCATACCTTCAGTCATGTTTATAACTAATTTGATGGGGTTAGTTGCTTCTCAGGTTTGAAACATCATGCCTAGTAAGATTATTTTCACCTGTAACTTAAGGTCTGCATTCCTTCTTTGGTATTCCAATAGGACTAGGGCCATTATTGACTAGGACACTATACAGCTCAAACCCCTCTCCCCAATTATTGATTTTTCAGTGTGATCTTTAAGGGATCTGGGGCTGAAATTATTTTCCAAGACTCTGTCAAAGTTATTGGATACTTATTGTCTGGTTCAGTTACTTGTCCTTTTACTTGAGTGTAATTAGTGCAGCCTTTTTCTGACATTCAGACTGCTGCTTAAGTAGTCAGCAAGACGATAAAGTCCTTCCCAGGTTGGTTGGAGTTTGGACTCATTCCACGATGTGATCAGGACCCAGCTGCCAGGTCAATGTTGGTGGACTACAAATTCAAGAGGCAGGGTCTGAGCCAGCAAACCCCGATGCCTGAGGGATGATAAAGTAGAAGACAAGACCAGTATATAATTTTGAAGAAAGAGATCCTTCAAGTCAAAGGAGGGGAGTTCTCCAGGTTTCTCGGGGAAGGACAGACCAAAAAATATTTCATAAGGAGAAATTCCCAGTTCCCTCCTAGGGGCAATTTGGATTCTTAACAGAGCTATAGGTAAACATTTAACCCATGGTAATGTAGTTTCTATTACCAAATTAAAAAAAAATTTTTTTGTTTGTTCATTCTTTCCACTTTCCCTGAGGATGGTGGGTGCCAGGGTGTATGGAAGTTCCATGTGATACCTAGACCCTGTGTAATATTTTGCAACACTCTGGATGTAAAGTGACTACCATTGTCTAAGTCTATATTTTCTACTAACCCATACTGGGGAATAATTTGTTAAAGGATAATTTTTGAAGTCCCTGATGCTGTAGCTGAAGCAAGTGAGTATGCTTCTCCCACCCTGTCAGGTGATCCACAATAACCAGAACATACTTTAGTTGATGTACAGGAGGCATTTCAGTATAATCAACCTGAATCCTCTGGAATGGTCTGAGACCAAGCTTCTTCCCCCCTGGCTTGCTTTCTTAAAACTTTATTATTAACTTTTTGACAGATTATGCACCATTCACTTATTTGTTTGGCTATAGTATAAAGACCCATACACCCAAAATGCTTGAGGACCAGATCACACATGGCCTGTACTCCCTAATGACTCCCTTGGTGCAAAACTGCTAGTACTTCCCTCATTATTTGCTTATTCAACATCTGCCAGCCATCTGGGAGGAGACACTTCCCTTGGCTATCTAAGGTTGCCCCCAATTGTTCTGGTTCTTTTACTTCCTTTTCAGAGAATACAGGGATTCCAATTTCTTTGGGGCTGGAGGGTATCAGGACCAATAGTTCCAGAGGGGAAAAGAGGGAAGCTTCTTTGGCCTTCTTTTCAGCCAATCTCTTGCCTTTTGTTTCAAAAGTATGACATTTCTGATGCCCATTTTTATGTACCATGGATATTTCTCTTGGTAAAAGCAGACTGGTTAACACTTGTTTAACAGTTCACATGGACTAACTCCTTCCTTCTGCTATTGATCAATTCCCTTTCTTCCCAATTTTTCCAAAGGTGTGGACCATGTCAAAGGCATACTTAGAATCTGTGAAGACTGTACCATCTTTTTCCTCTAATAATTTAAGGGCTTGATTTAATGCATACAGCTCACAAGTTTGAGCTGACCAGTCATTGAGCAGCTGGCCAGCTTCTTTCACCTCACAAGTTAGCCCATCAGCAACAGCATAGCCATTGTGCCTTTTTCCTTCCAGGAACCTAGAAGACCCATCTATAAATAATTTTTCCCCCAAATGTAAGGGAAGGTCCCCTAGGTCAGGCTGACCTTGGGTTTGGTATTCAATTAAGTCTAAACAATCATGTTCAGGAGTTTCTACCTGGTTGAGACCTTACCTGTGTTCAGACTATGATCACTTGTAAGTATTAAATCATCTTTTTCCATTAGAATCACCTCATATTTCAGAATTCAGGAATCCATTAACCACCTTCCTGTTTTTTGAGACAAAATAGTCCTGAACTGATGAGGGGTGCTAACAACTGAGGCCCCTCCAAAGGTCAGTTTCCTCCTTTCTTTTACTAAGAGAGTAGTGTTGCTGCTATGGCCTGAACACACTCTGGCCATCTCCTGGGGACGGCATCCAGGATTCTGGAAAGGAAGGCTCTGGGCTTCCTTTGGCCTCCCCAGATCTGGGTTAGGACTCCTAAGACTGTCCCCTTATTTACTGTAATGAACAGATGGAAAGGTTTTTCGAGGGATGGGAGGACCTGAACAGGGGCTTGCACCAATGCCTGCTTGAGCCCCTCTAAGGTTTTTACCCCCTCCTTCCACTCCAATTTGTCAGGTTCCTCCTCCAACAGTTTTTGGTATAACCCTTTGGTTTGGAATGTGCAAGAATCTATCCATAATCTACAATTTATCCCACCAATCCCAAAAATCTTTTTAGTTCTTTTTGTCCGGGGAAGAGGTAATTCAGTAATGACCTGAATTCTTTCTGGATTTATCTTCCTCCTTCACTCACTAATGAGAAGACCCAGGTATTTGACTTCCTTTTCTACAAATTGTAGCTTACTTTTTGACATTCTTAGCCCTTGATCTCCCAGGAAATTCAATAAGCTGTTTGTAGTTCAGACCACTATCTGCCTTTCTTCACCTGATAATAGCATATCATCTACATATTGTAAAAGGGAAATTTCTGATGGAACTGCAAATATCTCCAATACTTTTTCTAGTTCCTACCCAAAGAGGTTGGGGGATTCTGTGAAGCCTTGGGGTAAAACTGTCCACCTATATTGCTGTTTTCTTCCTATAGAGGGATCCTCCCACTCAAAAGCAAACAAGTCTCTACTCTCTGGATCAAGGGGACAGGCCTTAAAGGCATCCTTTAGATTTATTACACTAAACCATTTATGATGGCAGGGGATCTTACTAAGAAGAGTGTATGGATTTGGGACTACTGGGTGTCAAACCTGAATGATTTGATTAATGGCCCTTAGATCCTGTACCATCCTCCAACTACTGTCCAATTTCTGAATGGGCAAGATAGGAGAATTGAAGAGCGGCATGCCGTGCTCCAAGAGTCCATCCCAAAGAAGGCCTTTGATGATGGGTTGAAGTCCCTGCCTCCCCTTAAGGGGAATGGGATATTGTCTTTGACAAATAATTTCCCCATCCTTTTTAAATTTGACTTTAATAGGGGGTACCTGCAAACCCCTTCTATTCCCTTCTCTTACCCACACATCCTCTCTGATATCTTTTTCATTTTCTTCAGTGAGCATGGCTAAGACTACTTCTATCTGCCCATCCCTTACTTTCAAATACAAACCCATGGATAGCATTCCCAAAAATTACTCCCAGCTTCTGCAATGTACAACAAAGGGCTTACAATTTGATTGTCCTCCCAACAAATATTAGTAGGAGAAAGAATGAGGACCTCAAATCCTTCTCCTTTTACCCCTGAGACTCTAATTGCACTGCAAGTTTGGTTCCTCTGGGAAGATAAGTCACAGAGGATCTGGCTGTGCCAGTGTCCACTAGAAATGTAATTTCTTCCTGATATGGGCCCACCCTTAGATTTACTAAAGGCTCCTGGTGGACTTTAGTAGTGAGGAGCCTCAGATCCCCTAATCCTCAAAATTCCTGAGGGGAATTACCAGGCTTTCTTTCTTTAAACTGGGGCATTCCCTTTTGAAATGACCAGGCCTCCCACAGTGATAGCACCCAGCAGAGCCTGGCATTCTCCTTACCCCCTTATCTAAATAAGCCCATTTTGCATCTTTATCTCACCTCTGCCTGTTCCCTCCCTGACTCACCTCCAATCTTAATCATTTGATCAACTGTGCTTATCATAACCTTTGCTTTTTGACTCTACTTTTCCTCCTCTCTCCTTACAAACACTTTCCGGGACTCTCTCAATACCTCTTCCAATGGCTTATCCATTCATCCTTCTATTTTCTGACTCTTCTTCTGAATGACAGGCCAAGACCCCTTCACATAGCTGACTTTTAGTATTCCCTGAGCCACAAGATCATCAGGGTCCATCCCTGAATATTTCCTCACTTGGTCCCTCAATAGTTGCAGGTAAGCAGAGGGAGTTTCATCCTTCTCCTGGGCTACTTCAAAGGTCTTATCCAAGTTTTGAGATTTGGGTATGGCCAATATGATCCCATGTATAATGAGGTTTCTAAGATCTTTCATTTGTGCTCTGTCCCCCAGGTCATTATTATCCCAACTAGGGTCTGTGTTTGGGAACTTCTGTTCTGCGCCCTTACCCCGTCTGGGTGAATGCTGCTTTTCCCACTCCTTCATAGCTGCCCTCTGCACCATTCCTCTTTCTTCTCCCATAAAAAGGATATTCAGTATGGACATAAGTACAGGCCAGGTGTATAAACTAGGACCTAGAAATTGGTCTACTTGTTCAGCCAGCGCTGCTGGATTTTCCATTAGGGATTTCATCTCCCTTTTGAAGTTCCTTACTTCAGTACTTGTCAGTGGGGCATTTACATAGCAAATCTCCCCTGGCCCCATTGGTACTTCTCTCAGCAGATACAATGGAGGTTTGCTCTTTTACTCTCTTCTCCTCAGATGCTCTGGGAAATGGAAATTTTTGTATATCTTTCTTACACTGTTCCAATTCTTTCCTCAGGTGTTGGTGAGTTATAACTGGTGGGGCTCTTGGCCCCACTTGATTCTCAGGTTCCCCAGGGTTTACAATGGGTTCTATTGGGCCCTCCAAGTCTAATGGTCCTTCTCTCAGGAGGGAAGGGGGAACATAAGGAGGAGGAAGATGAGACAGGGTGTCCCAGGGTTTAGTTTCTACAGCTTTTGTATCTGCAGCCTTAGTTTCTGCAAGCTTACGCTCAGGGTCTAGGTTTTCAGTTTTCATAGGATAGAGAGTGGTCCCTTTTCCCTTTAACTAGCACACGGCATAGTCAGACTCTTCTTTGGAGAAGGGTGTTTTTCCATTAACATACAGTACAAGGTTGGCACAAAGCCAATCCTCATCTGCCCCATATTTTGGCCAGAATACATCAGATGGTAAATTACTTTCCTTGGTCCAGATACAACAACAGTATTAATCATTTTCTTCTTGTCTTTTCTCCTGATCTGATCACCATCAGTCCAATGCCTTAACATCCTCCCTCCCTAATGGATTATCTGGAGGAATATCTCCAGGGGATCCTACAGATACCCCCTTCCCCTTTTTCCCAGTTGACTGACTGCCTCTATTTCCCATTCTGAATCTTGTCTGGGTCTCTCTCTTGAATCTTTCACTTCATCTGTCTCTGGCCCTTTCCCTCGCGGGAGAAGGGAAACGTGAATTGGGACTCCATACTCACTTCACACCATATGTAACGTATTTCATGCACACACAGTTAACCTCAGACTCATCAGAATTCCCGACCACTAAGGTACTACTTAATAGCCATTTTTCTTACCTTTCCATGCATGGAATTCCTGGTCAACAAGAGGCAGATTTTCCCTTCCCTTTTTCTCATCCACAATCAGCAGAATCTAAACATATGTTCTCAGGTCTCTTGCCTGCCAGAGGCGAGGCCCCACTGGTGGAGTCCAAGACCATTTAAACAGTGGAGTATGCGTCCCTGTTGTCCACCCCAGGAGTTCATTCTCTGAAGCTTCAGAATCCCAGAAAAGTTCCCAAAACTGTAAGAAGGAAATCTTCTTCTGGAAGAAATTAAGACTTACCTGATTGTGGAGAAGAAAAGCATTTATTCTCAATCTTGCAAGATGGGGTGCACAACCAGAAAATGTGGCTGGTGCCCCAAACAAAGAAAAATGACACAATTTATACCCCTAAGCCCTTCCTCTGTTTCTCCATAAATTAGATACTTCAGGCATTACAGCCTATCCGAAAAGGTCTAACTTTCCTGTGCAAAAGTTTTTGATTAACCACTTCCCCCATCACGTTCCAACCATTTTAGTTTTTACCTGCTCCCTTTTGCCCAATAAGAAATGGAATTTAGTGCTGAATAGGTATTGACTTAGCTCTTTCTTGTGCATCTTTAAATTTTTTTTTATTTTTTTTTATCATGGGACATTCATTGCATTTGGTGAATACATTTTGGAGCACTGCTGTACCACATGGATAATGATTTACATTGTGGTTTACACTCTCCCCCAGTCCACCCAGTGGGCCATGGCAGGACATACAATGTCCAGTATGGATCTCTGCAGCACCACCCAGGACAATTCCAAGTCCTGAAAATGCCCCCACATCATATGTCTTCTTTCCTCTCCCTACCCTCAGCAGCTACTGTGGCCACTTTCTCCACATCAATGCTGTGATTTCTTCCATTACTAATCACAATAGTTCCATAGTAGAATATCAGTAAGTCCACTCTAATCCATACTCTATTCCTCCATCCTAAGGACCCTGGGATGTTTATGTCCACTCCACCTCTATATCAAGAGGGGGCTTAGATTTGTGCATCTTTTTTACTGGCTATAGGACTGGTTTAAGCTAGTTTCCTTTGTTCCTGCTTAACCTGCGAGTAGGCAACTGAGACAATAGGCTGCCAGGTTACATTAATTAATATTTTCTTCCTTTATGTGAAAATTAAACTAATCTCCATTTCGTACAGTTTATACTTTGCACTACACAATTTCATAGGTTTTGACAAAATGTATCATGGCCTGTATCCATCTTTAGAATATCATGCAGAACAATTCAAATGTCCTAAAAATGCTCCATGTTATACCTACTCTTCCATCTCCCTCCCCTCAGAACCTCTTGTGGTTACTCTCTTTATATCAATGTTTCAGGTTCTTCCATTACCAGAATAATAATGTCTACTTTGGTCCACAGTTGCATTTCCTCCTTATGTTTGCTTAATCCTCAGTCATGAGTATTTTGGGATGGTGATGCCCACTCTGCTTCTGATTGAGAGAGGGCATAGACTCTTGGGGCAGATGGATGGAATTGTATGCATGCAGTTGTAGATATTCTCAGTTTTTTGGATGGGCATTGTCCATCATCATCCTTTTGTTATTTGTCCTGAGCAAGTCCTATGAACTGGAGAGTAAGTGTTGGCTGCAACTCTTCTGAGATTCAGGGTTCAACAGCATATGAACAGACTGAAGAGTTAAGTCTCTGGGACATATATTTAATGAGTATAGTGCTAGTTAAAGTTTCAAATAAAAGGAGCAGAAGAACCATGTGTAGGAAAATTATAAATGACCAAAATTTATGTTTTAAAAAATACTTTAGCATGCTTGGTAATTGTTATTTATACACTTTAAGAATTTTAATTGAAGTCTTCATGCTTGCATTCTGTTGACTGAGAATTTTATATTTTTAGAAATGAATGAAGGCAAATGACTTCAAGAAATCAATTCACAGTTGTCCCTTAATGAGCTCAGTTTTCTGCAAAGTTTTCTTCTTGCTTTCAGATGGGGGAGAAGAGTTCTATCACTTTATATTAATTTAATTGGAAATTTTCTACTGAACAAGTATTTTTGCTTGCAATTTTAATTAAGAGAACTTGTCATACTTAAATGAAAAACTGAAAATGTTTGTATATTAGAGGTTTAGAAAATAAGAGGGCACTCTATTTACTTAGATTTCCTTTCTAATCTTTTAACGGAACAAGCAAGTGTTCCTTATATGTGGAAGTGGTACACACACTAACATCACCACAAGTGGGAAGAATGTAAATGTTCTCCTGTCCCCAGTGCACATCCATTTCCCTGCAATTTTCTTTTCTGAATTAAAATAAAAACCAAAATGTGAATGACAAGATCAAATTTCTTGGAAAACTTGACTTATCAAATTGATACAAGAAGAAATAAGAAATATGAACAGTAATTTATTTTAGTGAACTTGAATCTATTTGAAAAATTTTGTCAAAAAGAAAGCTATAAGCCCAGAAGTCTTTATTAGTGAATTCTAACAAGTAATTTAGTAAGAACACAAATTTTACTCATATTCTTCCAAAGAAAAGAAAAGGTTAGCACAATTCTCAACATATTTGTATTAAGTTAAACCATCCTAGATGGGAAGACCTATTTAGAACAAAATATTTACTCAATTAGAATTCAATATTTCTCATGAATGAAGACGTAAAATCCTAAAGAAAAATTACTACATTGAATCACGATTAAATAGGTTACTTTTTTTTTCCTGGGAGAAAACCATGAAATGGGAAGAACTTTCCAGAATATCACTTCTATGCCTGAAACATGTATAAGGCAATTTTTAGAGTTTTCAATTTTTTATTGCCCAATTTTAGAAGGTTATTTGTTTATTTAGTTTAGGGAGTAGTATATTTAGAACCTTGGGGGAGAATGAGTGGGTCACCATTTTAGGTATTTTCAAGTTGAGTGTCTGAATGAGTAATTCCAGCAATTATGGCCTAACAGGAACACAGTGACCAGGGCATCAGAACTTTAGGGATGACTACCCAGCTTAACTCTATTGGATAAACAACCTAGACCCAAAGAGGTGAATTCTTAGGGTGAGGAGAATCTAAAATATGTGGTAAAATGAGAGAGATAATGAATATCAATTATAGCCTCAGATCACCTGAAGCAGCAAAGGCTGAAGCTTGTTCCAGTAACTTTCTTGTATTATTGTTATATATTTTAATTTATTTTATTATTAGTGTTACTAATATAATTATTATTTTCCTTAAAAAATCATGACTGGCTCTCCTTTTAGAGGATCAGTGACAGGACAGAATAAACTTAATGTGGACAACATGTCACTGACTGTTGCAAGAATGGTCATAAGCAGACACTGTGAGTTCTCTGTTCAAAACCCCTTCTTATGTACTACTCACTTAACCATCAATGGCTTTCTAATACAAACACTCTCAGCTCTCTTTTAGAGCTTTCTCTGGCCCCAGAGTATTCTTAGTTCATGACTGGAAAAGGCCATAAATGCTGGGTAGTGAATGTTCTAAGGAGAAAGACTCAAGCAATGATAAATAAAAACTATTGGACAAATATCTGTTTTTGCACTTCAGATGGGGCATCTCTGTGATAGGTTCTATATAGCTTCTCACAGTTTCCCAACTGGATCAACCCTAATTGCCTAAGTGTAATAGATTGAATTGTGTCCCCAAAAAGACATATTTAAGTTCTAACCTCTGATCCAGTGAGTGTAAACTTATTTTATAAATAGGATCTTTGAAGATGTTATTAGTTAAAATGAGGCCAAACTGGATTATGATGGGCCCTAATTCAATATGACTTGTGTCCTTATAAGGAAAGGAAGTTTGGATACAGAGAGACAGAAAGAGAGAGTGAGGGCTATATGATGGAGGAAGAGATTGATCTGTGTTTTCACAAGCCAAAGAATACCATGAATTGCCAGCCAGAAGCCAGGGGAGAGATCAGAAGCAAGGTGGCCCTACTGACATTCTGATTTCAGACTTCGAGCCTCCAGAACAGTGAGAAAATAAATTTCTATTGTTGAAGCCAGCTAGTCTTTTGTACTTTGTTACAGCAGCCCTGGCAAACTGAGACTCAAAGCAATATCTTGGATATTAAAGTTCTTGTTTTGACACTCTTCCTTATCACACTTACACAATATCTTAGATTGATTCTTAATATCCCTTCCTATAGAAAATATTGGGATACAAATCTTTGTCTCAGCATCTGCTTTTTGCATAACCCATCCTTATCATTCCTCACAAGGCTAAATTTATTTTGATACTTTTTTTTCCTGTTAGTAATTTTATTTGCTGATAACAAGAAACAACTAGACTAGCTTAAATATTAATAGAATAGAAAGTTCTTTATTTTCTCTCATGTTAAAGATTTTTGATAGTCCATATCTAACATAGTAGTTTCACAAGTATCAGAAAATCAGGTTCTTTTAACCCTTCTTCTCTGTCCTCAGAGTGACTTCTATCTTCAAGTTTGCCTAAAGATCCCAGATGAATTCTAGCACTTGAATAATCTTGACAACTTCTTATTCAGAAAGTAGTAGGAAATGGGAAGGGCAAAAGAGAAGATTGATAACCACATCAATCTTCAAGGAAGGCTGAGCACATTACCACCCTAAATTATATCAGATTCTGTAACAAAGGAAGATGGGACTAATAAATAGTGTGTAGACAATCCTTTAAGCCATGCCTTTCAAATTGTATTGGTAAACAAATTTTGGGGGTGAGGAGAAAAACTATTCATCAAGACAAATACATTTAAACTTTAGGAGGAATAAATGAAGGCTTTGAAAAACAAAATTCATATACAGATCCAAACAAAAAAAAGGAAAATGCCAGGAAAGCTGATAGAAACATGAGAGAGATGAACACGTAGGATTAACGGATTCTAATTTTCTTCGATCGTGAGCCCTTGACAATAACTTCAAAATACTAATCAAGAACCTGTCCTTTTATGCGAAAGTGGTGGAGTGGTGATATAAGGATAGGGACCTGTTATGGAAAATTATAGATCACTGCAGGAGTGAAGAAATTAATTTGCATGTATTCATGCTAATTTATAATGCCCCTGAGATAATTCATCAAGACACTGATCACATTGTTCCATAGGTTCTACAAACATAAAATAAGCTGTAGTTCCATGAAAGATTATTCATTTATAAATGTAAATCTATAAATGTTAAACATAAATAGAATATACATGAAATTACTGCAAGTACATATACCAGGTCAGAATTTAAACACTTATTATATACTAGGATTGTACATTTTCACCAGGGTGTTATTGCAAATAAATTTTAGATGATATAAGAATTTGTAAGTTAACTGATTTGGCATAGCAGGCTAAACCAGTGGGAGGTGAAATCTGAGGGTTAGTTGGATAACAATGCCTCCAAGGGAGGCAGGGAGTGACTTTTCCTAGAAGGGAATAAGAGAATCAGTTCTTGCTTTATGTCATAATAATTTCTTCTTTTTTTTTTTTTTGAATGATGGTTACTTCTTTTATTTTATACCTTTCTGTAGTTTTTGAATTTTCAAAATGAAAATGTATTTTAAAATTTGGACTTGACATTTTATAAGTCATTGCAAATGCTACATGCACGTGTTAACAAACAGAAATTTTAAAAAATTTTTGGCATATAGAAAATTTATTACTACTGCTTGCTTTGCATCATCAAAATTTGTCATCTTGGTCTCTCCTTCTTGCCTTTATATAAAGTCAAAAGAGAGACATTGGCTACTTTGACAACCTTAAAGTGAACTCAAGGGGTGTCACCAACAGCATGACCTTCGTGACCAAATCCAACAACCAGGACTCCATCGTTTTCCTCAATAAAGTTCAAGCGACCATCATTGGGTACAAAGGCTGTGATTTTCTTGCCATTCTTGATCAGCTCAACCCTGACACTTCCTTATGGCAGAATTTGGCTGTTTGGCTTCAAGCTCTACGTTTTCCAACGCAATTCCCTTTGCATGGGAAGCACCTCCACAAGGGTTGGCCTTCAGGGCTGTGCCCAACTGGGCTTTCTTGTCCTGTTGGCCATGCCACTTTTGGTCCTGTCGGTGGCTATGGAGTCTTCTGGCAGTACAAATCCATCTCGTTGGCACCACAAGCCCGAGTGAAAGAGCCACATATAGAAGATTAAGCACAGTCATGCAAGGTCATGCAGGGAGTGGGTGAAGCTCAGTGGTTGAGTGTGTGCTGCCCATGAATGCGGTCCTGGGTTCAATCCCCAGTACCTCCCAAACAAAATAATTTCTTCTTGATGGTTGGTGATGTACCAAAGCAAAAATGTTTTGAATACTTTTTTATCAGTCTCTTCCTTTTCTTTATTCTTCTATTTTATATGTTTGAGTCATTAAACAAAATATTGTTTAATTTTACATTTTGCATTGTTAATTTTTTGTTTTAAAGGGAATGTCTTTAGTGTGTTACCATTGAATATGATGCTTGCTATGAAATTTTTAAGTTGTGTGCATATATGTCACATTTTTTTTTACCCCTTAATCTGTTGATGGACAATTAGGTTTCTTTCATCTTTTGGCTATTGTAATAAACATTGGTGCACAAACATCTGTTCTAGTCTCTGCTTTTAGGCTTTTGTTTATTTACCTAGAAGTTAGATTTTCAGGTCATAGAGAAATTTCTATTTTCAACTTTATGAGGACTTATCAAACTGATTTCCACAGTGGCTGCACCATTTTATACCATGGCATCACCATCCCAGAATCCTCAAGACTGAGGAATGAACAAACATAAGGGAGGAAGGCAACTGTTGTCTTAAGTAGACTTAACGATTACTTTAGCAATGGAAGAACTTGTAGCATTGATATAAAGGCAGTGGCTGTCAGAGGTTCTGAGGGGTGGCAAAGAGAAGAATCAGTATAACACGGGGCATTTTGGGGACACTGGATTTATCCTGCATGACATAGCAATGATAGATACAGGCCAGTAGACATTCTGTCAAAATCTATGAAATTGTGTGGTGCAAAATGTAAACTATAATGTAAACTATAGACCATCATTAGTAGCAATGCTTCAATATGTGTTCATCAACTGTAACAAATGTACCTCACCAATGAAAGATGCAGTTAATGGAGAAATGTGTGGGAGGGGAAGGGGCGGGTATATGGGAATCCCCCTATATTTTTGATGTAGCATTTAAGTAATTTAAAGCTTCTTTCAAAATAAGTTTCTTTTTCAAATGAGTAACTATTTCTCTGCATCCTTGCCAACTTTCATTATTTTCTGTTTTGTTTTGTTTTTTTAATAGTAATCTTAGTGGGTGTGAAGAGCTATGTCATTGTAGTTCTGATGTGCATTTTCTTGCTGGCCAATTATGTTGAACATCTTTTCGTATCGCATTGGCCATTTGTGGATCTTCTTTGGAGAAATGTCTATTAGTATCCTTTTCCCACTTTTAATTAGGTTATTCATCTTTTTGTTGTTGAGTTACAGCAATTCTTTATATATTATTGATATTAAACCCTTATTAGCGATATGGTTTGCCATTATTTTCTCCTATTCTGTAAATTGTCTTTTTCATTTCCTTTTTAGTGTCCTTTGATATGTAAAAGAGTTTAATTTTGATGAAGTACATTCTACTTTTTCTTTTGTTTCTCATGCTTTTGATATCATAGCTAAGAAATCACTACCAAATCCAAGGTTATGAAGGTCCCCTTCTCCGCCATGTGTTCTTCTAGGAGTTTTATGTGTAGTTCCTTGGTCCATTTAGAGTTAAATTTGTATATGGTGAGAAGTAGAGGTCCGACTTCATTCTTTTGCAAGTGAATATCCAGTTTTCCCATGCACTATTTTTTGAAGAGAATGTTCTTTCCCCAATTAATATATTTGAAACTCTTATAAAAATCAGTTGTCCCTAGATGTATAAGTTTATCTCTGTATTTTCAATTCTATTCCATTGGTCTCTTGTCTATCTTTATGTTTTGATTACAGTGATTCTGTAGTAAGTTTTGAAATTGGGAGGTGTGAGATCTCCAACTTTGTTCTTCCTATGCAATATTGATTATGCAATTCCATATGAATTTAAAGATCAGCTTTTTTTAAAGATCAGCTTTTCCATTTCTGCAAAAGAGGTGGCTGGGATTTTAATAGGTTTTGTGTTGAATCTGTAGATCACTTTGGGTAATATTGACATCCTATCCGTGAACATGGGATGTCTTGCTATTTACTTAGGTCTTCTTTTATTGCTTTCAGGAATGTTTTCTAGTTTTATACTACAAGTGCTTCACCTCCATTAAATTTATAATTTATTCCTAGGTATTTTGTGAACAGGATTTTTTTTCTCATTACGGTTTTTCTTTAGGAGGCACCAGAAACAAAACTAGACCTCCCATGTGGGAGGCAGGCACTCAACTGCTTGAGCTACATCCTCTCCCTGCTTGTTTTTTCTCATTGTATGCTTGTTGTTTTTTGCTTATTGTTTTTGCTTACTGTCTGCTTGTTGTCTACTCATTTGTTTGGCTTCTTTCAGAGGTGCTGGGAATCAAACCTGGGACCCCCCCATGTGGAAGGCAGGTGCTCAACAGCTGGAACCACATCTGTTCCCAGGATTGTTTTTTGTTTGTCTTAATGTTTATTTTATTTATTTATTTCTCCCCACCCCCTCATTGTTTGCACTTCCTGTGTCTACTCATCTTTGGATTGCTTTTAAATGTCCATTTCAGAATATTCTTTGCTGGGGTATAGAAACACAAGTGATTTTTTGCATTTTAATCTTGTAGTCTGCAACTTTGCTGAATTTGTTTATCAGTTCTAGTAGTTTTCTTGTGGATTATTTGGGATTCTCTATATAAAGAATCATGTCATATGCATATGTAGATAATTTTATTTTTTACTTTTGAATTTAGATGTCTTTTATTTCCTTTTCTTGTATATTTACTTCAGCAAGGATGTCTAATATAATGTCAAACAGCAGGGGTGAAAGATGGCTTCCTTGATTTGTTCCTGAACTCAGGGGGAAGGTTTTCAAACTTTCACCATTGAATATGTTAGTTATAGATTTTTCATATATATCTTTTATCATATTGAGGAAGTTAACTTCTATTACTATATTCTATTACTTAATGTTCTTATCATAAAAGGGTTTTGAATTTTGTTAAATGGCTTTTCAGAATTAATTGAGATGATCATGTGATTTTTTTCCTTCTTTCAATTAATGTGGTGTGCATTAACTGACTTTCTTATGTTTAAGCAACCTTGCATATTAGGGTTAAATCCCACTTGATCATGGTGTCTAATTCTTTTAATATGCTGTTGGACTTGGTTTCCCAATATTTTGTTGAGAATTTTTACATCTATATTCATATGAAATAATGCTCTGTAGTTTTCTTTTCTTGTGGTATCTTTATCTGGCTTTCGAATGAAAGTGATGTCCTCACAGAATACATTAGGAAAGGTTCTCTCCTCTTTAATTTTTTTTAAAAAAATTGAGCAGAATTGGAGTGAAGTATTCTTGAAATGTTTGGTAGAATTCCCTTTTGAAGCCACCTGCTCCTAGGCTTTTCTTTGTTGGGAGGTTTTTCATTACTTAGTTCATCTTTTTACATGTTTTAGGTCTCTTGATATTTATTTCTACTTACATCAGTTTCAGTAAGTTGTGTGTTTCTAGAAATTTGTCCATTTTCCCTAGAATTTCTAATCTGTTAGCATACAGTTGTTAGTAGTATTCTCATATAATCCTTTTAATTTCTGCAGGATCAGTGGTAATGTCCCCCCATCATTTTGGATTTTGGTTATTTGCATCTTCTCTTTCTTTTTCTTTTTCTTTTTTTTCTTTTGTCTGTCTAGTGAAAGGTTTGCCAATTTTATTGATCTTTTCAAAAGACCAAGTTTTGTTTTCATTGTTTCTCTCAATTGTTTCTCTATTCTCCATTTCATTTATCTTCACTCTAATCTTTATTATTTCTTTGCTTCTACTAACTTTAGGTTTAATTGGCTCTTCTTTTTCTAATTTCTCCTGATGTGAAGATGGGCTATTGATTTGGAATCTTTCTTTTTTTCATATGCAATCATAGCTATAAATTTCCCTCTGAGTTCTGCCTTCACTGCATCCCATAAGTCTTGGTATTTTGTGTTTTCATATCTGTTCATTTTAAGATATTTCCTAATTTCCTTAGTGATTTTTCTTTGATTCATTGGTTGTTTAAGAGCATTTGATTTTTTAAATTTCCACATATTTCTCTGTTTGTGTTACTCCCATTTTGAGTTCCTTGGGCTTTTTAGATGTGTATATTCGTGTCTTTCCTCAATTTGGGAACATTTTGACCATTATCTCTTCAAATAGTCTTTCTGCCTCATTCTCTTTCTTTTCTCGTTCTGAGGTTTCCATATAATGGATATGTTTGTAAACTTCATATTGTCCCACAAGTCCCTTAGACTCTACTTACCTTTTTATTCTTTTGTCTATCGGCTCTTCATACTGTATAGTTTCAATTATCCTGTGTTCTAGTTTATAGAATAATTTCTGATTCTTCTGTCCATTCATATCTGCTGTTGAACACTTCAAGCGTGTTTTTAATATCCATTGTTCTGTTTTTTATCCCCCGAATTTCTGTTTGGTTCCTTTTTAAAATTTCTAATTCCTTCTGTTGTTCATAAATCATCTTGATTTCCATTATGTTCCTTTAGCTCGTTGAACTTATTCAATGAGCTAATCAAAGACTTTGATTAGTTTTTCCATTGTGCTTCCTATGTGGTTTTATTTTTTTTCCTTTGACTGGGCCATCTCTTCCTGTTTCTTTGTATGACTTGTGATCTTTTATTGAAGTCTGAACAGTGGATAATTTTGATGTGCTTACTCTGGAAGTCAAATTCTCCTTCTCACCTAAGGTTTTAGTATTGATTGACTGTGTGTTATGGATCTTTTTCAATGCTTAGCTCAGTTTACACTGAACTGCAGAACAACACATGATTAAAAAGGTTTAGTTCCAATCCAAGGTCCACAGAGAAAATGTGGCATTGGTGTGGGAAAAGTGGCCATGGTGGCTGATGGGTACAGGGAATGGGAGGAAGAGATGAGATGTGGAGGCGTTTTCAGGACTTGGAGTTGTCCTGGGTGGTGCTTCAGGGACAATTACCGGACATTGTAGATCCTCCCAGGGCCCACTGGATGGAACGTGGGAGAGTATGGCCTATGATGTGGACCATTGACCATGAGGTGCAGTGATGCCCAGAGATATACTTACCAAATGCAATGGATATGTCATGATGATGGGAGTGAATGTTGCTGGGGCGGGGGGGAGTGGTGGGGTGGGGGTGGTGGGGTTGAATGGGACCTCATTTTTTTTAATGTAATATTTTTACAAAATGAATTAAAAAAAAAAGAAAAAAAGAAAAAGAAACAAAGACAAACAGGCACAGCTAGTGCAAACAACAGAGGGGTGGGGGATAAATATATAAAATAAATCTTTAAAAAAATCACACACACACACACACAAAAAGGTTCAGTTCTTCTCAGGTCCCTCTAAGCTTGCCTCATGCACTGGGTGTGCATAGTAAATTTCAAGAATTCCTTCCTCTGTGTGAGATTTTCTCTTCCAAAAGAGGCTTTCTTCTTTTCCTAGTTCTTCCTCCCAAGGCCCCAGGTTGTGCTATTTGTTTGCACAGCCTTTTCTCCCTGGCAGCAGTGAACAGTTATATTCCATTCCTGCAGGCTGGTCTACCTTTTCACTCTAGCTTTCAGCTTGAATATTTTTTTAGGTTGATTGGTAAAAAATTTCTGCTTTGAAATTTTTTAAACTAAAGTAAAAAGCCTTATAATTCACAGTATATTAGATATGTTTGGAAGTTACATACTGTATATGAACATCCTCATAACTATCTCATGGTAATAAAAAACCTATCTCGTGAATATGCTGAAAGCAAACTCGAGGTATCCGAATTCTAAGGCTTTCTTAGTAAGCCACAAACTGTTAATACTCCAAAACCTTTGAGAGCACTATTAAGATCACCTGAAAAGAGAGTGAATTACATAGAAGGGAAGAAAAAATAGTATTAGGTCAAAAGAATAGAATTGAATTACAAGATATTAAATTTATTTACAATGTAGAACATCATTTGAATACTAGTTAGCAATAATCCTAGTGATTAGCCAAAGTCATAAGAATGAAGTTTATAGATTTCCTTTTCCTTTGAAGTAGCAGTCTTTATCAGCCTAGCACACAGTTCCACAAAGTAAAACTGAAAAAATTATCAAGCTATTCATAAAAATTATAATCTATAAACCAACAAGAGGCAGAACACCATCAATTAAAGAAAGCCAGGGCTCAATGTTGTCTCCTTAGTTAATTCTTAAAATGATAGAAAGAGATAGAATAATAGTCAGTATATGTTTCCTTCACCAAAACCAGTAATTTACATTATAGTATCCTAAAAGGATTAATTTAGAATACAAGGTCACTGGATTTTGATTATAAATGGCATGCGGTATTGAATTCTCTATTATTTAGGAGTTGGGCTCTTACCTGCTTGAAAAGATTATATATGAAGCGATAGGAATCATCATATTATCTATATTAGTCACTCTGACTGTTATTGAGATTTTATAAATGGAGGATTATTGTAGACACAGAGCAAGTAGAAGGGTGGGTTTGTGTGGGCTATTAGGAATTGAATCAATTCAGGTGGGGACCAGGTTTAAAAAACCTCAACTACCAGATTCCAGATTCTATGGACTTTGTGGATGTTCCCCAGAATCTTTGGGAATATCCCTTGGGAAAATAACAATTAATCTCATGGTTTGCATCAGGCACTGCCAGTTTCTCAGGATAGCATTCTTGTCCAGACGTATATAGTTCCTGGAATGCAAATAATCCCTTTGCTTCACAGTAACACTGGTTCAAGTATTTATTCTCTAATTTATGGGTTAGTCAATATTTTAACCCCTGTTGATGAATTCATTTTACTATTCAATTTTATATAAGGATCTAATAGGACACAGAATATAAAAATAGATAATACCTTATTTTCTAAGTCATCAACACTAGAGATTTGCTTTAATAAGGAGAGGAGATCAGGGTGAACCATAGACATGGCCATCAACCTAATCACTGTATGACTGGATTGGTTAAAATTATGTTAATGTAGTATGATTATACTCCTCTAATTATAATGATGATGACAATAATAGTTGTTATACTATCATTTATTGAACATTCACTATGGATCAAATACACAGAAAAACATGCCTTATACATGTCGTCATTTAATTCATCAGCCACCTTTGAGGTAAAATATCATTGTTTCTGAGATTAAACATTAGTTACTTGTACAATATTGCCAATAAAAGGGTTCACTTCAAAATCCATCATTTTTTTTAAGATTTATAATTTATTCCCCCCCCCACTTCATTCCCTCCCCCCACCCCGCCCCTGTTGTCTGCTCTCTGTGTCAATTTGCTGTGTATTCTTCTGTGTCTCTGCTTGTATTCTCATTAGGCGGCCCTGGGAACCGATTTTGGAACTTCCGGAGTGGGAGAAAGGCGATTACTCTCTTATGCCACCTCAGCTTCCTGCTATGTCTTCTTATTTTCTCTCCTGTGTCTCTTGTTGCTTCATCTTGCTGGGCCAGCTCTCTGCATCAGCCAGCACTCCTGTGTGGGGTGGCTTTTCCTTGTGGGCCAGTTTGCCACATGGGCCACCTTGCCTCACCAAGAGGCCCTGGGCATTGAATCCTGGACCTCCTATATGGTAGAAGGGAGCCCAAATGGTTGAGCTACATGCGTTTCCCCAAAGTCAACCATTTTAACCTCCCTTTATATATTGGGGATATTAATCTTTGGCTTCTGATATATGTTCAATGTAGTGTCACAATTTGTTATTTATCGTATTTGGTTATTATAATTTTTTACCATAAAAATGCTTCTATAAATTTATGTAAATAAATTTATCAATCTTATCTCTAGTAATTTCCTGATTTTGAATCAGAGTGAAGAAAAATGTTCTCATGCCAGGTTAGAGAGGTAGCTACTCATTTTTTTCTGGTTCTTATATAGTATCTTAGATTCCTAGGACTTCTGTAAAAAAGTACCACAAACTAGATGGCTTGAAAGTAGCACTTTCATGGGCTTCAACATAATAATTACCAAAAGTTATAAAACCAATAATTTAAGGAACATTGCTATAAACTTTAAATGGAATGCCTATTTTATATTTTGAGCCTTGTGCTCATGGGAAAAATTGCCCCTCAAAAGGGAAAGTAAGTATTTTAGTTTAACAGTCACTGTAAATTGGTGGTACCAATTTACACTCTCATCGGCATTTTAAGAGTGACTGTGGTGAGATCAGCTCAGTGATAGGTTGGCTGGAAGGGAAGGTGATGCAGAATTTAAGAAATAAAAGGATAGAAAGAAAGACACAAGAGAGGCGATAAAGATGGGACCAGGGGACTCACAACTTCAGGAACTGAGAGCCTCCACCCTAGTTTCCACATTGTGTTTATTGGAAACTACCGAGCAGCTGTTTGCTATCAGAACTGCAACATCATCTACAATAATAGGGAACAACTGCAACATCTACAATAAGGAACAGGTTGTACAAAGTTCAAGTACAATCTAAACTCTTTTTCCCACATGGCTGTCTCTCCATATTTTTATCAATATGTGTTATTGTCTGTGTTTTTTGGTTTTGTCCATTCAAGTGAGTATGTAATGGTGCCTCATTATGCTTTTAAGTGCATTTACCTGATGTAAAAAGAGGTTAAATACTTTGGATATGTTTTAGTGGCCATTGTGATGACATCTTTCATGAAACCTTTTTTGAATTGTTTGCCATATTTTAATTTTTTTCTTTTTCTTTTTAGTATTTATATGAGTTTTTATAATGTAGTCTGGATTTGAGTCCTTTATTGTTTGTTTCCTATTTCATTGATTTCTACTCTTTATAGTAATTTTATTTTGTTTATTTTATTTCACCCCTTTTTCTAGACTCTTGTGGTGGAAACTTATGACTTTGATATTAGACCTTGATTCTTTTTAAATGCTCTTGATACAAGCATTTACGAAATCTATAAGCATTGTATTAGCTATGTTTTACAATTTTTGATATCTTGTTTTTCCACTTTTCATTATACTACACAATGTTGCAAAACCTCTGAGTTCAAAATATTTTGCTATTTTCCTCATATCTTCTTTTATCATGGATTATTTACATTTATTGTTTAAATTCCAAATAATTTTTCTCATTTTTCATTGTTTTTATTTTATTATTAATATTTTCTCATTTAATTCCACTGTGGGCAGAGAACATACTCTGTATAATTTCAATCCTTTTAAATTTATTGAGACTTTTTATGAAACAAGACAATGTCTAACTTGATGAATTTACCGATACACTTGAAAAGAATGTATATTCTTCAGTAGTTGGGCAGAATGCTCTATAAATTTGTATAAGGTCAAAGTGGTTGATAGTGTTATTCAAATCATCTGTGTCTACAGAGTTTTTTCCATTTATTTCCATTGTAAATACTCATATAACTGGTTTGAAATCTACAAACTTGCATTTTAGTTTTATTTGCCCCTTCTGTTCTTTTTTCCTTTTTTCTTTCTTTACATGTTTGGGATAAGTCACTTAATTCCTTTAATTTTATATTTTCATTTTTCTTAGAATACACATTTTTCTTTTTTTTCCATTTCATTATTCCTTTAATGTGTACACTTTCACCAATTCCCACGCAGTCATGTAACCATTAAAAAAGTTTAATTACTATTCTTTTTTCATGCTTTTTTAATATTGTTCTCAATTATTTTACTTCTATACCTTTAAATCACACAAGGTACTCATTTTATTGTTGTTGTAACATCAATTTTTTGTTGTTGTTGTTTACCAGTTTTCCACTTTCTGGTGTTATTCCTTCCTTCCTAGTTTTGTGCCTCCATATGTGATTTTTTTTTTAATCATGTTCAAACCCTCCCTTTTAATTCTGATTTTTTCTATTTTATTTAATTTCATAGACTAAAATTCTCTAGTAATATTCTCCAACTTTTGCTTTCTTTAAAAATATATCAGTGAAGTATTTTTAAATCCTTTCTGGTTATCACTAATATCTCTGTCACTTGTTTTGTTTTTATGGACTATGTCTCTTACTTTTTAGTTACTTGATTCTGTTTTTAAACATGTTTCATAATTTTAGTTGAATGTTGTGGATTTTTTAAAAGGTACTGGCGCTGGCGGTTCTATATTTCACCAGTGTCAAGTTTGATTTTGACAGGCAGATACAACACCGGTGGAACACAGCGATCCTGTTGAGCTTGGTAGATTTTGTGCATTTCAGCTCTGCTTTTATACCTGGAGTAGGATTTTACTTCTAGGGCACGTCTCTCTTTCCTAGACTGTGGTACTTTTGTGGCCTTTACTTAAGCCTGTGGTAATTACCAAGGCTCCTCCACCTTGGCAAGACATATACTAATGCTAAGCCTCTTCAGCAGAATGCAGCTACTTATATGTTCTCATTTCTTACACTTTCCAGCTTCTTACTTTTATTTGATGGGTTTCTTGGAGTCTTGCCCAGAGCACATGCAGTTTAGGAGCCATGCAAGGCACAAACGGAATATGAATGCAGATTCCTGGCTCACTTATCTAAAGTTCTTTCTTCTCCAGGATTCTGTCCCGCAAGACCCCCCTGCACTCCAGGCTCTGAAATTTGACAGCTTGATTTGGCGAGTGTCGCTTTCTAGACAGCGGCGCCTCTCGGCTAGATGCCAAGGCCGCGGAGCCCCACACGCGGTTTGCCCAGGTTGGGCAGGGCTCTAAAGCGCCCAACCGCATCTTCGCTGCCAGGCCGCGGGAGGAGGCACAGTGGCGGTGGCGGTGGCAGTGCCAGCTTAGTCTTGGAAGCCGTCCCCGAGCCCCAGGAGTGTCGCGGGACTTGCGGGGGTCCGGGAGGATGGGACACCGGGAGCAGTGGAGCTGAGAGCCCAAGGCAGTGCTCAGACTACAGTGGGCGTTCCTGCAGCGCGGGGTCTTGGCTACCAGGGCAGCAGAGGCAACAGCAGCATTTCTCTTTTCCTTTACTTCCCTTCAGCTTCTTTCCCTTACTCCTTCTGCTACTCTCCCACCCCTCTCCACCCCTTACTCCCGGTCTCCCTCTTTTTTTCCCTTTCCCTTAGGGCATTCTTTCTTTAGTTCCAGTTGCAGCAGCGACTGCGGGTGCATCAGATTGTGCGCCCAGGTAAAAGATCCGTTACCGCTTCTGATAGATACAGGGGCGTCTAGCACCTCCCTCACTCCTTAGGTCTCTTGGGTGTAGAGGCAGCCTCAGCCAGGAAGAGGTGGGGAGGGGGTCTCTGTGTGCTGGGAACAGGCAGAGATTGGCTGAGCTGTCCAGTCTCCCATGTGGGAGAAGCGTCATTCCCGGCGTCTCCAGGTGTCACCACGGAGCCAGGCGCCGGTACCTAGGCTGTAGAAGATGGTGAAACTTTGTTAGGCCTGGAAACGTGAGGGTTGAATTACTTGAGACAAGTATACGTAATTATACAAAGATTATATAAGGGTAATTTGAGGTGCACTACCGCAGTGAATCGAGTGCAGGCAGCTTGTTGTGGAGTGAGGGGAACTTTGACATAAATAATTTTCCTGTCAGTGTTCTAGAATCAACTTGAAGAGAAGAAGAAAAAACAAGAATCGGCTTGAAGAGAAGAGAAAACAAGGTTTGACTGGTGGTAGTGGAGGGTGGATCATGAAGAGAGGAGAATGCATCTGACTTTTAGTCTTTGCTCCTTTATTTTCTTAATTTGTTTTTTATAATGAGGAAAATCAAAAGCTACATCCCTAATTTATCTAATCCATTTTTCTTTCTTCTTCATAAAGGTTGCTTCAGGACTGCTGTGTTGGCTCACTTCTTTCTTCACCCTTGTCTTTGTCCAAAGATAGAAATTTCAAGAAAGTCTGTGTAAGGGGACACAAATAGTGAGGTCAGTGTTTGGAGAAAGAGAGGGAGTAAAGTGACTGGAGTCCAAAAGACCATCATTGAAAATTGAAGAGTGGATTTTAGCCTGCAGTGTACTGACAGGCTTCAGAATTTTGTCTACAAATAACACACTGTGAGTAGTAACAAGCCCAATGCTGGACCAGACCCGGATTGAAAATGGCTGCAAACTGACATAGATGTTTCAAGTCAAGTGAAACAATAGAGATAGAGAACATTTTTTAAATTTAAGCCATGTTATATAAAATGTCCCATTCATGAGCCCTGTTTAAAAGTATAGTTCTGCTGCTTTGTCAATTCACACACACACACATATGTGTGTGTGTGTGTATATTTGTGTACACATGTGTTTGTGTATACACACACTTTTAGGAAGTAGATATATGTACTTTTTTAAAAAATTATTTTATTTATTTATTATTTATTTATTTATTTATTTCTCTCCCCTCCCCGCCCCCACCCTGGTTGTCTGTCCTCTGTGTCTATTTGCTGCGTCTTCTTTGTCCACTTCTGTTGTTGTCAGCGGCATGGGAATCTGTTTTTCTTTTTGTTGCATCATTTTGTTGTGTCATTTCTCCGTGTGTGCGGCACCATTCCTGGGCAGGCTGCACTTTCTTTCACGCTGAGCGGCTCTCCTTACGGGGCGCACTCCTTGTGCGTGGGGCTCCCCTACGCGAGGGACACCCCTGCGTGGCAGGGCACTCCCTGTGTGCATCAGCACTGTGCATGAGCCAGCTCCACACGGGTCAAGGAGGTCCCAGGTTTGAAATGCAGACCTCCCATGTGGTAGAGGGACGCCCTAACCTCTGGGCCAAGTCCACCACCGATATATGTACTTTGAAATGAATCTTTGGGAATTAATACACCATGATTATCTGAATCACTCCCCAATGAATCTGCACACACAAATGCGCACATATAACCAACATGGAAGAAAATATGTGTTGTTTTTACAGTCCTAGTTTCTACGAGTGATCACAAGGCCATGGCTGATGTTTATACATTTCTTTTCCTATTACAAATTTCATACTTTCTTTATGTTCATCTGGGTCCTTAGCTGGTTGTGTTACTTGACCAGCTGGAATAACACACCTTTATTTTTGCAAGTTCTGCATTCTTAGTAACTATACCTATTTTTAGATGTCTGTGGTCTGCCATTCACTTTTACCATGGGGCAAGAGGAGCCTTGTAGAATATTCTGGGTTCCAAATACAGTCCTTTGAGAACCCCATTTTTAAAAATCTGAAAAAATTCCTGGCTCTAAGAACTGTGTCAGAGTCCAGTAAAGGGGGAAAAAAAAAGTAGTGTTTTATTTAACATAGAGAAATTACTATAAGAAATAGGTTAAATAGGTATTGAAGGATGGAAAAACCAAAAGAGGACACTGAAATAAAACAAAGACTGCAGTTGCCTCTCCTAAGGTTGGGACACCAAAAGAAAGAGTATGGTTATTTGAGCCTGGAAGTTTGAAGAAGAAATGAGATCCATACCTCTGACAAAAAGCTTCTACTTAGCTGGTGCTGGTTCCTCAGGAGTTCTGAGAAAGGATCCAGGGAACTGGGCCAAGATATCTGAGAGGGGCTTACTTGGTGGTCCTGGTGTCTCAGGAATTTAGATAAGGTAATTCTGATGAGGAAGCCCCACCACTTTTTACTAGTATTGCTGCTGGATTTTCTCTGGGTTCCTGGCTATGTTACAAAAATGAATTTAAGAACATGCCAGTTTAGTTAGGCCAGTGGTTTATTAAGAAAAAGAGAGAAGACAAATGGGATAAAATAACAGATTTTGGGTTCCCAGTATACTTGTGGGTTAGTTCAGGCAGAGAGAGGAAAAGGGCTAAATAGGGCTAAAAAGGGTAAAAAGGACTGATTTACAGACTCCAAGCCCCCATTATAATTACAAGTCCCCAGGTCTACTTGTGTGCTGGTCAACACCAGGAGAAAAACGGCATAACAGGGGAGAATGAAAAAGCATTGATTTAACTTCTGTGCTTGCTTTTTAAACCATCAATTACCCTGCCCCTTGTTAATGTTTGGGGTGGAGTCCCAACTGTTTGGTGTTTTAATTGGTTACCCAATCCATCAATTCCTTCTGAGGGGGGAGGGTTGGCAATGACAAGCCCCTTGATAATATTCAGGCTTTTCCTTGATCCCAGACAAAATCCCGCTCCAAATGGGAAATTCTCGCGAGGTTCTTCCAGCAGCTGTTTTGTGGGGTCTTTCCCTTAGGGATGGTTCCCATGGCCACATGTTTCACAGCTGTGGTTTTCTGCCAGGTCCCAGATTCATCTTTTTATTCCCTAATCTAACCTTCAGAGGGTTTAAACGTTTATTCTTAAAGGGAGGCTGAAGGACAATGGATATTCTTCTGTAATTGCTTCCTGCTGGTTAGGGGCAGTAGGCGCTGCCTGACAAGGTATAAAACCTTCTTGCTATTCTATCATGATTGAGGGAAGATGAATCTGGCCCTGTGGGTGGAGCTGAATGAAATCCCCAAAGTCTAAAGGCATTGATTCTGGAAAAAATAAACTGAATTAGAATTTTGAAGATATATGGTCCTGCTAAAAGGATATTGGACCACAAGAGTAGGAAAGGCCAGGTGCCTGCAAAGTCTGCCTCTTCCCGAAGTTATGCTTTATCTTGCAGGTTTTGAACACTGTTTAGGACCATTTCAGAGTGATTTACATAGAGATAGCATTCCTCCTTAAGAAACAGGCATGTTCCTCCCTGTGTTGCTGTTTGCATGTCAAGTGCCTTGTGATTTTTGCAGCCTCACAGCAGCAAGAAAGTCTCTTTGCTGTCTTAGAACTTTAAAGGCACAGCTAGTTTCTTCTATGCTGTTAGTTATGTTATTAGCTCTAGGGAAAGATTGTAATAGATAGCGGGGTTTGGTATTAATTGCTAATCTCAGTTTTCCATGGTGATGCTTATGCTTAAGACAGCTAAGAGGGGAATGAAAAGAGACATTGCCCTTTTAGTTATTGTATAGGGAGAAACTACAGGAAATGAAAACAGACAAGATTTCACGAGGGGTGTCTGGCTTGCCTTCCCCCTAGCAATAGATGTTTGGGCTAGAGTTAGAGGGAACGCTGGCTTTGACACAGACTACTTAGCTTTGTCTCTTGTAGAGGTAAAAGAGGCTGTCCAATGACTAGCACTTGTACATCCCGTCAGGTGCTTCTGGTGACCTGGCACTTCCTTAGGCAGCTGGCTTCACTCAGGATAAGTATACCCAGCTGGGAATTCCTTTAACTTTAACAGCTGTGGGAGTGATCAGAACTACAGAGTAAGGCTTCTTCCATTTCGGCTCTAATTGAGAGTGAGGCTTGTTCTCCTGCCAGGTTTTGATCAGAACCTGGTTTCCAAGTCCTGGGTGAGGAAAGGTTACCCATAGACCATCTTGAGGGGGGTAAGCTGAAGTGGGTCCTAACCACCTCTTTTACTGTTCCCTTCTGGAAAAAACTTAACCTTGGTAGGATGGCATGTGGGTCTGCCAGTCTTCCCCAGGGTATGAGTGGGACAGGTTCTGGAATAAGGGCTAGGAGGGAGACATGGGTTAAGCATGCTATTAAGTACTTAGAAAAAGTTTACCAGGACTTTTAACATGTTCAATGTTCCTCTGCAAATGATCTAGAATAGAAAATATATAATCACCAGGTACATATTTAGAATAAGAGAGACAGAGGTGTAGTATTTAATAATAATTAATGCACTAACCAATGCATAAGTTTCTCTTTGAGCTGCAAGTTAATATATCGAAGTTTCAGGTTGCATTACCATGCATGGTATCTCTCCATGGGAGCAGGCCATAATGCCAGTTGTGTTTAGGTTCTACTTACATCACTCTGGTAATCACTATGCCCTTCTCATAGCCAGCATGCTGCAGCACCATTGACCCTTGAAAGAAGCTAGGAAGGTAGGTTCCAGTATTCCACCAGCCTAGTGCATAGCACCCTTCGGCACTATAAAACAGTGCCAGTTTAGAGGCAATATCTGTTGTACATCTGGGCATATTGAGCCATCACTGACTGCTGCAGGAGTACAAAACTGCAACATAGCCTCTATTCACTTCAAGAGCACAACCAGAGATGTAGTGGGTACCATTATTGTTTTAGGGGTCAGTGACCAACCTAATCAGTGACTCAAATGGAAAGGTAAAATGCAATGTATTGAAGACCAGGTTTGAATGCACAAGAGAGTTAGACAATACTGAAGTTTATCTCTTTTAATCTTTATATATATTTCCTAAACACTTCCAATGCAATGTATAAAATCAAGTGAACTTAACTAATTTAGTACTTTGCTTTTTACTTTTATACCTTTACCATGAAGACATTAATTAACAGGTATTTTACTTTAGCAGTACAGGAAAAACTACTTTCTTAATTATTTCATGAAAACTGAAGATTCCCAATGGAATCAAGATTATCTTTACCACTACTTGAATATGAAGATTGAGGAGGTGTCTGACAGGTTTCCCTGCTATGAAGTTCCTTTTTGCCATTAATATCAATTTAGGTTTCTAATTAGTAATGGCTTCCTGGAATTAGTCATTTAAAGGCCTCAGTTTAGAAGATAACTTCCTGTAATTAATCATAACCACATAGACTGGTTGCTTTACCTAAAATAAGCTTATTAAATTACAATTAGCAACCAATGAAATTTACTTTATCCATTTAAAAGAGGACAGATCTATATTTCTTTAACTTAATTTCATGAGACATGAACTTACAACTTTAATCATCTTAAAGATTTAATACATATAATGTTAATTTATATACTTGGTATTTTATAACCCTAGGGAGATAACATCTAAGTGGAATAAAATTGAAACTGAATAATTTTAAAGGTATACTGACTGCTAGGTTCTGGAATAATTATAATTGTTTATTTTAAAAGATCTTTCCATAGCTTTCAAGGACTTTTCTTTATTTATTGAAATTTGGTAATAGGATTATTAACCACCCTTATTTTAAGGCTGTTAAAAGATTTAAATTGGGGGTTACAGGGCAAACTGATTTTTAATTCCCCAGTCTAGAAGGTAGAGTTTCAATCTGTCACACCTCTTTCTTCCCCCATAGCTCTTGCAAAGAGAAGAAGGCCCTGGAGGTTGGACAGATGAAAGAGTTTAGAAAACCTCTAAGGGAGTCTGCTGGTAGGCTAGAGAGCTTGCCCATTATTCTAAGAGAAAATAAGCACTTTTATTAACCAAGCAACTAGAGCAATTTTAACCAAACAACTAAAATTTTATTAGTTAAGTGATCTGGCATCCAAGAGTGCAAGTCTGACTAAGCTTTTACCACTTTAAGCCATTGGGAGCCACTGCTCTTGTCTTGTGTCCTGAGAATTTAATCCAGACCCCTGCTAACAGGCACCCCCATGGTAGTCCTAGGTCATAGGAGATGCCTGGATCCCAAATTCAGACCAAAGCATCCAAGCCAAATTTGTGGAAGATGTTAGAAGCTGTTTCCCAAACTGAAGCACCTGATCCACTTAAGTCTTAGGAGGCATTTGGCTGCTCTGGTTCCTGGCACCCCTGGAATTTTAGGTTAAAAACTGACCACACTGTTATTCAAACTGAAGCCCCCAAGCTAAGTCTTGGGGAATGTTTGGCTGCTCTCTGAGCCGAAAAGTCCAAGACACTCAAATCTTCAGAGACATTCAGAGTCATTGCTCTGGTTCCTGCCACCCTGGGAATCACAGAGCCTTTGTCACCAGGTATTCCCAGGGTGACCTAGACTTGAGAGATGCCCACACTAGATTCTGGACAGAACCTACCAGGCTGCACATGTGACTTTTCATGGAAAAGCAGCTTGAAATCCCTCTTTTTTCCACCTATTCTTACAAAGGTCTTAAAAAAGCAGTCTCATTTATGGCTCTCCCTGGGAATCTTGCAGTTAAATCAGACAAACACTTGCCAAGAAATTAGAGATTAATTGTTCCAGCCCTCAGCCTTGGGGGCCCTGAGGCAATAACCTCCTCATGCCATGGGTGGAATCAAACATCATTAGCATATGCATCTTCAGTTTCTAAAACATTCCAAAGCCTTTACAAACCTGAAATGAGAAATTTAATAGTAGGAAGTAGAAAGATTAAATGTTCAGTCAAGGTGAATTATGGACAGTCCCTGGTCGAGGACCACCTTGGGAAAAGGAACACAGGTGGCCCCATGGCACCACCTCAGCCCTGCCCACCGCCACTTTCCCACCCCATCCCAGACCAGGGAGCTGGGTGTGGTCGGTAGGAAGGTAGACTGGTGAGGCTCACACATCAGGGGTTATGCCAAGCCCCCAGCCTTCCACCATGGCTGCTGCCACCGAGGGGTGAAGGTGGGAGAAGGCAGTGGCAGCCAGGCCCAGGAGCAATGTCTGTGGCTGCTAACAAGGCCAGGGCGTTCGAGTGGAGACGCCCAATCCAGCCTGGAAAAGGCAACTCTATTGTACCCAGAGCTCAGCCCAGGCCCCCTCTTTCAGCAGGGCACTGCTTTGCGCCCTCTCCCTGCAACCTTGCCCTCCCAGCTGGGGTCAGGTCGAGAGGTTCTGTATCCCAGCCTCCTGCCTCAGCCTGGGATTATGTCCTGTGGTGGCCTGTAGGGGAACCCATTAAAATGGATAACCAGAAAAGGACATTGAACAGGCTGTAATTCATAGTTTAGACTCACCAATACCTCTTTCTCCTGGCTGGCACTCCCCAAAAGATGTTGCCGGATTTTCTCTAGGTTCTTGGCCATGTTACATAAATGATTTTAAGAGTATGCCAATTTAGTTAGGCCAGTAGGTAATTAAGAAACTGAGAGAAGACATTTAGGAGAAAATAACAGATGATGGGTCCTTGGTATACTTGCGGGTTGGCTCAGGCAGAGAGAGGAAAAGGGCTAAAAAGGACTAAAAGGGGTAAAAAAAGGGCTGATTTACAGACTACAATTCCCCATTACAAATTACAAGTCCTCAGGTCTACTTGCATGCTGGTTGATACTGGGAGTGAAAGGACATAACAGAGGAAAAAGAAAAGTGGGTCCATGTAACTTCTGTACTTGCTTTTTAAACCATTAATTACCCAGCCTCTTGTTAATATTCGGGGGAGGAGTCCCAGCTGTTTCTTGTATTGCCTGGTTACCCAACCCATCCATTCCCTGGTTGGATCAGGCAATGACAAGGCCCCTTGATAGTATCTGGGGCTTTTCCTTCATCCTGGACAAAACCCCATTTCAAATGGGAACTTCTTGTGAGGTTCTTCCAGCAGCCATCTTGTGGGTCTTTCCCTCAGGGATTGTTCCCACGGTGATGTATTTCACAGCCGTGGTTTTCTGCCAAGTCCCAGATTCATCTTTTTATTCCCTAATCTAGCCTGCCTCAGTATTTCTGGAATAGCGCAAAGTGTATGGTTTTGAGATTTTAGGGAAAAAAAAAAAAGGAAATCCTCAGGTAAAAGGCACTGTTCTGGTGTGATTGACAGAAAAGGAAACAAAACCGATGAACAAGCCCCTCCTTTAGCATCCCCTATTGTCAGGAAGCAGTTAGAAAAGGAGGATTATGGTTGCAGAGCTCCAGTTTCAGCATCATAAAGCAGAGAATGAATACGGGATTAACTTTGGATTTGAGCATCAATAACATAACATACAGACAGGGCTTGACCATGAGACTTGCTTTGAACAGTGACATACAGAAAGAAATGATAGTGTGCCAATTTCTGTCTGAGGTTTCTCCACTGCCACCTGAAATGAAAGGGAAAAACCGCAGGAAAATCTGGAGTCAAATGGAGCAGACTTCAGCAATTCACAGCTTGAAGTCAATCAACAGGTAACCAACAGACTCCTCAGTAGGAAAACTAAATATTTGTTGTTCTAAGTCAATTAGATTTTGAAGATTTTTTTACACGTTAATAACTAATACACTCAGCAACCTCCTCTAAAAAGATGACAATAATACTACTAATCTCTTAGAGTTAATGTAGTACTTGCTAAGAAAATGTAAAGTGAAAAATGCATTAATATTGAATCACTTATTATTCTATACTCACTCCCATACTGAGTTTATAACTTGTATAAAAAGAATTATTGAATAATTTTTACAGAAATAGGTGTAGTTCTGTTCTGCATCTACAAAAAAGACTCATTTAAAGATTTAACCAGTTCAGGACAATTCATCAGAGATGTATGTCACAAAAAAAGAGAAATGTGTCAAATGAGAGAGAGGCACATATACATTATGTATGTACAGATATTTGCATCTTGTTTTCCATACATGAACAGTGATGATAATGATTATAATAAAAAGAGTAATAATAATGCCTATCACTGAGTTATTTCTGTCCAGCATTGCACTCACTGTTTTATTTGTGTTTATATTCATATCTCACAACAACTTTATAAAGTAAGTTACCATTTCTTGATCCCATTTTTTACAGATGAAAGACAGAGGCACAGAGAGACTGAATAACATATTTCCAAGATCACACAGCTAGTAAGTGGCATCATCTGCAGTAATTATATTCTATGAAGTGTGCAGAGTATTCCGTGTGAGTCTGTGTATTCTATGAGGTCCACGGTTGTTGGTCCACACAAGTCATAGCTTTCTGAACTTCATTTCTGTCAAAAAGGCCTCCTTTGGATTAAGTTATCATTGTTATATCCATTCACATGGAATCCACTACTCCTTATGGCACTTAGTTCTGAGATACCCCAGGCACGTTTGGCTAAAGGGAAGGAACAGTGAGTGAAGAGTGCTAAAGGCAATGTCAGAATTTCAACCTAATTTGACAAGCAAGTGAGAGTCACAGAGCAAGTGACATTATCAACATTATGTTTAAAAGACACAGTGATTGCAATGGCACAAAAAAGGAAGGGAATCCAGTGTGAATGACATATTACTTCATGCATTAATGGATTAGGGCTTTGAAATATGGAGCAAAGAGGTAAATCTGAGATTATTATGTATAAAAAGTTATGATATACCAAAACATGGAAGTAAAGGAAGGAGGAGGGAGAACATTCAAAGTTGACTACAAGATTGTGAACCCAGGGCCCTGTGGAGCAAGTTACTACAATGGCGGGTCATGAGACTGATGTTGGTGAGGCCCTGGGAGATCTTGAAGAAAAGACCTCAACCTACTCTAGGAGGGTTCTTGACACTGTTGTGAGACAGAATTCAAGGACTAGTCATGTAGTAGCAGTAGAATTTAATGTAAAGTGAAGGTACACACTCAAGATGGGATTGAGGGCTAGGCGTGCTGTTTTATTAAGGCTGGACTCCCCTGCTTCTTCTGCCTCCATGTAAATGAGGACTTGTAAATCCCAATAGTCTCACTGGTCTGCCTTATGCAAAAGAGGGATTGAAAACTAAAACTTTTTACTGGCTCTGTATTCCTGCTGGAATGGAAACTGTCCATGGTAGGGGTCAGTTAAGCAAGTGGTGGTCAGGTGATGGGTGGGCCTTTTGTCATCTGGTATCTTCCGGCACTAGGCGGGTGATTTTCCACTGCTGTTCATTATTATCTGAAAGTAATTTCCCATTGGTCCTCCTCCATTGCCGAGTTATCTCCCTTCTCCTACCTCTTTCCCTACCTCAGGAACAGAGGTTCAGGACACAACAGAAACTGTCAGGAAATGATCTCTTTATTAATAGCCCAAAACATAAAGTACAGAAAGGGCAGATAATCTTCTCGTCACTTAATACAAAGAGTCCAAAAGAGCAGGGGAAGAAGTGGCCTGTCTCCCCTGCTCCTGGTAGAGGTGGATAGATGGCAGCTCTGCCCACCGCCTTTGCTTGGAGAAGACAGACAAATTTATACAGATTGTGGTTCTTATGTACCTTTGGGGTGGGGACGACAGAGGCCTGCCACTGAGAATTCCTTTTCTGATGAGGATCTGCATTTGCTTTATCTCTGTTGGGACTTTTCATTAGACTTAATATTCCCTCAGGTTTTAGAATGGCACACAGTAGAAAAGGAGGTGGGGAATTGCCACTTAGCTTGTGTTTGTGACTTCTTCAGAGAAGGAGGTGGGGGTAGGTAAAGTCTGGGTGACGGACACTTAACAGTTGTCTGTAACTTCCCCAACAGGCCCAGGAGAGTGTACTTTAGCAAAGGAAGACATTTTGATTTAAAATGTAAGCTTATCATATGACAGGCTTTATTATAGAAGAGGATGATACATTCACTTGGACATCAACCATGTGGGAAGGTCCTGTATCAGGATTGCATAAAGTATGATGGTATTCAAGATTGTTTTATTTAATACATAGTGTCAATGCCCTTCAGCCAAAACCCAGCAGAAAGCATCTGTAACTGAACAAAGTTGGGAAAATTGACTTGTTGCCATGATGAAGAATGCATACCTATGGGGAACTGTGGATGGTTTTAGTTAGAGGGTGTTAAAAAGGAATTGTTATGGGATTTGAATTGTGTTACATAGTTTGGGAGAAGTTTCAAAGAAACGAGACTGCTTGGCTTGAATGATGCCAGGAAGCAGGGGTAATTCTTTGATTGGTATCTTAATAATTCTTATTTACAAGGCAAGAAACATGGAACAAAACTAAAACTATGATTGGTAAAAAATAAAAAGCATCAGTCTTTCTTATGAGGGAGGATATGAGGATGTTGGTCATTTTGTGGTTTGCACAGTGTTCATGTGTTAGTTGTTTTCATACATGCTTTTGGAGTGGTCTTGTTTGTCTTAGTCTGTCACAATCACAGAAGGGCCTTGTCCAATGTTGTTGTGCATCAAAATAGTTTGTGAGGCCAGGCCAGCGCCCAGCAACACTGAGCCCTAATTAATAGCACCAAGTCAGTTACCAGCTCTCCTGGGATGCTTTACTCTCTATATAAGGGCTTTCTATATTTTTATAATTAAAACTTTATTTTAACATAATTAGTATAGAAAATCTGTGATTTTATGGCAGTAATATAAAAAAATGAATTTAAAACTTGTAAGTAATTATTGGAACTGATGTTAGGCTGGAATGACAAAAACATGGGTAAAGCATGAAAACAGGAAAGTGTGGGAAACACTGCCTTACATGATGCTGTGCTAACTAGGCTGCACCACTGCTCCCTTCTAACTCCTGGAGCTATTTTTCATAGTCCTTTCCTTATTGGTTCTGAGTTTTAGTTTGCCAAGGAGACAAACTCAAGATGTTTAGAATACTGAAGTGAAGCAGAAGCTACTATCCTCAGGAGACTGTGGTATCCAGACCTGGCAGCTTCAGAGATGCCCCATGGGGTAATATAGCTATGTGGAAGGTCCTTTGGCCTTCTTCAAGGGCAGTGACTATCCTACTCAGTCCAGTATTTCAGCCAAAGATTGTTGATGACTGTTTATCTGACCAGCTGGCTTCAATGTTCTAAACCTTTACTCCCTCAGCTCATTCTTTATTTAAGTATGCACTAATTCCTGTTTAAATCTTTGGTCCCCATTATATTTATTGTGGCGATATTTTCTTGACAAAAACTAGACTTATATAGATGTGACACATATGGTGCTGAAAAAAGGGGAAAAGTTATGATTGAAGAGAGTACCCCAAATATTAGTAGAATATTTCTAACAGTGACTTCTCTTGAAATCTGAATTTCTCCACTTTTTCACATGTACATGTGAAGCTGGCTAGTGAGATAGGGAATCAGGAGATGGATCTGGAACCTGGCAGAGTCCACATGGACATCAGTAACCCCCAAGATGGCTGCTGCAAGACCCCCACCCCCAAGATTCTGATATCCAGAACAAAGACTTATTCTGGAAGCAAGGAAATGCTCCTGGATATTCCCCAAGGAATTTTTCACTGGGCCCTCACTGGGGGATTGATAGGTGGGGTGATCAATCAAAATAGCAAACAGCTGGAACCCCTCCTCTGCCATTAGCAAAGGGGTAGAATAATTAATAGTTTATGAAGCAGACTGCAAGGCCTGAGCACCCCCTGCTCTCTTGTCTCTGGACCCATTCCCGCCCTCTGTGCTCCACTTTTGCCATTTTCCCTCTGTCCCATGGCCAAACAAGTAAGCCTGGGCATTTATAATCTATAATGGGCAACTGTAGCTTGTAAATCAGCCCTCTTTATTGCTTTTAACCTCCTTCCTCTCTACCTGGGACCCCTAACCTGTTATTTTCTCCTATTTATCTTTCCTCCTGTATCAGTCAGGGTTCTCTAGGGAAATAGAATCAACAAGGGATATCCATCAATAGTAAGAGGTTTATCAGAGTCTCTCATGCAATTGTGGGGATGCACAAGTCCAGGTTCCAAAGGCAGGCCACAACCAGGAGCTCCAATGAAAGTCCAACGAAGATTCTCAGCAAGTTCTGGGAGATGCTGGCTGTCTAAAGATGAGCTGGGAAATTCTCTCTCAGTGCTTGAATCACTTCCCCTTTTAAGGGATTCAACCGACTGGGTTAAGCATCACTCACTGCTGATGGTAATCTCCCTGACTGATACAATTATAACCATACCAGCTGTCTATGATTTACAACTGCAGTAAAGCCAATGGTGACTAAAGTCCATAAATGCCCTTGCATTACAGTTAGCCCAGTGCTTGCTTGACCAAACAACTGGGCACAATTACCTGGCCAAGATGACATAACAGCCTAACCATCACACCTCCCTACCTGAATAAATTACTGGCCTAACTCACCCTGTGTGCTCTTGAAATTCATTTCTGAAGCATAGCCAAGAACTTAAATAAAATCTGGTAACATATTTGGCGAGCCAGCCAGGAATTATTGGTGAGTGAAACTATGGCCTATGCCTTGTTTAATGCCTTCTTTTGGCTCTCTATTTTAAACAGGTTTGCCTATGAGACCCCAAAGGACATAATCCTGGGAGGGAAGGGGCCAGGGCTAAGGAATTCTCTGCATATGCCCCACATGCCCAGGCTTATGGAGTTCCCTTCCCCAGAGGTGTCACAGGCCAGGACCTTTGCATAATTTACCTTTACCCATATTTTACCTTTCTGCTCCTTGCTACTGAATTTCTCTTTGCAGGTTTGTGTTAAAATGCTTTGGAATGTTTTAAAAACTGTGAAACTGGGAAAGTGTCTTTGTCTAGCAAAGAAACTATTGTCTCAGGGCCCCAAAGCCTGTTAGCTTGAACAATTAACCTCTAATAAGCCTTTTGATGGCTGGTTTAACTGGGAAACTATCAGACAGTAAAGTCATAGAACTAAGACTGCGTCTAAGACTTCTGGAAGGATAGGAGGAAGAAGTACTATTTGGCTTGGCAGCTTCAGGTTGAAATCTATTTGGCCTTCTCCCAAGTCCAAAACTGCTGCAGGAATGCCCAGCAGCAGGATTTCTGATTCCCAGGGTGGTGGGAACCAGAGAAGTCACTCTGAAAGTCCCCCAAGAGTTTTGAAGGCTTGGGCACTTTGATTCAGAGTGCAGTCAGTCTTGGACCCTGGAAAGGAGGGGTGCCAAGAACCAGAGCAGGAAACTGAATGGCCCCCATTCCTTGGGCCCATCCATTCAGAAAGCAGCCAAATATCCCTGGGACAGATGTCTCAGGTGCTTTGATTGGGGCCACTGCTCAGTGTCCCACCAATTTGGCATGGGCTCATTGATCTGATATCCAGAATCAGATTCCCTCAAGACCTAGGTGACCACAAAGATGTTTGTGGGCAGGATAAGCTCTGAAAATTGAAATTCTCAGGACACAGAGATAGGGCTTCAGCTCAAAATTATGTGGAGTGGTGAATGGTTTTAGTTGGACTAGGACTATGGGATGCCAGAATGGCCAGCTAAAAGGTGCTTCTTCATTCTTCCTAGAACAATGGGTGAAGCCTCTAGCATACCAGCAAACTCCCCATAGGAGTCTCTTAGGAATCAGGAAATTCTGCCTACTGCTGGTCCACATGGCCACAGTGTAGCTGAGAGCAACCTCTGTTTAGGACCATGAGTTCCAGTTAAACCAATGTCAGAAAAGAGAACAAATAGATCTGAGGCCCAGAAACCTCATGTCTTTAAAAAATGAAAAAAAAAAAAAAAAACCTCAAACTTCCATTAGTTTAAACTCAGTTGTGCCTATAAAAATTGTGAAAAGAGATCAAGATCCAGGCCAATTACTAAACCTCACCTGAAAAATAAGAAACCTCATGTGCCATCAATTAAGATCAAAGGGCTCCTTGAAATCCTAAAGGTATAAAATTATCTCTTCTGTTTTAATCCATCCTTAATTTTATGTTCAACTTTGAAATCTGTTTAATTTTGTCAGTTTGTTTGTGCCTAGGAAATCAGATTTGGGGTTCACCTGTTACAAATTGGATAAAGATGAAAGGAAACCTAAAAATGAAGCTTTAAATATTAATACTGTCTTGCTAGTGGATTTAATGTATAAATCACAAGTGAAATTTATTCAATTGCTAGAAAAGCAGAAAAACTTCACAAAGTTCATTAAGAGATAGATTTCAGCATTGTCAAACTATCTTGTGCATTCAAACCAAGCCTTCAATACATGGCAGGTTGCCTCCCCATTTGGGTTATTAACTAGGTTGGTCGCTGACCCCTAAACAATAAAGGTATCTATTATATATCTGGTTGTGCTCCTGAAGTCAATGGAGACTATGTTACAGTTTCAGACTCCTGCAGCAGCCAATGATGGCTTGATACAGCCAAATGTACAATGAATTTCACCTACGGACTGACGCTGTTTCATAGTGCCAAAGAGAGCTATGCGCCAAGCCAGTGGAATACTGGAAACTACTTTCCTAGCCTCTCTCTAGGGTCAATGGTGCTGCAGCTTGCTCACTGTGTAAAGAATATACCAAGTGAAGCAATAATCACCAGAGTACTGTGAGTAGAACTTAAACACAATTGCCATTATGGCTTACTCCACAGAGAGAGAACATGTATGGTATTGCAAACTGAAACTTAAATCTATTAATTACAGCTCAAAGAGAAACTTATGCATTGAGTAGTACACTAACTAGTAATAAGTGCTGTACCTATATCGTACTCTAGATATATGCTTAATGATTATGGTAATATCTTTTCTATTCTAGATCATATGCAAAGGGACATTGAACATGTCAAAAGTCCTAGTAAACTTCATTTTCTAAGTAGTTAATGAATGTGCTTAACCCAGATATCCCTCTTAGCCCTTATTCCAGAACCTGCCCCATGCATACTCTGCAGAGGACTGGCAGACGCACATGCCATCCTACCATGTCTAAACTTTTCCCACCAGAAGGGAGACAGCAAATGGGGTAGCTAGGACCCATTTCAGCTTAGCACCTTTAAGATAGTCCATAGACAACCTTTCCTCACCCAGGACCTGCAAACCAGATTCTAATAAAAACTAGGCAAGAAAACAAGCCTCATTCTCAATTAGAGGCAAAAATGTAAAGAACTTTACTCTGTAGTTCTGATCACTCCCATAGCTATAAAAGTTAAAGGAATTTCCAACTTGGTGCACTAATCTTGAGTGAAGACAGCTGCTTAAGAAGTACCAGCAAACTAGAAGCACTTGATGGGATGTATGAGTGCCAGTCATTGGACAGCCTGAAATACCTCTTCAAGAAACAAAGTTAAGTAGTATCTATGTCAAAGTCTGCTCTTCCCTCTAACTCTAGCCCAAATGCCTATTCCTCGGGGGAGAGCAAACCAAAAACCACTTTAAAAAACCTTGTCTGCTTACATTTCCTTTAGCTTAACTGAAAAGGAAAATGCCTCTTCTCATTCTTCTCTTCTGCCATAGGAACTAGGATTAACAATTTATATCTAAACCTGCTCTCTGTTGCAATTTTTCTCTAGAGTTAACCAACAGCATAAAATAACTCAAGGAAGAGTATTGTTTCCCAACAACTTCCAGAAAATACAGCCTTTGCAGGCACCTGGCCTTTTCTACTTCTGTGGTCCAGTATCCTCTTAGTGAGACCATATATTTTTAAATTTCTAATTCAGGTTTTTTTTCTACCAGAATCAATGTCTTGTTAGCCATATGGGGACTTCGCTCAGCTTTACACAGGATACCAGATCTGTCTTTTTCCAATCAAAATAGAATAGCAAGAAAGTTCTACACCTTGTCAGGTAGGGTCTATTGCCCATAACCAGCAGGAATTAGCTACAAAAGAAAGATCATCTCCCTTCAACACCCCTTTAAGATTAAAGGTGTAAACTCTCTGAGAGGGGGAATGAAGCAGGTTAGTGAGATAGGGAATCAATAGATGGATCTGGAACCTGGCAGAGAGTCCACGTGGACATCAATAACCCCCAAGATGGCTGCTGGAAGACTCCCACCCCCAAGATTCTGCTATCCAGAACAAAGACTTCTTCTTGAAGCAAAGAAATCCCCCAGATATTCCCCAAGGTCTTTATCATTGGGTCCTCACTGGGAGATTGATAGGTGGGATGATCCATCAAAACAGCAAGCAGCTGGAACCCCTCCCCTGCCATTTGCAAAGGGGTGGAGTAATTAATAGTTTATAAAGCAGACCTGGAGGACTGAACATCCCCCACTCCCTTCCCCGTGGACCTGTTCCTGCCCTCTGCATTCTGCTCTAGTCATTTTTCCTCTGCCATGTGGCCACACAAGCAAACTTGGGCATTTATAATCTGTAAGGGGGAATTATAGCTTGTAAATGAGCCCTCTTTATTGCTTTTCAACCCCTTCCTCTCTACCTGGGACCCCTGACCTGTTGTTTTCTCCCATAAAATCTTAAAAAAAAAAGATGGGTTGTCTGAGAAGGACGCATGTGGTAGAGTAGAAGTTTAGACTTATTCCCAATAGGTGACACTATTAATTGGGGTAACACTGTTAAGTGTAGGAGACTCTTGCTTGCTTTTTTTAGAGGATTAGAGGGAAAATCCATTAAAGAAATCACTATTTTACTTTTTTATTTTTTTTGTATGCCCCAATTGCCAGTTTTTTAAATTAACAACAAGAATTTAATTAAATTTCAAAATTGTAAAACAGTTTAGTATGAAAGCTATAAAAACTTTCAAATTAAAGCTATTGTGGCAGATTTCTAAGATGACCACCCAAGATTTCTGGACCCTAGTGAACACACACCTCTCAGGAAATCAAAAACAAAACAAAACAAAGCAAAGCAAAACAACTGTACTAATCTAGGTAGAAGTTTATCATTGTGAGAAATTTTGCAGGGGTAATTAAGATAGGGGGATTATTGGAGGGTGACTTAATCAAATGAGCTCTTCAATACGGAATGTCATACTCGCCCCTGCCCCACCCAGCAGCAGAAGAGAAAGTCAGAGATATTTACAGCATGAGAATCCCACGCTTTTTCCTAACTACCAAAGTTTGCTTCTATACCCTGGTATATGTGACTCAGGGTGAGAGTTCACAAAGAGCAATGGGCCCAAATGGATCTAATCACCAACTTCAGTGCTCTTCTATGAATTCCTTATACCCTTCATCTTTGCTTGTTTAAATTCTTACTTTAGATTATAAATCAGCCTATTGAGTAGGGGTAGCTTGGTTTTCCACAGCTAGAACTCAGTAGATGTCAAAGAAGATACACTGCCTTTAATTAAGAGAGCTCTGATGGAGAAGCTGACTTGTGTAAGAGGGCTATTCTGTCCTCAGATTGAACTCATTCTGTAGCTCAAATTACTGCAGGGGAGGTGATTTTCTAAGCTTATGCTAAGTCCTCTTTCAGTTTTTCATGGGACGGGAGTGTCTCAGTCACACTCAAAGTGAATCATCACTATTACATATGTTTGTAAATTAGAACACCCTTCTTGCATAGCATTCAACAGTAGTGTTGAAATAAAAGGAAAATAGAAACATGAATATCCTTTGATCAAAAAAAATTTATGATCTTGTAATCTATCCTGCAGAAACAATTGTATTTGTTGGTCATAGTAAACAACAACAACAACATAAATGCTGACCAATAGGGGAATAGAATGCTCTGTACCTTTTAAAAAGAATTGTTAACATTAACATTTATGATAATTTTAAGTGAAAAAGAAAATATGAATTCACACATTATTGTTGAAAATTTAATTTGTCAGTCTTTTGGGAAAACAGGCAATACCTGGTAAAAGTTGAAGATGTACATAACCTGTGAGCCAATGTTTTCACTAGTGGATATAAACTCTAAAGATACTTTTGTACCTGAGCACCAAGAAAAATGTATAACAATATTCATAGCTACTTTATTTGTATTACTGAAAAAAAGAAGTTATCCAAATGTTCAATAAAGGTAGAATAAATTGTGATGTGTTCACAAAATGGGACACTATATGAATTAATTGGTAACAACATTTGTAAACCGAATCAGAATGTTAGGCAAAAAATGGGTTTAAAATAATACATATTATTTTATGTTTTATGTATTATGTTTGGAATTGAAAAATGGTCAAATCTATGCAGTATATGTTGTTTATGGTACAAGGCAAAGCATTGAAATGATGAACCAACCATCTGAGACTTTCTGCGGAGAGACAGATGTGATTAGAAAGGGCCCTCCAGCAAATTCACAGGCGTTACTAAGGTTGCAGAGATTGTGTTGTGTACTGAGACATGGATATTTGTTTTTTCAATTTTCCTTTGACTTATTCACACAGGTTATGGAAACTTTTCTTATACATGTTATATTTCACAATAAAATATTATTAAACATGTTTAATAGCAATAGGCAGAAGATTATATGTAAATGCATTCACATATATTTGTATATGCATGCCCTTTGGCAGAGCAATCTCATTTCTAGGAATTTGTTCTAAGAGAATAACCATACGTGTGCAAAGATGTTAGTAGCTTTACTTTTTTAAAAGAAAATTTTATTGAAGATTATCATTCATACATGAACATACATAAACAATAAATGTATAGTAAAATTTGTGACTTTACCAAATAAACATGCGCATCACAAGACTCCCATACATGTCTGTATCACCAGCACCTTGCGTTGTTGTGAAACATTTGTTACAAACTATGCAAGAGCATCGTCAAAATATTACTACTAACTATAGCCCATGTCTTAAATTTGGTATATTTTTCCCCAACTCACCCAATTATTAACACCCTATATTGGTACTATATATTTGTTATCATTCAGGAGAAAATGGTCTCATATTTGCCTTTTAACCAGAGTTAGTAGTCATCCACCACTGGATACCCTGTGTTATACTGCCCCATTCTTCATACAATTCATTCAAAGTGTACACTCAGTGGTTTGCATTTTCATCACAGAGTTGTGCTGTCATTACCTCAGTCAATTTTAGGACATTTTTATTACTCCAAAAGGAATGATCCCATACCCCCTTCTCGCCTTCTGTTTTAGTCAGTCAAAGGGGTGTTGATACAAAATACCAGAAATGTGTTGGCTTTTATAAAGGGTGTTTATTTGGGGTAGGAGCCTACAGATACCAGGTCATAAAGCATAGGTTACTTCCCTCACCAAAGTCTATTTCCACATGTTGGAGTGAGATGGCTGCTGATGGGTGTCAGGGCTCAGGCTTCCCGGGTTCCTTTCTTCCCAGGTCTTGCTTCTCTCCAGGTTCATGGTTCCTCTCTTCCCAGGGCTTACTTCTTTCTTGGCTCAGGTTTCCTCTCTTCCCAGGGCTTGCTTCTCTTTCCTCTGTGTGCTTACATCCCAGGGCTCCAGGCTAAGACTTCAGCATCAAACTCCAACATCAAAACTCCAACATTAAAACCCTCCAACTCTGTCCTTTGATATGTCTTTTATCTGTTAAGTCCCCACCCACCAAAGGGCAGGGACTCAACACCCTACTGACATCAAATCCCTAATCATAATTTAATCATGCCCAGGTACAGAACAGTTTACAAACATAATCCATTATCTATTTTTGGAATTCATAACTATATCAAACTGCTACACCCTCTATTGTTGTCCCTTAATATTGAAATATACCTTCTTGTCTATGCACATAATATTACAATTAACTATTGTCCTTAAGTTACATTAGTTGTAATTTTCCCATTTATCCCATTCTTAGCACTTTGTAAAAGAAGAGCATTCTTATATTTATACTATAAACCACATTCTTCATCCACCATTGAAATTACTGTTATACATTCCCTAGCTTATTCTCTATTCCCTTTCAATTGACGTTTACTTCCACAGACTACCCCTTTCAGCCATAATCACATTTTTAAATAAGCAGTATTAGTTATACTCATTATAATGTGTTACTCTCAACTCTATTCATTTCCACACTTTTACAATTAACAGTATTAATAATGCTGCATACATTATGCATCAGCTCCCATTCTCAATCCACATTCTATTTCCTAGTAACCTATTTTCTAGAGTTTACATCCATGAGTTTGCTCTCATATTTAGTACATATTAGTGAGACCATACAATATTTGTCCTTTTGTGTCTGGCTTATTTCACTCAAAATAATATCCTCCAGTTTCATCCACGTTGTCATATGTATCCCAATTTCATTTCTTCTTACAGCTGAATAGTATTCCATTGCATGTATATACCACAATTAGTTTATCCATGCATCAGTTGATGGACACAGGCTGTTTCCATATTTTAGCAATTTTAAGTAACACTGCTATGAACATTGGTGTACATATGTCAGTTTGCACCTTGCTTTCTGTTCTTCTGAATATATTCATAGTAATGGGATTCCTGGATCATAAGATGTTCTATATTCAGCTTTTTGAGGTACTGCCAACTGAGCCAAACTTCATAAGGCCTTCCAAACTTATGAATATAGATTTGCTTACTATAATTGTAATGCCCAACTTTTGTTGGTATTTTTTCCTTCTTCTTTCTCTTTCTCAACTTACCTGTGTTTACAGATTAACCTGTGAATCTGTAACTTGCCAACTGTGCTAGTTTGAGCCTTTTGTGGACCCCAGAAAAGTATGTTCTTAAAATTAACCCATTTCTGTGGGTATGGACCCATTGCATGCAGATCTTTTGGTAAGGAGGATCTTTTTTTTTTTTGGTAATAACATTCTTAATTTTAAGAGAAGTTTCAGATTTACAGAAAAATTACACTGGAAGTATAGTCAATTCCCATATAATCTCACCCCCCCACACACACACAGACACATCTACCTCCATACACATAGTTTCCCCTACTATTATTAACAGCTTACAATAGTGTGGTACATTTGTTACAATTGATGAACCAATATGGAAGCACTGCTACTAACCAAAGACGGTAATTTACATTATGGTTTACACTTTGTGCTGTACAGTTTTATGAGCTTTGACAAATATATAATATCATGAGTCCATCATTGCAGTATCATACAGAACAATTTCACTGTTCTAAACCCACCTCATTCATGGTGGGTCTAAATTCTCTTACTGGAGGTCTTCATAAACAAAGGAGTAAAAGGGCGACACACACATAAAAGCCTCAGAGACAGAAGGATAGGTCCCAGAGGTTGGAAGCTGAAATCATTGGAGCCCAGAGGCATGGAAAGTGGCTCCCCAAGTGGCTAGGCTCACAGAGCAAAGCTGAAAGAAAGAAGACCTGGAGGAGAGGGGAGAGGAACCATATGTCTGATTGCTCACAACGGAGCTTGGGGAGAAAGTGACCTGGAGAAGGTGGAAGGCAGCGACTGGCAGAGCCACCATTTGCCTGATCATCCATAGCTGCTACTTGGTGAGACAGCATCTCAGAACTGTAAGATTTTGCCTTAATAAATACCCATTATAAAAGTCAACTCATTTCTGGTATATTGCTTGGGCAACCTTCAGTAAATTAAAACATTGACCTCATACAGCAATCCTACCAGCTGCTAATCTAAGCTCCTCTGCAGAGCACAGAAATTTCTTACCGATGCTTAAAGTTGGTCTTCTACGGATACACATTAACGTTTGGAGTTCTCACAGAGCCAACACTGAGTTTTGAGCCCAGTTACCTTAATGCCATTAAATAGACCAGACTCATGTGGTATGTTAGTGGCTGTATTACCAACAGTAAAGAAATGTGTCTATATATATATATATATATATATATATATAGAGAGAGAGAGAGAGAGAGAGAGAGAGAGAGAGATGATATTTTTAAAAAGGAATTGGCTTATGTGACTGTGAGGATAGGCAGGTTCAAATTCTGTTGGGCAGGCTACATGCTGGGAACTCTATGAAGATATTCAAAGAATTCCCCAGGAATGGTTGGCTGGCTGAAATAGAGATAGAAATTCTCCCTCCTGGTTGCTGAAATCATCACTTCTCCTTTAAAAGTCTTCAACTGTTTGAATGAGACTTCTCTCATTGTTGAAGGCAAACTTCTCAGTTGATTGTAGATATAATCAGCCATAGGTACAATCAATGTACTGATGATTTAAGTCCATGAAATATCCTCACAGTAACTGTCAGGCTGGTGCTTGCTTGACCAAACAACTGGACACCATAAACTGGTCAAGTTGACACATGAACTTAACCATTATGATGACACTTCTATTCAGAGTCATGGTTTGGTTTTGGATTCTTTAATAGTTCTTAAAAATTATGTGTTAAACATATTTATAAACAAATTATATAGATAGGTAAACACATACACATTTATATTTATTTATATACTTTCTGACCAAAGGATTCCTTACTGATAGAATGACTTTCCTCAAAGGATTTTATTCCCAAACTTTCTAATTACAAGGACCCTTCCCCTTCCATTGAGCATACTACCTACCATAGTGTATTTTGCAACATTATATGGCTTGAAAATAGCAATACAACTACAATATGACTGTTTGGTCATAAAAACTTGTTTTTTATTTATATATTGTATGCTTTAGGGTATGGTTTTATTGCTGACAAAATATAGATGAGTTTTCCAAAGTTCTTTTGAAATTATTATTCATTTGAGATTTAAAACTCTTCTATGATGCCAGTTTGCCTTGTTCTAACCTATACTGTGTTGAACTGGAATGTGATTATAGAATTTTTATTTTTTGCCCCCACTATTTGCTCTACAAAATTTGAAATTTTAAAAACAAATTAATAAATTATTTTTATAATTTGCATATGGGGTTTACCTAAGATATTTAGCAATATTTGAATTGGGTCTATGATTCACATTTTAAAACATCCTGCTCCTGGACCTAATTACAGTGGGGATGAATTTCACAAGTAATCAAATAATCTAAAACCTCCCTTACAATTTGAATAGTTGCAGGGTATATACAATTTAGGCCCATTGCAGCAAATATCTAATCCAAAGTCTTATGCTGCAAAATGCAGTGAAAAAATTTGTTGAAAATATTCTATGTTGCATTAGTGTAATATCTTAAGGGAAACATAAAAGAAATCTGAGTTAGTGCTGAAAAACAAACAATGCAAAATTTCCTTTTGCTAAAGAAAAACATGCTCATATCTTTTTAAAATAGAAAATATTTTTAAAATTGCCAATTGTATTAGAAAGCCAAAAGGGTGCTGATGCAAAATACCAGAAATCGGTTGGTTTTTATAATGAGTATTTATTTGGGGTAGAAGCTTACAGTTACTAGGCCATAAAGCATAAGTTACTTCCCTCACCAAAGTCTATTGCCACATGTTGGAGCAAGAAGGCTGCAGAGATCTGCCAGGGTTCAGCCTTCCTGGATTCCTCTCTTCCCAGGACTCATTTTTTCTGGTCTCAGTTCCTATTTTCTCCACAAGGCCAGCTGTAGTCTATCAGGCAACCAGCTCTCTCTCTTCTCTGGGGCTTGATTCTCTCTGGGCTCAGCTGCTCTGCTCCTCTGTGTACTTACTTCCTGGGCTCCAGCTCAAAACCCCAACCTTCCTTTGCTGTGGTGTGGTTTCTCTGTGAGTCCCCACCCACCAAGGGGGTGTGGAAGAAATGTCCTCCTGACATGCCCAATTAAAACCTTAAACAGTTTTTAATCAGGTAAAAGTAAAACCTCTGAATCTAATACACTCTAATACACCCAGAGGAAAAGACCAGTTTACAAACATAATCCAATATTTCTTCTTGGAATTCATCAATAATATCAAACTTCTACACCAATGTATCTAAATGTCATGTTTCAGATCTTCAGAAAGAAAACTATTTCTGTGATGTCAGAAATTGTACTTTTTAAAAATTATTTAAATGGGATATTTTGCTTTACCAAAATTATTTTAGGCTTTTATCAATTATCCAATGGCATGAAACAATACTTTAATTTGCCCAAGGATTCTGTGGGCCAGGAATAAGAAAAGTTTAGAGAGGAAAAGCAAGAAAAGCTTGTTGCTTGGAGCCCTAGTTGGAATACCCATGAGCTAGCTTTATGGGTGGTAATTAGAATAAGATGGTCATGTCTTCACTCACATGTCAGGCAGTTAATGTTGGCTGTAGCTAGGACCTCAGCAGGGCTTTCAAATGGAACATCTACATATGACCTTTTCTGTGTTTTCCCTTCGTGGCTAGTTTGGGCTTCCTCAAAGTGTGTCAAGTGTTCACTAAAAGCTTTCGCAGAAAGCAAAGGCTGGGTTCATGGAATTTTTCTGATCTACCCTCATAGACCATATAGTGTCACTTTTGCCCTATTCTATGTGCTGGGGAAGTTATAAAAGTCCAACGTGTTCAAGGTGGTGGGACATAGGAGGAATATCACGTCACATTGTAAGAATAGCACATTGGATGGGATGTAAATGTGTAGGGCCATCTTTTGGAAATACAATCTTCTATAGCCTGCCCTGGCTGCAGCAAGTCACATCTCTCTCCATGCAAACGCTTACTTTCTCCTCAATTTCCCCAGGACTTATCCAATTATGGCATTGGTTTGAAGTACTGGATCCCGTCATCTAAGTTTATCCTATACGTGGAAGATACTCAATTGAATTTCTCAAGCACAGCCCCTTGATTATTGTTCCCTTGATCTGCACACTTGTGAATTAAACAAACAAGCATTCTACTCCCACATATATACATCCAAAATACAATGATATAATTTGCATAGGATAACACTATAAACAATGTCATCAAAAAGGAATAAAACATGGGTCATAAATAGCAGCCATTGATCCATAGAAATTTTGAAGTCCAAACAAGAACATGGTTCCAGTTCTTTGCTTTGAGGTCATTATTACTCTTAGAATTATTTTCCATGATTGTTGGCACTGTCCTCTGAGATCTTGATTCCAACTTCTCAGCCATTCTTTCTGTATTTCTGAGTAATTACTGCAGCCTGCTTTTTGCTTATATTAATTTGGGGATCTCAAAGTCTCTTATGTTTGTATCAGCTCTTTTCCTATTAGTCTGATAAAATTATTCTATAAACATTATGGATTCCTTATATACCAAGCTATAATCCATTACAAAACAAGAAAAATGATAAATTTCTTCTAGTTAAAATAATGTCTATCTTTGACTCCTTAGGGGCAATGAACCAAGAGGCTGTTGTTTAACAAAGAGTTAAGTAAGGCATACTTAAAAGGTCTTCTGACTAGCTGAAAATTTTTATGAAGCACCATCTTAGATTTTTCAGAAGACTCAAAAGAGTCCCACCTTGAATTTGATTTATGGCTTGGACTCTTTCTCAGTTTGGGAATTGTTTGCCATATAGTTAAGATTATAATGAGAAACAATTTTATTTTCATTCCCAATAAGTTTTTGCTCCTTTATTTCTCCTCTTTCATTTTCTTATAAGTAGATAAAAGCCAGACACATTTCTAATACTCTGGGGATCTGTAGCAGTTTGGCATTGTTTATAAATTCCAAAAATAGGTAGTGGATTGTGTTTGTAAACTGGTCTGTTCCTCTGGGCATGTTTGATTGTATTGCATTCAGAGGTTTCATTTTTACTTGATTAAGTAATGACTAAGGCTTTGATTGGGCCATATCAGTAGGATGTTGAGTCCCTGTCCCCTTGGTAGGTGGGGACTCACAGAGAAAACTACATGGTAGAGGAATTAGTTGGAATTTAAATGTTGGAGCCCTGGGAAGTAGATACATAGAGAAGCAGATACGTGAGGAAAGAGACAAGGCTCCACTAGACATGGCAGAGGCCCTGGGAAAAGAGATAAGGCATTCACCTGATATTCACAGCTGGCCTTGTGGAGAGAGAGCAGAGCATCTGAGCCGAGATAAACTCAAGTTCTGGGGATAGAGACAAAGTCATAGAGAGCCTGATAGTCTAGGTTGACTTTGGGGAAAGAACAGTGCAGCTGAGCCGAGAGAGAAACTAGCCCCAGGAGAGAGACGAGACTTATCCGATTCTTCAGGTGAGATTGGGAGAAGCTAGAACCATGGAGCCCTAAAAGGAAGAAAAGGCTGAATGTCAGCTACTATCTTGCTCTAATACATGGCAACAGACTTGGCAATGGAAGAAACTTAAGCTTTATGGCCCGATAACTGTAAGCTTCTACCCCAAATAAATATCCTTTTATAAAAACCAACACTTTTCTGGTATTTTGCATCAGCACCCCTTTGGCTGACTAATACAGAATTTTAGCTTAAGTCATCAAGTTCATTTCTATTTTCTCTGTTATTTCCTACTAAAGCTTTGTTAAACTTTTTGCCTTTACATAACTAATGTCTCCTTTTCTCCAAATTTTACTAATAGCCTCATCATCAAGGCTCTTCCCACTTCTTCCCAGGCCTAAAGCCAGTGGCAGATGTTTTATGTATTATGCTAACATCTTGATAGAACAACCTGCTTCTATTGATACCTAATAAAACACCCCCAAATTTAGTGTAAAATGTCATCTTATTATATTCATATATTCTGTAGTCAAGAATTTGGGATAGGGCACAATAGGAATGGATTGGCTCTGCTCCATTATATTTGCACCCTTCACTGGTAAGACCCAAAGCAGAAAGTGTCCAGAAGTGTATAGGTTAGAATCACCTGGAGGCACCTTCACTCAAATGCCTAGAAGTTGATGCTTCTGTTGGCTGTAGCCTCAGCTGGACTGTCTGCCTGAACACCTACACTTGTATACACTTGGCTTCTAAGTTGGTCATTCCATATCTGCTAGTTTTATCTTCTCCTCTTCATGGCAGCTGCATCCCAAGTGTGAGCAGCATCTTGGGGTGAAAAATATTGTACCAGTCATTATTGGAAAATAAATCTGCTATGTATGTAAGCAAAAATGTTTGACAGCATATATGATAGAAAGTATAATTACCAGACATCTATGACACATTTGAATAAAGAAATAAGCACAAAGGACCATATTAGAACTGTCAGCCTTACTATGAATTTTTAAAATGAACTCTTCTCAAGTAGTATTATATAAATGATTGCATTGGGGAAAATCCAAGTTTCTTATCTAGAGGCAAAAAAATCTTCTTTGACAGTCAATCAGGTTATTTTTAAGTCTATGCATCATTAGAATCATACAATTAAATAATGGAAGGAAGAAGAGGTACACTAGTAGTAGTAGACAAAATGGTGTACTAAAGCCAGTTCTGTTGTAGATCCAACAAAATCCAGTTTAAATCTTGGATTTGCCCTTAACTAGCAATATAACTCCCAGGAAGCCATTTTTACCTTTCTAGATCTTTATTTTCTCATGAGAGCAATGAAATGATTAGATTTGATGATTTATAAGGTCTCCAAAAAATGAGTCATGCTAATCTCTACAACCAGAAAACAACAACTAGAACATTTAATTATGAATTGTAAGTGAGACATGTCATATATCAAATAATGCTTCTCTGGTTTGTGAAATGTTTATGTGTACCTTCTGAATGTTATAATGATTGGTTATCTCTCCCATATATATCATGGAAAACATGAATTTCCTTTATCAAATAAAAATATGAAACTGTAAGTGATGAAAAATAAAAATAAAGCTGTGCCTTTCAGAAGAGAAGATGTTATCAAATCAGACTGGTGCTGAATTCACGTATTTCTTTGACTGACAACGTGAATTGTATATTTTTGTGTGTGATTGGTTGTCTTCAGATTTTACTTCTCAAAACCACAGGCACCTTTTTCAAAGAGTTCTGAGATAGGTTATATAATGTCTTAGAAAACTCAAAGTCAGAAAATAGGCAGTATCATTTGTGTGTGCCACAATGTTAGAAAGATTTTTTCTTTAATACCTTTAATACTGTCCTGTTCATTCTGTTAAGAAAAACACTTTTACTTTGCTGCTGTTACACATTACTTATACATGCATTCTCCTATAATCTCTTTTAATATTGGACATAAATTGTAAACATCACAGAGATTATAATGATGAGTTTTCATCTGTTGTTTATCTGAGTGTCATCACATAACATCTGCAAAATGTCTATTGTTTTCCCACGTGTGGGTTTATGTTAATTATTGAAAGGAAAATGAGAAATTTATAATCCTGGAATTTTTTATAAAGAGAATATTTATTTATTCAACAAAGATAGTTATAGTTCTTAAGAAGAAACTAAACTAGATCCAAGATAATTCATCTATTGTAATTACAACCGATTAAAACAATATTTAGGATCTTCCTTTTCCAAGATGAAGTAGCAAAGACTGTATTTACCCTCCAATCTGAAATAACAACTGGACAAAATATATGAAACAACTGTTTTCAAGGCTTTGAAACTCATACAAGGGACAATGATCCTGATGGACAGGAAAAAATGAAATGAACTGTACACATGAACTATACAAATGCCACAGCTTACTACCTGGAGAAAGTAGTAAGCGGTGAGGAATCCAGGTGGAGCCTCCGCAGTCTCCCCAATTGAGGAAACAGAACTGGGGTCCATGAATACTGAACTGGCTAGAATTTTCAAGGTAGGGTACTGACTAGAGAAAAGAGTGATGCATAAAGACAGAACTCCAGAGATTTACAAAGGAGTCCCCTTTCAATCTTCAGCTGACTACTGTTGATCATTGAATGCATGTGAAGTAACTACCCAAGCCTTGGGGAAGAACCACCCAAAAGTGTTAGCCTGATATCTTCACAGCTTACACAGGACTACAAATAGTTTCAGTTCCCAACAACCAGAGTGGAAGATATCATAGTTCAAAGGGCATTGGGTGGAATATGGAGAAAAATATGTCTCAGTGGTAGAGGTAATTAGACCCAAGACAAAGGCTGTTCTGGCTCTAACCAGCAAAGCCTAGAAACAAAGCCAAAAGAAAAAAAAAAAAAAGGTTTCCAAGTAACTTAACCACATTCCAGAAAAAGTTTCAAAAATATTTATGAAAATACAAAAATACTCAGCACCCAACAAGATAAAGAATATACAATGATTGAAAACCAATAAAAAAAATTGCTAAACGTGCAAAGAAGAAAATGGTAGAAAAATCAGTCAATTGAAACCAACCAATAAATAATGCAGATGATAAGATTAGAAGACAAGGATATTAAAACTTTTATTTTAACTATTTCCAAATGGAAGGAGTAAGAGAAGGGATTGAACTTGTTAAGGAGAGACATGGAAGATATGAAAAAGACCCAAATAGAATTTCTAGAAATGAAAACTACAAAGAGATAAACTAACAATGAATAGGAATAATAGTTTAGATATTGCAGAAAAAAAGATTAGTGACTTGAATACATAGCAATAGACTATACAAAATAAAACATAAGGAGGAAAAGTTTTGAAGAAAGAACAGAGCATCAGTGAGCTGTGGTATAATTTCCTTTGGAGTAATATAAGTATAACTCAAATCCCCAAAAGTGAGAAGAGGAAGGGACAGAAAAATTATTTAAGAAATAATTGCCAAAATTTTTTATACTTGTTGATAAAGATGAAAAGCTAATGATCTACTGATGAAATTTATTTGTACCTCCACCACCCCCAGCCTCAGCTACTGACAGTCCTTATTTTGGGAAAAGCAAGGCCCAGGTTTAAAGAATGCTAAAACATCCTAGCAGCTGCACAAAGTCAGAAAAGTCCCAGATAACTTGTCTCACACAAAACTTGTCTTAAGCATATGTGGGTGATTTCATCATGTACAGATAAGTTGGTCTTTGCTTTAGCCATGTATGAACAACTTGCCTACATAACCTTGCCAATTTATTTAACAATTCCCCCTTTTGATCATCCCACTTTCAGGGAGTGTGATCACTATACATGACAGTTTCCAGGTTCTCTTTGTCTCTTGGTGACTGTTGGCATTTGTGTAGATTTCTCATCCCACAGTCATTGAAGATCACTTTTCTATCTACATGTAACTAGGCAAGGAAAGGCATGAGAAAAATCTTTCTATGTAGTCTAAAATATACTCATTAATTTTGAAGAATCAACTGTAATGGAACTAAGTTTTATGCAGTCCTGAACGCATAGTTGAAGGTGATTGAGAATTATTGCTTGTTGTACAACCTGTCTTGAGGGTGTCAGAACAGTTGAACACTTGTTTGAAATATAATTAGTACAATAAGAGACAATCACAAATAGGCTAACAATGACTGCTAGAATCATTATTTTAAATGCAGTAGTTGGGAAGCGGACTTGGCCCAGTGTTTAGGGTGTCCATCTACCACATGGGAGGTCCGCGGTTCAAACCCCAGGCCTCCTTGACCCGTGTGCAGCTGGCCCACGCGCAGTGCTGATGCATGCAAGGAGTGCCATGCCATGCAGGGGTGTCCCCCGAGTAGATGAGCCCCACAAGCAAGGAGTGTGCCCTGTAAGGAGAGCCACCCAGCGCAAAAGAAAGTGCAGCCTTCCCAGAAATGGCACCGCACACACGGAGAGCTGACACAACAAGAAGAAACACAGATTCCCGAGCCACTGACAAAAGAAGCAGACAAAGAAGAACACGAAGAACACACAGCAGATAGACACAGAGAACAGGCAACTTGGGGGGGGGGGAGGGGCAGAGTGGGGAAGGGGAGAAAAATAAAATAAATAAATAAATCTTTTTAAAAAATAAATAAATGCAGTAGCTGTCCCCATTAGTCCTTAAACTACGTTTTGATCAAAAACCGCCAAGAATTTTTCCTAATGTCTCTATTAATTGTAATTGCTTTTGAAAATGGATTAATAATTGACCTCAGATTTTTTTGTCAGGTGTATAAATACAGCTTTCAGTTTTAATTATGGCATTTTAGTCAAAGCTTTAGTTATATAATCAGTGTCTCTAATTATGTCTTGTTAACAAGGAGGACAGATTCTTTTTTTAACTTATGCAAATAATTATATTTCCATTAAAGTAAGAATACACAATAAGAGTGTCTGAATTATTGGGAATCAGTCAGGGAGAAAAAGACAAATGTTTTATAGTTATAGATAGTTTAAGAGAAAAGCAAAAGGAAGTCCTTATATCTAGAAAATAGAATATTAAAACATCAGTAAATCCCAAAGTCCATAATCATTCTTTATTTTATTTTATTATCTTTCTTTTTGTTAAAGATACAAATATCACGCAAATATTACATTAAAAATAACAGGTTCCCATATACCCCCCTCCCCATACCCACCATTCCTACCACATCAACAACTTCTTTCATTAACGCAGTACATTCATTGCATTTCATGAGCACTGCTACACAGCATAGATTTTAGTTACATTGTAGTTTACACTCTCCACCAGTCCATTCAGTGAGTTATGGCAGGATATACAATATCTTGATTCTGTCCCTGCAGTATCATTCAGGACAACTCCAAGTGCCTAAAAAGCCCCCATATCACATCTTTTTTACTCTTCCTGCTTTCAGCAACTCCTGTGGCCACTGTCTCCAGATCAATGATATAATTTCTTCCATTGCTAGAGTCACAATAATTCTATAGTAGAATACCAGGAAGTCCATTCTAATCCATATTTTGTTCCTCCAAGTATGAACCTTGGGGTGGTGATGCCCACTCCACATTTCATTTGGGAGGGAGCTTCAATCACACATGCTGGTGTATGGGACTCTTGTGCCCACAGCTATAGACTCTCTCAGTTCCTTGGTGTGGTGGTTGACCATCCTCACCTTCTTGATAGCTGACCTCAGAAAGTCCAACAAACTGCAGAGTAGGTTTTGCAACTCTGCTAAGGCTCAGGGCCTAGCTGGCACATGGACAGCCTAGAAATTCAAGTCTCCTGGGCATACACCAACCTCAGCACCAACAACAGCTTCAGTAAAAGTGACAGAAGAGGCGTGTTTAGAGAATTAACATCTGAGTCCAACTCCATCACACTCATGAGCACAAATTCCAAAGTAGGACCCACTGCCAAGGCGCTGAATTCCAGAGCCATCTGCCATGATCATAGGACCTGGGTGTCTCCGTAGCCCCTCAGGAGCACCACTACCTGGGGTTGTATACTTTGGCTGAGAAGACTTGTTTCTCAATCAAAGACATGATAAAGTCAACATAAAGTAAAAGAAGTTATTCTGATAAAACAGAGACTTTCTGCCTTTTACATGATTATTCAGGGAAAAAAACACTTTACAGCTTCTTACTTACTAAAAATAGAACAGTAATTCAAGAAAACTTTTAACAGGGAGAAAACCAAATTTCACTTTTACATCAGTATATCTTTTGATACTAAGGCTCTTAAAAATCTTATAGATAGACCCATCAAATCTTATTCAAATCTGAGCACAAGAAATAACATTTCTTTTCTGCAAGCCTTCTAAAATTTCTAGATCCACCAGACTTGCCCTACATTTTCGTCTTCCTTATTCTGCAAAAAACAGTCATTTTAGTTTTGGACAAAATTGCTCTCTTTTTCCTTAATAAAAACTCATCCTGTATACCTTACACATTTATGTTACCAAAATGACCTTGGAAACTGATTTCAAACTGACATCCTACAAATACAATTCCTGTCAAAATAAAACTATCCAGGATAATGACTTAATTTGGTTAATGCAAATATTTTTTTAATCATTTTAAACATTTAGTAGATGTAACACTAGTGTATTTGATCAGTAAACCTGCATACATTTAGGAAGACTAACTTCAAAAATGCATGCTTTTTTTGTACTTAGCACTGATAACAAACATAGCTGTTTTATTTCTAAACTAGCAATATTAAATTAGTCCTCTTTGCCACAACAAGAGAAAGAAATTCATGTGTACTTGAATTTTTAAAATATTTGGGTTAGTTTTTAAGAACATTTCAAGTATTACAAGCCTGGTTTCTTAAATGTCTGGGATTTTAGGAGTCTTTAATTTATATAGGTGCCTATTTATATTTAAGCCAATTAGAATAGTGCTCCTTTAAAGAATTTTATAAGTGTATTAGTCAGCCAAAGGGGTGCTGATGCAAAATAACAGAAATTGGTTGGTTTTTTTAAAGGGTATTTATTTGGCATAGGAGCTTACAGATACCAGGCCATAAAGCATAAGTTACTTCCCTCACCAAAGTCTATTTTCACATGTTGGAGGAAAATGGCTGCCAACATCTGCAAGGGTTCAGGTTTCCTGACTTCTTCCCTTCCTGAGGCTTGCTTCTCTTTCTTCTGTGTGCTTACTTCCTGGGGGTCCAGCTTAAGGCTTCAGCATCACACTCCAACATCAAAACTCCAACATCATCCTCAACTCTGTCTTTTGCCACGCCTTTTATCTGTGAGTCCTCACCCACCAAGGGGCAGGTACTCAATAGCCTACTGACACAATATAATCTCATATGCCAAGAGGAAAAAAACAGTTTACAAACATAATCCAATATTTCTTTTTGGAATTAATCAATAATATCAAACTGCTCTACTACACCCTCTGAATTCCAAAAAGACATTGTGATTTTCAAAAAGACATTACGATTTTCAAAAAAACCTTTAATCATTTACAATGCAAGTACTAAATCATATCACAATCAATTTAAAGATATATGGTTTGTGCTGGGGCAATGTCTTATCTGCTATAGACCTCTGAAACTTACAAAACAATTCATCTGCTTCCAATACACAAATGGATAGAAAAATGATAAATGTTTTCCTATAATAATAAGGAGAAATTGGGAGGGAAACATGAGTCACAGTCTCTCTGCAGTTCAGTAGACCTGCAGGGCATCCCCCATTCAAATTCAAAGTCTGAGAGTCAGTCTTAAGAAGATGGTTTCTTCTCCTTGGGGCCATATGGAGACCCACCCTTTCCACCGGCTTGCCCAATGACCATTTTCTTGGTTTCACCCTCATCAAGCATCTGGGTGTTGACCAAGCTCCAGACTTCTCCCTCCAAGAGTGTTGGGGTGATTGCCACAACTCACCCAATATTTGGGTTAGAGTCTTAACCCCCCTAGTACAGTGATGTGAAGACAACATTCCCCCTAACCTTTGGCATACAGGTTCATCTCTCTCAGAGCAATGAGTTGACCACCTGGCCTTCCCTAACCTTTGGGGGACAGGTCCACCCCTCTTAGACCTGTGGGGTGCTGACATTAACTGCTCTACCCTCTCTTTTCCCTGGGGCAGCAAAATTCTCCCAGAACATTGGACAGGAACATCCACCCTCTTCAACTACTGGGGCAAACTCACCTTTCTGTACACATGGGTGGGGTTCCTCTCTTGGCCCAGGGTGATGTCCTAATTCCAGATGTCAGCTTCCACGGTTTTCCTCCTAAAGCTGTTTCTCTTTCAATCTCTCCCTTCCATGTCCTTTTTATTCCAATCTGACAGTGGTTTTATTCTTACAGCTCTCTCAAAAACCTTGTTGGTTTAGCATGCAGAAAGCAGGGGTCCAAGTCATCAGATAGTAAGACTTTCCACAAGTCTTTCTTAGATAACGGCATCTTCAATCTTGATTTACCAGTTCCAAGTTGAGTTAAATTCTCTAATGGGGCAATTTCTTCTGGGAACTTGATTTCCAGAATCTTGGAATTTCCAGAATTAGTTTCTGTTTTGTTTGTACCCTACAGTTCAGTCCTCAGCATCTCTCTCTCATCTAGCATTTTGCTAAAAGGTGCAGACAGAAGCCAAGCCACGTTCTCTGGGTTTACATTGGAAATTTCTTCAGCTAAATGCCCAGCCTCACCATTTTCAAATTTTGCATTCCATAAAACACCAGGACTTAATAAAACAACAAAGTATTGTACCAAAAACAAATAAGGAGATGAAATGGAATTATGAAACATACTTGCTTGCTATAAAAAGGGCAAGAAAATAAATGAAAAAAGTAAAAACAGAACAGAGGGAACCAATGGAAAGTATATAGCAAGGTGGTAGCTTTTAATCCAAGAATGTTAAAGATCATTTTAATTGTAAATAGCTTCAACACCCCAATTTAAATGTAACTTCAGTTACCTGTAAAATGTTCTGAATATCACTCGATTCATGAATAATTTAGTTAATAATCCTGATATTTATTAATGAATTCTTTAGTGCAAATTCAGATATCTATATGTGAAATATAAGCCCAAGAAATCTTCAGATTAAAGGATAGTTGCCTAGCTAGACTTAGAGTGTGATTCCTAATTAGGACACTTCAAATTTAACTAATTTCTCTTTGGATATATACTCAAATTAATCTACATATATATGTGTCACACTTTCAATGCTGAGCTATTTTTAAATTAATTATAACTAATTTTATATAGATACTGCTTTTTCTAGACAAAAAAAAGCAAGACACTGTTTTAAATCCAAACATGCTTTTCATCTTCATTCACCCACCCCTCATTCCAGGACTGTGGGTCCCATACCTTACAGACCTTTCTATCTTCATCAAAATTTATTGACACTGCTCCATTTTTTCAAAGCACTCTATTATGCTGGTACAAACCTGTTGTATGTTTCTTATTGAAATAAGTTGCTTAGCCGCTTCAGTCTCTAAAAGGTAACAGTTTTATTTTAATGGGCTTTAAGAAATGGACAATTTTTGTGTTCTGGCAATGTCAGTGTAAAAATTCTGAAAACAACATACTGTATTAATACTATAACTAGATCATTTCCTAGGGCTTTCCAGGACTATCTGCAGCTTCTCATACATGACATTAGAAACAAGCAGTTATTTTCATGAGATTAAATAAGATGCAAACTATAGATTGATAGCTAGGGAGTGGTGGGAAGAATTTTAAGAATTCTAAGATGGTCCCCAAGACTCCCATCCTCTGGAATGCACACTCTGTATAGTCCTCTCTTCTTGGGTATAGACTAGACCTGTGAATATAATGGAATAGTCACATTAGGTTATGTTATATGACAAAGGTGAAGGGATTTTATGGATGGAACTAAGGTCCCAAATCAGTAAATTTTGAATTAATCAAAAGGAAGATCATTCTGTGTGCATGCCTTACCTAATCATAAAATCTCATCCATGAAGAGATTTAAGGTGAGAGATATTCTACTGGTAGCCTCAAAGAAAAAAAAAATTGCTATATTGTGAACTTCCTAAGGAGATCTCATGGCAAAGACCTGAAGGTGGCCATTAGGAGTTGAAAGCAGTACCAAGATGAAAGCCAGCAAAAAAACAGGAACCTGAGTCATATGGTAGTGGATCTTTCTCTAATCAAACCTACACATAGGACATAGCTGGCTAACACAGTGACTGTGTCTTAGTTTGCCAAAGGACTACCTATTCTAAGTACCAGAAATCTTGTTGGCTTTTATAACGAGAATTTTTTTTTCAAGATTTATTTTATTTATTTCTCTACCCTTCCCTCCCATTGTCTGCTCTCTGTGTCCATTTGCTGTGTGTTCTTGTGTGTCTGCTTGCATTATCTGGTGGAACTGGGAAACTGTGTCTCTTTTTTGTTGCATCATCTTGCTGCATCAGCTCTCCATGTGTGCAGTGACACTCCTTGGTGGGCTGCACTTTTTTCATGCAGGGCGGCTCTCCTTGCAGGGCACACTCCTTGCATGTGGAGCACTCTTACACAGGGGTGCCCCTGAGTGACATGGCACTCCTTGAGCAACACTGCACGTGGGCCAGCTTACCACACAGGTCAGAAGGCCCTGTGGATAGAACCCTGAACCCTCCTTATAGCAGACGGATGCTCTATCAGTTGAGCCATGTCCACTTCCCTATAATAAGAATTTATTTGAGGTAAAATCTTACAGCTCCAAGTCTGTGAAATGTTCAATCAGTTCATTATAAGAGATGCTTTCTCACCAAAGTCAGCTACTGTTGATCCTGGCATTGTTGCCACATGGTGAAGCAAGATGTCTGCCTATCTCTGCAGAGTCTACCTTCCCCTCCAGAATCTACCATCTCTTGGAGCTCAGATGTGAGCAATCAGTCTTAGGGCTTGTCTCTTTTTGGGCCCCAGGTCTTTGAGCCTTTCAGGGGCTTCTGTGTTCCTGCAGTACTTTCCCTGACATGGCAGAGTCAAACATGCCAGCTCCCTTTTCCTGTGCCTGTCTCTCTGTATTTCCCTTCATATCAGACCCAGCAAGAGGGTGGAAACTCAACATGAATCATGCCCCAGTGATATAATCCAGTCAAATGGGTCTCACACCCACAGGAATAGATTAGTTTAAATATAATCTTTTGCTTTTTGGGATTCACAAAATTCAAACTGTCACAGACTGCTAAAACGACCAGACTCCTGTGAAATAATAAATAATTGTTGTTTGAGCCCCTAGTTTTGGGGTAATTTATTATGCAGTATGGCAGATTGAGTTATTTATCCTAGACAAAAACATTTTCTTAATTTTAATACATTCCTATGTGTGTGAATCCATTGTAATTAGGACCTTTTGAAGATACTATTTTTAGTGAATGTGTGCTCAACTGAATCAGGATGGGTGTCTTATTCCTATTACTGGAAGATCCTGAAGTGAAAGCTTTGGAAAAGAGAAAGGAGATGGCATCACCATATAATGGGAAAGCCAAGGAACCTGAGGATTGCCCACCAGCCTGAATGCTGCTGACCTGGAGGAAAGCAAGCCTTCTAGCCTCTGAAACTATGTCACAATAAATTCCCATTGTTTGACACAACCTATTGGGTGGTATTTCTCATAGTATCCAGGAAACTGTGACACATAGCAATAGAAAACTGATATACCACCATAAACACGACAGTTCAATGCTTGGTTTGCCTCTTCGCTTCCTGAAGAAGTGAAGAAGGACTCTTTCACTCTTTCAGCAAGGGATTATTGCCCTGGTAGTGTATACCAGGTGGCATGAAAAAGTACTAGCAGGAGCAGAAAGCTTAAATTCCTTTGTCATCCGCCATGGTTACATCAGCAACTCTCCCTCAGCACACACCTATAGCTGTATAGGGAATCATTTATGAGCAGCTGATGAAGAAAGAAATGGCCCAAGCTTTTGGAGTCACCAATGAATCAGCTTGATATACGGGTGCAAGCTGAAAATGGATAGTGGTCACTTCATTAAAGTCTCACTAAGAAGTGGTGTGGGGAAAAAGTGATAGATGAAATTTGCCCACTCAGCAAAGCTTCAGGAAATGTACCTGTTTTTCCATTTTTTATGGGCAGAGAAGTGCCCACAATTTAGATTCTATAGGGACTCCTGGGCAGTGGCAAATGGTCTGGTTGGCTAATGAGTGGCAATAAAGGAAAAAGATTAGATAATTTGGGGCATAGTCATATAGATGAAATTATGGGTGTGGACACAAAGTGTAAATATCTTTATAGCATACCTATAGTAAAGAATCACTAATCAACATGGAGAAAAACTGACTTGTCTAGCCTCTCTGCCCCAGGGCTGGAAGGATGGGCACATGAGGACATGGTGACAGAGATGGAGACTATGCCTGGGCTCAATGACAGACCCTTCCTCCTTAAAAAGATCATCTAGCTCCTGCACTGCCAAATGCCCAACTTGCCAACAATGAAGACCAATGCTGAGCCCCCAAATAGTGCATTTCCTTTGAGGAGTCCACATGCTACTTAGTGGCAAGTTAAATACATTTGAGTCTGATTCATTATACCAGAAATAAACTTGCAAGTTGGGTAGGAATTTGTCTTTTCTGTGGGTAGGGCCTTGACTAACACCACTTTCCAAGGGTTTATGAAATAAGACCCATTATTGGAGGGCTTATGGAGTATTTGACCCATTGTCATGGGATACCATATCATACTGCATGAGATCAGAGTATCACCTCTAAAGGAAAGAAGATGTAGGGAAGACCCTATGACCCTATGACCTCACCACCCAGAAGCTGTCAGCCCTGTGAAGCATTAGAATGCATTAGAAAGCATTAGAATTGCTGAAGACTGTTGAAGTACTACCTCAGAAATTGCTCTACTCCATGAAGATGGCAAGCCATCCTCCAGAAAGCAGCGTATGCCGGGAATCAAAGAACTTTATATGATGCTGAGTTCCCAGTAGGATACTTGGGTGCTGCAGCAAAGGAGTGGAAGCAGGAGTGACTCAATTTGTCAACATTCCCAAAGACTCACATGGGGAATTTGTGCTTCTTGTCCCCATAATGCCAAGCTCTAGGGTTAGGTGTCCTGTTCCTTGCATGAACATATACACGAAAGTTTGCAACAAGCTTCTCATTGAACTTCAGCTAAGGATGTTGTCTGGGCACTTCAGACTCCCTGTTTCTCTGGATCAAAGTGCAAGAATCATAGTCCTCAGTCTCTCCAAAGTAGACTGGGATGTTGTTGTAAAATGAGGAGAGGAAGGGATATGCTTGGCACTCATGCAATCCAGTTAGTCACCTCTTGGTACTTCCTTGTGCAATTCTGATGACAAGTAGACAAGTGCAACATTTCAGTCTGAGAAGAACATGGTGACCAGGGTGACTGAATGAAGAAGATATCATAGAATATTTTCCACTCATCATTTTCAAATTCCTTATAGCAAGCTCATATTCTTTCTGGATTTTAATATTACAAAGGATACCATTTTAATTTCTATTTTCTCTTATTATATTAAAACTTACTAACCATGGTCATTTAACCACAATTCATATAGAGAAGACACATTATTTCTGGTAGAAAAAATGTTAAAAATAAGAGCAAGATGACATTTGAGAAGTATTTTTAAAAGTGAATATTTAGTAGTTGAAACTTGGGAGGGAAATATTTTCAAGGCTAAAGTTTTGCTCATGGCTGCTGATTGGTTTTCATGAAATTTATAAGCAGACAGCTTAATTACCATGACACTTAAGAGGATAAAATGCTTTTGAAGTATTTTTCTCTAAAGAGTAATAGATAACTTAATCCAATCTATCCCAGTGTGAGCAGTGAATTTTTATCTGTTAAAATTGCACATAATATAGAAAAATGGCAGCAAGTAAACCATTTCTCCTACACATAAAAGGACACCCAGAAAATATATGTTTGAATTTTGCATTTCTCCCCACTTGTTTTTAAATAAAATAGAATGTTAGGCTTTGAAAACGATTTTTTTGTTGTTTTCAAATCTTTTTTGAACTATTAGTGATTTAATGGAATTTCTTAACAGAAAATTTCTAATGGCCTACTAGTATCGATTTTTATCCCTGGGTTTTATTTCTGTTTTACTCTTTTGCTATGGAGTTACATGAAATCTAATAGTTTAAATTTATTATAGTGTGATATATTTGTAAAAATAAATAACTGTAAAATAGAATGAATAAATTTACATATCATTTAATTTTTGGTTATTTTTCACCCCAGCCTTTTCCCATCAGAATTCCTATCTAGTTACTACATTTTTGTAACAGATGTAACCCATGCTTTGGAAAATATGAGATGTTTGTGATGCATTGCCTTGATTTTGACATGTCTTTTTCAATGCTTTACAATTGTAGCTTAATTTTAATTTCATTATCTTTCTTAACATGCTGACACAAAGGGAATTTTAAACATCAATAGCATAATACATATTTCATAATAGCTTTCTCAAATGGAATCAGAATATAAATTGCCATTTTAAAATTTTCTGCTATAAAGATGGGTATTACAAACTTCAAAATAAGTATAGTTTTATTTGTATTTCTATTTGCAAATGGTTTATATGGCCTTTATAGGAGAGGGTTCTGTATGGATAATAACAGAGGCATTTTCTTTGCTGCGGTTTATTAATATTCATGCTAATAATAACACTTTGCTTTTGTATGTCATATTTCTCTTGTGAACTTCAGTGCTTTCCTGTGATCAGCATCAGGAAATTATCACTGCTTGTAACTGAGTCACCTCAATGACAATATACTGTTTCATTTAGGACATCAAATATTTTATCCTCAACATGTTTTAAGAACACCTCAGTAAGAAATATAGTTACTAGAAAATGTATTATTTGAATCATATCATGGGAATAAATAGCTTCAGTGTTAATCAAATAGATTGAAGCAATAAAACAATATCCATTGCCTATTCATTAGAGAATTAAATTTGCCAGATTCTTTGAGAAAGCACGTTAGAAAGCTTTAGTAGAAAGTAGTTTAGGATCACTAGTGATGTAGTTGTTCACTTTCTTTGCCAGGTCAACCAGGAATGTGTTCTTCATTTTTCACCTTCTCACAGCCTGTTTACCACTTCATTTTGCATCATTTTTTAAATACCTCCAATCCAAAGAAAGTGTAATTTTCAAATAGTGCTTCGGGTGGTTGTAAAAAATAGATTTTATACCTGCTAAATGCTGAGTATAATGACTTTTATGCTGTTTTCCAGGTCAGCAGGAAAAAAAAAGGAAGATTTCATTAATATTTCCCAATTCATGAAAGGATTAGTGCTATTTATTTTGAATTTCATGGGAAACTATGAAAGGAATCTACTCAGCAAAATGCTTTGTCTATTGTAAGCTTGAAGTTATATTCAGAAAAGAAGAGGATCATGGATAGCCCAAATAATCTGCAATGACCAAAACTGCTAAGCACATACTCAAATATCAATTAAAGAATCATTGCAAACTTTTGAGAATAGAGCCCAAACTAAAGTGAACATCTGCCTTAGAAAGTCAATTTGTGCAAGCCCTTTTGCAGTATGTTCTCTCTCAGTCTTTTAGAGTCCCTTTCCTTAGCTGAAATCTAGTTACTAGGATATTCCACAGGGCTACACCACATAGTCTTGTTCTCTTTAGAATTGTACAAGAGCTCAATGCTTCCAATTTTGACATCAAAAACTCTCAGCTGCATTGTTTCATTTTTTAACAGCAAAATTTTTGTCTGGAAATAGTATGCCAACTAGATAAGCTTATTTATACTGGTGTATTAAAAAATGATCATTTCTCTTTATATTGCAGTTCATAGATAATATATTTGGATTTTAAAGGGATTAGTGTTTGTACAGTACATTAGCCTAAAGGTTTCCAATTTTTTCCCTTTAACAAAATATTAATTTTAGCTACTTTCAAAGAAAATCATGTTTCCTCCATTCTGTAAAACAATTAAAAATAGAAATGCTCTGAAGAGTAGAGGACTGAGACAACTCCTGACTTTCTTACTTGTTCTTTATGGAGGCACCAAGGCACCTTAAAAAGCCTTGGAGTTCCACAGAACAGTCTTGAAACCAATGAAGTGACTCTGTTGGGAATTTAAGGACAACCTCTACTTAAGTTCACTTTTGAGCACATGACCTCTTGCTAAATTTGAGAAACATATATGTAATTATTTCATAAAGAGCTGGAGCCAAAATAATTCTACACAGATACTTCCTGGAATGATTTGATTGCTTAAATCCTCAAAAAGGTTGTTAATTACAGAATTCATTAACTTAAAATGTGGTTAATTTGCAATAATAGGCTATCTTGAAAAATTGTAAAATGTCTCTCTGTACCTTTTCTCTTTCTATACCTTTTGTTATAGTCTATTGCATCTGTAAAATTATTACCATGGGGAGTTTATTAAAAATGTAAAAATATTTTTTTTTACATCATAGCATTTTGAGCTTGAAAGAATGAAAAATGTAATATGAGACAGAAGTCATAAAAAAAAAAAACCCAGAGTATTGCTGGAAACTCCAAAATCTCCTCAGGTATTCATGGCAGAATATCTGGATTTTGTTCTTTTCTTTTGGTGTCTTCAGCTGTCATTCTTGGATTATTTTGCAGAACTGAAAGAGAAAGCAGAAAGCATCAGAAAGGTGTATTGATGTTCTGAGGCAAGAGCTCTGGTGTGTTTATGAGCCCATGGTTTATGAAATGTGCTGGATATTAATAATCTTCACAAACCCTATGAGGTTTTCCAGTTCCACTTCTATAATATCTCTCCATAGTCTCCCCAGAGGTAATTAGTGTCTTAGGATACTTTGCTCCATTTTAGTTTTACATGTAGCAGCTTCTGAGAAACTATTCTGTAAAGTTGCACCAAAAATATCAACCTTCAAGAATCTTGTGGTCATTTTCCTGGTATTGTATTTTTAGCAGGCTCTCTTTTGGAAATCATATTAAGTGGGTTTTCAAGTGAGACTGAGTCAGAGGAAGATAAAAAGGAGGAAAAATTTAGATGAGAGAAATCATCATTTGAATTTAATATCTCTTTGCAAGGTGATTCAATAAGGATCTGATCAGCTGAACACTTTCATTTTTCTGATTAAGCAGAACAATGGAAAACTATTTTCATCTTAAAAATAATGTTTGGATGGCAAAATTAATTGATCAAAATATCACAAACTTTAAGGAATTAAAAGAACAAGATTATTTTTGCTTCCAAGTCCCTGACCTCAACACACACACGTATACACATGTACATCCTCCACCCACATACCAAGAGATCTGAAGGAGCTCTTAAAATGTTTTAGGTTAGCTGAGAGCTGAATATAAATTCACATTTCAGATGCAGACTTCAACCTAGAAAATCGGTCATATATGGCACTGAGAATTAGGGGCAGATAACAAGCTTGGGTAACGTTTACATAGTTAGGCATGTACTTACTAAATTCTCACTGCCATTACTCATTCCTATTCTTCCATCCTTCAGGCATTTATTTTGAACAACATAACAAGACCATTAATTGCAGCTTGGACCTTGTAGAGGAGATAGGCAATTTACCTGGCACATTCCCCAGACCTGCTGTTGCAGTGGGGTAGTCAGGTGCCCAGCCTTTTCTCACTGATTTGAAGATGCTTTCATACTGCCTCAGCTATCCCTCTCCTCAGTCAATGATTGCCCCTCTATTATATCACTTTTTTCATTCAGAAATAGTTCGCATATTTGTATCTTCTAATATTTTTAACACTTTGAGATAAAAACCATGTCTCAATCACCTCTGTATCCTCTGTAGTAATAACCAGCCTGTCCCTAATACAAAGCAGGCTCAGTGAAAGTATGGTAAGTAGCTGTTGAGTGAATGATGAATGAATGAGGAAAAGAATGAGAGAGGGGGAGAATAAATGAGTTGGGGGAATATAGTTACATTTAGGATATCCTTTTCTACAGAGAGTGCCTTGACATTGCCCTTTATTCTAAGACTATCTTCCCTGCTTTGTTTTTCTTTCTTTGTAATTTATTTGTTGAAGATATTGTGGAAGATTGAAATATGTCAATCTTTTAAGTTTATAAACTTAAAAATAAGTTTAGACATATTCTTCATCTTAATCTGCATTCCTGACCCCAGGAAGAAGGAAGCCTTCTCTTTTAGCCTCCAAAACCATGAGACAGTAAATTCCTGTTGTTTTAGCCAACCCGTTGTATGGTATTTGCTGTAGCAGCCTGGTAAACTAAAGCAGATATTAAGACATTTGATCTGACAATTTTACAAAATCTGAAATCTAAATTTTGCTTTTTGCATCCAAGTAGTGTCATTTATTTATTCTTCTCTGCCATTTATATGTCCTGTAACCTGACACTTAGATAAAGAATTGCTGTGTCTCATTCTGGAAGCACTAGATGAGATTTAGAAAGTCAAACGTAGTGTGAAGGAAGGTATTTAAGACCAAAGAAGACCTGAGCCCTAGTAAATTAATCAAATGCACATGGGTTGCGTACATTTTAAGTATCTGGTGCTGAGTTTGATTCCAAACTCTTAGGTAGTTATTACAAATAAGGGAAGCATTATAGGCAGCAGAGCTTTTCTTTTCAGTAAAACAAAAGCAGACATTTATACCTTAGAGATAGAACTTTTCTTAGAGTGAATCTCAAGCAGGAATTTAATATACAGCCCATGTTTATAAAGGAAGATCACTGTAGCAGTTTGATATTATTTATTAACTCCAAAAGAGATATTATGTTTGTAAATTGGTCTGTTTCTCTGGGTGTGATACCCTTTGATTGTATTAGATTCAGATGAGATGCCTGATTAAATTATGTTAAGATTAGGGCTTTGATTCAACCACATCATTAGAGTATGCTCAGGGTTGAGTCCCAGCCCCCTGACAAAACAGACTCTCACACAGACATAGATACACAAAAAACTACATGACAGAGGAGAGAGTTTAGTTTTGATGTTGAAATCCTGGGGAAAGAGCCAAGCCGTTCGTCTGATAGTTTATAGCGGCCTTGTGGAGACAGCAGAGCAGCTGAGCTCAGAAAGAGATAAGCCCCACGAAGAGAAACAAGACTTATGCAGCCTACAGCTGAGATCAGAAGAAGCTGGGACCATGAAGCCTTAAGAGGAAGAAGAAGTCTAACCCCTCACAGAGCCTGTCAACCTTCTTGTTCTAATATGTGGCAGCAGACTTTGCTGAGGGAAGTAACTTACTCTCTATGGCCTTGTGACTGTAAGCTTCTACCCCAATACATACCCTTTATGAAAGTCAACAGATTTCTGGTACTTTGCATCAGCACCCCTAATATAATCACCAAGCAATATATGAATAATCTGGAGAATGTGGAATGGTGAATTGTTAAGCAAGTAAAGAAAACACTATGCAGGTACTTAAAGTACTAAGAAAATTAATCCAAGACAAAGGAACACACTTGAGTATTTTGATCACATTGCTAAATCACAAAGCATTTGGGTATTTTACAGTTATTAATCCAACACACCCTTCTTGTAGCTTGTCACTTTTTTTATTCCTTTCTTTATAATGAGTTCTTGAATTTGATAATTTAGCTGTGAGTTTGATAAGAAAACACTTGTTATGAATGAACAGAGATACAGGACATTCTTGGCATGCACAAGGACCATTCATTTTGAGGTTAGATGAGAGCAAAGCCAAATTTTCTAATTTCAATCTTGGACTTGGTCTTTAGCAGTACTTTATGGGGGCTGGTCCTAAATTCCCAAATCCTTTATGGGGGCTGGTCCTAAATTCCCAAATCCTTCATGGGAAAGGTATTGCTTATAAAAATATAGCCCTCCTTGACAAATTACATTTTTCAAGTGGCAGTTTGATGAGATCTCCTTACTGAATGCAAAATGATTCCAATATAAAAATTGGTCTTGACATCCCTCTACAAAGAAGCAAGGGTTGCCAATGTCTTTCTCTCACCTACCTCCATTTTGTCAGAAGCATGGAATTATAGAACATGAAGCAACACTCTTCAGCAATGGAAACGAATTAAATAGATGAAAGAACTAGCAATTGAGAGAGGAAAACTAGTGAATTAGGTGAAAGTGGATTTGGTCCCGATGTAACAGTTTTTGAAAAGATATAATTGCAATAATATTCGATAGCTATATAAAATCACCAATATATGTGCATTAATTTATTATAATATTTGATCACAGAAATATTTCGATATTGGCAACCATAAATATCCAGGAAAGAGTTATTTACTGAATTACTTTTTATATCAAGCATTCAATTTAGAGAGTATACCTTTCCCATGGGTGTTCTGATCTGATTCAAGATCAAAATTATTGTCTCTCCCTCTACATATGGTGCCATAGCCCTTATCTTAGCATCATAAAGAAATTGTCCTTCCTCACCCAAATTACACTTAAGCTATGCAAAATGATTCTCATAGGATATCAAATCTATATCTTCTTTATTTTGAGCATCAGAAAAATATAATATAGTTGATTTATTCATTAGCTAGTGTTTATAGTTTGTTCCCTCGAACTCGCCCCAACCCCAAGAAGAATGTAAACTCTCCAAGGGCAGTTTTCTATTTTGTTGCTGTTGTTGTTCACTGATAAATCCCAAGTGTCTGAAACAGTGTCTGGTAGGGGAAAAAAAACAAAAAAACAAAAATTTAAAACCAATTAATGAATCACTTATGATAAAAACCATGACAAAGTCTTTGTCTGACTGCAAATCATTTATGCTGTCACACAAAGGAGAGTAAATGGTGACAGCTCACTAGAGTCAAAATATGTGCTCTACATGGTACTGTGTGGATGGCCTGATATTGGTCACTTGACATAGATAATTGTCATCCCCAGTGTCTTTTACCTGTAATACAATGCTCCATCTAGGCTCATGTAGGAAGCAAACTGTTTGTAAAGTTAAAAAAAAAAATCTCACTCATGAACCCTGTGGTATTTGGCATCTTTTTTCTCCTAAATTATTATCAAGCTAAGTAAAACAGGATGGGATGGTTCAGATGCCTGATTCATCCATCTCTTTTCCATCTCTCTTAATCTTTCTTTTTCACTCTCTGATTTCCTCTTATCCCATAATTTATCTCCACTTTTATACCTGTCCTTATTTCTATCCCTTTCCTTCCCCATTCTCTAATAATCCAAACTGCCGTGCAGTTTAAAAAATAAATTAATATAATTTCAACATTTTTATGTTTTGTGTTTTTCATGAATGTATATGTACATCACTTTCAATGTATTATAAATTATCTTTATGATGAAACTCCTTTCATATTTATCTACATGTACACACATATACATATAACCAAATTTATTTTAAAAAATCATACAATCCTATTATAAAAATTGGGGAAAATATGCATGAGTATTTTTTAAAAAGAGTAAAAATTTCACTGTCCAGAGACAATGTCTATTAAATTGGAGCAGTTTTGTTGATAGAAGCTCAGTTTTGGACATGTTACCATAGGATGTCTGTTAGATTTAGTATAGAGATGTCAAGTAGGCATTTAGACTTTCAGCTTGGAGTTCAGAGAAGAAGTTCTGTTTGGAGATATATATTGAAAGCCATCAACAAATAAATGCTAATAATATTTAAAGCCACAAGACTAGATGAGATCTCAGAAAGGAAGAGTAGATAGAGAAAGAAACCAGGCACAAGTCCTGAGCCCTGGTATACCTTAATCAAAGGATGGGGGGAGACAGGAAGAACCAAGATGGGACACTAAAGAGTGAATGGAGAATAAAAAGGGAGGAAAACGAGCCGCGGCCGCCGGCGGGGAGTGGGAGCCGCGGGAGGATGGGCCGCCGCTAGGCTCGCACTCGGGACGCGCCTCGCCGTGCGCCGGGAGGGGGCCCGCGCCTGCAGCGTCCGTGAGGGCGGGGCGGCGGGACGTGGCCGACCGGCTCCGGGCCTCGTAGCCACAGCCCCTGGCCCCGCGGGCCTCTCCAGCGAGGCGGCGCCTGGCCGAGTCGCCCGCCCGCCCCGGGCCCCTCGCGGACCGGAGAACGGAAAACTCCCAACTTCCTGAGTTGTCATTGGAGCTGGATGGCTACTACAGCCCAGTGGACACTAGCAGCTTTAAGTTGGGCTGAATGGTCAATAAGCAAGCCCAAGTTTCCTTAGGGATTTCCTGGAAGAGGGTCCCTAGGAAGCCAAAGAGCGAGCCTGTGAATAATCAAGGAAAGTAATCAAGATCATAAAGATTTCTAAAGTTCCTGTGACTTCAGACAATGGATGAACAATCACAAGGAATGCAAGGGGCACCTGTTCCTCAGTTCCAGCCACAGAAGGCCTTACGACCAGATATGGGCTATAATACATTAGCCAACTTTCGAATAGAAAAGAAAATTGGTCGTGGACAATTTAGTGAAGTTTACAGAGCAGCCTGTCTCTTGGATGGAGTACCAGTAGCTTTAAAAAAAGTACAGATATTTGATTTAATGGATGCCAAAGCACGTTCTGACTGCATCAAAGAAATAGATCTCCTTAAGCAACTCAATCATCCAAATGTAATTAAATATTATGCATCATTCATTGAAGATAATGAATTAAACATAGTTTTGGAGCTAGCAGATGCTGGTGATCTCTCCAGAATGATAAAGCTTTTTAAGAAACAAAAGCGGTTAATTCCCGAAAGAACAGTTTGGAAGTACTTTGTTCAGCTCTGCAGTGCATTGGAACATATGCATTCTCGACGAGTCATGCATAGAGATATAAAACCAGCTAATGTGTTCACTACAGCCACTGGGGTGGTAAAACTTGGAGATCTTGGGCTTGGCCGGTTTTTCAGCTCCAAAACCACAGCTGCACATTCTTTGGTGGGTACACCTTATTACATGTCTCCAGAGAGAATACATGAAAATGGATACAACTTCAAATCTGATATCTGGTCTCTTGGTTGTCTACTGTATGAGATGGCTGCATTACAGAGTCCTTTCTATGGTGACAAAATGAATTTATACTCTCTGTGTAAGAAGATAGAACAGTGTGACTACCCACCTCTTCCTTCAGATCACTATTCAGAGGAACTACGACAGTTAGTTAATATGTGCATTAACCCGGATCCAGAGAAGCGACCAGACATCACCTATGTTTATGATGTAGCAAAGAGGATGCATGCATGCACTGCAAGCAGCTAAACACATGGAAGATCATGAAGACCATAACCAAAATAATTTAAAGTATTTTTGTGCAAATCATACCTCCCTTATTTGTCTGGGTGTTAAGATTAATATTTCAGAGCTAATGTGCTTTGAATCCTTAACCAGTTTTCATATAAGCTTTATTTTGTACCAGTTAAAGTCACTTTCTCGCAAACCCCAAATGGAAGAATCAAATTGCATGTTAGGTGGGTAGATGAAACATGATAGTTTTTAATGACTAAAAGTTTTTTACAATCATTTGGATTTTTGGATAAAATTGTGTTCAGGTAGATTCTCAGTGCCAAATATTGAACGTGTAACTTGGGTACACATCAGCTCAGTCTTATAACCTGAGAAAGAGTATCTGAATGTGTGATTTGTTTGCATTTTTGTCATATATTGACATGTGAGATGAACACAATTGTGAACTTCTGTGATTATTTTATTTTTAAAAGTTTGAAGTATGTGTTTTAGTTCTTAGCATTGTAGTTTTCAAATAATTCTTAAGATAAATGTAGACACTATTTGAGAAGCATTTAAAATTAGCTTACACCTTTGAAATGCAACTGTTAAATGTGAAAAGGTTTGGGGCAAAATGTGAGTCAGACACTGAAGAGTTTTTTGTTTTGTTTTGATATCTCTAATATTTTCCTTGCATTAAAATGGTATAAATGAACCCATTTTAAAAGTGGTTAAGGGTTTGTTTGACTGGTGTGATAGTTATTTTTAAAGTTGCACATTGCCCAAGGCTTTTTTTGTGTTGTTATTATTGTTTGTACATTTGAAAAATATTCTTTGAATAATTTTGCAGTACTATATTTTGATTTCTTTATAAATCTAAATGCATTCTCACTCATAATTGTCCACTATGGTGTAAGCATATGCTTTTATTCATAGATTTTATTGAAGTTCTGATTGGTCCCCTTCAGAAATTTTTTTTATAGTCTTCAAGCTACTTTCTTATTTATATTGTGTATGCATTTTATCTATTAGTGTTTCAGATTTTCTGAAACATAGTACCCTTTTAAAATATATTTGGAATACCAATACTTTTCCTGAATTGAAAACTTTTTTTAAACTTTAAAAAATTTGGGCCATCCTGTATGAGTGTATTTTGTCTGTTAGAGAGGAAGAAAGTATGTGTGTCATTCTGTACCCGTGTATGTTGATCAGTATCAATTCATTTGGTAAGGTTGTAATTTTAGAATATGTTTAAATAAATGAAACTGGCCATTAGTAGAGCCAGAATTTTTATGAGATTAACATTTCTGTTGAGAAACTCTTAAGTACTGTATTCATCCATGAAAACAACAGAGATGGTAATGCTTCATTTAGTTTAAGGAAATGGACAGAGTTTAGTTAATGTGATTGTGGAGATGTGTTTTCCCTGAATGCCTTCTTGTTTGTGATGACCAGTTTCTCACAAAATTGTGAAACCAAAAGGCCATGAGGTAGTCACTGTTAAAGGACACCATGCTACCATAAAACTTTGGGATCCATTGTCCTGCCAACAGGAATGTCTTGTTCAGAGAACACCTGCCCTAGCTGATATAACTGCTAAGTTTGAGTTTTCATATATATATGTCTTTCTTGCAATCATTTGAATACTTTTGAGTCATTTGTAAACTTTAAAAATAAATAAAGGGCAAACAGTATCAATTCATCTTTCTTTTTTCAAAATGTAATCAGTTATGTGTGCGTTCTGAAGGGTGAGTTTATCTTGGGATAGGCAAGGGAACCCTGGTTGGTCCTTTATCTGAAGACTGAGTGCATTGTTTTTCCCACACTCTAGTGACTTATAACACTGAGCATCCATAGATGTATCTCCACAAGTTTCAGTAGAAAATTTTTTGTTGACTATTAGCATCATGGTCATTTAAATGTAATAAAATTATTTGAGATACAATGTTCTGTACTTGGAACAGATGCTCTTCTTTGCCTTGCAATCTTTAAAAATACATGGATTTTAACATCATTAATTTAATCTCTCACAGTGACTTTTAAGCAAAGAATTAATCTTTTCTTCTTAGTGAATCTATCTACCAGAAAGAAATAGCTGGGAAGAATTTAATGATCAGGGAAATCCCTGATCATTTTCTACATGCGGAAACTTTTGTTTTTGGATTGTATATCATTTGTGTAATGTAAGTGTTCATATTTTTTGTGAAGAAACCACTATGTGAAAACCAAATTTTAATTTTGAATGGGATCATTGCAAAGAATTATGAAGATGAATATAAGTTCTAATTTGTGTAATCACCTATAAAATGTTCTCTTTATATTTCTGTTTATAAGTAGCCTTGTATTAATTAAGTTAAATATTTGAATCGATTTTAGAAGCAGTAAAATGAATGGTACATCTGATTTTGAATCTTATTTAGACATTGGTACCAGTTACCCAGAGAAAAATATGGGGTAGCTTTCTTTTGTGTGCTGAGATTCAGGAATGGTGGATGAAGAGAATCCCTGTATAAATAAAGTGCTAAATAGTGTGCAATGATTGTAAATTTAGTAAGATATTACAGCCATTTCATCTTTACCATTCTTCATAGGATCTATTACAAAACACCTTTCTGGTATCCATTATACTTCAGGTGTTGCTGTTAACATTTACCATGATATTTATTTTAACGAAAATGTTATTCACCTTAAATGTTTATTCTTTAAAATGAATGTATTATGTTTATAACCCACAAATGCATAATTATCCTGTGCCTCATATTTCAATAGTACTGTAATATGGAATTCTTTTGTGAAATACTTTTATTTTGTTATGCTTTAAATACACATACTAAAAAGATTCTATTAGCTTTGAAAATTGTACAATATCCTAATATAAATAAAATGTAAAAATAAAAATATGAAAAAAAAAAGGGAGGAAACAAGGAAAAATGATGCTCTTGAAGTTAAGTGAAGGAAGTCACTTAAAGGAGGCATGATCAAATGTGTTGAAGGCTGACTATATAATAAGTGCCTCCAAATAATTTGTAGATATCATGACCCTTATTAAAACTTATCTAAAACAGCAAAAAATGCATAATATCATTAATGTGATCCTTTGTTAAAATTACATTGGGTGGCAGACTTGGCCCAGTGGTTAGGGCATCCGTCTACCACATGGGAGGTCCGCGGTTCAAACCTCGGGCCTCCTTGACCCGCGTGCAGCTGGCCCATGCACAATGCTGATGCGCGCAAGGAGTGCCCTGCCATGCAGGGGTGTCCCCCGCGTAGGGGAGCCCCACACGCAAGGAGTGCACCCCGTAAGGAGAGCCACCCAGCGCTAAAGAAAGTGCAGCCTGCCTAAGAATGGTGCTGCCCACACAGAGAGCTGACGCAGCAAGATGACGCAACAAAAAGAAACACAGATTCCCATGCCACTGACAACAACAGAAGCCGACAAAGAAGACGCAGCAAATAGACACAGAGAAAAGACAAACGGGATGGGAGGGTGAGAGAAATAAATAAATAAATAAATCTTTAAAAAAAAAAATTACATTGAACACTGCTAGTGTCAGGAATACAAATGTATGGACCACACTCAAGGAACGGGCAGTCTGACCTCGTGATCTTTGCAGCTTCTCCCTCCTATGTGGATGAATGAGAAGCAAGAATAGATGAGCATCACTGGTGTAAGGATCCCACAGTGCAGGTGTCCTCATCCTCTCCAAAGAATATTTAATCATTTATATAGTCCAGTGTGGCAGTCTAATATTATTTATGAATTCCAAAAAGAGATACTGATTAAGTTTGTAAACTGGTCTGTTCTTCTAGGCATGATACCCTTTGAGTGATTACATGCAAAGGGTTTACATTTATTTGGTTAAGGGAAAATTAAGACTTTGATTTGACAATGTCATTAGAGCATGCAGGGTTGAGTCCCCACCCTGTTGGTGGGCTATTTAAACAGATGCTCAATCAAGAACACGGAAGTAGATACACAGAGTAAGAGAGCTTCATAGACACGGCAGAGGCCCCGGGGAAAGAGATAAGCTGTTTGCCTGAAAGTTTATAGCTGACCTTGTGAAGAGACGAGAGCAGGTAAGCCCAGAAAGAAACGAGCCCCAGAAGAGAGACAAGTCCTATGCCAGCCTACAGTTGAGACTGGAAGGAGCTAGACTCACAGAGCCTTAGAGGGAAGAGGAAGGCTGAAACTTTGTAAATATCACCCACCATCTTGCATCAATATGTGGCAACAAGTTTGGTAAGGAAGTAACCATAAGTTGGACTCCTTAAGGCTTTGTAACTGTAAGCTTTTACCCCAAATAAATACCCTTTATGAAAGTCAGCAAATTTCTGGCATTTGCATCAGCACCACTTTGGCTGACTAAAACACCCAGGTAGGACAGACTTGTTTCTGGATCAATATCATTGTATATCCTCTCCAACGGTGAGACTTCTAGATTTTTCTAATTTTGTCTGTGATGGCAGAGAGAGTGCAAGATTCTCAACAGATGCAAATATCTTAGATGAACTATAAATCTGTATCTTCTAAATTATTGTGAGACTAAGATTATAAAATTTAACTGTGTAGATTTTTTTCTAAAATAATTTCCTAGCAATATCATATGACTTTTTATTTTTTAATCAAAACTTAATTTTGGCATGAGTTTTTGATAGATGTAGAAAATCATCAATCTTTCTATGAAGCTTTTACATATTTTAGTTTTTATGCTTTAAAAATTGAGCTATTCTCATGGAATGAAGTTTGCCATAGAGGTCTAAGTTGAACAAATAGAATTACTACCAACCATTCCTTTATTTAATGCTTAAATAAATTTAAAATAATTGTTAAAACCTTTGGACTGGTGGAAAAACTAGGTGGAAATTTGTTTTCACTATGGGAAGAGAAGGTCAATAATTTCAGCCCCATCTCTAGGGAAAGTGAAAGAAGAAGGGGGGGGGGAGGAGATAATTTAGAAGGAGAAGTCAGAAGAGGAAAAGCAGCAAGAGAAAAAGAAAAACTTACCTGAAGAATGTTTGATGACTGGACCTTCAGTCTCTGCTTTATTTCTTGTCTCTCCTCCTCTGTCTTTTGCTTCTTTCCTCCCACAGTCACTCTCAGGCAGAACATTTAGAATCCTCTAGAAATGAGGGAAACCTTGTCTGTCATTTAACTTGTGGAGAGAAGAGAATAAAGAAAGAAAATTCAGTATTAGTATTAACATGCTTTAAAAGATTAGCACAAAAAAGCCTATTTAGGATGGAAAATTATGCATCATCCTTCATGTTTTAATGCTACTATCTGAATTTGATAATATTTATTTTAAAAATGGGAGAAGAATTTGTTTTCCAAGTCAAACAGTGACTATACAATCCAAAATATACTACCATGATCATCTTTAAAAAAATGATTGACGTTTATAACATATATAAAAGCATTTGTATTATTAAGCAGATTTGCATGAATTTCCCACACACATGCAAACCATATTCAAAGCATCAAATAAAATATTACCAATATCCCAGAAGGCCCCCTTCACACTTCCTTCTAGCCACTATCTTGGCCACTACAGGTAGACATTCCTAAGTGTAAGACTATAGACTAGTCTTGCCTGTTTTTGCAATTTAAATAAGTATAATCATAGAGTAGCAACTTATTTCATGTTTGCTTGTTTAGTTCAACACTGTGGTTTCATGATTAATATCTATTTTTGTTCTTAGCTGTAGGTCATTCCTTCTCAATGACATATAGCAATTAATTTTTCCATATTGCCATCTAGTATTTCGTTGTGTGAATATACCACAGTTTACTTATTCATTCTACTTCAATGAATATTGGGAGTTTCCAGGTTGAGCTTTTATGAAAATTAATGTTATAAACATTCTAGTAAACGTGTTTTGTGCAAGTATGGACATATATTTCTGTTGGATATCACTTAAAGTGGAATTTCTGAATCATGGCTTAATCATGTTCAGCTTTAATAAATACTACCAAAGAATAAATTGGATCAATTTACATTTCCCAGGAGAAGAGATGAGAGTTAAGATTACTCCATATCTTTGTTGATAGTTGTTTTTTTCCCCCCACTTCAGCTACTGTGGAGGGCATGTTATTGGAGCTCATTGAGTATATTTGCACTTCCCTGATGATTGACGAATGAAGTTGAGCATGCTTTCATAAGCTCATTGGGGGAATGGATGTAGCTCAGTGATCTAGTGCCTACTTTTCCATGTACAAGGTCCTGAGTTCAATGCATGGTACCTCTGATAAAAGGGGAAAAAAGCTCATGGGCCGTTTGGGTATCTATTTGAAATGCCTCTACAAGATATTTTGCTGATTTTTATATTGAGTTATCTTTTTAAAATTGGAGTTGTAACAGTTCAATATGTATTCTTTTTTATCTTTAAAATATTTTTAATATATTTTAATTTTTTTTAAGATACATAGATCACACAAATTGTTAAAAAATACGAGGTTCCCATATGCCCCACTCCCCACACCCCCCATTCTTTCCATATCAACAAATTCTTTTATGAGTTAGTGGTACATTCACTGCTTTTGATGAATACATTTTGGAACACTGCTGCACAGCCTGGATTATAGTTTATATTGTAGTTTAGACTTTCTTTCAGTCTATTCAATGGATTATGGCAGGATATATAATACCCTGCATCTGTCCCTGAAATGTCACTCAGGACTACTCCAAGGCCCAAAAACGCTCCAAATCACATCTCCTTTTCCCTCTCCCTGCTTTCAGCAACTCCAGTGGACACTGTCTCCACATCAATGATATAACTGCGTCCATTGCTAGAGTCACAATAATTCTATAGTAGAATACCAGTATGTCCACACTAGTCCATATTTTATTCCCCAATCCTGAGGACCCTGGGATGGCGATGCCCACTCTACCTCTCAATTGAGAGGGGGCTTAGATCCCACATGGCTGATGGCTGGGACTCTCCTGCCTGCAGCTGTAGACTCTCTTGGTTCCTTGGTATGGTGGTTGTCCATCCTCACCTCCCTGTCAGCTGACCTGGGTAAGTCCAACGAACTGGACAGTAGGTGCTGTAACTCTGCTGAGGCTCAGGGCCCAGCTGGCACATGGGCGGCTCATAGATTCAAGTCTCCTGGGTATACGCCAACCCCAGCACCAACCACAGGTTTAATAAAAGGACAGAAAAGGCATCTGTAGAGAAGTCACATCTGAGTCCGATTCCATCACACTCAGAAGCACAAATTCCAAAGTAGGGCCCACTGGTAAGCCACCCAACTCTGAAGCCATCTGCCATGACCATAGGACCTGGGTGTCTCCATAGCCCCCAGGAGCACCACTATGAGGCTGTCTATGAGATCCTGCTGAGACATGCATAAGTGCGATCCCTTTGAAGACCTCCTTATTCATTTTGAAGTCTCTTAGCCATATAAACTCATTTTTCTTTACCATTTCCCCCTTTTATTCAAGGTCTTTTTCACCAGCTGGTGCTTGGTAGTAATCCCTCCATGCCAGGGAAGCTCATCCCCAGAAGTCATGTCCATACTAGGGAAAAAGTAAAGCATTTATATGCTGAATTTGGCTTAGAGACTGGCCACATTTGAGCAACGTGGAGGGTCTCAGGAGGTAACTCTTAGGCACCTTGCAACACTAGATGAAGTTGAAATTTCAGACACAACAGACTCATAAGCACAGTCATCAGTATCAAGGACCCATCATTGGATCATCCTTCTTCACTGGTTATTGTCCCTGCACTTGGGAAATTGTTGCTGTTTCATTGGAGAATGTGGCAGAGCTACCCAGGATGGGAACCCAGCCCTCCCTTAGTTGTCATGTGAATCTCTACCCACTACATCAATATCCAATGAACATCTGAACATATCTATATACACTATATGCATGCCCAGGCGATCTCCCTTCCATGCATCCCCATCAAAGACACCCCACAGCAATGCTCCTCCCCTACCATAGCTAAACCCCTCTATGATCCAAAACTTCTTCAAAAGTGAAACCTAATATACTGCCAAATTCAATTAATATGAAAATGAAATAGTAATGATAGGTTTAGAGATTAGAAATAAAATACATAATTTAGAAAAATTAAAATAAAGAAAATTGGGTTATTAAAAAAATGAAAAATATTTTAAAAATTTTTGACATTTTGCTGTTCATCACTGTAATGGGTGTTGTCCTATATGTACAGTGGCAATCTCTTTCATTTCTTCCTCAGTGCCTTATTTTTTTTTATTATGTCTTCAAAGAAATTTTTTTTTCAAGATTTATTTTTTTTTATTTATTTCTCTCTCCATCCCCACCCCTCCTTAGTTGTCTGTTCTCTGTGCCCATTTGCTGCGTGTTCTTCTTTTGTCCACTTCTCTTGTTGTCAGCAGCATGGGAATCTGTGTCTCTTTTTGTTGCATCATCTTGCTGTGTCAGCTCTCTCTATATGCGGCGCCATTCCTGGGCAGGTTGAACTTTCTTTTGCACCGGGTGGCTCTCCTTAGGGGGCGCCTTGCACGTGGGGCTCCCCTATGCAGGGACACCCCTGCATGGCACGGCGTTCCTTGCGTGCATCAGCACTGCACATGGGCCAGCTCCACAGGGGTCCAGGAGGCTGGGGGTTTGAACTGCTGACCTCCCATGTGGTAGGTAGGCAGACACCCTATCCATTGGGCCAAGTCTGCTTCCCTTCAAAGAAGTTTTATGTCACAGTAAAGTCACATACAGAATATAGGAGACTCCCATAAATCCAACATCCTCCCCCTTTTCCCCCTTCCTCACCAATGATCTTTTCACCTGTGGATGTTACATTTGCTACAGCTGATGTACAAATATTGAAATATAGCTACTAACCACAGTCAGTAGTTTACATTATGGTTTACATTTTAGACTATACACTTTTATCAATTTTTGGTGAACTTTAACATGGCCTGTATCCATCATTGCGTGATCATGCAGAACACTTCCATTGCCCCCCAGTTACCCGCTCTTCCATCTATTCTATTCCTCCTGCCTCCTCCCCTGGGAGGCCCCACAGTGACAACCAAGCTTCACTGCTTGAAGGACAAAATTCAAAGACACATGCAATAATGCTGAGGGCTTGACACACTAGTCTATCCTTCCCATTGGGAGCCACCCATTCTCTTGAGAGACACCTTCCCCTCTGTTTGAGAACATTGGGCTTCCTCAGGAGGGGGGTACAATACCTTCCTGTTCATTGTATGGGTCTCCACCCACTGATATAACACACTGTGACAAGATGAACATTCACACACTCTCTAGAAGCCTGCTCCAGATGTACCCTGTGCCAAATAACCCCCATCCAACACCCTAAACCAGTAATTCTTCCTTATTATATTGTCAAAAGAGTTTTCTCAACATTATCATTTCAACCATTGGACCCGCCAATCCCCCATGTTCACCTGTTCCCTCTCCCTACTCTCCCCCCAGTTCCATGAACCATTTGACCCATCCTGCCAACCCTAGCCTCCATCAAGTCTGCACTGTCCAACCCAATAGTATCCCTATATCCCCATCACACGCCTTTACTGCACAACTTGAGGACCTTATTTTGAGTGAAGCAAGACAGGCATTAAAGGACAGATATTATATGACCTCTCTGATATGAATTAAGCAAATCGAGCAATCTCAGACAACTAGATTCTGGAAAATAGGTTACAGGAAATAGAGGGGTGAGGAAGATCGGTATGTATTCTTGATCAGACTCCTGTGTTGATAAATAACCAATATTTGCTTACAGATTATCACATTGTAGAATTAAAAAACAATTCAAAATAATAAAAATTAATTTTTAATTTTATTTTCTATAAATAAAAATCAAGCGATATGTATTCATAGAAAACAATAAACATCAAACTTTTGTTATTTTAATTTTTTTCAAAATTATTTACTAATAATCATTCAAATAAATTCCTAAGAACTTATACTGAAATAGTCATTCGAAGTGTTTCAATTTCAGCAAAAATTATAGATTTTGTTTGGTTCAGAAATATATATTCCATGATAATGAAATTTATTATAGAAAATTTATGCTATATCATGTCCCTCTAAAACACTAGGGTCACTCTACCACTCCCCTGTCTGGGCTTACAGGGATGACCTATTACCAATTCCATCATCCACCTGTAGGATAATTTATGCCCTTTTCAGGCTGACTGGATCCTGACCTTAGTTCCCAGAGAAAATTGGAAACAGAGCTGACCTAGAACAGGCTTATTACCCTTCCTAGACAGCCTTTCCTTTGCTCTCTGATGCTTCAATTATTTTGCATATTTGATTCTTATTCATCTTGAAAACCAGTTCCTGTTGATTATTTTCTGATCATTGTCATTTTTTACTAACTGCATAAATCTCTCCCTTCTCCAAACAACAATTTAATATTTTTCAGTTTTTTTTATTTAAAAAACAGTGAAAATAGAAAATTTAAGAATTACTCATATTCACACACTCTCAATCTAACACATTTCATGGTTTTCCCTATTACCTTCTATGTGGGCTCCCATTTTTATATAAATATAATCATAGGTACATACTGTATTATATTGCAATATGTTCAAGGAACACTACATTATAAACACATTCCCAGATATTCCAAGAATAACCTTTCCTGGCAACATATTTTATCATGTTCACATAAACATGGAGTTAACACCATTTTTCACATGCTGGACATGTTTTTCCTCAAAACCTCTGCTAACATAACATGTCTGAGTTCTTACTCAACTTCTACTGAATGTATAACTTATCTATCACTTTGTATTATTTTATGTTATACCTTTATGTTCTCAGCCCCATTAGACTTAATGCTCTTTAGTAACAAATATTTATCACTCTCTTTATTATCCTGCTGAAAACAATAGATAATATAACTGTTTCCACACACAATCTTAGATTTAGGGGAATCCAAAGCAATACTATCCTGTCTGCCAGGCTGTCACAGGGATATCAGTGCACTTGCTTCTTTTGGTTGGTTTTATTTGTATCTCCCAGGATGCTGGGGAAAATCTAGTGACATTTCCCATGATATGCTCAGAGTCACCTAACCTCTCTGACAGTTGAAGAATTGATTGACAAGCTGCTTGCCTAACTCTCACTTCTTAAAAAAAAATTTATTTTTCCTTAGAATATCTTTAACAAGTAAATTCTTGGTAGCTGGCCCAATACTATCCCCAGTCATACCTTAATTTGTGGAGAACATAGCTAGGGCAGTATTATTTCAGATGACACAGATGAAAAGATAATGGTATCTGGCAAATAGTAGGAGCTTTCTACTTTGTATGGAAAGTCAGAGTTAAATTTTTTGCCTTCTTTCTTTTGATTTATCTATTATCAATGGTTGTATTTCGCTGTTATTCATTGAATAGTTGCTCTCTATTTTTTTGTCTGTCTGGAAGGAGAGCCAGTTCCACCTGCTGTGCATTATTATATCAAGCTTACAGAAATCATTTTCTATTGACAAAGCCAAAGTCATGATTTTTAAAAATTTGTATTTTTTACTTTAAACCTGCAAAGCTGTAACTACAATACAGAAAATTGTATAGAACAAATAGAATATCACCTCATAGGGAATGGGTGCTGCCCACTGCTCCTTCGTTAAACAAAATATGTTTATAGAAACCACAGGAGAAATATAGTTAATCAATTTTAAAGCGATCACATTTTTCACAATAACACATAATGGTTACTTTCTGGAAAATGGATGCAATCAGTAAAAATAAATGACAGATGTGCTATAAAAATAATAAAACAATTTAAAAGTGCTATCTTCTCTTATCTGATATAATTTTATTCCAAAGCTTAATTCATTGTCTAAGTATCCATGGTGAATGACTAGACAACAACAAAGTTTATATAAATCACATAAACACTTTAAAAACTTGAGATATCTAAATTGATACTGATTTTCTAACAAGAATCATGAATTTTTTATTAACTTCCATTTTGCTTGATTGGTTAAAATTTAAGATGGACCTTATGGAATTGTTGGCAAGAGCCATGGCTTTCAAAAATGCCCAGAAAGTTTGAAATGATATCTTAGTGCCCTTAACAGAAAGCAAAGTCCTTTAAAATCATCACAATGGACAATCATTAAGAAAAAGCACATCAAAACATCTAAATAATTGAAAACAAAACTAAGCTGTTTAATTGTGAGTATACAGAAAGCAGGACAATGTTCAATTTCTTATTTTCTCTCTTCTTCCCAAGCAAATGCTTTGGTCTTAAGGAAAAGGTTTGAGACTACCATTTTCCTTTTATTGGGTGATGGGGGGAATGTTTGTTGTGTGATTTTAAGCCTCTAGTTGCAATACAATCTTCTTATTTGATATCCCTCTGCTTTTGCGGCCTTCCAAGGTATAGTCTTAGCCTTGTGAGTATGAGATCCTACCCAGACATCATCAGTTGTGGGGTTAAATTCACGTGGGTGAAGCATTAGGCAGCATTTTACATTAAGAGGGCAGAGATATGAAAATTAGCCCCTTAAAAATGTTTAATTAATTTGGTTTCTTCTCATCTAAGGGGAAAAAATGCTGTAATGTTTACAAATATCCAAGCTAACACAAGCCAACTGTTTCAAACGGTTTAATGTTTTATAATGGGCTAAATGAAAGAAATGGAGATTACTGAACCACACTGAATCTCTAGGCAATTCATTATTTTAAAAATTCTGTTAAAAATGGAACCGTTTTTAGCAGTTGATTTTGACAGAAGTGAAAATGTGTTTTTTCCTGAAGTAATAATGAAAATGTGTAACTGAATTATAGAACAAAGTCCTTAAAAAATAATCCTGCTATCTCTGTGCATTGGAAAAATAGTCCTAAAACAATTGAACTCCAGAAGTAAAAAAAAAAAAATTGTGGAACCACCAAGGCAAATTTAGCATAAAGTTAATGAAACCAATGAAGTGTCTATGTTGTCAGATGTTTTCAAAAAAGGTTTTTTTAAAAGATTTATTTATTTATTTTTATTTATTTCTCTCCCCTTCCCCCACCCCATTGTCTACTTTCTGTGTCCATTTGCTGTGTGTTCTTCTGTGTCCGCTTGTATTGTTGTCAGTGGCACCCAGAATCTGTGTCTCTTTTTTGTCTTGCTGCGTCAGCTCTCCATGTGTGTGATGCCATTTCTGGGCAGGCTGCACTTTTCCACGCTGGGCGGCTCTCCTTACAGGGCTCACTCCTTGTGTGTAGGCCTGCCCTACACGGGGGACACCCCTGCAAGGCATGGCACTCATTGTGCACATCTGCACTGCGCGTGGGCCAGCTCACCACATGGGTCAGGAGGCCCCGAGTTTGAACTTTGAACGTCCCATGTGGTAGGTGGACGCCCTATCCGTTGGGCCAAATCCACTTCCTGAAAGTTTTTCTCAAATATTATTTTTTTATCTGTAATTGGTTAAAACCTTATGTTCAACCATTGAAGTAGTCACAGGATTTACTGACATTTGGGTAAAGGGAATGGGGTTTGTCCTTATATTTATTTGGATTAGATAGCATTTATTTATGTGATTTGTAATCACTTCCATATATATATATTAATGTTGTCAGTCCCAATGCAAAAATGGCTTCCAGGAAAATTCCTACACCATCTGTGCCAACTTACCTGGAGACACAAAGATTCAGGGTCAGAGATTGTCTTGCTATACAAGCATGTCCTACAACACCCAACCCTGGAACGTGGGTGTTGGTGAAGAAACAAAGTGGAAATAAATGAGTCAGAACCACCATCTTAGGAAAAACAGAATTATCTTTGTCTCTATTGGAAGATGAGAATAAAAAATCAATGACCTATTAGGAAAGCATAAAAATATGCAATTAAAAGATAAAGGAAAAAGGTATAATAGACTATATTAGGAAGCTTACTAATAAGAGTTTTGTATGTCTGGATTTTTTGATACTTATGGTATATGTCAGCTTCTTAAAATATCTCATTTATATTTATTCCTTTTCTTCATTATAAATAAATGCTCATTTTAAAACATGATTCTGTACCTAAAATTTTAGATTCTTTTTCTTAAAGTAGTTTCCCCAAAGTGTATAAATTTCTGTACTCACAACACCTAGATCTATCTCTGAATGAGAGGAGTTAATTGAATTGCCTTTTGTGATGCTACACTGCCAGCAGATATTACCTGAAATGCCTTGGGCTTATCAGGGCCATCTTCCCACAGACCTTTTGGTATTGCTATGGTAATTTATTGGCAGCATTCTTACTCTTTAGAGATCGATTTTTAACCTCTACAGGATTTCTGGGGTCCTAAGAATTTGTTTTGGGAAAACAATGTATTAGCATTCAGAAAATATCATTGGGAAAACTCCAGCTAACCTAGGCCATCTGATTTTCTAGAAAATACTAAACGACTAAAAACTACAAATCTAACTTGCAGTATATTACTGCACAGCTTATTCCCCTATGGATTAATCTTTTGGGTTAAGGTTGCCCCTTCTTTCCCAGAGGGCAAAGTTTTGATATGACTAAACCACTCTTTTCTTAACCTAGAAAGCCTTCTGAATGCTGAGGTCAAAAAACAGGAATCAAACTGATTTCCTGCCCATTTTCTGTATTCTTTTCAACTTTTTTCTAACATCTAAGGAGAGTAAATCTAGTATGTACCTTGGTTGAAAGATTTAAGGGGTAAACATCCTGAGCATGTCTTTACATAGCTGTTAAACATGTTTTTATAAACTCTATTTCAGATTTCCTAGACTCCATCAGAATAAATTAACATGCACTGATCCAATCAGAAATAATTTCTGAATGGTATTCTAGGGCCCAAGAAGAGTTAATCTCACATGGGCTATTATTTCCACATAGAAGAATCAAAAACATTTATTAATACTTAGTCTGACCCTTTGGATGAGAATATTTGCTGGTACACTAAAGACCCAATAGGAAACTTTTGCTTCAGTCAAATTTGTTAGTTTATTTTGACTTTCATATAATGAATGAATATCTTTATTTGATCCTTCTTTTTTAAAAAATAAAAGCTATAGCCAATTAGTGAGAAAGAATAGCTTTTGCCTCCATCTCCACACCATTTTGATGATTGAAATACTGAACCACGAACAGCATCCCTTAGTGTCAGAGTTCCCATCAATAGTTATCTTCTGGCTGATAGCAGCTTTCATTTCACTAATGAGCTATCTCTCACAGCAGATGCCACTATTTTGGCTCTCTGAAATGTAAGTAAAGGGAAAAAACAAAACCAAACAAAGAAATCCTTTCTGAGTTCAGCTGAACACTTGCCTTTTACTTTTTAATTCTTTTTTACAGTATGAATTGTTTGACTATCCTTCAGTAATTATGGTAAGTTTAGATAGAAAGTGATTGTGTCCTTTCATCCTAGCATCATATAAGCAGTGTATCAAATGAAGCCAGGGCTCGAGGAGGCAGAGGAAACAAGACTAAGTATACCTTTTATTAGTGTAGGCGAGTGGAGCTTACAACCCCTCTAGGCCTGTGCTCTACCAGATATCAGAGCATGACCCAGGAAAAAATCCATACGCTCAGGCCATAACGTTTTTTTAAGAAGTTTAGAGACTTTCCTTTGAATATTGCGTGCCAGAGCAAAGCATTCATGGTAGCAGTGAAAGGGAACAGTAAAAGTGACTGATTTCTTGACTCTGTAAGAGATTTCATAGCAAGCTCCACCTTTTTCATCAAATCAGTTAGGCATGAGAGTGTTATAACATATCCCAGCCCAACATTTGAATCCTTACCAAATTAGCATTTGGACAAAAAAATATATAAAAATTTTCAAAATAACAAAGAATGAGCATGATGTGAAAATAATGTATTAGACATGTAACTTGTTAGAATTTATGGGTGGGTTCAAGAGATAGTTTAAGGTTAAAATAGAAAATTCTTTTCTTGGGGTTTGAATACTAATCATTATTGAAACAGAGTTTGTAAAAAATGAAGGAGAAACACCAGTTGGATTCTGAAATAATTTGCATGATCATTTTAAGCACTGTACTCTGCAGAAGGTTGTCTCTAAAATAAGTTCTCATTGACATTCTATGGAGTAGCATTGACCAAAGGAACCTGCTCTGCTATTCTGCGCCCTGAAAACTTTCCTAAACACAAAGTGTTTGTGTGTGTGTATATGTGTGTGTGTTCGGAGAAAGGGTGATTAATGACTAATGCCAAAGCCCCCCCAAATTTTATGCCTCCTTAATTTCAAACTTTGAATAAAGACACACTGGGTAGTAATCTAATTTATGCAAAGAATTATAGTTCCCTACAATGAAGGTGTTTGTTGGTAGCTGGAATTCCCAGGAAAGTAAATGCCTGTGATACTTCATATTTTTTTTGACTGCCAACATCTTCACCTCCCAATCCCCACCCACATATCCTCATCTTGGAAATACATTTCTAGGCTGAATTCCCTTGAACCTTTGCTATCTCAATTCTATTGTGCAGCATTGTTGCACTTCATAGGAAGGACTGACATCTTTTGCAGCTGAAATTTACCTACACACAAAAAAAAACTAGTTGCAGCATGAAACTGAAGATTGAGCTATTAAATCTGTGAGTTTAGCTTGGGCATAAATGGGTATCAAGGAAGGGACTGATCCAGAAAAAAGAAGTATGAAACTAGAACTTTTCCTCTCCCATTCTGAGGTCTAAAAGGGACATCTATTTCCAATGGATATTGGAAGTAGGATAAACCATTTACCACTTGTTCATTTTCTCATCACCTGTCCTTATCCAACCTAAACTCATATAACATTTTTTATTGAGGGGGTTGAGGAGAATGTTTCCATTCTAATCATTAAATCCACACAAGGGATGCAGACTTACTGGGCTCGTGAGTTTGTCACTGTAGACTTCTGAGACCAGAAGAACAGAAGGTTAGATCGAAGATTTGGGAACCTCAGTCCTGAAGATTATATGTGGGATATAGGAAGGTCACAGAACACATGTTCAAGATAAGACCCTTTTGGTTTTACATGACAAATAGGTAGCTTTAATGGAAAAAAATGTAGATCAGCACTTCTGTGTGTATGTAATATGGAGAGGGACTAGTGATATGCTTCACTGGAAAAAAGACCTATAATAAAAATGCTCACCGTGAATATCACATATTAAGTCTCGTTCTTGTATAGTAAAAATGCATTCTAAAAAGTTTGAGAAGCCCCCCCCAATGAAGGAATTTGCTCATTTAGTTTATCAGAGATGAAACTTCTTTTTCCCAAAAATCACCTTACATTCTTGGGATTTAAGGAACACTGTTATAGATATTTAGGAGCATAATGTAAGGCTTGAATTAGGTGAAGAATTCTAAGAAAACCTGAAATTTTACATTGGAGCATTTACATTGTTCCAGATTTTCAGTATGACAAAGAAATTTGGACTTCAGGACTCTAGATGTTTGAATGCTCCTTTTAAAAACTCCATTGACATAATTATCAGGGAAATATTTTTTTTTTTGTTTTATGGCAAAGGTATTTCCAAGATGAGTGACTAGGTGGTCATTATAATTTTACTTATTTGTCTAAATTTCCTAAATAATTAAAATTGTTTGCTATTTTTATGGATTTATTTGCTTATTGAAGATTTTTCATTTTATATTCCCCCCCAGGGCTCCCTAGAGAAATCACAAAACTTTCTTTCAAGTGTTCAGGAAACTAAAATTAATGGTCATAATTTTAAATAATGGAAAAGAGTATTGAATGCTGACGGTAGGAGTGATAGCTGAAAAAAATAAATAAGAATACTAAGTCATAAAGTCTTCTTTGGATTGTTCCCATGCCAGTTGAGCCCTGAAACCCAGCAGATATGTGGCCAACTCCTACTCTCCAGTTCTTGGGGCCTGCCCTGGACAACTAACAAAAAGATGATGATGGACCAGCCCCATCTCAAAAGGAGTACCTTCAACTGCAAGAAAATCAGTTCCTTTCCTCTGCCCCACAGTATCTACATTTCTTCTCAGACTGAAGCAGTCCGAGTAGACATAATCCCAAGTCCCTCAAGGTTGAGGAATGAACATAAAAAGAAGGGAAGTGTAACCACTGACTAAAACAGATTTATTATTATTGTATATAGTTATTATCTTGTGTGAACTGAGTAACTCGTAACGTTGATATAAAAATAAATTTTTAAATAAAAAAATAAAAAAGAATATTAAGTCAAAAGAACCAAATAAATTTAGTATCAGATTGCCACTCTGAAGACGTTTGCATGTGTGTACAGGGTTTCTCACTCAGTGGGCTGAGAATCTTGGGGCAATACATAACTAATATATTTTACAAGTTTACTATAAATTATATTTGTATTTATACATAATATAGCAACATAATGGCAAAAATACCCCATCATTGTTTCTGAATATCCAAATGGACTCTATTTCTGTTTTCCAGGGGAAATCTTTATATCAGTGGACAATTAAATATCTATTCTAGTCTCTTCTTCTTTAACAAAAAAAAAATAATTAAAAGATAAAAAATTTCTCTCAGTTCTTCTGTACTATTGAAGTGAAGGCCCTGGAGAAGTTCTCCACTCTTTATCAGTACACACTAAGGAGCTTTTGATCATCAAAGTGGGCCCAGAACAATGGTATAGATAAGGGAACTAATTTTTGCTACATTATACGGTGGAAATGTGTAAAGGCAGATTTATTTTGGCTCAGTAATAGCACTTATTTTTATTGGCAGGGCACTGATGCATATTTTATCAGGGATGAAAATGTGGATTCTTGAACTCACACTGGATTTATCTAACAAACAGGCCTAAGAACACGGAAATAAATAAATTGAGCTTTGCTAAAATGAAGAGTAAAAAAAATTATGAAAGATTCAGCTTAATTGAAAGAATCTCACTGAGGATAATCCCTCGAAGAACAAGCCTAAAGAAATTTCATTCCTCATGAGATTGTTTAAAGCCAGATCACTTCATGCTCTTCATATTTTCTGAAGTATTCCCCATCTCTCTAAAGTTTTATTGATTTTAAAGTTCATGATATGATATACTATTGATTTTGGAAGAAATGCCAGTAAAAGGCTTCATGCTTTTGCAATGTATTTGGAAATTTGAACTTTAGGTGTCTTAGAGTCCTTAACCTACCACAAACACACAAACAACCAAACTGACAACTTTCGAAAAGATTTTAGCCTTCAGCTGGTTTCAATTTGATGAAATCCAATTTATTTTATTTTGTCATGTATGTTCCATTTCTCTTTAAATGAGATCAATATTAGAGTAAAGCATTAAAATCATGTAGAAAAAATAGGCATACATTGAAAGGATAGCATTAGCCCACTTGTTTCTAGGACATATATTTTTTAAGTGTGCCATGATATAATAGCAAAGAGCACAGGTTTTAAAATTATACAGCTTGTATTTCAGTTCTGCCACTTGATAGAAGTAATTTTTGTTATTGCACAGGTTACTTAATTTCTCCTGTGCCTCAGTGTTCTTTTCTTTGATGGGATAGCAATATGATCTGCCTCGGTGAATAGAAGTAAATACATTCATTCATTTACAGTGCTTACTATAGTCCCAGCACGCAATAAGTTCTGCACAATTGTTAGCTCAACAAATAATATGATCATTATTGTTCTCTACTTATTTCCTTAGAGTGAATTCTTAAAAGAGAGCTAAGCATTAGGATTTAGATATTATTATTTATAAGGTGCTTGTAAAACCTACCAAATGCTTTTCAGAAGTAATGTATCGATTTATACTCTCACTAATATCTCAGGAAAGTTACCCGGGGCCTAGAAAACTCTTTATCTTTTCTTTTCAAAAAAAATTTTTTTTTTAATTTATTTCTCTCTCCTTCCCCCCACCCCCCTCCCCCGCCAGTTGTCTGCTCTCTGTGTCCATTCACTCTGTGTTCTTCTGTGTCCACTTGTATTCTTGCCAGCGGCACCTGGAATCTGTGTTTCTTGCTCTCCATGTGTGCTGCACCACTCCTGTGCAGGCTGCACTTTTTTCATGCTGGGCAGCTCTCCTTATAGGGGTGCACTCCTTGCGCGAGGGGCTGCCCTATGTGGGGGACACCTCTGTGTGGCAGGGCACTCCTTGCACGCATCAGCACTGTGCATGATGTGCTCATCATGCGGGTCAGGAGGCCCTGGGTTTGAACCTTGGACCTCGCATGTGGTAGGTGGACGCCCTATCTGCTGGACCAAATCTGCTTCCCCTAGAAAACTCTTAAGTGCTAACCTAAATGAAGTGATGTCAGTTACAACTGCCATAAGTCAAAGGAGAGCTTATTGTTGGCTGCCTAACCTCTCTGTGCTGTGCCACACCCACTCATTCTAACCACTTGATTCGGGGAACTAGGCTGATGAAATCTCCATTATCTTTCAGTTGCCATTGGTTAAAAGTGCCAAAGAGAAAAAAGGCTGTTTTTGTTTTTCATTTATTCCTTACTGCCTTAGTCTGGAAATAATACAAAAAAATTTCGCTCATATTTTGTTATCTAGAACTGGTCACATGGCTCTAGCAAGTGGCCTTGGAAAGGTAGAAAAGCAGATGGAATGATTCATGAGCTCCCCATTTTTGCTCATGTATCTAAATATTCTTTGAAAATGTGATCTATAAAGCTGCATAATGTTCCATTGTAGGTGTGCAACTGTTGTTTAAAGTAAAATTTAGATTCTAACACCTACCATCCTGATCTTTAAGCAAAAAATTCAGGAGAAGCTCCCATGTCCCCTGTGAAGGTTTAATTAAATGGTTATCCACAGAATTAAGGTTTTGGTGGAAGAGGCAATATCCAAATTTATATGCTGAACAAAAGTGCATCCCTGAAACTTGCAAACAACAGGAGTGGGCTCTTAAATGTGTTGATTCTTTCTCCTTCTAAAGAATCCAGCTCAAGTCCTTTTCCCTCTAATGCCTTGCCCATCTGAGCACATCAGTGTGTTCAACCTCTTCTCTGCTCTAAACTGGTAATTAAAAATCTGGAAAACCTATGCAAATGTCAGCTACAGAAGCTTGACTATTAATGTTTTTGACTCTTCACCAGCTACAATAGAAGTAATATAAAAAGTTCAATTGAACTTTGTGAGATCTTGAAATGGCCTTTACGTGATATTTACTATAAAGATCACAGGGTTTGGAAAGTTAAGCATACATAGAAGCCTGAACATTGTAAGTTTTACAGATTGAAGGTTTTTACTGCAGTCAGTATGAATGCTCTACATGCCTTCATCTTTATCATGTAAGTATGTCTCTGCCAGGGAGATGACTTCCTCTCCATCAGAAATGGGGCTGAAGAGACCAACCTGTACTTGGGATTTCTTTTTCTTTAACCTCAGCACACTCTGTGTTCTTCTTCCTACCCATGAGCCTCATTACCTGAAAAATCAGTAAACATCTCTGTTACCCTCATGAGCCAATTCAGTGAATTCCTCTTCAGGGTCCTGTAAAGGGCCTTTAGTTTTGGATGATCAGAAAACTTCATTTTCTCTGGTTAGCCAAAAATTAGAGAGGACAAGTGCTTTAGTTTCCCAGGCTGCTTAAATGAAATACCATGAAATGGACTGCGTTAAACAATGGGAATTTATTCACTCATGGTTTTGAGGCCACAAAAGTATCCAAAGCAATGCATCATTGAAGTGATGCTTTCTTCCTAAAGACTGGCTTCCAGCAACCCTTGGCCCCTGTGTCACATGACAAGGTGCATGGCAGCATCTGCTGGTCTCTTCCTTCTCTTACAGATTTCATTGATTTCCGTTTCTGACTTCCATGGTTTTTCTCTCTCTGTCTGAAGTTCATTCTCTTATAAAGAATTCTGGTAATAAGATTCCACCCCATCCTGATTAAGGTGGGTCACACATTAACTGAAGTAACCTCATCAAAAGGCCCTACTATGGATTATTATGGATTAAATGTAAAAAACATGTTTTTCTAGGGTACATATAGCTCTAAACCATCACAAGTTTGTAAAAGGTAAAAATGAAAGAATATGGAATTAATGGTTGAATCTTATTTTCATGTTATTGGATTGTGGTGGCTTAGATGTGTCTTATATAACTTTTCAGGATAGCTTCTAATCCAGCCCATCAAAGAGAATTACTTTGTCATATGGGCCTCACTTTCTTTCTAAGAAGGATGACATAACAGATCACAGTTCAGAATCTGTCTGGTGACTCTGGAATCATAAGATTTGGTTCTGTTCCAAAGAATCCTTTCATCTTTGATAGCCCATTTTCTCTCTTGACCTTACTTTTCCCTCCCCTCCTTCACCAGATGTGCTCAACATTGCTTCTAGTAGTCCAGGTGATAGACAAGAAAAAGACCCTGGTGAAGTGAGGAGGAAATGAAATACATACTTTTAGGTTAAAAAATAGAGTTTCATTTCTTCCACCAAGATTTTTATCTGTATATACTCTTTGAGCACTCTATTATTGCACTGTGATTTAGCGATGAAAGACGTGGTCCTCAATTTCAAGTTGTTCTCAGTCAGTTGGAGGAGCTCGAAATCTACCACCCTCTGGTTGATTGACCTGGGTATCATTTCTGTGAAAACCTGTGCAAACTATAAAAGATAACATTACTGCAAATTATTGTCCTTAGTTTGAGTCCTCCTTGAAAGCAGGGATCTTGCCTTATTCATTTTTTATATTCTCCAAACACCAACACAGTACATAAATATTGGTTGCATAAAAATCAATTTCTCTCTCTCTTCATATTCAACATTAAAAACAAAAGCCATCTAATAGAAGAAAATTATCTGGCATTTCATAGAGTTTTAAGAATTATAATACTGTGTTAGTTCAGGAACTCTGAGAAGCATTTTTTAAAAAATAGAATTAGATGTGCCTGAGAGGGAAGCGCAAAAGGAGACAGAGAATGAGCCATCAAACTACTCTTCAGGTTTAACTCCTACAGAGGAAAGAGGGAAGGAAGAAATGTTGTGGAAGAAGGGTCTTAGACTACAGTGTAGTTTTAACATTGGCTTACAATGCTTATAAGAGTGCTCAAGGTGGTATCTCCAATTAAGGCTCTCATATTCCACAGAACCACACTTGCCTTAGTAAGCCCATTATGTTCAATCACTGGCTGGGAGCTTCCTACAGGAAACTAAGGTTCTGATGCGAGCAAGGAGGCAGATTGAGAGCCCAGCAACAGAATCTTTATTTACTCGGAAGAAAGAGATCAGAGAGTTAAATTTTCATAGCCCACATATACAGAACCTGGACAATTTCTTCCTTGAGTGTTCTATCTAAGAATTAAATGGTTGCTTCTCATTCAGTGTCTTAATTTTTTTATTTTTCAGTGTATTTTTTTTGAAGACACACAGATCATAAAAAAAAATTACATTAAAAAATATGAGGTTCCCACATACCCTACCTGCCCCACCACCACCACCACTCCTCCCACATCAACAACCTCTTTCATCATTGTGGCACATTCATTGCATTTGGTGAATACCTTCTGGAACACTGTTGCACTGCATGGATTATAGTTTACACCGAAATTCACACTCTCCCCCAGTACATTCAGTGGGTTCACATGCCTCTAACCTGATCACTAGACCTGTTTATTTAAGCATGTTCATATGTGTATGTATGTCTCCCAATGAGCTTCCTTTCTTTGCTTCTTTTCCAACCCTGTCTCTTATACTCAGAGGTTTATGTGTTTTTTCTCTCTCTTTCATTCTCCACATACTCACCCACACACTCTGTAATGACATCCATATACAAAGTATTTCTCTAAATATTAGATGTAGACCAAAAGAAAAAAGAATTGAAGACCAAGATGGAAATTAACTGTGGCAGGATGCATACAGTCACAGGGACTGCACGGTGAGAAGTTAAGAGCCACTGTGGAATGTGCCAGGAGGTGTCAAGAAGAAAAATATAAATGAAAGGAAGAGAAAGACCTGGTGAAATCATACTGAATTATATCTCAACATTTTTATTTTAGTAATTTGGGTATCTTCCATTTTCTGTCTCATTTAGTTTACAAATCTAAAATAGTGTACAGAGATCCATATGCATTATAAAATTAATAAGTAAAAATCAAGAGTGGTAGAAAATAAGATGAAAATGTACAAAATATTAGTGCTTAAACTACTTGCCATAAAGTCCTGTATAGTTTTCTAATTAGGCTGCAGATTTGACAATATACTAAAAATATGACTAATTGCAAAATTATTTAAAGTTAAATTAACTTTCTGAATAGAATGGTAGCTCTACTGAGACATGGGAGAAATATTTCCTTCAGATTCACCTCATTCTTACACCACCTTTAAAAATATCTATTGCACCATTTCACAGTCATTTTCATTTATGACACTGAAAATGATAGCAACTTTATGTCATATTGAGTTGGATTTGGAGGAGATTTGGGGGTATCAAATGGGGCTTACTGAAAATTTTATTATATTTCCGTACATTTTGTAGGTATAGGAAAATTAAAAGACAAACTATTGTGGGAATCAGTAAATTTATATTGTGTTTCCAAATTAAATATTTTCAAAAAGTTAATAAGGAATTCAGGCATGATAACATGAACAAAATGTTTTGTACTACTTGTTTTATGGTTAACATGGCTACACACAATTCCTGTTCAAGATATTTTAGTAATGATCTCTTCAGTTTGACAATTGAAGAAAAATTTTCTTTATGAGTTTAGGTAACAAAAGCAGTTTTAATAACCATTCTATCATTCATAATGCTATTAATTATATTTTAAAATCAAACAATTCTTTCATTAGAAAAAGTAGGTTGAAATTTCTTGTGACTGCAAATCGATATAAAATCCCATCAAAATATTTCAAGTCAAATGTTTCAAAATGAGGATAAACCTCTAATTTGCAGAATGAACATGCCTTGTTAGATTAGTCACATAATAGCTAGTGTGGATACACTAGTGGACAGAAACGTCTAAAGACAGAGCTTCAAGACCCCTCTGTGGAGGTATAGCCGCATGACAACACTGTGCATCAATTCCTGAGCTAGTCTGACTACAGTGAGTACCTGGAATATGAACTTCTCCAGTTTTCTGTGGGCTTCTTGCTCATGATGGGTAGCAAGGCACTGTACAAAAGCCTGATGCAGTAGAAACCCAGGTTCTACAGCTCAGTGCATCACAATGGAGCAGTGAGTATCCAGTATTGTTCACAGTGAGTGAAGATTATGGAGACCACAGAAAATTGGTGAGGAATTGCTATTTTTGGGCTAGGAAGCCTGTGTTATGTAGCTTCAAAGTTGATGGTGTTCCAGAATCCTGGCCACCTTAGAGCTGAGAGAATGGGGTTGAGAATTTGTGAGTCTGATTTTTCCATTTTCATAGTGTCCTTGTCTACTTTGGAGTTAAAAGCTCTAAAATTCAGAATAAAGTGGTGAGTATTTCAACTATTATTGCTGCACAAAAGGGAATAAAAGAAAAGCCAAAGTTTATACTTATTTAAAACAGCAATTAGAGAACTTCTGCTTCTAGGAAAATAAAGTAGTTTTTCCTATTCCTCCCATAAAGAAAAACAAATGGAAGAGTCTGAAAGGTGAAGAGAAGAAGGCAGACCAGCCAGGGACCTCAGGACCAACAGAGTGACGTGGTGGTAAGATCACGAGGTTTTATTTCTGCCTCAAATATCCACTCTTGGAGCTGAAGAAGACAGCAATACAGAAATCACCGAGTATAGATAAAAATGCCCCAACTAAACTCTGCACATTCTAGTCAAAGGATCCAGAAAGAGGCAAAATAAATCCAAAGCAAGCATAAAGAAATAAGAGCAGAAATCAATGTTTTTGAAAACAGAAAAACAATAGAGAAAATCAATTAAACAAAGAGCTGATTCTTTGAAAATATGAATATTATTGACAAAACTTTACCAGGATTGACAAAGAAAAAAAAGAGAGAGAATACACAAACTACCAATATCAGAAATGAAAGAGGGCTCTAATTAGCTCTATACCCATTAAAAATATGTCTCAGAGCTGTCTTAAAATCTTCGTTCTGTTCATGTACCAGTTGAGCCCTGAATCTCAGAAAAGTTGTAACCAACACCTACTTTCCATTCATCAGACTCATCCAGGACAACTAACAAAACGATGATGGTGGATAAACCCATCCCCCAAAACAGAGAGTACCTAAAACTGCAGGTGGAACATCTCCTTCCATCTGCCTTATAAGATCTAAGCCCCCTTGCAATCTGAGGCAGAGTGAGCATCTCCATCACCCAAATCCTCAAGTTTGAAGAATGAGCAAACCTAAGGGCGGAATGCAACCACGGACAAAGTCAATTTATTAATATTGTCCTAATGGAAGAACATGTAACATTGATATAAAGATAGTGGTGCTCCTGCAGTGAGGGCTTCTCCAGCTGAGCGCCAAGCCTCTCCTCAACCCGAAGGCTACGCGTGGGACCGGAGAGGGAAAGGATGAGGCCCGGATGCCAGGTCCCCACTTCTGGAGGAACCCTTCCCTGGGCCTAAACAAGCCCCTCTGGGACCTGGCTGAGGCCCCAAGACTTGGAACTCAGCCCTGAGCGCCGCCTGTCTCCCCGGCTCCGGGGCCATGGCAACTCTGATCCACCTTGGCCCTTCCGACCACAGAAGAGCCTCCTTCATCTTCTCCCTGTCGCTGGAGCACACGCGCTCCCCCAGCTCCTTGCTGATCGGCCACATCCGGGCGCGTCAGTCCTTTGGCATCTCAGACTCAAGCTCCACAGTGAGTTCTCTTTTTCTCTCAATGAAAGGAAGCACTTCCATTTCCTTCTGGAGGTAGGGTAAGTTTGCACAACATACCAATTGTCACATAAAATAATAAAATAAAATAAAATAAAATAAAAATAAAATCTTCTTCCACCACCAAATCAATCACTTTCATATCCTCTGCTTTGCAGGTTTTGCATGACTTAGTGACCAACAACTTGCTTTTGAATGTGCTCAATGAAGCACATGTAGATTTGCTTGTTACTTTCAGCTTCAGCTGAAATGGAAACATAATATTCCAACATCCTACGAGCATTCAATGTAATGAAATGGGGGTGCTAAAAAGTTGCTTATGAATCAGAAATATTTGGAGATGATTTTTTAAACAATTGTCTCCACTCACCACCATTTTCATGCCTCCTCACCCTCCATATGCTTAAGCCATTTCAAACTAACTCAGTTTCTTTCTTTTTAACACTTTAAATTAAAGTTAATAGATTACAAAGAACATTACATTAAAAAAAAAAAACAAAAAAAAACCATGAGGTTCCCATATACCCTGCTCCACACACCCCACCCCATCATTTTGTAAATTGTATTTTTTGAAGATATATACATCACACACAAAAAAGTTACATTAAAAAATATAAGAGGTTCCCATATACCCCCTACCACCCCACCCCACCCTACCCCCAAAAAGATAGTGGTTACCAGAGGTTCTGAGGCAGGGGGAGAGAAAAATAGGTGGAACATAGGTAGGGCAATTCTAGGACATTGGAATTAAATGTAAACCATAAGTAAACTATAAACCTTTGTTAGTAGCAATGCGTCAATATTTATTCATCAATCATAACAAATGTACCACACAATTTTAAGATGTTATTAATATGGGAAGATGTGGCAGAGGAAAGGGGTGGGGTATACGAGAATCTCTTATACTTTCATTGTAACTTTTCTGTAATCTAAAACCTCTTTAAAAATAAAGTTTTTTGGGAAGGGGATGTGACCCAAGCAATTGGGCTCCCATCAACCATATGGGAGATCCAGGGTTCTACACCCAGGGCCTCCTGGTGAAGGCAAGCTAGCCTTTGTGGCAAGCTGGCCCATGCAGAGAGCTGGCACAGCAAGATGACACAACAAAAAGAGACACAGAGGAGAGATAATAAGAGATGCAGCAGACCAGGAAGCTGAGGTGGCACAAGAGAATGATCATCTCTCTCCTACTCCGGAAGGTCCCGGGATCAGTTCCCAGACCGCTTAATGAGAATATAAGCAGACACAGAAGAACACACAGTAAATGGACACAGAGAGCAGACAATGGAGGAAGAGGGAAGAAATAAATAAATAAAATATTTTAAAAGTAAAAAAAATAAAACAATAAAATGTACTGTATTTTAAAAAATGAAAGTGGGGATGTTACTACACACCCTGCAAAATCAAAAGGATAGTAAAGGAATGTTACAAAGAAATCTATACACATACCTAACAATGTAGAAAAAATGGACCAATTATTTGAACATGCAAACTACTGCAATACATTTAATATGAATAGCCTTAAAACTGTTAATAAAATCAAATTAAAATTTTTTAAAAACTTCCTCATTAGAAAAAATCTCCAGATCCAATGGTTTCACTGAAGAATTCCACTGAATGATTAAAGAAGAATTAAGAACAATTCTACCCAATCCCTTCCAAAACATAGAAGAGGATGGAACACTTCCCAATTCATTTTTTTACAAATCAATTTTATTTATGTGTATTAATAAAGCATAAATCCCTCCAAAATGTACCATCAATGCTGTCTGGTGTTATCACTTAGTTGTGTATTCATCTATTCATTGCTTCAATCACTTTTTAAATCATTTTTAGAGCATTTTCATTATTCCAATAATTTCGATAAATTAAACTCATCACCTCTCAATCTTTCTATGCATCTACTGATGTACATAACTGCTATTGTGATCCTTCTCTCTAATATATATATTCATATTTTATAAAAACAATCTTATATTTGGAATATCGCCCATATTTCTGTTTTATATGAGGTTTCTCTAAGAGATACAGTCCCATGTTACATTTCTTAGCTTTCCTTCTAGTAATGTACATGACCTTAGACTTTCCCCTTCAACCACTGTCATACCCATATAATAGCTCTGCTAGTTACAAACACTATGATGTGTTTTTACCATTTCTATTCATTTCCAAAGATTTATAAACAACCTTTTTACCATTTCTGCACAGCTGAACTCTCACTTATCCATTCTGTACCCTCATTCTATTTTCTGTTGACCTATATTATAATTATTAACTCCATGAGTTTGCACAATATGTTTGGTTCCTAATAGTGCAGTCATACAATATTTGTCCTTTTGTGTCTGACTTGCTTCACTCAATGTCCTCCAGGTTCATCGATGTTGTCATATACTTCACAACTTTTACTTTCTGCAGCATAATATTCCATCATGTGTGTACACAATTGGTTTATCCACTCATCATTTGATGGACAACTGGGTTGTTTCCAACTTTTAGCCATTGTTAATAACTCTACTTGAACATCAGTGTGCAAATACCTGTTCATGTCTCTGCTCAGTTCTTCTGGGTGTATACCTAGTAATGGTATTGCCAGCTCACATGATAAGTCTACATTCAACTTCCTAAGGACCTGCCAAACATTCCTCCACAGAGGCTGTACCATACTACATTCCAACTAACAGTGACCAGGCATTGCTATTTCTCTGTACCTTCTCCAACATTTACAGTTTATTGTCTTTTTAATAGTGGCCAGTCTAATAGGTGTGAAATAATATCTCATTGTGGTTTGGATTTGCTTTTGCCTTATTGCTAGTGATGTTAAACATTTTTTTATGTTTCTTCACCATTTGTATTCCTTTAAAAAAATGCATTTACTTATTTTTCCTTCCCCCTCCCCCTCCCCCCACCCGGCTATTTTTGCTGTCTGTGTCCATTCCCTGTGTGATCTTCTCTATTTCTCTTTTTGTCTTTCTTCTCATTTTTTTTCCTCCTCTAGGATTCACTGAGATTTGATCCTGGGAAACTTGATGTGGAGAGAGATTCCCTGTCACCTGTACTACCTCAGTTCCTGGTTTCTGCTGCACTTCACATTGACTCTCCCGTTCATCTCCCTTTTGCTGTCATCATCTTGCTGCATGACTCACTTGTGTGGGCACTGGCTCACTGCACGGGCACTCAGCTCACCAGGTGGGCACTGGCTCACCATGCAGGCCCTCTCATGGGCACTCAACTCACCATGCAGTCACTCGGCTGACCACGTGGGCACTCTCGTGGGCACTTTGGCTCCCCACATGGGCATTCACATAGGCACATGGCTCGCCATGCAGGCATTTGGCTCACTGCACAGGCACTCATAGGGGCACTGGGCTCTGTGCGGGCACTTGGCTCGCTGTGCGGGCACTGACTCACTGAGCAGGCACACTTTCTCTTTTTCTTTTCATTTTTTTTTTTTTTTTTTTACCCAGAAGGCCCGAGAGATTGAACCTGGGTCCTCCCATTATGGTAGGCAGAAGATCTATCACTTGAGCCACATCTGCTTCCCTGAATTTCTTCTTTGGACAATTGTCTTTTCAAGTCTTTTGCCCATTTTTTAATTGGGTAATTTGTCTTTTTATTGTTGAGTTGTATGATCTCTTTATATATCATGGATATTAAACCCTTCTTGGGTATGTGATTGTTAAATATTTTCTCCCATTGAGATGACTTTTTGTTCTTTAACCAAGTCCTTTGGGGAGCAAAAGTGTTCAATTTTAAAGAGGTCCCATTTATCTATATTTTATTTTATTGCTCATGTTTTGGGTGTAATATTTAAGAAACCACTGCCTATCACAAGATCTTGAAGATGTTTTTCTACATTTTCTTCTAGGAGTTTTATTGTTGTTGCTTTTATATTTAAGTCCTTGATCCATTTTAAATTAATTTTTGTATAATGTCTTTCTGTCTTTCGAATATGGTTATCCAGTTCTTCCAGCACCATTTGTTGAACAGACTATTGTGACCCAGCTGCAGGGGTTGGGGGATTGACAGCCTTGTCAAAAATCACTTGATTGTAGATGTGAGGACCTATTTCTGAGTTCTCGATTTGGTTCCATCAGTCAATCTGTCTGCCTTTATGACAGTACCATGCTGTTCGTTTGTTTTTACCATTGTAGCTAAGTAATATGCTTTAAAGTCAGCAAGTGAGACCCCTTCAACTTTGCTCTTTTTTAAAGACATTTTTGAGTAATCAGGGCCTCTTACCCTTCCAAATAAATTTGATAATTGGTTTTTCCATTTCTGCAAAAAGGGCTGTTGAGGTTTTTTTTTTGGAGGGGGGTTACATTGAATCTGTAAATTAATATGAGTAGAATTGACATCTTTATAATATTTAGTTTTCCAATCCATGAACACAGAATATCTTCTATTTATTTAAGTCTTCTTCAGTTTCTTCTAGCAATGCTTTATAATTTTCTCAATACAGGTCTTTTTTGTCCTCGGTTAAGTGTTTTTCTAAACATTTGATTGTTTTATTCATTATTACAAATGGAATTTTTTCTGATTTCCTCCTCAGATAACACATCAGTACTGTATAGAAACACTGTTGATCTTTATGTGTTAATCTTATATCCTGTCACTTTGCTGAACTTGTCTATTAGTTCTAGTAGATTCATTATGGATTTTTCAGTACTTTCTAGATATAGGATCATATCATCAGTGAATAATGCAAGATTTACTTATTCCTTCCCTATTTAGGTGGCTTTTATTTCTTTGTCTAACCTAACTGCTCTAGCTAGAACTCGTCAGCAGGAAAGCTTTCAGCTTTTGGAGTGTTTTTTGTCATGAAAGGGTGCTGTATTTTGTCAAATACCTTTTCTGCATCAATCAAGAAGATCATGTGATTTTTTTTCTTCTTCAATTTATCCATGTGGTTTATTATACTAACAGATTTTATTCTCTTGAAACACCTTTGCATACCTGGTGTATAATTCTTTTGATGTGCTTATGGATTTGATTTGCAAGATTTTTTTGAGAATTCTTGCATCTATATTCATTAGGGATATTGGCCTGTAATTTTCTTTCTTTTTTCACCTTTTTAGTATCTTTATATGATTTTGGTATTAGGGTGATGTTGGCTTCATAGAATGGGTTTGGTAACCTTTCCTGTTCAAATTTTTGGAAGAGCTTGAGCAAGATTGGTATTAGATATCTTTGAATGATTGGTAGAATTCACCTGTGAAGCCATCTGGTCCTGGGCTTTCCATTTGGAAGGTTTTTGATGACAGTTTCAAACTTTTTACTTGTGATTGGTTTGTTGAGGCCTTCTATTTCATCTAGGGTCAGTCTATGTAGTTTGTGTGTTTCTAGGAAGTGACCATCTCATCTACATTGCCTGACTTTTTGGCATAACGTTTTCATTCTATCCTCTTATGATCTCTATTATTTCTGCAGGGTCAGTGGTAATATGCCCTCTCTCATTTCTGATTTCATTTATTGTCATCTTCTCTCTTTCTGTGTGTGTCAGTCTAGCTAAGGGTTTGTCAATTTTGTTGATCTTCTCAAAGAACCAACGTTTGGTTTTATTGATTCTATTGATTTTTTGTTCTTGATTTCAACATTTCTACTCTGATCTTTACTATTTCTTTCCTTAGTGTGGTTGAGGATTAGTTTGCTCTTTTTTTTTTTCTAGTTCCTCCAGGTGTGCAGTTAGATCTTCAATTTTACCTTTTTCTTCTTTTCTTAATGTAAGCATTTAAGGTTCTAAATTTCCCTCTCAGCACTACCTTTGTGGTGTCCCAAAGGTTTTGATATGTTGTGTTCTCATTTTCATTTGTCTCAAGATATTTCCTGAATTCTCTTGCAATTTCTTCATTGACCCACAGTTATTTAAAAGTATGCTATTTAATCTACATATATTTATGAATTTCCCTTTTTTTCTGTCCATTATTGATTTCCAGTTTCATTCTGTTATGATCAGAGAAAGTGTTTTGTATAATTTCAATCTTTATAAATTTATTGAGACTTGCCTTGTGACCCAACATATGGTCTATACTGGAGAAGGATCCATGAGTGCTGGAAAAGAATGTATGTCCTACTGTTTTGGGATGTAATACTCTCTAGATGTCTGTTAGATCTAGATCATTTATCATATTATTCAAGCTCTCTGTTTATTTTGCCCCTGTTCAGATGTTCTATCCAATACTGATGTGGTATATTGAAGTCTCCAACTATTATTGTAGAGACATCTATTTATCTCCTCAGTTTTATCACTGTGTGCTTCATGTATCTTGGGGCAGCCAGGCTAGTTGCACAAAATTTAGTATAGTTATTTCTTCTTGATGAATTGCCTATTTTATTAGTATGCAATGTCTTTCTTCATCATTTATAACAGTTTTGCATTTAAAGTCTATTTAGTCCAATATTAATATCTCTACTCTAGCTGTTTTTTGGTTACTATCTGCATGGAATATCTTTTTTCCAACCTTTCACTCCACCCTTCTTTCCCCCGAGATGGCTCCCCAGTCTGTTTTCTTGTGGTTTTTGCTTGTTGTTTTGCACTCATTGTCTGCTTGTTGTTTTTTACTCATTGTCTGTCTGTTGTTTGTTTTTTTCTTTAGGAGGCACTGGGAATCAAACCTGGGACCTCCCATATGATGGCAGGCACTCAACCACTTGCGCTACATTCACTCCCTGTTCATTTAGTTTTTGCTCATTATTTGCTCATTTTCTTGCTTGTTGTTTTTTCTTGTCTCTTCATGGTTTTTGCTCTTTGTCTGCTCATGGTTTTTGCTCTTTACTTTTGCTCAATGTCTGCTCATTGTTTGTTTATCTTCTTTAGGAAGCACTAGAAACCGAACCCAGGACCTCCCATGTTGGAGGCAGGCACCCAAATGTTCGAGCCACATCCATTCCCAACCTTTCACTTTTAAGCTGGCTGTGTCCTTATGTTTGCAGTGAGTCCCTTATAGCAGCATATAGATGGCTCATACTTTTTATCCATTTTATTAGTCAATCTTTTGATCAGAGATTTCAATCCACTAACTTTCAATGGTATTACAGTAAAGGCATTTCTTACTTCATCCATTTTGTCCTTTGGCTTTCCATTTTCCTATCTTACTATTGTCTGCCTTTTTACCCTTTACTTTACCCCTCTTAACAATCTTCATTTCTACACTCTTCTCAAAGTTGTTCATCCTTGTTTTTTCCTTTCAGGCTGCAACACTCTCTTTAATATATCTCTTATAATTCTGGCCATTTGATAACATATTCTATCAGTTTTTGTTTGTCTTTGAAACTTTGCACTCACCCTCATTTGTGAAGAACAGTTTTGCCAGATACAGAATTCCTGACAGGGAGTTTTTCTTTCAGGTCCTTGAAAACATTAAACCACTTTCTTCTCAAGGCTGGGATTTCTGATGAGTGCCGCAGTTAATCTTATTGAGGTTCCCATGAATATGTTACTTAACTTTTCTCTTGCTGCTTTCAGAATCCTGTCTTATATTTGATATTTGTCATTCCAAATAGCAGGTGTCTCAGTGTAAGTCTATTCAGATTTTTCTGTTTGGGGTGCATTGTATTTCTTCGGTATTGATGTTTATGTCTTTCATAAGGGTTGGAAAGTTTTTGGTCATTATTTCCTCAAACATTCTTTCTGCCCCTTTTCCATCCTCTTCTTCTGTGAATTGATAATGTGTATGCTTCTGTGTTTCACACGGTCATTCAATTTCCTGAGACCCTGTTCCATTATTCCCATTTTCTTCTCTTTCTATTCTCCTCCTTTTCATTTTAGATGTTCTGCCTTCAAAATCAATAATTCTGTCTTTGAGCAATTCAAATCTGTTCTTATGTACTCTAATGCATTTTTAATCTCATCCATTGTCTTTCTTTCCCATAAGATCTGTTACTTTTCTGTGCAGGCTTTCAAATTGTTTTTTATGCTCACCCAGTGTCTTCTTAATATCATTTATCTTTTTAGCCAAATATTCATTCAATTCTTTATATTCTATAGATCTACATGATTATCACTGATTAGTTGTCTTAAATTCAGAATCTCATCAGGATATTTGGTTTGTTCCTTTGGCTGGTTCATCTCTTCCTGTTTCTTAGTATGGCTTGTAATTTTTGCTGATGTCTAGGCATCTGAATATGTTAATGAATTTACTCTAATGGCCAATTTCTCTCTCTTGCCTATTGTTTTTGTTTTCTCAGCCCTTCTTTGATATTTGGTTAATCTTATTCTAAGACTTTAAAATTGTCCAGCTTAAGTTATCAAAATTGGGCCAGGGACTCGCTAATGGGGAACTGATTTCTCCCCAAGAGTTTGGGTTAAGAGAGCCCTAACAGCAGTTTTTCTCAGTGCAATTTCCAGTTCTCAGCAGATGGCCCTCAACGCACATTTCCATGGAGGTGTTTCTTTCAAACTCAACCTTTCCCTTGTTTTGATGTGGCCAGAGCTGAGATTCACAGTAGGCTCTGCTGGCTGAGTTCACTGAAGAGAAGCCCCCAACTCCCCCTTCCTTTTCCCTTGTAATGGCTGACAGAGGGGAAGATGTGTTTTCCCCTCTCAGTCTGCAGCAGTCAGCCAAGGGTTTTACCTCAGCTTACTATCTTGAGGGAGAGATGGGGAGCCTTCCCCAGTTGCTGAGGGGGGTTGGCAACTCATGATTTTTGTTTTGGCTTCTTCTGTCCCTTACTCTCCTGAGAGTTGTGTAACACTGTACTGGCCTGCTGACCCCCAAAGCAGATCCCTTAGGCAGCTTTTAGCCCTTTCTCCATTGTTTTTAATGAGAAAGTTGGGCCCTGCTGCCTACTCTGATGCCATCTTCCTGGAACTCCCCAGTTCATTTTTATGAAGCTGATACCTAAACTGATACCAAAACAAGGCAAAGGATGTCACAAAAAAAAAAAAAAAAGAAAACTTCAGACTAATATTGCTCATGAATATGGATGTAAAAATCCTTAAAAATATTAGCAATTAGAATTCAATAATACATAAAAAGAATTATGTGCCATCATCTAGTGGAGTTTGTTGAATGGATGCAAGACTGGTTAATTACAAATCAATGTTATCCACTTTTTTGCAAACCAAAGAAGAAAAATCATATCAGTTGATACGGAAAAAGCATTTAACAAAAGTCAACAACCCATTCATGATCAAACTTTAGAAAAATATAAAAAGGGGGTAACTTCCTCAATATGGTAAGAGTATCTACAAAAAATTTAAGTTTACATTATACTTAATGGTGATGGAACAAGGCAAGGTGTCCACTTGCACCATTCTGATTCAACATATTGTTGGATATTCTAGCTGTGCAATAAGGAAAGAAAAGGAATACGTACTGGAAAGGAAAAATAAAACTGTCTGTATGAAGAAGACATGATTACCTTTTTAGAAACTCCCAAGGAACCTACAAAAGAAAAGAACACCATCCTACAACTAATAAGTGAATTCAGCAAGACAAATATGCATAAATCCATGTTATTTCTAATTTGAGAAAGAAATGTGAACATTGAAATTTAAAAATACAGTAATTTTACAATTGCTAAAAAAACAAAATACTTAGGTGTAAATCTAACAAATCACATATAGGACTTATATGCTGAAATCAACACAACACTTACAAAAGAAATCAAAGAAACTAAATAAATGGAGAGACATACTGTGCTCATGGATTGGAAGATTTAACATGGTAAAAATGTCAATTATCCCCAAATTGATATATACATTTATTATAATTCCTATCAAAATGTGAACAAGATATTCTGTAGGTATAGACAAGGTTGTTATAAAATTTATATTAAAAATCATAGGAAATAGAATATCTAAAATAATTTTGAAAAAGAAAAATAAAGTGGAAGGAATTAGTCTATCTGATTTCATGATTTACTCTACAGCTACAGTTATCAAGATTGTGTGGTATTGGCAGAGGGGTAAACACAATGGAACACAGTAGAGAACCCAGGAAAAAAACCCACAAATATATCCAACTGATTTTTGACAAAGGTGCAAAAACAATTTAATGGAAGACAGCTATTTCAGCATGTGGTGCTGGCACTTGAAAAGATATTCAACATAATGAGCTGGAATTTTGCTTTTCTACCATTTGCTCTATTTTATTTGCTAATTCCTGTTAGAAAGGTTTTTTTTTTTTAGTTTTTTTTCCTTTACCCTCCCCCCCTCCAGTTGTCTGCTCTCTCTGTCCATTCGATGTGTGTTCTTCTGTGACAGCTTCTATCCTCATCAGCGGCACCAGGAATCTGTGTTTCTTTTTGTTGCGTCATCTTGTTGTGTCAGCTCTCCGTGTGTGCAGCACCATTCCTGGGCAGGCTGCACTTTGTTTTGCGCTGGGCGGCTCTCCTTACGGGGCACACTCCTTGCGCGTGGGGCTCCCCTACACAGGGGACAACCCTGCATGGCACGGCACTCCTTGTGCGCACCAGCACTGCACATGGGCCAGCTCCACATGGATCAGGGAGGCCCGGGGTTTGAACTGTGGACTTCCCATGTGGTAGGTGGACGCCCTATCCATTGGGCCAAGTTTCCCCTTAGAAAGATTTTGGAGTATATAAATCTATTTAAAATTGTTGGAAATAACTCAAACATTTTATTTCATTGTTTCTCTGGATGCAACCCAGTTAATTCTTCAATTTTAGTTTCCAATTTATTATTATTTATAATTATTTTATATGCAATTTAGAATTTATCTTGGTTTCATTTTATTTTTTATTTCAATGACTAAACTTTTCATTGACAATTTTTTGCTTGAATATTTTTATATCAGCTTGCTTTTTCTTTCATTTTTAAAAAATTTATTGCACACAGTAGTGATGGACCTCATTTCTGGAGTCAGTATTTTTGGGTTCAAAGTTGAGTTCCAGTACCACTTACTGTGTGAAACTGGGTCATTTAAACTTCCCTTGGTTTTGAATTATTATATATAAATCTTTTAGAACAATAACAGGCATATAACAATTGCCGTATAAGTCTTGGCACTACTGTCATTTCTTTATTTGTCTCTCCCAGAATCTAGAAGATGCTTATTTTCTAATTCTTCAGATATTCCTTACATTTTAATTTCAACTTTAGTAAATCCACATTCTACATATTGATTTCTTTTTTATTACAATGGTTTTTATTCATTTATGGCTTTGAAATTTTTATTTGAAAATACATTTTGAGTATGAAATCTCTGTCTCATTTTCCTTCTTCTTCCCTCCATTCCTTACATCCTATGTTCATCACAAAGCTGAAAGTGGGTTCTATTTCAGAGCTTCTTTCTCTACACAGGAAATAGTTCATAAATATAATAAAAAATTGAGTGACAATTTTATATGGCTTCATTCTTTCCTTCCCCAACGTAGCTACATATATCAAGTTGAGAAAATCAAGTCTGTTAATCATTCTTCTATACACACCGATCTCCCCTTCCCCATACAAAAGCCAAACAGTTTCAATTCCTAGAAGAAAGAACAGGAAATATATATCCAGCTATCTACTCCAACATCATTCTCTCAGAGGCTCTTACAGAAATTTATGTCCTCTTTTACTACTTCTTGGCTCTTGGAAGGACACTTGGTAAGGTTTATGTTCTTCTATCTAAGAAATGTGAGAGTAGAAGCACTGCTGACAGTGGAACTCCTATATTAGGCAAGAATGTAGTATTATGTCTTCTGGGATTCCCAAGCACTCAAATAGAAAACTTACCTAAACAAGTCAGAACCTGGAAAAAACAAAACAAAACAAACAAAAACAAACAAACAAACAACAAAAAAAAGAAACCCAGAAAAATCAAAGTCAGAAAGCAGGCTAAGTAGCAAACATTTTCAGATAATAAAGCAAACATGAAAAAAAAAGCAATGCTCTATGGATGTTCAGTCACATTGAAAGATTTACGGCATCAATATAGTTATAATTTTAATCACTATTTTACTAGAGTATTTTTAGCTCCTTTTTAAAGAGTTATTTATTGTTCCCCTAGAGTGTAATAAAGCATGTCATCACTCAGGACAGGAAACCACATACTGTGAATTTTGAACCAGTTTGTAGAGACATTGGGACAATATTTGCCTCTTGAAATTAAGCAGAATATTTCTGATTTTAATTTTGTAACCATGTATTGTAATCATGAGTAAAATATAAATCATTCAAAAGGAAATTATTTTGACCGATTTTCATTGCACTTATATAACTCTAGAACAAACTGTTTTGTATTACTAAGGTTTTAACTCTAATTAAAAAGAACAAAAATTGATTTTATTGCCATAGCCACTAAGAGACAAACATAATCTCCTATTAAGACAGAGAAACAGCTTGAGCAATTCCATTTTCAGATGCTCTTCATCTCTAATTCTCAACAGACCTGAACATTAGCCTTTAAACATAATTGGCTTTCATTTTATTCTGGTTGAGCAGGCCCTATTGATTGGAATTTGAAAGTACTCATCTTTAGAAATCATTTTTAAGTATTGTGGTCTTGCTTCTCTCCCCTGGACACAAGCCATGGTGGCTCCCTTTGCCTGCTGTCCACTGCTTTGCCTGGGAAATGACTTTTTGTGAGAACTTTGCAGGAAAAGAAGTATCACTCCTGCAAATTATGAGGGGTTTATATAGTCTCCAATATTTCTGCAAAATAGCCACATAATACATTATGAGCATCTTATAAATGAGCTGTCTGAAGATACACTATTCATTGCAATGTTCTCTTGCCAGAGAAATAGCTTGAGAAAAGTAGGGATAACAGCATTTTACTAGGAGTGGGAAATAGTGAGACATGCAATCTCTTCTATTGATTTCAGCTAGTACATGATATATTTCATAGTTATTCTCTAAGAGAAAAACTGATAAAAAAATCAATCTACTCTGATTATTATTATCATCATTATCCTTGCCAATGTAGCGCTTTTCTCTGAGGAGATCTATATACCTTAAAATAAGAAGGGTACACAGAGGGCGTGATATTTTCCAAAGATCCATACCTGAAGTCTTTCATGTATCTGACTTTGTTTTCCCTTCCCACGGAACTCAGAAGCAGTAACTCAAAGTTTTCTTCATGCAACTCTACTATTTTATAGACTCCCCATCATGTGGGTAGATGAGACAAGCTTACTCTTAATTTCCTCACAACACAAATGACGTATTTCTTTTAATTCTCATGCTGATAATGAATCACCGAGATCCCACTTACATGCAGATTGACTGGAAGTTGTGTATATGGACACATTGAACATGAATATACTGCAAATACTAACATTCTCTGCCACACTCACAGGCTCTTTCTTTTTGGCTTTGTTTTTGTTTTGTTTTCTTTCTCACTTGCTGGAAGGAAAAGCCCCCTAAAGGCTTAGAAATGACTGGTCACCTGAATCAACCAGCATGACATACACTTGCCATCACAGATGTGTTATTATTTAGCTTAGATATGAGTGTCTTAGCCTGGGTAGCCTAGAAAGCAGAGCCTAAGAAGAAAGTATATGTGATAACACTTGAAAGTAAAGGGCAATCCCAATATTGAGCAAGGAGAAAGGAGGAATGAGGCTGAGGAAGCAAATATGCGGTGATCTTACTGGTTACAGCTTCATGACAAATACATTTGGTTTCTTAGTCTCTCAAGACTTCTTCCCAGAGATCTTATGAACTACCAAAGCAAAGAATAATCCCGAGGGTTTGGAAAGAATGGAGAATTTTTCCTCTGCCTTCCTATCTTCTGCCTCCCATTGGTCCAAGCTAAATCCTCCCTACTTTCTGACTGAGTCACCTGGCCTCTCCAGGGTGCTGTTGTGAAAGCAATAGTCCTGCACCTTCACTCCGGCCAGTCCACAGCCTATATTGATATTCTCCCTTGACAGTGGAAAATTATAGATGGCTTTAATTATAGAACTAAAAGGCCACTTTAAGCAAGAATAAAGAAATAGGTATGAAACTTTTTGATAGGAAAAAAAAGTGTAACTGAAAGGACAAGGGAACAAAGTGGAACCAGGAATTAAAGGTGATTTATTGTTAAGTATAATGAACCTAGAAATAAGTTTATAGTTTTTTTGGAGAAAAATAAATCGATTAATAAATCGTTCTTTAATTTTATTCCCATTTAAAACTTATAAAATAAACATATGTTAAAACAAACAATATTTGCCTTGAACTTCGTACCGACATGCAAAGTCAGACACAGTATGAGTTCTTTTATCATGTAATTTCCTTTACATTCCATTTCATTGTTGTGAGTCAGCAAAAGTGATATAGTTTCACAGTCTTGTAGTATAAGTAATAGACTTTCTAGCATTTTTCTAGCTAGAGAGTTTAAAGCTAGAACAGCTGGATTCATCTAAATTAAAAATTTAGAAAAAGAATCAATCCAAGCCAGGTCTGTTCTATAATGAAGTCAACAAATCGTATCTTTGGAAGAAAGGCTAAATCTGGTTTCACTATGAGTTAGTTAGACAATACCCCTTGTAAGCAATTGTAATGAAATTGATCATTAGGCTTTCTTACATGGGAATGTGAAAAGAAGTCAAAAATAAAAATACTAGATTTTAAACTCAGAGGAAAACAACTAAGTAAAACATAGTATACTCTGGTTTTTAAATAAAATAAAAAGTTACATATATCACTCATATATTTTAAGAGATTTACTCAATTAAATTTTGGCTATGATTAGTAAAATTTCTAAACAAGATTATTATACATTTTATTTTAAAATACATTTTCTTTAAAACACTTTTAAAGGATAGAAGTAGTACAGAAACAGAAGAGATATAACTCCAAAACCATTTATTCTTAGCTTGTTAACTGAGTATAGGATTGACTTTCATGGCTTTAAAAAGTTTGCAGCAACAAGAACTTTACATATTTTCACATCTTGTTATAAACTTTTCTATAAGATTAAAGTTTCAAACAATCACACTTATTTAATTTAGTTTGGCTTTCAGGTACCAACATTGTAGACGTATAAATTAATAAAGGTGTAAGGAAGGTAAGAGGCCCAAATCTATATGCTTGTCAACTTCTATGCACTAATATATTGACTTTTCTAAGACTACAGATATATAGAATGGTAGTGCTGTAGATGTTTGTTATACCAGAGTAAACATATTGTTATACTCTTTGAAAATAGAGAAGGCAGACAAGGTACATAGAAATTTTATAGATTTCCTAGAGATGGGTAAACAACTTTGACTTTATTTTATATCATGGTCTTTAAAAACATAATTCAACAGTACTCACCAAGTTAATTCCTAAATTCTTCCCAAATAATATTTGACTTCTAAATGTCAACTGCCTATACACAACTCTTGAATAGGTTGACATCTTTCAAAGCCGGTCTACCTTTCATTTCTGGATAATAAAACTTGAAACATGGAAAAACAAATAAAATTAATTTGGGCTTTTATCTACCTAATTCTGTTTAAATAATTAAGGGCATATCTCTTTAATAATGCCACCATTATAACTCCCTCTATGTCATTGCTGAAAGATTCACTGTGGTCACATTAATACTATTGTAAAAAGAAAGAATTGGTAAATATTGAGTATAATATGTTCAAGATACTTTAAGGAAGAAAAGATTACATGGATGCTTGTTATCATAATTATTTTTGCAAAGATGTCTGGGACATCAGTGTAGGACCAATCAGGAGGCAGAAATTGTGCAGTTATTTGAACAGGGGAAGTTTAATATAAAGAATTATTAAACTGTGATGGAGATTAAATATAAAGATAGACAAGGTTGGGTTCCAGACATCATTGGAAAAAGTGTCTGTTGCAGCCTAAGTGTGGCAGAGAAGTTCTCTAGGTTTCTCTGGCCAGAGCTGGTACATAGTCACTGAGCATGCCGGAAAACACACTCTAATGTACTGGCAAGCCAACAAAGGTGAGCAAGCATGTAAAGGGAATTGGGAAACAACTCTGAGATGTGTCATATTTGTGTCAGGAAGGCCATGGCAATATGATCACTAGTCTCCATCCAGAGCTGCAAAGTCACTGAGATACTGGGTGCTCTGGGCTTGTGGCTGAGGTGGAGCACCTCTGGATATCCACACACACACATTCTGCCAATGGGATGTGCAACAGGAGCAAAAGATAGAAAAATGCAGCTCACCATAGCCAGAAGGAGAAGCGCTTTCCTTCTGCAGTGTTCTCCTAGTGCCTTCTCTATCATGCTTATTGTAAACAAGTCTAGTCCATTATCACAAAGCAGAGCCTTAAAGGTGAAGTTAGGGCTGAGAGACAATAAACTGATAATTGGCAGAGAGAGAAATATCCACAAAGATTTAAATATATACTCCGAAGTATCAGTTATTGATAAAAGTTTTCTGCCATGATCTTTTTTTGTCCTCTCTCTTTATTTTTTTAGATGTTATATTCAAAAAATATAAGAGGTCCCCCACATACTTCCCACCTCCCTCACTCCACTTCTCCCAAATCAACAACCTCTTTCATTATCATGGGACACTTTTTGCATTTGGTGAATACATTTTGGAACACAGCTGCACCACATGGATAATGGTTTACATTGTAGTTTACACTCTACCCCAGTCCACCCAGTGGGCTATGGCAGGACATACATTGTCCAGCATCTGTCCCTGCAGTACCACACAGGACAACTCCAAGTCCTGAAAATGCCTCCACATTATATCTCTCTCCCTACCCTCAGCAGCAACCATAGGTACTTTCTCCACATCAATGCTGCAATTTCTTCCATTACTAATCACAATAGTTCCATAGTAGGATATCAGTAAGTCCACTCTAATCCATACTCCATTCCGCAATCCTGTGGACCTGGAGATGGTTATGTCCACTCCACCTCTATATCGAGAGGAGGCTTAGATTCCACATGGATGATGGATGCAATTCTCCTAGTTGCAGTTGTAGGCATTCTTGGCTCCCTGGTGTGTTGGTTGACCTTCTTCACCTCCCTGTTCACTGGCCTGGGTAAGTCAAATAAACCAGAGGGTAGACGTTGCAAGTCTGCTGAGGCTCAGTGCCTGGCTGTCAGATGGACAGTCCAGAGATTCAGGTCTCCTGAGTATGCACCAACCCCAGCACCAACCACAGGTTCAGTAAAAGTGACAGAAGAGGCATGTGTAGGAAGGTCACATCTGAGTCCAACTCTGTCACACTCAGGAACACAAAGTCCAAAGAGGGCCCACTGACATGGCATTGAACTCCAGAGCCATCTGCCAGAACCATAGAACCTGTGGGTCTCTGTAGCCCTCAGGAGAATGAGGACCTGGGGTTGTATCTACTTTGGCTGTCTCTGGGACCCTGCTGAGGCATGCATAAGTGCAACCCCTCTGATGACCTCCCTGCTCTTTTTTGGAGACTCATAGCCATATAAACACATTTGTTCTTTCCATTTCTCCCTTTTATCCAAAGTCAAAAAGCAGTTTTTAACACCTGATATTACGTGAAGGCTGAGATATTTTGCTGGTCTGAGTTGACCCCTTTATTCAAGGTCTTTTTCTAGTTACATCAGCAGCTGATGCTTGGTAGTAATCCTTGGTGCCAGGGAGGCTCATCCCCAGGAGTCATGTCCCACACTGCGGGGAAGGTAATGCATTTACATGCTGAGTTTGGCTTAAAGAGTGGCCACATTTGAGCAACATGGAGGCTCTCAGGAGGTAACTCTTAGGCACCCTACAGCTCTAGGCCTAGGTCATATTTCAGGTGTACAAGCTCATAAGCATAGTCATCAGTATTAAGGGCTCATTGTTGGACATCTTTCTTTACTCACCTTTGCCGTTGCTCTTGGGGGATTGTTGCTGTTCCTTTGGGGAATGTGATAGAGCTCTCCTGGCTAGGAACTCAGCATTCCCTCAGTTGTTTTTAATTGTAACCACTATGAAAATATCCAAACATTTTTATGTACCCTGTGTATATGCCCTGGAGAACTCCCTCCCAACCTTGTGCCCCCCATCAATAACACCCCACACCCCTATATTATATGTGTGAATTACTGTGATTCAAAACTTTTGTGAAGACAAAACTAATAATAAGGAAAAAAAAAAAAAGAAAGGATATAGACAATGAGGAAGAAATGAAAGAAATTGCCTTGCTACTGTACATACAGGGCAATACCTATTGCAGTGATAAAAGGCAAAATGTCAAAAACAAAGCTTTTTCATTTTTTCATTTTTTGATACCCCAATTTATTTTTACTTTAATTTTTCTAAATTAGTATGTATTCTATATCTAACCTTTAAACCCATCACTATATTATACTTAACTATTAATGGAACCTGGCAATATATTAGGCTTCATTTTTTAAGAAGTTTTGGACCACAGAGAGATTCAACTAGGGCAGGGGAGAAACACTGGTGTGGGGTAAAATTGCCATGATCTTAATAATTTGTTTGGCTTTAGCTCTGATGTAATTAAAGCATTTATATTTATTGCATCATTCTGATCTTATATAATATAGGTTCCAGTATATTTTTTTTAATCCTTGCAGACAGTTTAGCTCTGCTTCAACCAAAAACATTTTTGGGACAAACATGAAGCCAGCAGTCACCATATAAGAAGGGTAATAGTGAAGCACACACCTTGAGTGGGATTCAGCAAGCTCCTATTTAAATGCAAAAGCGATTTCCTCTAAAATTTGCAAGTGGAGAATGTTAGTTGTCAAAAATTTTCATGTCATGATGATCATATTCAGGGGCAGCTCTGGACATTCACTGTATTGTATTTTATTTTATTTTAAAGATTTATGTATTTATTTATTTCGCTCCCCTTCCCCTTCCCCCCCCCCCCACCCCAGTTGTCTGTTCTCTGTGTCCATTTGCTGTGTCTTGTTTCTTTGTCCACTTCTGTTGTTGTCAGCGGCATGGGAATCTGTTTTTCTTTTTGTTGCATCATTTTGTTGTGTCAGTTCTCCATGTGTGCAGCACCATTCCTGGGCAGGCTGCACTTTCTTTCGCGCTGAGCGGCTCTCCTTATGGGGGGCACTCCTTGCGCATGGGGACACCCCTGCGTGGCAGGGTACTCCTTGCGCGCATCAGCACTGCGCATGGGCCAGCTCCACACGGGTCAAGGAGGCCCGAGGTTTGAACCGCGGACCTCCCATGTGGTAGACGGAGACCCTAACCAGTGGGCCAAGTCCGCCGCCTGGCCATTCATTTTAAAATAATGGAATGCATTATATTTCAGATCCAGGCTTTTAATGCCAATTGCCCAAGGAATCCTCTCATCAGACAATAGGCAGTTCTGCAAAATTTTCCATTTGCTCACATTGATATTATTATATTGTTGAAATATTAAAAGCTCACTATGATTAGTTTCATATTTTATAACATTATTATTTGAAGTTGCTGAAAAAACATTGGGCACAAAAAAAGGATTAAGAATTTCATCATCTAACTTCTTTATTTCTCTTTTCATGATAATAAGTTACTAATATTACTTTGGTTTATGTGGGGCAAACTCTTAGTTTTTAGGAAAGTCAGACCAAGTGATGTAGGACAAAGAATGAGTTAGCGGTGCAGTCCTGAGCAAGTCTAAAGGAGTAGAAAAAAAGTACTTATAAATAGTATGTGCAACACTATAGAAAATAAGTGAACAAACTACAACTTAAAGGTCTATATTCCCTATTGAATTTTCTATTAACAATTTTGGATCGCACACATATTTTGAATAATATATCCTATGCACATCTAATCATGTAGAATAGCTATTACCACAAACAACAGGAATGTCTTCTTTATAAAATATTTTCAATTAATATTTTGATGTTTCCAATTTGCAAATGCAGTTGTAATCCTCATAGGGTGAATTCTAATTTAGAAGTCTTTCATGGTATTAAGTCTCAACATTAAGTCATTCAATAAAACTGTCCTCTTTTTATTTACCATTTTGAACCTAGAAATTAATGAGAAAAAAAAATTTAGAACACTTGATAAAATCCATGCCCAATTGTAATGTAGCACTCCGTCCAGCAGAGTCAAGCCACTTACACAGTACTTTATAGGTCGTGTAAGTTAATGATCGAGATGTAATTTCTAAATTAGTAAAATAATATGTTCAGCGTAATACATGACATATTGTATTAGTGATCTCATTAAATAAATTCAGAAGTGACTCTTTAATGTATACTTTGATTGGAGTCAGTGCTAAACAATAGGGCAGGTTATTACAGAGCCTCCTCATCTTACTTTGTCTTCTCTAGCATAACCCTGAGGAAAAATGCCAGAAAACAGAATCTGTAGACTAAAAGGAGACAAATCTCACCTCCCAGAGCCCTGGATAATGGTGCAAAGCAACCCAGGCCATCTTCTGCTTACACTGTTGCATTAGTCAGAATTCTCTAGAGAAACAGAACCAACAGGAGATAGCGGTAAGTATTATGAGTTTATACAATTACCTCACATGACCGTAGCGATGCATGGGACCAAATTCTGCAGGGCAGGCTACAAGCCAGGAACTCTGATGAAGGTCCTTGATGAATTCCCCAGGGGAAGCCAGCTGTCTGAAGTAGACATGGGAATTCTCTCTCTGTTATTTACTGACAAGTAACAGTAGGGCATTCAAGAATAAAATATAAATTCTATATAATCTTAATCTAAAGGCTGCTTTTGGATCTACACTAAAAAAATAGTAACTTTTGGCAAAGTAGGGAGCTCCAGGGATTCAGTCCTTCCACCAAAATAACTACTAAACATATGGGAACTGTATGAAACAACTGTTTTTGAGACTCCAGATGCCAGTAAAATATTGTACAACATCCAGAGAAGAGCAGGCTGAAGAGGCTGATAAATTATGGTAAAGAACTATAAATTCATCTCTCTTAGCAGTGGCTACTGGGTCCCATCTCTCATTCTCATGGAAGGTGACCACTGGGTCCAGCACCTGGCCAGCTGCTGGTGCAGAAAGGGATGTAAAATCCTCTTTCTCAAGAGCAGGAGTGGGCAAAGCATGACTGATCACTGGTCATGGCTTCTGATTAGCAAATTCAGATTGTTAGGTTCTGGCTCTGAGGGCAGCTATTGTTTCAACCTGCCCCAAACAAAAGTGGCAGCAGCCATTTTTCAAACCTCCCAGACAGGGATGGAGGTGGGAGATATTTTAAAACATGTACTTCTTCAGGGCTGAAGGGCACATTTAGCTGAAGGGAAGCATTAGCTGGAAAGCCCAAGAAAGCTCAGTTTTGGGAAACCATCAGAGACCATTCTGGTGCCCTTCCTGCCCCCCTCCCCAGGGCTCATTAGAACTAGTCTATACCCCTTTCATGGGTCCCTGTCCTTGTTTTGGCTGGGAAATACTGACTTGGGAAAGTCTGTATGACATTCCTCCCAGAATGTGCTCTCCAGGCAAAAACAGTATGAGTTAACAAAAGGAGTACAAAAAAACTCTAGAGGTAGACAGTCTGGGAAAAAAGCATGCAGCTTCAAATACACAAGAGGAAGAAACAGAGAGAATAAACAAACTCCTATTTAAGGGGAACTCCAAAATAACTAACAAGCAAAAGTCTAAGACAATACAGAGGCCTAGAAAGACAGAGAAATCCCCGCATACTGCATTCACCTTGGGCAGACATTCCTGATAAGATGGCTGAAGCTCAAGAAACTGTCTTACCACCAGCTGGTTACAAAACCAAGAAACACACATCCTAGGGCATAAATCCCAGAGATAACATTTTAAAATATTAAAATATGCAGTGTGCAACAAAAGAGTACAAGACAAAGAAACAGGAAATGATATCACATCCAAAGAAAGAAGATAAAAATACAGAAAACATCAACAAAGAAATGAGAATGTGGACATGTGAAACAAAGCCTTAAAAATGATTTTTAAAATGCTCAAGGAGAGAAGGAAGGTACAGAGAAAGAATTAGAGGGTATCAGAAAGCAATGAATGAACAGTATGAGTGTTTAAGAGATAGATATTTTTAAAAGGATCCAAACAGAAACCTGAGGCCAGAAATGATTCACTTAGGGTTAGGAAGCACTGGAGTTTAGGTTTACCCTGAATGCCTCTTCTGGCACTTCTGACTTAGAACCTGGCTTTTTTTTTTTTTTTTTTTTTTTTTTTAATCATGGTAGGGCAACAGTTTCTGAAACAGTGGGTCTAAAAAGGGTAGAGAATCGGGTTAGACTCCTCTATGTGAGGACAAGTCACCCAAATGATAGCACCCTTATTGTGTAAGCTACCCATTGGAGAATGATGTGCCTGTCTCAGGTTTGGCTCTATTAGGAATCAAGGGTGGCAGGGAGGTAGGACTGGAGAAAAAAATTACTGATATTTTGAGTCACATGTGACAGGTGAACTTTTGTGAATCCCAGAAAAGAGACTGTTCTTTGAATGAATCCATTTCTGTGGATATGGAGCCCTTTGATTGCACTAGATTCAATTAAGGGACCTTGATTACCTCAGTTTTGCTCAAACCGTTTTAGGGCCTTTGATTGTACTACTTTAGTGGGCCTGGGTCTACCCTCTTGCTGGAAACTTATATAAGTGGAGAACTGAAAGCTGAAACACAGAGAAAGATTACAGCCAATTTGACTCTGCCATGTGAAAGGACTGCAGGAAGACAGAGAAACCCCAAGAGGATGAGAAAGAGGCGAGAGGATGGAGTCAGTGGAGCAGGCCCAAAGCAAGAAGAAAGGAGAGATGAGCCATGTGCCTGACTGCCCATACTTGAGTTCAGGGAGAAAGCAGAGATCGGCTGCTTTCATCCAAATGTTGATTTCATGTGTTATTCCCTCTGACACTTTGCAGAAGTTAATGCAAATGTTCTCTGGAGGAATGCATTTTAAACCCAAGATTTATAAACTCCTAATCAAAAACTAATAAACATGCAAAGATATAACTCACCATATGTCAGAGCAACTTTGGACCTACAAAACTAAATAGGTATTATAATTTTCTAATAATACAAATGACATTTCAAAAATAAAAGTTAAAATAAAAATATTGGTTAGAGAGACTATTGAAATTGAACATAAATTTTAAAAAGAAGAGAAATAGAATAATTGAAATTCACTTAATAAAAGGGTTAAACAACCAATTATACACAGCTGAAGTGAAAATTATTAAATTGGAATATAGGTCTGAAGAAATTACCAAAATTGCAAAAGGGAAGGAGACAAGGAGATGGAAAATATATAAATAGTTAAGAGACATGAAGTAAGAAAAGTTGCCACATTCATCTAATTGAACTTTCTAAAGGGGAAAATGGAGAGGAGAGAGCATGTTCTCAAAGATATAATGGTTGAGAAATTTTCAGAACTGATTAAAGCACACATCATCAGATTATGAAATCCAATGAGTCCAAAGTTACAGCATGGAATTACAGAATTTTGGAGTGAAAGAGAATATTTTAAAAGCAGTCAGAGAGGAAAGACTATTTCACCAACAAGTCTGAGACCTGATTTATTAACAAATATCTTCCAGTAAGAAGAGAAAGATTTTTGTCAACTAAGAATTTTATATCCAGCAAAAACATCTTTTAATATTTAGGATGAAAGAAAGATATTTTCAGACAAAAACTGGAAATATCATGACCAACAAATCCTCACCTAAGGAAGTTCTAAAAGATGTATATTTTAAGGGTAAGGAAAATTATCAAAGGAAGAACTAAATTGCAAGAAAGAAATGATAAACAAAGAAAATAAACATATAGTACTTTTAAAACCTATTGATACAATAACAATAAGGAAATTTCCAGTTGAAGCTAAAATATTGTACCACAATAGAAAACACTTGAAGGGAAATGATGAAGTATCTATAAGTCCCTTATATCACTTGGGATTAGAATGTCTTTATTAAATAGCTTTAAATTAAATGTGCATATTAAAATTTCTAGGATGATCACTAAAGCCACAGAAATAAAATATGTAACTTCCAAACTAGAAAAGAGGGACAAACAAAATAAAGGTAAATTCTAAATCAACCCAAAGGGAGACATTAAAAAAAGAGAGAGAAAGAAAAATACACATAACAAAAGCTGGACAAGTCTATAGCACAAAATATAAAAGAAATTACAGGAATCAATAATCATAATGTAATTTACTAAACTCTTCAGTTAAAAAGCATAAATTATCAGCGTGGATTAAAAAGAATCCAGCAACATGGATTCTGTAGATAACTACACAAAACAGAAAAACTGAGAGTAAAAAAAAGGGGGGGAAATCTATGCAAAGCAAATAGCAACCAAAAGAAAGATGATGTGGCTATATTAAATACTAGATAAAATGCTGTTTAGTATAAACGCTTACTGAAAAGAAGAGATCTGCCTTATCTTCATAAAATACTCAAATCACCCACAAGAAATGAGAGTTAGGTGGCAGACTTGGCCCAGTGGATAGGGTGTCCGTCTAGCACATGGGAGGTCCATGCTTCAAACCCCGGACCTCCTTGACCCATGTGCAGCTGGCCCATGCGCAGTGCTGATGCGCGCAAGGAGTGCCGTGCCACGCAGGGGTGTCCCCTGCAGGGGTGTCCCCCGCGTAGGGGAGCCCCACACCCAAGGAGTGGACCCCATAAGGAGAGCCTCCCAGCATGAAAGAAAGTTCAGCCTGCCCAGGAATGACACCACACACACGGAGAGCTGACACAACAAGATGACGCAACAAAAAGAAATACAGATTCCCGTGCCACTGACAACGACAGAAGTGGACGAAGAAGATGCAGCAAATAGACACAGAGAACAGACAACCAGGGTGGGGGTGGGGGGGGAGGGGAGAGAAATAAAAAAAAAATAAATCTTTAATTAAAAAAAAAAGAAAAGGTGATTTCCCAGGGTCTTAACCATGTAAAAGAGAGAGAGAGAAAAAAAAGAAATGACAGTTATATTCTGTGTATACCTAATAGCACAGCCTAAAAATATGAAAAGCAAAATTGACAGAAATCCAATGAAAAAATGATAAATGTACTCCCATAGTAGAGAATCTAAATAAAACAGTTTTGGGGAAATAATTTATGAAACATATGAAAAGTCATAAAGAGGCAAAATATTTGAACAGCATCTTTAATAAACTTGACCTAATGGGAAATTATAAAACACTTCATGCAGATACTCAAACCCACATGGAGCATCTATGAAAATTAACCACACTGTTAGACATAAAGCAAGTCTCAAATCATCTTGAAGCATATATATAATATGAAGTACATTCTCTGATCATGAATAATTGAGTGAGAAATCAATTACAGAAATCTATTTTTTAATATATTTGAAGATTAAAATAAAGTAAATAGTCAAAGTACACATTTTATTACTGAGACATAGTTTGAAGAACAGAATCCCCTGCATTCAGATTGTTGGATCTCAATTTCCACCTGAGTTTTAAGCCAATTGGTGATGCATATAAAGCAAATGGAGATAAATTATCATTTTATTGCAGATAAAGTTGTGTAGAGAATGTGGCTTGGAGTGTGACCAAACAGACTTACTTACGTGTTCCTCTGAACTACATTTATTAGACAAAATTACCCTCAGAACAAAGAAAACTTTTTCCAAAAAGTGTTTGTACCATTTTATGTTTCCCCCATCATGTCTGAGGGTTCTAGCTGTTTCACATACTTGTCAACATTTGGTATCATCAGTCCTTTTTTATTTTAGCCATTCTGGTACATGTACAGCTTTGTCTATCTAATTGTGTTTTGAACATGTGTTTCCTTGATGAGCAACCTTTATCATTCTTTTCTGTGATTATTGACCATTGCATGTCTTCTTTTGTGTAGAATCTGTTAAAACATTTAACAAGTTGTGTCTTTTTAAAGTTGTAATAATACCAATCCTTTGTAGAACATGTTTTACAACTATTTTCTCCCAATTTCCATCTTGCCTTTTCATTTTTTAATTGTTTCTGTCTTTAATTTTGACTGTTTAATTTATTAATTTTCCCTTTTATGGTTATTGCCTTCTATGCCCTAAGACATCTTGCCGATCCCCAAGTCATGAAATTCTGAAAAGCGCAACAAAATGAGTAAACCTTGAAGACATCATGTTGAATAAATAAGCCAGACACATGAGAACAAATATTGTAAGATCTTACTAATTTAAAACAGTTACAATAAGCAAACTCATAAAGTCAGAATCTAGGATATACTTTACCAGGGGATAGGGTAAGGATAGGGAATAAAAACTGAGGTTTAAATTGTATAGTATTGCTACTTAAAATAATGGAAATGTTTTGGTAATGAATGGACTTGATAGTAGCACAACATGTGAATGCAATTAACAACCCTGAAAGATATCTGAATGTGATTAAGAAGGGAAATATTAAATTGTGTACATGGTAATAGAACAAAAAAATTAAAAATCTATGGAACTACACTACACAGTGAATCCTAAGTTAAACTATGACTTTAATAGTACAATTATAAAGCTGTGCTATCATCAATTTTAGCAAATATTGCACACCAATTCAGGATATTGGTCATGGAGTGGTATTGGGAACCTGTATTTTATGCATGATTTTTCTTTAAAACCACAACTTCTCTAAAAAAAACAAGTGGTTTAGAAATTTGGCCTCAGCCACTGGTAGGATGAAAAACAAATGTAAATTGAGAAATTTGAATGCCATTCCTCAGAATCTTTATATATTCAGTGCTAAGGTATTTACATAGAATAGAATTAACTTTTTCCTGGATGCTCTAGCCCCAGTCCAGGATGGGTCCAATACTCCAGGAAGGAAAACAGTGATAATGGTTAGGTTCCAGTGTCAACATGGCCAGATAATGGTGCCCAGTTTTTGGTCAAGCAAGCACTTTGAGGACATTTCATGGACTTAAAACATCTGTAAGTTGATTGCATCTGTGGCTAATTACATAGACAATCAACTGAGGAGATTTCCTTCAGCAATGAGAGACATATTAACCAATGAGTCAAAGGCCTTAAAAGGTGATATGATTTCAGCAGACAGAGAGAGAATTTCCATGTCTACTTCAGACAGCTGACTTCCGGAATTCATCAAGGATCTTCATCAGAGTTCCTGGCTTGTAGCCTGCCCTGCAGAATTTGGCCTCATGCATCCCTACGGTCACATGAGACAATTGTATAAACTCTCATAATATCTATTGGTATCTCCTGTTGGTTCTGTTTCCCTAGAGAATTCTGACTAATACAACAGTGCAACCAGTAGATGGCTTGGATTGCTCTGCACCATTATCCAGGGTTCTGGGAGGTGAGATTTATCTCTTATTCGTCTAGGGATTCTGCTTTCTTAGGCTTTTTCCCAGGGTTATGCTTGAGAAGACCAGGTAAGATGAGGAGGCTCTGTTGTATCCTGCCCTATTATTTAGCACTGACTCCAATCAAAGTCCATTGTAGAAAACCCAGATGCTCTCTCAAAAAAAGGTAAAGTTAGCACATTAACTATGATGTTTTCCTTCATAATGCCATTTTATCTACACAACAAACACCTCCATGACTCCTCAGATTTTCCCCAATGTTGAGTATTGATATCAAGTATGGACCTTTCTTTAAGTATTATTTATTTCCTGCACATGTGATTTTCTGTATTCAAATTTGTTCTTCAAATGGGGCAACCAGGCATAAAGTATGAATACGCTTGCTTTGATTAAGACTTTAAGCCTTAATGGGACCCACAAAATTCTTGGCTGCCTTTGCTCTTGGGATTATAAGAGTGGATACTATTTCATGTTTCTGCTGGTTTCCTTTTCTATATAACTGTCTCTTTCTCCCTCCCCAACCCCCTCTATCTCATTTGCCTTTGGAGTATACTCTCCCTAGAACTGTTGGTGTTGTAGACTTCAACCAATGACTGATTTGCTTCCTAGTATGTTGAGAACAGTGAAGCCTGTCATTAACTGCAGTCTTCACAGATTTAAAAAATCATCAGTACAAATGAAGTGGAGGAAGTTGGGCGGTAGAAGATATTCATTACTGGCTGGGCAAAGTTATAGACTGACTAGAGAGGGGAAAAAATATATAGGGAGGGTGGATAATTGCAGAATGTTTGGGTTCTAGGATGAAAAGCAGAGAACATCTGTCTGGAAGAGTAAATCAACACCTATTTTTACTTCAACCTAGGCACCTACCTAAATTAACATGGACCAAATACTTGTTTCAATGTTTTCCATTTATGACTTTAAAGATACATTCAAGTGTACAAGGTGGAAGAAACTTCACAATCTTTATCCATTCTGCTCTCACATCAGGTCATGAACCAAGCTGACAAAGTAGAGCATCCGTGAGTGGTAATATGGAAATTGCCCTACCAACCTAACTGCTTGATGAAACCATAATTTCAGGGATCTCATTCAAGGCAAGAGGACTCAGTTTTCCCAGGTTTATATCAGTACCCTTAAATCATTAGTTCTGAGTAATTAGGAGATGTTATCAGCTGTTCTTACTAATTAAGTTAATTTTTTTCCACGAAAATTCTTGAAGCAACCACAAAGGATAAATATTAGCTTTTGTTCATAAATTTATATTTCTACAAATGCACTTTTCCTACCCCTAGTTCTTAGTAATTAATTTTATATGTTTACATTTGAATGCTACTTTTTACATAATTAAATTGCTTTCAAGAAAGATACACAATAGTTAAATTGGTAAATTATTAAGAGTCATTAGGTTTTCTAATGACTAATAGAGCTTCCCTGGTAGAATAAGTTTGGAATTTTATTTATTTATTTTTCTTTAAGATTTATTTATTTATTTTTCTCTCCCCTTTCCCCCCACCGCGGTTGTCTGTTCTCTGTGTCTATTTGCTGTGTCTTCTTTGTCTACTTCTGTTGTTGTCAGCTGCACGGGAATCTGTGTTTCTTTTTGTTGCGTCATCTTCTTGTGTCAGCTCTCCATGTGTGCGGCACCATTCCTGGGCAGGCTGCACTTCATTTTGCGCTGGGCGGCTCCCCTTGTGGGGTGCACTCTTTGCGCGTGGGGCTCCTCTACGCAGGGGACACCCCTCCGTATCACGGCACTCCTTGCGGGCATCAGCACTGCTCACGGGCCAGCTCCACACGGGTCAAGGAGGCCCGAGGTTTGAACCATGGACCTCCCATGTGGTAGACGGACACCCTAACCACTGGGCCAAGTCCACCGCCAAGTTTGGAATTTTAAATGTTCTGTTATAATTAGATATTTAGCTTCTTGATTATAAAGAGAAGTTTTTAATGTTATTTTTTAAAAGCCTATAAATTATGAGCACTGTCTAATCCAAATTCTCAAATTCTTTGCCAAATAAGTCTTAACATAGAGTATTAAATAGTATAAAAAAGGAAAATAATGGGTGGCATTTAGTGTGCCAAATTTTTAAAATTTGATTGCTGATTTAAATCATTTAGTTTTAACAGTAATGTTTTGTGTAGTAATCAAATATCTACATATACCCACAATAAACTAATGTGTGTTAAAATGGAAGAGAAAAAGATGGCTAATAGGTGTGGAAAATGGCAGTTCTGGTTTCCCATTTCTAGTGAGACTAACATAACTGTTTACAAACCACAGTCAAAGAATCAATGAAAATATTACTGTGATTAATTTTGTTCTTCTAAATCTTTTTTGACCTTGTTGCAGGAATTTTAGGACTTACAGCCAAGTAGGGTATTAAAAAATAAAACAAATAAAAAATAAAACCTTTTTTTCTCATTCCTTATTGAATTTTTTACAAAAGCAAATATTTTGCTTTCAGGTAGGATGTAATAGGTTGTGGCAGGTCATACTTCTCACTGCAACAACTAGAAAAGTTGGACGAATTTGGCAAATCATAATTTTGAAGGCAGCAAAGGATGTAGAAGCAATGAGGACCAGAAGAACTAAAATTCCAGAGAGGGGAAATCCTTCCAAATTGAGGTGACAGCCAGTAGACATTTTTTTCTAAAGACATATACTAAATCTGGGCAAAATCTGAGATTTGGAATTGGCACTACTGCTCTTGTGGGGAGGAAGGGGGATTAGAAGAAGAAAAAGAACAAAAGCAAAACTCAGTCATTGCACTGAGCACAAGCAGTAAGTTGGACACTTGAGGAACCACAAACTCATGCTCTGGGTATTTGCTCTGCCCCATCAGTTCTGAATCATCACCGATGACGAGGAGACTAAGCCAAAACCTGCTCAGATGTAGAGGGAAATCTGCAAACTTGCTGTACTTAGAAATCAAAAGGCATCCAGAGGGAGGAACATGTGGTAACTGTGTCAGTTATTTAAAGGTATTAAACTAAAACCCTCAAAACTTAAATCAACAACCATATTTATTTAGCATTTTTTTGTGGGTAGGCAATTTGGGCTGCATATGCAATGGCAAACCTCTTTCCTGGTGTCCCAGGTAATATTTACATGTTTATGTATCACAAATGTAATTTTGTTGACATTGAACAGTATGAAATCAAGAAAACTTAAAAATAAAAGGCAACTTTTTTTATCATTTGGTCTAATACCCTCATTTTAAGTATGAAGAAATAGTAGCAAAGTAAGATTAAAATTTGCTGAGAGTCCTGTAACTTAACAAGTTTGAAGCTCCTGCATCACTTTGATTCCTTTGACCATTTTTTCTGGACCAAATCTGAGATGATAAGAATCTGCCTACCCTGAATTTGTCAAATCTTTCAATTCCTGTCATCACCATATTCATGTTTCTTTATATATAAATAATATATAATAGCCTATCCTCCTTTATATATATGTATGAATAGACACACATATACGTAAGTGCATATGTATATATAATTTTATTTAATCAAATTGTTGCCAAATATGAAAATGCCCTGTTTTAAATAAACTATCATTTAATGTCCTTTTTTAGTAAAGAACAGTTTTATTTGCAACAATGGGGAGAATCAAACATTATAAAAAATATTAAGTATTTTCTTGCTTCCATTCAAAATGTTAATGAATCATAATTATCACAGTCAAATTGAACTTGTACATGGTTAACTATCCATAGTTTTTGGACAAATATAATTAATCTATTAGCTATTAGAATTTCTTTCCTGAAAAGTTTACTGTGGTAAAATGGCTACATGTGCACTAAAGGAAAAAAAATGAATGTGTTCACATAAATGTGGTACAAGCTGTGAACTGAAATGTTTGTTGACCAGACTCAAAATTCTCTGAATTCCATTTCTGATTTTGGAATTGGGAGACTCCACCTCCACATATTCTGACTCAGAAAGCAATAGCCATAAAATTCAATAAAAGTAAACTGATAATGCAACTGGAAAATGACCTTGAATTGAAGGCTCGATGCGGATCAGTAGAATATCCCTGTCTACATAGAATAATATGACTTTAAAATGCTGTTTGACCTAATGTAAGGGGGAAATAGAAAGGAGAAATGAGTTTATATGGCTATGAGTCTCTAAAAAAAAAGAGTCTGGAGGTTGTCAGAAGGATTGCCCTTATGCACAACTGAGCAGAGTCTAAGAGACAGATAAAGTAGATACAATCCCCAGGTATTGGTTCCTTTGAGGGCTAAAGGGACCCACGGGTTCTATGGTCATGGCAGATAGGGTTCACTGCCATGTCAGATGGCCCTTCTTTGGAGTTGGTGTTTCTGCGTGATGAAACTGGACCCAGAGGGGATCTCTTTTCATAAGACTATCATGCTACTTTACTGGAATTGTAGTTGGTATTGGGGTTTAAGATATATTTAGGGGATTGAATCTTTTTACTGACAATATGATAGCCAGGCCCTGAGCCTCAACAGACTCCAGCTCCTACAATCTGATTTATTGGACTCACCTCACTCAGCTAAGATGGAGTTGAAGAAGGACAACCACCACACCATGGAGCTTAGAGTGCCTACAACTGAAAGCAGGAGGATTGCATCCAGTAACCATGTGGAATCTGAGCCTCCTCTTGACATAGAGGTGCAACGGACACAACCAATCCAAGGTCCACAGAGAAAAGGTGGCATTGGAGTGGGAAAAGTGGACATGGTGGCTGATGGGTATGGGGAATGGCAGGAAGAGATGAGATGTGGAGGCGCCTTTGGGACTTGGAGTTGCCCTGGATGGTGCTTCAGGAGCAATCACCGGACATTGTAAATCCTCCGAGGGCTCACTGGATGGAATGGGGGAGACTGTGGGCCATGATGTGGACCAATGACCATGAGGTGCAGAGATACCCAGAGATGTACTTATCAAATGCAATGGATGTGTCATGATGATGGGAGTGAGTGTTGCTGGGGGGGGAGGGGTGCGGTGGGGGTGGTGGGGTTGAATGAGACCTCATATTTTTTTAATGTAATATTTTTACAAAATCAATTAAAAAAAATTAAAATTAAAAAAAAAAAAAGTAAATGTTTGACTCATATGATATCAGCCTGGGGCTTCACCAGGTGTCCCATGTGATTCTGATGCAGCTGTGTGCTTTGAGAGTACATTAGTCTTGTGACTGTCATTTAAAATGTTTGTTCAGTTGAATGTAAAGGATTCCAATGATAACACTTTCTTTCTGTAATTGGTGGTCTTAACGATGAGCTCAAATAGTTACATTTGAAAATTTTAAATTAATCACTTATATTTTAAGTACTGTGACCCAGGCATGGGCATGATTAGGAAGGTCTACAAAATAAAACCATTTTCTAAGGGAGCTCAAAGCCTTAGAAAAGAGTACGGGAGAAAGTCAAGTAGATAATGATGTCAATGCCAAAATACATATGCTACAGGAAAAAAATTTCATGATATTATGCAAATAATATACTAACAACAAAAATAAGGGGAAGTGATGTGACTCATGTTTTAAGGCCTCCACCTACCATATAAGAGGATCCAGGTTTGATCTCTGGGGCCTCCTAGTGAAAAAGAAGAGAAAGTGTGCCTGCACAGTGAACCAGTGCCTACATGGCCAGTCAAGTGCCTGCACGGTGAGCTAAGTGCCCACGTGGGTGCCTGCACAGTGAGCCAAGTGCTCATGTGGTGAGCTGAGTGCCTGTGTGGTAAGGTGAGTGCCGTGTGAGTGCCCACATGGTGAACCAGTGCCTGCATGGCAAACCAAGTGCCCATGCAGCAAACTGAGTGCCCATGCGGTGAGCTAGTGCCTATACAAGTGAGTCATGCAGCAAGATGATGGTGCAACAAAAGAGAGATGAAGGGGAGAGTCAAGGTGAAGCACAGCAGAGACCAGGAACTGAGATGGCACAATTGACAGGGAACCTCTCTCTATATCAGAGGTCCCTAGGATCGAATCCCAGTAAATCCTAAAGGAGAAAGACAAGAAGAAAAGACAAAAAGAGGAATAGATACAGAAGATCACACAGTGAATGGACACAGCAAAAACAGCAGAGTGGGGGAGGGGGAGGGGAAGAAAAAAAAAGAACATGCTAAACTCTGTCCATATTGTGCAGTGGGGAATCCAAATGAGATGGTGGCTATGGAAGTGTTAAGTATAAGTTCACTGAGAAGGTAAATTTCTTCTTTACTAATCACAATCCTTCAAGAGAAAGATAGTGTTCTTTTTCTGGTCATGGTGCTTTATCACCATCATTACCAATGAATTTTACTTATATATATATAAATACGGATGGATGGATGGATTTATACTAAGGAAATAACATCATTTAGGGAACTTAAGTACATGATAGACTTTATTCATCTTGGAAAGACTATTTTATTGGAATCTTATAAAAATGCCAAGATATCCACAATTGATTTTTGACAAATGCACCACTTAAATATAGTGGAGTAAAGAAAAGTATTCAAAAATATTGCTGGAATAACTGAATATCCATATGGAAAAAAGTGATCCTCATCCCCTACTTCATCCTGTATACAAGAGTCAATTAGAGGTGGACCAGAGACCTAACAAATTAAATCTAAAACTAAAAACCTTCTAGACAAAATACAAGAAAATATCTATATTCTATCTGTTTCATGACTAATTTTCCATTTTACATATATACCACACTTTGTTTATCCATTCATCAGTTGATGGACACAAGAGTTGCTTCAATCATTTGACAAGTGTAAATAATACCACCATGAACATTGATATGTAAATACCTGTTCATAAGTCCTTTTTATCAATTCTTTGGGTATATAACATGAAGTGGTATTGCTGGGTCATATGCTAATTCTATAGTTATTTTCTGAGGAATTGACAAACAATCTTCCACAGCACCTGTACCAATTTACATTCCTACCAAGAATGAATGAATGTTCCTATTTCTCAACATACTCTCCAACCATGGTAGTTTGACTCTTTTTTGGACCCCAGAAAATTATGTTCTTAAATTGGTCCATTCTTATGGGTGTTAACCTATTGGGAACCTTTCATTAGATTAGTTTCAGTTAAAGGACATTTGATTAGATTGATTCATTAGGTGTATCCAGGGTGGGTCTTAATCCTCATGCTGGAGTCCTTTGTAGACTGAAATCAGCAGAGCTGCAGAAACAGAGAGAAACCCCCAGAGGTTGAGACAGAAGACCCCAAGAGCCACAATCAATGGGACCCAGAAGCTGAGAGGAATCCACTGAAGCCAGAAGCTGAAAGTAACAAGGCCTGGAGGAGAAGAGAGAGACAAGCAGATGCCACAGTGTTCCTCACTGTGTGCCTTACTATATTAGAGAAGAATCCATGATCACCAGCAGTTGGTCTTTGGGGAGAAAAGCAGCACTGGTTGAAGCACTGATTTGGACATTTTCACAGCCTCAGAACTAAAAGCATATAGGTTAATAAATGCTCATTGTAAAAGCCACTCCATTTCTGGCATATTTCCTTGGCAGCCTTTTACAAACTAAAGAACAAACACTTGTAAATTTCCATTGCTTTTAAACAATAGCCATTCTAATCCATGGGAAATGATATCTCATTGTGGTTTTGATTTGTACTTCCCTAATGGCTAGTGATGTTGCACAGCTTTTAATACGTGGTCTTATGTATACCTTCTTTAGAGAAATGTCTATTCAAGCCTTTCATTCATTTTAATTAGGTGGTGTGGCAGTTTGATATTACTTATGAATTCCAAAAAAAAGAGATATTGATTATGTTTGTAAACTGGTCTGTTCCTTTGGACATGATACCTTTGGTTGATTTAAAGTCAAAGGCTTTACATTTATTTGATTAAAGCAAGATTAGGACTTTGATTCTACCACGTCATTAGGGCATGCAAAGTTGAGTCTCTGCCCCCTTGGTGAGCTATATAAATGGACACTCAATCAAAGAGACAAAAGAAGATATGTGAGAAAAGAGAGAGAGTTCCATAACCATGGAAGAGGACTTTGATCCCTTGGCCCTGGGGAGAGATGAGTCATTTTGCCTGATAGTTTGCAGCTGAAGAGAATAGAGCAGTTGAAACCTATACCAGGCTACAGCTTTGATCAGAAGGAGCTTGGTCCACAGAACCTTAAGAGGAAAGAGGAAGGCTGAACTCTCCCAGATATCACCCACCATCTTGCTTTAGCATGTAGCAACTGATTTTGTGTGAGAAAGTACCTTGTATGGTACCTTGAGTTGGGCTCTTTATGACCTTGTAAATGTAAACTTTCACCCCAAATAAATATCCTTTCTAAAAGCCAACAGATTTCTGGTACATTGCATCTGCACCCCTTTGGCTGACTAATACAGGTAGTTTGCCTTTTTCTTATTGAGTTGAAGATTTTATATATTCTGGATATTAAACACTTATCAGATATGTAGTTTCCAAATATTTTCTTCTAGGGTGTAGATTTTCATTTTACTTATCATGATAAAGACTTTTTGACGAGATTGCATTTATCTATTCTGTTTCTCTTTTGTTGTTTGTGCTCAGAGTTTAAAGTATAAGAAACCATTGCCTAATACAGGGTATGGAGATGCTTCCCTACGTTTTCCTCTAGAAGTCTAATAGTTCTGTATCTTATACTTAAGTCTTTGATACATTTTGAGGTGTTTGTATATAGTGTGAGATAAGGGTTCCCTTTCATTATTTTGCATGAGGAGATCCAGTTTTCCCAGCACCATTTGTTGAAGAGACTATTCTTTCACATTTGAGTGGTCTTTGCCCCCTTGTAAAAATCAGATGGCAATGAATGTGAGGACTGGTTTATGAACTTCCAATTTGATTCCATTGGCCTATATGTCTGTCCCTGTGCTGATAGCTTGATGTTTTCATTACTGTGGCTTTGCAATAATTTTGAAAATTGGAAAGCATGAGTCCTCCAGCTTCATTCTTCTTTTTCACGATGGCTTTGGCTATTAGGGGCCCCTGACCCTTCCATATAAATATTTTGATTGACTTTTACAATTCTGCAAAGAAGGTTGTTGGAAATTTTATTGGGCTTGCATTTCTTTGAGTAGAATTGACATCTTAACAATATTAGTCTTACAATCCATGTACACAGAATGTCCTTCCTTGTATTTACATCTTTTAAAATTTCTTTCAGAAATGTTTTGTAGTTTTCCGTATGCAAGTCTTTTACATCCTTGGTTAAATTTATTCCTAGATATTTGATTATTTTTGTTGCAATGAAAAATGGAATTTTTCTCCTGATGTCTTCTTCTAATTTTCATTACTAGTGTATAGAAACACAAGTGCTTTGGGGTATTGGTCTTGAACATTGCCTCTTCACCGAAATCAGAATTTCATGACTTCAGGGTTTTCTGTATATAGGATGAGGTCACCTGCAAATAGGGAAAGTTTTACTTTTTCTTTTCCAATTTGTATGCCTTTTATTTCTTTTTCTTGCCTAACTGCTTTGAATAGAACTTGCAGTACAATATTGAATAAAAGTGGTGACAGTGGGCATCCTTCTACTAGTAATGCATGTTTTAGTTTGCTAAAAGCTGCTGGGAGCAATACACTAGAAATACGTTGGCTTTTATAATGGGAATTTGTTAGGTTAAAAGCTTCCAGTTCTGAGGCTGTGAAAATGTCCAAATCAAGGCATCATCAGAGATACTGTCTCACCGAAGTCCGGCTGCTAGTGATTCTGGTCTCCATCCCATTGGCAAGGCACATAGAGGCATCTGCTTCCCTTCTGGATCTCATTGCTTCAGTTTGTGGCTGCTCTGTTTGTGGCTTCCTCTCTCCCGGGTTCCTCACTGAGCTTCTGGTTTCCTTCTTTCTATCTCTGTGTTGTTTTTCTCTATGTTTCTCTGTGTTTGCACTTTTTCTCCTTCCTGTTTATAAAGGACTCCAGCAAGAGGACCAAGACACACCCTGGGTCACACCTGACAGAAGTAATCCAATCAAAGACCCCCAACCAAATATAATCCAATAAAAGGATCTGACACCCTCAAAAATATATTAGTCAAGAAAATGATCTATCCTGGGATCCACAAAAAGTTTCAAACTGTCACAATGCAAAACTTTTTATTTCTCCCTTTCATCTGTTAGGATTTGCTTAAAATATTTTGGGGTTCTGCTGTTAGGTGCATATATATTTATAATTGTTATGTCTTCTGGTTGAATTAATCCTTTTATCAGTATATAATGACCATCTTTTCCCCTTGTAATGTTTTTTTTTTTATTAATTTACAGTCTCTGTTGGTAACTATTGCATGGCAAATTTTTTTTCATTCTTTCACTTTCAACTTACTTATACCTTTGTATTTAAGGTGAGTCTCTTGTAGAAAGAATATAATTGGGTCATGTTGTTTTATACATTCTGCCAATCTTTGCCTTTTCACTTGAGTGACCTTGTGGAGAGAGGCAAGCCTAGAGAGCCTCCTAGTCTACAGTTGATCTTCTGGAGAAACCAGAGGAGCTGAGCTCAGAGGAACCCAGGAAGCCTGAACCCTGGCAGACATCAGCAGCCATCTTGCTCCAACATGTGGAAATAGACTTTGGTGAGGGAAGTAACTTATGCTTTATGGCCTGGTAACTGTAAGCTCCTACCCCAAATAAATACCCTTTATAAAAACCAACCAATTTCTGGTATTTTGCATCAGCACCCCTTTGGCTGACTACTACAGTGTCTCTGAGCTTCTTGTATGTGCATATTCATGTGTTTTGCTAAGTTTGAGAAGTTTTGTATTACTTGTTAAAATATTCTTTCTACCCCCTTTTCTCTTTTTCTTCCTTCTAACACTCCCATAATTCATATTTTGCTGTTCTTGATGTTGTCACAGATGTATCTTAGGCTATTCTTTCTTTTTAAAACTACTTTTTTCTTTCTGGTTCTCAGCCTGACTCATTTCATTTATCTTGTCTTCAAGTTCACTGATTCTTTTGTCAGCTCAAATCTGCTGTTGCAACTGTCCTGGGAATTTTTCTTTTTAGTTATTGTGGTTTTCAACTGTAGTATTTCTGTTTGATTCCTTTTTAAAATTTCTATATCTTTATTGAGATTTTAATACTGTTCATTCATTATTTTCCCAATATCCTTCAGTTCTTTCTCTGTATTTTACTTAATCTCTTTGAGGAAACTGAAGATAATTTTTAAAAAAGTCTTCATCCGGTATATCCACTCTCTTGTCTTCTTCACTGATGTTTTCTGAATTTTTATCCTCTTCCTTTGGATGGGCTGCCATTTCCCATCTTTTGTTGCATACTGTACATTTTAATATTTTTAACTGTTAACTCTGGGATTTATTTCCTGAGATGTCTGTTTCTTGAGATTATATCTTAAGAAATTATATCTTAATCTCACCATATCGAGCTGGTGATAAGATAGAGACTTCCTGGTGTCACAAAAACCAAGAAAATCTAAGCAAAAAAATATTTTCACCATCTTTGCAATTGACCTTGCATCAGCTGATACTCTCAGAGTTCAGCCCTTTTATCAGGAAGCTCATCCAAAGGTGAATGCAAAATGCAGAATCCTTCCTGTCTTATCTGGGTCTGCATCTTCTCATGGATTTGTGCTTGTTAGTGGCCTTAGGAATTCCCCAGTTTACAGGAGTTTGAATGCTCTTTCTACTTCCCAGAAAACAGACTATGTCTCTCTCCCAGATGTTCCACTGTAGGACATACCGCAGGTGAGCCATAGTCCCAGTCCACCTGCTTCATTGTTGTTTACACAGTTTTTATTGTCTCAACATGTTTTTTCCTGGACTGCAAATTCTGGGAGGGGGGGGGCATAGCTGAGAAGAGTTTCCCAAGTCAGACTTTTCCAGCTGGAATAATGCCAGAGACCCAAAAAAGGAGTGCTAGCTGGCTCCCAATTGTCCTGGGGAAGGGGCAAGAGAACGACCAGGAAAGGCACCAGGAACTGTTTCATGGCTTCCCAAAGCTGTATATTCTTGACTTGGCACTTGCCCAGTAAATGGAGTGCCTCAACTGTCCTCTGCAGCTCTGAGAAAGTGCATCATCTTTAAGTCTTTGCTGCCTTTGTCCAGGGTAGTTTGGAGCAATGGCTACCCTCAGAGCTGGTCCCCCAGTGTTCTAGACTAGATAACCAATACCAGTGATCAGTGATTTGACTGAACCCCTCCCCATCTTGGGGAACTGGATTTTATATTCCTTTCTGGCACCAGTAAGCTACTCCAGGGGCCAAAACCACTGTTGTCCGCTTCAAAAGTGGGGAGTAGGCACTGGTATCTGCTATGTGGAGAGAGCAATTTGTTGGTATTTACCATAATTTACTGGCCTCTTCCTCCCATTCTCTCAATACTGTATAGCTGATTCAGATAGTTCTTGCCTGCTTAATAGTTGTTTTGATTGGAGGGACTGATTCTTACTCCAGTATCTTTCCAAATTCCCCTAAACCATTTACTTCTGCTAGTCTCCTGTGCCAGTGCCTTAAGAAGCAAGCCACAGGATAGGAGTTTAATATTTTCTTGTTTTTTTGTGTGTGTAGGTCTCCACCCACTGAGATAACATCCTGTGACAACTTCATATTCCATAGAAGCATGTCCCAGGTGTTCCCTTTCCCATATATCCCCACACCCCTGACACCCAGCACCAGTAACTCTTCCCCTACAGTGTTTGCTAAAAGAACATTCCCACCATTGTAGTTTTAACCACAGACCTACAAATTCCCTGAGTTCACCTGTTCCTTCCTCCAGCCCTCTCCCCAGTTCCAAAGATAGTCCAACCCAACTCCCCCACACCCTGCTTATCCTCACTTTCCATCAACCCCATTCATAATCCCTGTACCACTATCACCCCCATTTACTGCCAAATCACCTCCTATCAGGAGAAAGAAATTTGAAAAACTGCTTCGTTCTCAAATAGAAGGGTAACAGTTTCTCAAGAATATAGGCAATGCCTAATAAAAGAAGACAGACCAATATGTCAAGCCCTCAATATTAATTCATGTAACTATGAACTTTATTCTTCAAAAATTTGCAACTTAGTAGGTTACCATGGGTTCCAAGTTAAGGGGAACTGAAGAATGGATGGAGCATGGGGCATTTTTAGGGCATTTGAATTGTTCTGCATGATCATACAATGATGGATATAGGTCATTATTCATTTTGTTAGAACCCATAAAAGTGTAATGTACAGAATGTAAATGATAATGTAAACCATTGACCATGGTTATGGGTAATGCTTCAGTATTTGTACATCAATTGTAACAAATATGCCATACTCATGTAAGATGTTAATAGCAGAAAATGTGAAAAGGGGAGGGAGTGGGTTATGTGGAAATCCCTTATATTTTCTATGTGAATTTTCTGTTACCTAAAACTTCTTTGAAAATAAAGTGAAAAAGCAAGACCCTGGGGGAAAATAGGGAAGAAATTGTCACTGAACATAAAAGATAACAGATCTTTTGGTGACAAAAGACTCAAGGGGAAACTTTTTTTCAATTTATTCTTCATTCATATTTTACTATTCATTTATTTATTTATTGACTTTGTTTTGGGAGAGGTTTTGGATTAAAGAAGATTTGCATCTGTGGCAGCTGAAGATAACTGGTGTGGGCTGTCACTTGTGGGCAGATGTGTAGGGAGGGTTGTGCCTGGGGTTGTGTCATGGGTGTTGTCTCAATGGGTGGAGACCCACACAATAACTGAAAGAATATTGAATTCCCATCCTGGGGAATCCTGCTACATTCTGTACTAGAGTGGAAAGAATCCCTAGAGTACATGGCAATGCCTAGCAAAGGAGGACAGACCAATACTCCAGGACCTTGATATTGATGCTTATACTTATGAACCTTGCTCTTGTGACATTGAAACTTAACCTAGTAGTATATATTACCTAAGAGTTACCTCCTGAAAGCCTCTTTGTTGCTCAAATGTGGATTCTTTCTAAGCCAAACTCAGCATATAAATACACTACCTTCTCCCTGGCATAGGACATGACTCCTGGGGATGAGCCTCCCTGGCACTGAGGGATTATTCCCAAGTGCCAACTAGCAATGCATTTGGAAAATGACCTTGACTAAAAGGGGAAAATGGTAAATACAAATGAATTTTTATGGCTAAAAGATTTCAAAGTGAGTCGGGAGGTCATTCCAAAGGTTATGCTTATGTATGTCTCAGGAGGATCTCACTGAGTCCCGTAAAAAACACTGCCTTAAGCCAGGGGGACTCCTGAGGGCTCTAGAGACATATGGACAGTATAGACAGGGCAGACAACCCCAGGAATTCAACACCTTGTTGGTAGGAATATATGATAACCTACCCTCCAATATATCAGAGTTGGACTTTATAATTTTCTTACACATGGTTCTTTTTTTTTTTTTTTTTAAATTTTTTATTGACTTTGTAATAATATTACATTAAAAATATATGTGAGGTCCCATTCACCCCCCCCCAGCCCCCCTCTCCCCCCCCCCCCCCCCAACAACACTCGTTCCCATCATCATGACACATCCATTGGATTTGGTAAGTACATCTTTGGGCACCTCTGCACCTCATAGACAATGGTCCACATCATGGCCCATACTCTCCTCCATTCCATCCAGTGGGCCCTGTTACACATGGTTCTTATGCCCCTTTTATTTGAACCTTTAATTAGCAGTATACCAGTTAAAAATGTATTCCAGAGACTTAAATATTCCAGCTGTTCATATGCTGGTTGAGCCTTGAATCTCAACAAAGTTGCAACATCTACTCTCCAGTTCATAGGACTCACCCAGGACAACTAACAAAATGATGATGATGAATAACACCCATCCCAAAAAGACAGAGTGTATCTACAACTGCAAGCAAGGCACTTCCATCCATTTGCCCCAAGGGATCCATGCCACCTCTCAATCAGAAGCAGGGTGGGCATCACTATCCCCAAATCCTCAAGATTGAGGAATGAACAAACGTAAGGGGGGAATACAACTATGGACTAATATAGTCTTATTGTTATTTTAGCAATGGAAGATCTTGTAACATTGATATAAAGGCAGTGGTCACCAGAGGTTCTGAGGGGAGAGAAAGGGAAGAATAGGTGTAAAATGGGGCATTTTGGGGACATTGGAATTGTTTTGCATGACATTGCAATGACAGATATAGGCCATTATATATTTTGTCAAAACCTATAAAATTGTGCAATGCAAGGTGTATGTCATAATACAAACTATAGACCAGGGTTAGTAGCAATGCTTCAATATAGTTCATCAATTGTAACAAATGTACTACACTAATGAAAGATGTTGTTAATGGGGAAAAGTGAGGGAGAGAAGAGAATGGAGTATATGGGAATCCCCTATATATTTGATGTAACATTTATGTAATCTAAAGCTTCTTTTAAAATAAAATTAAAAAGATAAATAAATAAAAACCTTGGGGAAACAGACTTGACCCAATGGATAGGGCATCCGCCTACCACATGGGAGGTCCGTGGTTCAAACCCCTGACCTCCTTGACCTGTGTGTCTATTCCACAAGAGATAACACTACATATATGTAATCTCTTTTAAAAATGTGTTTATATATTACATTATTTTTAGGTATAGCTCAATCCTTCCCAGCAATACTGAAATCCGTTTATTACTTGATGCCTTTTTTTGATATCTTATTATCCTGAAAAATCAGTGTGGTAGGCTACTTTGTTCTTATAGTTTGTTTCTTCAAGGTTTCTCTCATTTGTAGGCTAAAGTAATTGGAAAGTACACTTTGACAACTTTAACAACTTTCCTGATACTGATTTGGGATTCAGTACATCACTGACCTATGACCCCCTTTTTAAATTGTCAAGTATTGTAAATTACAAAATACCCAATTAGTCCTAGAGTCAGTTATCTCTTTTTTTCCCTTCCCTCATTTCATTGTCAACTTGTGTATATACATATCCTTGTCAATTTATATACATTTATAAAGGTGTATATATATATATATACCTTTATTAGCTAGAAAAGTTCAGAGTTCAGAGCTTTCTCTTCTAGGCTTTATTTTCAGAAAAGGATGTGTACATGGGTGGCTTGAGTATGTAATTCACCTTCCTACACCTTGAGAACCTTATCTCCACACTTAGGAGAAGCTGCTTAAACATACCACATGCCACTTGAACTGTGACAGTGACATCTTCAAGTGGAACCAAAACCTCCTTTAATCATCACATATCCATTTGTCTCACTTCTCACCATTTCATTAATATTTCTCATTGAAATTCATGTGCTTTTCCTTACATGTAATAGACCTGAATTTTTAATACCTTAAATGCACACTTGATAAAACTAATGAAATGCCAAAATAAGAATGGGGATGCAAAATTTTTCTTGAATTTCAAATAAATTGCCAAAAGAAATGTTGTTACTCAACCCCCATATGCAAAGAGTGCTAATTTATTTAATGATGAGAGAGTGGAACACTACCATAGAATTAGTTGCTTAGAAACATTAATGCTATGATGAGACATTTTTAAAGCACTTTATTGAATAACTCCTGAACTCTAACCATTGTGCTTCAATTGCTGAGCATTTAATAATAGTCCATTTCTAGAAGTGGCTACAGCAGCATGGGGAGAACATTTAAAATACACTATTATCTGCCTAGTGTATTCAGAGTATTATGTTATTGTTCTATAGAGATTAGTACATTCTATGTGTTAATCAAGTCATTCACCCTCTGGATCCTTGCCTTTCTACCTTTTTTACCCCTTTACTCTATATTTGTTGCTTTTTGATAATTTTTCATCTACCCTTTACTCAGATACAGAAGAGCATGTGTTGCAGAATACAGACAATAGCTGCCTAAATGTTAATGCCTAAACTAGTGATGCCCTGTAGGAGTCCTTTATGTGGTCCAGATTCCATTGTGGAAATCCAAAAATTACTCCAGGTTCTTTTAGGAACTGGTGTCTCATTATTGTTGTTACTCACACTAGGAAAGCAGATACAATATTTACTTCTGACTTAAGCACATAATTTTCATATAAATTCACTAATTAGTAGAACCATCCTGGGTACCAGGATGTGTCAACCAGCAGTGATTGGTGAGAATGTAAAGATTTCAGTGGAAGAAGTACCTCAGTTGGCTTGTCCCACCGCTAATTCTCAAGGTTTCATTTGCTGTTTTCAAAGAAATTATGAAACTACCTAGCAAAGGTTAAAATGTGCCCTGGAGAAGTGGCTTTTTTGTGTTATCTATCCTCTCCTTTTCCAAATGGGAATTTCACACACTTACTCTATTCCTTCATCACCAACTAGTGTGTTGGGGGAACATAATTTGACTTTCAGTCAAAACATATAACTCGACATCCTGATGGAATTATACTCTCTGATGGCAGAGATTTTTCTGTTTTGTCTCAAATGTATCTTAAGAAACATAGCAGGCCCTCAACAAAAATTTGGTAAATGAATGAATGAATGAAAGAATGAATGAATGATGAAAAAGACTGTACCTTACCCAGAGATTCAGGACTTCGATCTGGATTTAATATCTGGATGAGAATTAGGGATGGCTTCCCTAATGGAAGAGAGGCTTGTGTTCTATATATTGAGTATTGAATATGGAAGAAGCGTGGATTCTGAGTTGCCTTCCCATCTTCAATCCCCACTTCTTTGCTAGGAGAACTCTAATAATGCTTGGAGCAGCGAAGTGTCTATATATGCACAACATCAAAGCTTCTCTTGATCTGGGAGTCAGATTAAAAGGGAAAGAAGTGGCCACTTCTTTCCACCTTTAATTGGTACCAAAAGAAGAAGGATGAGATAATTGCACAGATTTCAGATGTGCATTGTGCTTCTGGTCCATTATTGGCAGGCACCTAATGTCATGCTTCTTGTTATATAAGAAACTTAAACACTTGTGTTAGCAATAAAGGATGTTTTTTTTCCTTTTCTTTTTTATTGGCTTCTATATGAATGCATTTCTTAGGTATGTGATCAACATGCTCTCTTTTCCACTCATTCATTTGTTATACTCTAATTTGGACTCTCACCCAGACAACACTGAAGCAACACGTGTGTCTCTTACTCTCACTCTAATATAAAACATTTCTGACCTTTACTTTTCCTTATAATTTCCCCATGTGAATTTTATTAATACCACTGTTGGAGAAAATACGGCACTTACTGGGATATGGAGACTGAAATGACATCAGACAAAGAAAGATTTATTGAGACGCTCTCCCAACAGAGGGGGTCTGAAGAACAGACTTCGGCCCCCCAACAGCATGATGGGGGCCTGAAGAGAGACTTCAGCCATCCCTGGAAGTGGGGATTTGGATTTATGCAGAACTTCCCTAGGCGGGGAAATGCTAGTTGGTGGGAGGGGGCTGAGGGTCTGAGTGAAGTGCAGCGGCCAATAGGAAGCCCTAGAGATGAAAATTTTCCCTGACAGTGACTAGAAGATAGTGCGTTATGGAGTTATGGTTTCTTGGAATGCTGCAGGAGCAGATGTTTCTTTGTTCTGTAGGAATTTTATCTCCCTCTGATATGTAGGTTTCCATTTCCCTTTACTCCCGTCTCTATGTTTATTTAACCTGTGGGGAAGCACCATGCTTTGGACATGTAGGCTTATGGGGGATGGGATTAGCCTCTTCCCAATGCATATCAGGGGAAACTGAGCTACAGCTTGTTAATTATTGCAAACCACTAACAACCACTAACTTGGCTTCCTATTAATCTGTATCCTCCTTTTAATCTCCTTTGTGGACCTCATCAATGTTGGTATTTTCTAGGGTTCTATCCTTAGCTTTCTCCATTTCTCACTTTACTATTATTGTCTCTTCAAATACATGAAGTGTTTCAAATGCCAGCTACATGCTGATAATGTTTATTTTTAACTAAAAAGTAACCAAGTAGAACAAGCCATGAGCAGTCAAGAAATAACTCAAATCTTAAACTTAATGAGTCATCAGATAGTGAAGACATCTGTGTAACCACCAGATCTCAGATCAAAGCATAGAAACCCCACCTGTCTCTGTGGTCCTCCCCAAAATAATAACTATCCTGATTCAATGACCATTGATTACTTTCATCTGCTCTTGAAATCAAATAGATAGTATCACACAGAAGGTAACCTTTTCTGTCAGTCTTCCTTTGCTCAATATAATATTGGTGATATCTGTCCATATTATTGTTTGTTATCAGTAGTTCTTTGCTGATAGTATATCTTGGTGTGACTATATCACAATTTTTATCCATTTACCTATCAAATCACATTTGGGTCATCTCATAATTTTTCTATTAAAATAGTGCTTATGACCATTCTTGTATATGTCTTTTAGTGTAATTATGTACACACTTTTGTTGAATATAAACCTGTGAGTAGAACTGTGGAACCACAGGACATGTGTATAGTTAACTTTAGTAAATACTGTCAAATAGCTTTCCAAAGTGCTTAAACCCATTTATCATCTTACAACATTGAATAAGTTATAGTTGTTTAACATCTCTTTCAGCACTTGGCAGTTTCATGTTTTTCTTTTTCTTCTTCATTTAAAAAAAAAATTTAGCCAGCCAGGGAAGCGGCTGTGTCTCAGTCAGTTGGGCTCCCGTCTACCATACTGGTGGCCCTGGGTTTGCTCCCAGGGCCTCCTCGTGAAGGCAGGTTCTCCGCGTCCTGCAGAATGCCGCCCAGCCTGCAGGCACTGTGGAGTGCCACCCAGCCCACAGAGCGCTGCCCAGGCCGCAAGTGCAGTGGAGAGCTGACTCAGCAAGGTGACACAACAAAAAGGAGACCAAACAAACAAACAAAAAATCACAGAGGAGCACACAGTGAATGCACACAGAGAGCAGACAGTGAGCAAGCCACAAGTGGGGAAGGGAAATAAATAATAAATACAGACAGAGAGCAGACAGCATGCAAAAGGTCACAGGGTGGGGGGGAATAAAAAAAAATTTAGCCAATTAAATGGCATAACATCATGGGGATTTCTTGGTTTTTTTTTTTTAAGATTTATTTATTTACTTATTTCCCTCACTTCCCCTCCTCCTGCCCTGATGGGTTTTTTGTTTTGTTTTGTTTTTTGTTTTTGTTTTGTTTTTTTTTGCTGTCTGTGTTGCCTTCTCTTCTCATTTTATCTCCTCTAGGATTCACTGGGATTTGTTCCTGGAGATCTCTGATGGGGAGAGAGGTTCCCTGTCAAATTGCACCACCTCAGTTCCTGGTTTCTGCTGCTCTTCACCTTGACTCTCCCCTTGTCTCTCTTTTGATGCGTCATCATCTTGCTGCATGACTCACTTGCACAGGGCACTGGCTCATGACGCGGGCACTCACGCGGACACTCACAAGGACACTGGCTTGCTCTGCAGGCACGCTTTCTCTTCTTTTTCACCAAGAGGTCCTAGGGATCGAACCCATGTCCTCCCATATGGCAGGCAGAAGCTCTATCAGTTGAGCCACATCTGCTTCCCACATCATGGTTTTAATTTGGAGTTGCCTGATAAAGAGATTGAATAGGTTTGACATGTTTATTAGTCATTTAAATACCATCTTTCATGTATTGCTTCTTAAAGACTTTTGATTTTATCTTTTCTACTGTCATTTTTCTTGTTCATTTATAGGAGTTTTTATGTATTTTGAATGTAAATTTTTGTCAAATATATGCAATTCATTTATCCTTCTATCACTGTGGCTTGCTTTTCAGTCTGTTAATGTTTCAAGAAGAAAAGTGTTTAATTTTAATGTAGTCAGATTTATAGTGTTTTATTTTATGTTTAGTGCTTTGTGAGTTGTGTTTAATGAAATATTTTCCTCACCAAAATAATTAATATAATCTTTTATTATTTCTTCTAAAAGCATTATTATTTTCTTTCCATTTACATGTAAATCAGTTTAAACTGATTTTTTATATGGTGTTACGTAGGGTTTAAGATTTATGCAATTTTTTTTCAATATGAATAGAAATTGGACTATTATCATTTATTAAGAAAATGCCATCCTATTCCAAAACACTACATAAATTTGATCCTAAATTAAGAGACAATATATATCTCAATATTCTGTGTTGAATTTCATTGTTTTACTTGCCTTTTTTGTCAAATAACTGTAATTTTAAATTTTTGACATTTCCCTTTCTAATATGCTTGTCTTTTATATATATATTTTTGAAAGATTTATTTATTTATTTATTTCCCCTTCCCCCCCCCCACCCTGGTTGTCTGTTCTGTGTCTATTTGCTGCGTCTTTGTCAGCTTCTGTTGTTGTCAGTGGCACGGGAATCTGTGTTTCTTTTGGTTGCATCATCTTGTGTCAGCTCTCCGTGTGGGCGGTGCCATTTTGAGGCGGGCTGCACTTTCTTTTGCACTGGGAGGCTCTCCTTATGGGGCACACTCCTTGTGCGTGGGGGTCCCCTATGCGGGGGACACCCCTGCATGGCAAGGCACTCCTTGCGTGCATCAGCACTGTGCATGGGCCAGCTCCACACGGGTCACGGAGGCCCGGGGTTTGAACCGCGGACCTCCCATGTGATAAGCGGACGCCCTAACCATTGGGCCAAGTCCGCCGCCATGTTTGTCTTTTAATTGGCGTTTTTATACCTGTTACAGTTAATATAATTACTGGTATAATCACATCTTTCATATTTTTTTCTATTTATAATTCCTATTTTATGTTACTTTTTTCTCCTTTCTTGCCTTCTTTGGAAAAATAAGTATTTTCTTATTTTATTTTCCTACCACATTAACTTTCCTTCCATTACATATTCTGTTATGTTTCCTTCCATTATTTTATCATTCATTCTTGGCTTATGACAATTTTAGCTTCTGGACCTTTACAGAGTAATTGGCACGTCCAATAAGGGGGAAATTGGTACTAAGTTTTGGGCTTATTTCTCTGGACCTTCATTCTTTCTGGGATATTGGCTCCATGTGACAGCTACTTCAGTAGCCCAGAATTCCAATTTTTACCAGATTGCCTAAATTTCTGTTGGCGGTTCTGCCTTTTTCTAAAGGTCCTCTGTCAGACTTCTCTATTTTTTACTGCAGCAGGCATTAGCAAGAGCCTCCTAGGAAAAGTAGTGGATAGTTGGTTTACCCTCCTTTTACTCTAGTATACTTCAATTCCTTCTTGCATAGCTAGTTCTCCAGTGTCTTCAAGGAAAGTGAAAAGGCTATTCTAGTTTTTCGTCAATGGTAGTTGAAGTCTTCTTCAAGCTTCTGATATTTTTAAAATACTTACCCACAGGTTAAACCCTCTAATAAGATATAGATAGATATATATATATCCAAACAAACATCTATTGTACATGTCTCCTTGGTGATTATGCATATTTCAAATCTCAAGACATCCCCAAATGCACTCATTCCTACTACTTCTGCAGCATTTTCTCTGATCTCTTCTCCAAAAATCACCCCCCCCCCCCCGCCGCCCCATTATTCCAGCTGTAATTGCTCTACTTTCCATGGTCACTTAAGCTTCTGTGCCTTTGAACTTTTTTGCCTGCAATAGCCCCTTTCAATTGTAGTACACACCAATTAATGTCTGTGAATTTTTCAGAACATAGCTATCTCCTATTGTAGAAAACTTTTCCAATATCCTGCTTTCTCATCTTCTTTCCCTGCCCTTCCTTTATGATTTCATATCACCCACAATTTTAGGAATTAACACATGGAATTATAATTACCACTACATGTAGAAGTCTTTTTAGTTTTGTTTTGTTTTTTGTTTTACATAGAGACTAGGTTTTTTATATTCTTCAGTCCCAAAGCAAGCCATGCATTGTTCAATTAAAAAACATTTTTTGGGAAGTGGACTTGGCCCAGTGGTTAGGGTGTCCATCTATGACTTGGGAGGTCCGTGGTTCAAACCCCAGGCCTCCTTGACCTGTGTGGAGCTGGCCCATGTGCAGTGCTGATGAACGCAAGGAGTGCCCTGCCATGCAGGGTGTCCCTGTGCTGGGGAGCCCCACGCACAAGGAGTGTGTCCCGTAAGGAGAGCCACCCAGCACAAAAGAAAGTGCAGCCTGCCCAGGAATGGCGCCGCACACACGGAGAGCTGACACAATAAGATGACGCAACCAAAAGAAACAGATTCCCGTTGTCAGAAGAAACACAGATTTCTGTACCGCTGACAACAACAGAAGCGGACAAAAAACATGCAGCAAATAGACACAGAGAACAGCCAACTGAGGTGGGGGGAGAAAGGGAGAAAAATAAATAAATAAATAAATAAATAAATAAATAAATAAATCTTTTGAAAAAACGTATTTTTTAAAAACTTTGGTCAGGTAATTTTAAAAACATACAAAAGGAGTTTAATAAAAACAAAAGTTAGACACACTGAGTTTGTTCTTGTCCAAAGAGCTGGGGACACTGAAACAATGTTTTCTGTTGAGGGACATTAAAGCCTCACTGTGGCCTGAATAAAACTGCCCTCAAGATTGTCTGCTGTCTCCAGCACCTACAATCTGATTTATTGGACTTACCACACTCAGCTAAGATGGAGGTGAAGAAGGACAACCACCACACCATGGAGCCTAGAGTGATTACAACTGAAAATGGGAGGATTGCATCCAGCATCCAGGTGGAATCTGAGCCTCCTCTTGACATAAAGGTGCAATGGACACAACCAATCCAGTGTCCACATAGAAGAGGTGGCATTGGATTGGGAAAAGTGGACATAATGGACAAAGGGTATGGGGAAAGGCAGGAAGAGATGAGAGGTGGAGGCGTCTTCGGGACATGGAGCTGCCCTGGATGGTGCTTCAGAGGTAATCACCGGACATTGTAAATCCTCACAGGGCCTACATGATGGAATAGAGGAGAGTATGGGCCATGATGTGAACCAATGTATATGAGGTGCAGAGGGGCCCAAAGATGTACTTACCAAATCCAATGGATGTGTCATGATGATGGGAACGAGTGTTGTTGGGGGGGGGGGGGGAGAGGGGGGGTGGGGGGGTGGGGTTGAATGGGACCTCACATATATATTTTTAATGTAATATTATTACAAAGTCAATAAAAAATAAAAAAATTAAAAAAAAAAAAAAAAAAAAAAAGATTGTCTGCTGTTTGTTACCTTGGATTCCGTGTTCACTAGCAATCCTTTGCTTATGATTTTGATATCTCAGGCAGCATTTTACCAACCAACAGATTATCACTGTGATCTGTCAAATGTAAACCTTAGATTGATTTTAAATCTTTCTTCTTTCTTAATATAAGTATAAGATAGGGTAACTTTTCTTCTAAACATGGCTTTAACTGAATCCCACAAATTTTGATGTTATATTTTCATCATCCTTCAGTTCATAATATTTTCTAAATTTCCTTTTGATTTTGTCTTTGACCTATAATTTGCTTTTACATTTGTTGTTTAATTTCTACATATTTGTAAGTTTACTGGTATCTTATTGTATTGATTTTTTATTTAATCATGTGTGGTCAATGATATTCTGTGAATGATTTTGACCCTTTTAAGTTTCTTGAGACTTGCTGTATGGCCCAACATATTTTTCTTGATGAATATACCATGTGCACTTGAAAGTAAAGTTGGATACGGTGTTCTAGAAATGTCAGTTAAATCAAGGTTGTTAATGTGTGATTCAGAACTTCAGTATATTTATTGATTTTTGGTCTAGTTGCTTTATCAATTGCTGAGACATAGGTATTAAAATTTTCCTACTGCAATTTTGGAATTATCTATTTATCCTGTTAATTTCTATATTTTAAGGGCCTGAAATTAGACATAAACATGTAAAATTGTGCCTTCCAGATAAAAGGTCCATTTTATCATGGGATATTATTCAGTATCTCTGGTAATGCTCTTCGTTTTGAAATCTATTTTATCTGTTATTCATATAGCCCTCTAGCCAACTTAGGCTTACTATTTACATGGTATATCTTTTTCTATCCATTTATTTTCAATCTATCTATGGCTTTGTATTTAAAGTGTCTCCCTTGGATGAAACTAGAGTTTGGTCTTGCTTTTTTATCCACTCTATCATTCTCTGCTACTCAATGGGTATTGTTGGCCTTATGTCTACAATTTTATTAATTTTTGCTCCTCTATTTCCCTTCTCATTTCATTGTTTAGAATATTTGAACATTTTTATTCTAATTTACTTATTTCTCTTTTATCTATATCTCTTTGTATTATTTTTTATTGCTCTAAGGATTACTAAATATATAGTAATACATACATACATATCTTCATTTACAATTTTTCTTGGTTCACTTAGAGTTAATATTGTATCACTTTTTATAAAACTTACAAATCCCACCTCTTGCTATTTTTATTTTATAGTGTTCATACAAATTGCATCCACACACAATAAAATCCCCGAAAGAAAAGTTATTGTTAGTCATTCATATTTTTAAATATTAGTATGAAATATTTTACTTGGTATTTACCCAGATATTTACCATTTCTAATGCACTTTCATCATTTTCAAGATCCAACTGTTCCTCTACAGCCTGACAGACTTCTTAAAGAGCAGTAATGCTGATGATGAATTCTTAGTTTTCTTTTATCTGCAAATGTCTTTATTTTGCCTTTAATCCTGAAGGATATTTTCTCTGGATATAGAATTCTGGGTTGGCTTTTTTTCCTTTCAGCACTTTACAGATGTTCCACTGGCTTCTGGCTTTAGCGGTTTCTGAGGTGAAATATGCAATCATTCAAATAATTGTTCCCCAGTTTGTTATATGTCAATATTTTCTGGCTGCTTTCTGAGGTGAAATATGCAATCATTCAAATAATTGTTCCCCAGTTTGTTACATGTCAATATTCTCTGGCTGCTTTCAAGTGTTTTCTTTACCTTTGACTTTAAATTATTTAACTAGGGTGTGTCTATGCATTGTCTTCTTGGAATTTTCCCTGTTTGCAGTTCACTAGGATTCTTAATCTTTACATCTTTAATCAAATTTGAGAAATTGTTGGTTTTTATATAAATATTTTTTTGCCCCAATCTTTTACTCCTTTCCTCCTGTAGTTCAATTACATGTAAGTTAGATCTTTTGATATGTTTGTTTATGCAATATCGTGTTTTCGTTATGATCTTTTTTCCTCTATTTGGACTTTTCTGTTGATCTATCACTGACATTTTTTTTCGGTTATCTCCATTTTTCTGTTGACCCTATACAGTGACCTTTAAACAAATTTAGATAGTGTATATCTTAGTCTAATATTTCCATTTAGTTTTTTTTATATATAGTGTCTAATTTTCTGTGGGGATTTCCTATATTGCCATTCATTTCAGGTACATTTTCTTTTACCTCATGGAGCATAATTAAAAGAGCTTCTTTAAAGTCTGCCTGAAAATTCCATTTTGCATCTTGCATTTTCTTTTCCCTTCAAAATCAGTCACATTTTCCTAGTTACTTTGATGTTGAATAATAAGTTGTATTCTAAACTTTATACATGTTAAGTTATATAGACTCTACATTCTGTTATAATTCTTTGTAGCATGTTAATGTTTTTGTTTTAGCAGTCTCAGCTTATAAGTTCTCTTTAGTCATCTGTGGAAAGTGGTTCAAATCTCAGCTCAATTCCTTGAGCTATTATTATAGTATTTTGGGTACATCCTGTAAAATTTATTTCAAGCTTTAAGCTAAGACCTTTTTTATTATTATTACTATTAGTCCAAAAGTATTTATTAGGGGAACTTACGTGCAGAGGGACAGAAAGAAGTTCACCTGAGTATGTCTGTACCTGTGGTAACTGGTTATGTATGGTTGAGGAACAAATGTGGCTAAGTCCTAGGGGCTTCTTGCATGTAAGTATTGGAAAAACATCTTGGTATGTGCTCTTTTCTCAAAACAAGATGTGCTAGGGGCCGGCTGTACTAAAGGTTCTAGCAGCTAAAGCTCTGCTGCTTCCAGGGTGTTAAAAGAAGGGAAATCTGAGCAGGGCAGGGGCAAGCAGGGCAGGGGCAACCTTGCTCAGGTAGGAGATGCTTTAGGTTTCACACATGCTACTACAAATCAGGGCTTTTTTCAGACAGCTGATTGTTAAACATTTACCAGCTCACCACTAGCTATCACTTATATAAACAAAAGTTCATTGGCATCCCTAATTTTTAATAGTCCAAAAGAATCCTGAGACCAAGTATTTGAGGATGACTAAAGTAGAGGAGTGACAATGAAGGGAAAGACTTGCCTTTATCTAGGGAACTAGAAAATGTTACTAGAAAGAAAAGTGGAAATAAAAAGATGAGATTTTCAGACACTCACCCCTATCAAGAAAACCTTTTGTACAGATTCATACTTTAGTTGCCTTCACCAACTGTCATCACTGCTATTCTGCCATAGGGCTCATTGTTAACACAGCTTTTCTCCCAGGACCAAGAGAATCTGGGGTTGAATGGTTAGTTCCTTCTTGAATTTATAGAGCCCAAAGAGCTGCTATGAGGGATGAGGTTGTCACCTCCTCTGGCAAAACCAAGGATCTTTCACCTTGTTTCCTCCGTAGCTACTTATGGACACTGCACCACCATCACCAAAGAAATCAACTTTTAAAGTATTGCTTGGAAAAGAGTAGCCCCAGACAATGTTTTCTAGATTATGGGTTCTATTCTAACACCAGCAAGTGGGATAAAATATAGAGGTGAATCAACCACCAAGATACCAAGATCTGATACTTTTGCCAACAACTCTGAGGCAACTGAAGTACAGAGGAAGCTTTGGGGCCAGCACCCTTTCCTTCTGTTCTTCAGTTCCAGTCTGAGTCTTTGTAAGTGACCGTGCTAACTTTTTTAACTATTTAATATGGGGTGGAGAATACCAGTGTGCTAAGGTTCCAGCATCTCAGTTGAGAGCTCTCAGGAAGGGAAATGGCTGAAATTTTGAAAAAACAAAAAACAAAAACTTCATTAAATAAATCAATAGAGATTTGATTAATTTGCAGAATCCTATCTTACTGTTCCGTGACGCGTTGAAAACATACACCTTAGGACTTTTTTGTCTCCACTGTGTAGAGATCTGATCGCTTCTGGCTAAAAACGGGAATTTGCTGGCGTATTTCAGCCAGCTTCTTTGTGTCTATTTCTGAATACGCGATCGCTTTTTGCAGTGCCAGCTTTGGCTAAGACCTCATCCCGGAGGTCATGACGATACGGCATCCCCAAGCAACATAGGAGGGTTGGTCATATGGGGCTGCAGATCCCATGACCACATACACCTGATTATCAACAGCCCGGCCAAGCTGAAGCAACTCCCAGTGGGCTGGGTCCAGTGGTCAGATAATTTTAAAAATTATTAATAAAAGCTCCAGGGTATACCAGGAGCTGGCAGTCTCTCTCTGCGCTGATTTATGCAAGCTCTGCAAACCGCGGATGTCGTAGCAGATGCCCAGGCCCACTCCGCAGGAAAGGGTATCAAATGTGGGGAAAGTAGCATAGGACTCAATGTCTGAGAGTCGTGAAATTTAATTTTCCCAGGAACGTCAATGTCAAACTGATGAATCTTTCTTACTTTACCGGTAAAGTTCCATCAGACCCAAACACAGCGCGGGTGTTACATAATTTCCCAGCACCCTGTCCAGAATGGAACCTCCCGTGGGATATATGCTGCACTCCTTTGCTGCTTGAGAAAGCGTCTGTGTGGATTCACCAAGAATTTTCTCAGGAAACTCTGTCGTGCCAAATGGAGAGTTAAAGCATTCTGGCAGAGAAACGATTTTGGCTGCCTGCGTTGCGGGCTCGCGGATGAGGCCACAAACCCCAGCGAGGTTATTTGATTTGATGAAGAACTGGAAGCTGAATGAGGACCACGCACCAAGTGGCCAAGGCGCTCCCGCGAAGCTCCGTGGGCGCAGGGGCCGCTCCGCGAGGGCCAGGACCGGGCTAAGACTTCCGTGGGCTCATACGCAGGGTTAGGGAATCCCCGTTCCCAGCCTTCTGTCGTCTGGGGTTCCCTTTAGTTTCTGAATACAGGCGCTGCTTTTTCTTGCTCCTCATACCAGAAAGACGGTAGTGTTTTTATCAGTCTTAGCCACGAATTAACCCCTGAGAGAGACTGGGGCCAGCCCTTGGGGCAAATTGATGAGAGACAAAATGAAAAACAGTAAACTCACTCCACTTCTTCAAGTTTTGCCTCCACTGCCCAGTATGATTGTTTTGTTTACTTTTCATAGCCCTCGGGAATTGTTTTTTGTAATTTGTCCGAAATTTATCATTGAATTCAGTGGAGGCATGGTCCTAGGAAGAACTTAGGTTAGTGCATAATTTTTATGTGAAAACTGGACAAGAACTACAAAAATTATAAACAAATCTCGTTTTTTTGAACTTACGAAGAAACAATCTTAAAATTATAGAAAATTGTATTCAGCAACACATTAAAATACCTCATATATTCTATTGATCAAAATTGAATATTTAAAGAACTGAAAACAATGTAGCTAATTTAACCAGGAAAGTGTGCAGTGTAGACCACTAAATGACAGTCATAATTATTGTGAAGTCTGAAGTAACAGGGCTCTGTACTTTGCTACCAGGTTTGATTTTTAGAGCTCTGCCATAGACCTGGTCAACAAAGAAGTTGCTGCTGCTTCTGTGAGAACTATGTCTCCACATTTTTCAAGTCATCGAAGAAGAATCAGATCCTTCCAATGATGTTTACCAGCAGAAGTAAAGGGAAATGTGTTGAAAAAATGGCTTTCACTTTCACTTTCACTCTATCTCCTGCAGCTACGTTTAAAGTTGGATTTAAATTATTAAAGAACCCCAGCTACAAAGGAGCTTAAGAAAATTAGCTTTTAGTTTCCGCGATAAGAAGAAAACTAATGGAAAAGAATACATGCCAATCAACCATTTCTTTCTTTTAGACTGCTTGCAATACACATACAAACTTTTCTCCATACTTAAAGTCCCATAACAGCAATAACAACAATATGCTTCCACCTAACATTATGCAACCATTCCACATATAAATGCAAATTGCTTACTATTTCTCAAGGAGGGGAGAACCAAACTCCCAGCAATATCTGCATAAATTTCTGGGTGATTGCCACTTCTATTTTAGCCATAGCAATACGTTGATGATGTGAAACATATGGAATATGTTATAAAGGTAAGTTTTGGAGATATAACTGTGAGACATAGCAATCATTTAAGAAGATGCAAAATAACTCTTTTGTGTATTTGTAAGGATTTTTGAGTTAAATAAAATGATATTATTAATGGAAGAAATGACAAAGATCACTTCGATTTCTGGAAAAATACTAACAAAAATTTTACAATGAGTTAAATGCACTGAAGATTTTGATTTGAAATAGAGTAATTGGCAGGGAAACTGGAATAATTAATAGGAGACAAATCAGAGCCTTTCATCCTTGCACTCGCTCATTGAAGTGAAAAATTGTTTCTGACGTTACAAATTCTTCGGTAATGAAAATTACTTTTTTCATTTTAGAAACTTAATTTGTTATTGTTGATGTTTTGTTTTGTTTTTTCTTGACTGAGTAAATGAAGTAAGGGCAAAAGAAGACACATGTAAGTAACCATTACTAAGAATCCACAGTAAATTCAACGAGCCATTTCCAGCATGAGTTCTTGATTTATTTCTATGGTCATTTAATTATTACATACCATTCAGAGTGGAATGTCATAGAACATGTTTATATATTGGCAATAGGGTAAATCTCACAACAATCATTAAAAATAATGATTTACATTTTCAGCAACTGGATCATTCTTAAACTAACTCAGTTTCTTCCTCTTCCTATATTTGGTCATATAGATCACAACATACATATATAAGTATGAGTTGAGAAAGCACATTTATTCAACTGCTGTGCATGACAAGGGAGTGTGGGAGACCTGCTAATGATGTTTACTCAATGCCTCTAGTCCTGCTAGGGCTCATGCCCAATTGCTGTTGGACCTATCCAACTTTATGACTTGTTAGGATGAACAGACCCCGGTGCATGCTCACTTGATGTCCTATGCTATTTTGAAAACAGGAAATTCTGTCCTGAAGATGTCATGACTTTCTTTCAGGATCCCAGGGGCTTGTATTATGATCATCCCACTATAGTTTGCCATAGACACTGGACTGTGTTTTTCTTCCACCAAGACACTTCTAACACCATAACACCTCCTAGGTCATATGGCACTAGCAACATATTTACTGCCAGAGCTTTTGTCTGCTTCAGGCTCTTCTCAAATCTGACAGCCTTCTGTGTCACCCCATACATGAGAAGTATTCCTAAGCATGGAAGTGCTTGCCTAGAACCTGAAGAAACTTGCAAAGCACTGTGTTTCCTTTTTTGTAGTAGAGATTGCAGGATGCAGCAATTTGCCTTTTACTTTTGGAAGAGATATCCTATTATGCCTCCACCACTGGATCTCTAAAAACAGGTCATTTGATCTTTGTATCATTTATTGCTCATCTTCTGGAACATGTGTGTCTTACCAAGGCTTCTAACTGCTGCTGACTAATCAGAATTAAGCCATCAATGTTACATGTCAGTGTAATATTCTGCAAGATATTCAGAAAGTCTAGATTGCTTCACACTTCCTCCAGGAAGCAGAAGTCAAGATGGAGTTAGATGTGCAGGAGATTATTTGGGGATGATGTCTGATAAAAATAAAGGCAAGAGGTAGCAGGAATGGACAAGGAAAGTTTTCAAGTCCCAGGTTTCAGGTTTATCATCTGTGAAAAGAAAGAGGGAAGAAAAGAATATTGGGTGAGAAGAGCCTTTAACTGTGTGCCCACTCAAGAAAGCCAAAGCCAGCCCAACAGGGGGGCCAGAGCAAAGATTTTTCCATTTGGAAGTACTGTGTTGAGACTAGTGGTCAACTGCTGAATTCCTGCTATGCTCAGTCATAGTCTGGAGCTTTCCAGGGAGAAAGTGTCCTTGGCTGGAATGCTGCAGCAGATGCCAAAAGTGCTGCAGTCGGAGGCTGTCAGGGATTGAACTCCATGGCAGTTTCTCTCTCAGAGGGAGATTTTTATGTTTTCTTAAATGAAATATCAATATTGATAAAGGGGCTCAGTGACCTTTAATTTCCCCTTTCTGCAACATTGAAAAGACTATGACCAATGACCCACTGTCAGGCCAGCCACCTGGAAAACACCCCCATCACTGTCACTGTGCTGTGCTCCTGTCTTTCAGACCTTATTGTCTCAGGGGTACCCTGGCTGGTTTCCAAACGCCAGCATCTGCAACTCTCTGCCTGAGGCTTTTCTTCAGGGCCATGGATGATGGCTATGCCCACAGGAGTGGAAAAGCAGGACAGCCCACCCGATGACCTTTAGAAGTTTATGTCTAATGATCTCAGCTTTTTGGGTGAGATATTTCTGAGGCATTTATTTGAACAATATCACGGAGTGTTTTCTGCAGGGGTTAAGCTGCAGCTGCCCACTGTGGTTACGACTCTGAAAACATGCTCATCATTGGCTGCCTTCCCTTCCTGTACCACCCCTTCCATGTTCCATGCACTTCCCCCAAGATCCATTTGCACTAGAATCCTTGTCCTGGGGTCCTCTGCTGGAAGACTATTACTAAGAGAGACATCAAAAACTTTATGTTGATGGCAGCTGCAAGAGAATTCTGGATTAAAAATATATATATATTATGGAGAAAAAGGAATTCACAGTCTCAGTTACATAAGTTAATAAAATGTTTACATAAATATGGATAACGTTGGTCTTTGTATGATATTATTATACAAATGAAATTATACTGTGACATTCTGAATTTTTAATATTTTACTCATCTAAATGCAGCAGTTTGTTTTTCAGTATGTTTCTCTGTGTCTAGATTTTTGTTATAATAACTTGACATTTAAAAATAATGCCTTGTGTAAGAGAAAATCACATAATTTTTACAAATATTTCACTTTTGTATTTTTTCAGAGATTTTAAAAAGTAGATTGCTGTTTAGTGGTGTAAATGTAAAAACTCATAATCTCAAGTGTCTGTCTCATAACTAATTCTGATACTTAGTACAAATAAATTTGTAAAATATATGCAACTGAGAAAAATGCCCAGTAAACACTTCAGGAAGCAGAATAACATAACAAAACATAAATGCCCCACATGAAAAGCTGGATGAAATTAAGGTTTAATATGCTCAAAGCATCATGCCCTGAGGCTGATGTTACTATGCCACTCTTACCATCAATGCAAAGTTTACCTCAAATTATCCCTGGTCATTTTCTTTTCAACGTTGTGAAAAGCAGAAAATAAAGGAGCACTGTTCTCCGTTACCAATACTGACTATTGATTTAAAAAACAGATAAATCAGTGTATCTAGCTAAGATAAAAATGAAAAGTTAAAGTAGGTTTACAGAAAAATCATGCAGAAAATGCAAAGTTCCCACATTGCCCTACCTCACACACAGTATTAACACTTTGCATTAGTGTGGTACCTTTGTTACAAGTGATGAAACAATTTTATTATAATTGTACTATTAACCGTAGTCCATAGTTTACATTAGAGTTCACTCTTTATGTTGTACAGTTTTATGGCTTTTTAAATTTTTTATTCTAGTAACTTGCAAATGTATAATTTGGTGGTGTTTACGTTCACAATGTTGTGCTACCATCACCACCATTCAGGGAAGGTCAATATATGGGCGATATGCAGAAGACCCATTGTTTCTATTCCCAATAAAACATACAGTATTATTTTTTATTATTAACATGCGTATAGCAATGTTACCATACATATTTCAAAGCATTCTTATGAGACCTAACTAAGCTATAACAGAAAAGCATTTTGTAAACTGTAAAGCAAATTACAAATACAGGGTACTATCCTTACTTACATACAAACTTGTTGTAAATTTAAAATTTATATCCTATGACTTTATCGGCTTCCTGCAAGGAAGCTCCAAGATGTTTCTTTAGCATAAATTGTCACACTGAATGGAGACTTGGTGAAAGGTATTAACTTTAATGGGACGCTACCCAGTGCCGATAATTCTGGTTTACATCTGTTCTAACTTAATCCACAGACCTGTCCTGTAAATCAAGAAATAAATCATTCCATGGCTCAGAGGAGTTAAGCAACATGCCTAAATTTATACAGCTAGTGTAGGTGGAATCAGGAAAAGCCAACGAGACAGGGAAATTGCTTTGAGATAATTGTCACACTTTAAATTTTCACTGTACCTAGAGCCAGATGATTGTAAATTTCTTGCAAAAACCATTCTTTTACCATTATTGTTTGTCATGCACTTTGAAATTAATTTGTATTTGTTAAAATCTACTTCCAAATATTAGAATCCATTTTTAATATATAAAATCAAATGTTTGCTATTTGCCTGTAGAAATATTTGACTTTGTTGTTTTGTTTCTCTAATGATTTTTCCTGTATGGGCAAGAAGTAATTTTACTTTTTAGTTTTCATTCTTGAAATTTACCTACAGAAAAACAGACTGAAAGATAAATAAATTACTCATTATTGCTCTTACTCCAGAAGTCTTGGGTCATTCCAGACGGGCCTATGACCCTTCAGACTTCACAGTATATATGTTTTCTCTTGACTTCTCCCTCATATCCATGTGATTATGACAATCATTCTCAGGGGAAAAAAGCATTAATACTGCCCTTGGTTTCATACTAATTGCACTACCATTAAAGTCCCCAGAAGAAAGCAGCTGTCTCAATAAATGGTGTCAGGCACGCTTACAAAATATCTAGGGATAATAATGGTATTAAGCTGCAAAAGTCACACTTGGGAAACTGATGGAGGAATTTTACGATGTCTGGAAAGATTCAATGTGTTTCTCTGGTTGTCTTGTCTTGTCTTGTCTTGTCTTGTCTTGTCTTGTCTTGTCTTGTCTTGTCTTGTCTTGTCTTGTCTTGTCTTGTCTTGTCTTGTCTTGTCTTGTCTTGTCTTGTCTTGTCTTGTCTTGTCTTGTCTTGTCTTGTCTTGTCTTGTCTTGTCTTGTCTTGTCTTGTCTTGTCTTGTCTTGTCTTGTCTTGTCTTGTCTTGTCTTGTCTTGTCTTTAGTTTACTGCTTGAATTGCTATGGAATTATGTGCCGGGCACTCGTTTTGTCAGTTTCATGTATCATCTCTAATCCTAACAAAAATGCCACAAGATTTGGATTATTATATCTCCATTTCGTAATCATATAACCTAGTCACCAAGGAGTTCCGCGACTTGGGCAAAATCACAGGGCTGGTGGGTAGTGGAGCTGAGATTAGAACTCAGGCACCAGGAAATCCAAATCTGGCCCTCCACTGCAAAGGAGGATGCATTAAAAAAAATAAAATAAAATAAAATAAAATATTCCTGAGTCTTTAAAATAAAATGAATATATATTTTAATACTTAATAAAGTACATTCTTTGGAATATATTTTCCTTGTGAATGATTTTTACCACCATTCATATTTTTTTTACTATTGAAATATTTTACTGTTTAATTTGCCAATCAAATTATCCTGACTTTGTACAACAAATGCTTATTTATTGCTTAAAATCTCTAGGAGCAATATATTTCCAAGAGCAATCTTGGGAGAGAAAGGAGCATGATATGTATATATTCTGTCATATCGAAAATGAGCATAACTTCCTTTTATAAAAACCATCTTACATATTTTCTAATTCTTTAACTAGCAGAATATTATAACTGGATATTCTATAGAACATATCCTTAGAAGTTTCTCTAATAAATGAGGACTTTTATTTTTCTCATGTAACTAAATATAGTTTCACTAAAAAACTAGATATGCTTTAAGATTGATAGAAAGTACAGGATTTTTATGTTTGAAGAGAAATCTGCCACACTTGAGCATTGACAGATTGTCAGAATAAATACATTGATTGTCTTAAAGATGGTTTTTTTTTGCCATTTCTTATATAAATAGTGTTTCAGTATAGAAAGAGGTGAATAGTTAATACATTTAGGCAATGTTTTTCTGTTTGATTTCAAGCTCCAACTTTTCTCTAACAACTGGATAGAATCCAAAGAGAATAGCTAAGTACATATATCTCTGGAATATATTTCTATTTGAGAGAATATTGCTATCATTGAATCATACTGAAACAGAAATAACTTTTCCCTGAAGAAGCCTTCTTTATATGTGAAACAGTACTTTGAGTAAAGGAGGATCTGTTGACTATGTGGGTCAAAAAAGGAAAACTACTGAAAGTTTGTTAAGAAACTTAAAATTTTAACATAGCAATAGGCTATATACCTAGGACTTAGAAATTAGGATGATTATACTAAAAAATCTTTAGGAATCCTAAAATAATTTGATTCAACTTTTTGTCAATGTTCTAAATTTTTATATATTTTCTATGTTCTCCTTAAATTTATGAATGTATAATAATAATGCACACTATTTCTAACATTCATACTTATATTGTTTTTCTCAATATGGTATGTGCAAAACAGAGTTGGATTGGAATTGAAGTCATATTTGCTAAAGGTTTTGGAATCTATAGAGTGGTGAAAATCAAGAAAGAATCTGTATCATCTTATGAGCTACAAATATCAGTTCTGCCTAGAAACCATAAAGGGCTAACATCCCTGAGTTAATAATTAAATTAAAGTAAAGCAAATTAATCTAAAGCAATAATATAGGATATCTTATGTTAGAACTCTGGTCAAAATTTTAGGTACCATGAATAGGAATCAGCTCTATGAAATCAAATCTATCTGAATAGTTGAGTGAATTGTTTTTCAACTTTAATTTGAGTTTCTGGTCTTACTGAACAGGTAATGATTGTCTGAAGTCCGTGGGATGCCATTAGATATTCAAAGTAAAAATGTACCACTCAGTGCCTTAGCAAATTGCAAAATACGTTTTACTTTTAAAGGTTTTTGGCAAAAGCTAAGAGTGGACTTGTGAGCAAATCATACAGAGAAGTTGGAAGACTATCGAAAGTAATTCAAAGAATAGAACTCATATTTGCTAGGCATTAAATGCTAAATAACATGAGATACCAAAGTTGCAGTTTGACCATGAAGTGGACATCAATTTAAAGAGATTATTCGGGAACTTCTTCTATTTTTTAATGTAACTTTTTTGTGTGATGTATATATCTTCAAAATAATACAATTTACAAAATGATGAGGTGGGGGGGTGGGGAGTGGGTTATATGGGAACCTCTTATGTTTTGTTTTTGTTTTTTTTAATGTAACGTTGCTTGTGATCTATTAACTTTAATTTAAAAAGTAACATAAGAAAAAAAAGAGATTATTCTGATAAAGGTTTCCCTTTATCAGAACTTTATTAAGTTCCCTGCTACTTAATTGCCTTTGTAGGTTGGGGAAATAGTGCAACACTAATAACCAAAATCCCATAGGTTCCCCCAAACTAGATTTAAATATTGTAAATGTGAGTCTGCTAATTAATTCATGTATTAAAACTTTAAGTGCACATAAACAAGTTTTGCAGAAGTATTTAATCTTCAATTAACCAGACCCCACTTACTGACAACTATGTTTATCTCTGATTTTATTTAAATTTGTAAAAAATAAAAAACAAGAGTAGATATTTAATTTAAATTATGAACGTTATGAAAGAAAATGTATCATAAAAATCCTAAGCCCAACTGCTTAGTTTTCTTTGTAGTAGTTTTACCCACATGCATAATGAAGCCTAGAATGTTACCAATAGCACATAATACTACCCATATTATTTGGCAAAAATATAGTTGTTGCTGATGGGAAATATTAGAAAAAGCATAAGGCGATATGTTAATAATATAATGTAAGACTGGCCTGCTGGTAAGAAAATGTGATATGACAATATAAGATTCATTGATTCCTAAATAATACGTAAATATTACATTAGACATTTTCCAATTACAAGGAACAGGACCTGTCCAGGTAACCTCTTGAACCTTTTTTATCCAATCATAGGAAATTAAGAAAACCCAGACATCTACTTGGATGTGTGGAGAACTGAAATAACACTTGAAACCATTCCAGGTCTATGGCAACTCTGATGATCCAAAAGAAATACTAGATATTTCATGTCATCCTTTAGAAGCTAGTTTTGCTTTCCCTCCACTCCATTGATTTCACATAATTATGACCAATCTTGTTGCATTTTTTCACTCGACTATCTTTGTTTGTAACACAGACTCCATTTCTACTCCTTTCCCCTGAAATCACTGCATTACAAAAGGAGGCTACGCTCCATATTCCATAAGGAACAGAGTTCTCAAACCAGGACATTTTAGTTGTTGGCTGGTCTTGAGTTAAACAGTTGTGTCCATAGAAACCAAGGCAAATGAGAAACTTCACAGTGAATTATAAAGAAGAAATATTTTTGTGGCCACATGATAAAGATGGGAGCACAACCTTGGCAGTAACTTCGTACTTAAAGAGTGTGATTCCAGTAAATTATGCAAGGTTATATGTTATATAGATGATTAAAATGATTAATGAAAATTCCCTTTTTTTCAAGGAGCTGTCAGTCTCAAACTCTGCTACATGTCTGTCTGCATATCAACACATATATTTAATATTACAGAGTTCTAGATGATGTGAAAATGGTATTTAAATGGTAGAAATATAACAAACAGGTTTTTATAAAATGGAAGAGAATTCCAAAAGAAATGGCTTAGTCATTTCATAGTATATAAAAGCAGTTCTTTAAGGAATTAAATAAGTTCCATTAATATCTTAAAGTGTGATATTCTTCATATCTGTTAAACACCATTATTGTACTAAAAACTCATGGTTTACATCTAAAAAATCAGAGATTTTTGTAAGCAGTATCATTCTCCAAATTTGAAAAAAATTCTTTTTAAAGTCCAATAAACCATGAAAATCCCTGAATTAAAAGATGTCATGTTCCTAAATGAATAACATTCTTGATCAGCAAATAATACACATTGTATCTTCTTAAAAAACACACACCTTCACCTGTCATTACCTCACCTTATATGATTGTTTCAGGTCCATCACCCTCATTAACACTAAGTTCTTTGAGATTGAGTAGCATCTTTAATCTCTGTAGTACCAGTGCATAGGATATACATGTAATACATGCTATTTTCTGAATATAGCTGCTTCCAAAAAATGACTCCAGTAATAATAATCATGCATTTTAGATTATTAGATTTCACAGTTCACAGTTGTTTTACCTCAAGAATATAGGTGACTTGGGATCAGAAATAAGATTGCGGAGGATAAAGACAGGTTAGTGAAAGTAGTGTAGAACTTCACGAAATTTTGTAATGAAAGGAAGAAGAGAAATAGCTGATTTAGGGCAAGGCTAAGCAAGAAAACTATGATAGTTTGAGGGTAATGGAATTGAAATCTGTGTATATAAGAGAGGAATGAAAAGAAAAAGCAGGAGAATCTAAAAGAGTAAGGAAATTAGAGCTTTCCTTTAGGGAAAAAAGTAAATCCAGAAGAAGGCAGGAGAGAAAAAGATCAAGAACAAAAAGGAGACAACAAAGAACTCTTCCTCCTCTGGGATAGAATTAAAGATAAAAAGGACACACTGTGATTAAATGCATCCAGTTAACCCATTGCATAATATATTATATAAATATTACTTTGACCATATTTTGCTGACTAACCTGAGGAGAAGGAATGCAAATATCATTTTGAAAATAAAATTTTATTGTCTCCCTGACAAAAAAACAAATTAATTCATAATATGCATAAAATTGTGTGTATATAATATATACATTTATGTATATAAATATTTTTTCTAAAAAATATTTTTTATTTTCTAAAAAAATTGAGTCTTAGTTTGCAATTTTAAAAATCAGTGAACTTGGCAGCTAGTGCAGTTAACAAAACTTGAAACTGTACACCTTCTCTATGAAATTATTTAAGCCTGAAGCTTCTGTGTCAGCAGCTTATGCATACTGTTACATAAATGAATATGCTCAACAACAGAAATAGCTTCCTGCATACACAATTTAATATCTTTTCTGCTTCATGGATCATGGTGAAGAGAGGACAAACAAATAAAAAAAATTTCAGCATGAGTCATCGAGGAATACGTTGATGAATATACACATGTTCTCATAAATACACTCACAGAGTCGCTACAGATCATTTTGAAGATCCCATTTTAAAAAAAACTGAGGAAAGCCTTTCAGACTAAGCAAATAAGATATGGCTGATTGCTTCTATATAAACCCTTTATTTGCTCAGTGTTTTTCAACAGCAAGCTGGTGTAGAAGAAGGCTGTTGCTGAAACGGTATAGTAAAGAGCATACCCCATGCTGAAGAGATAAGCAAACAAAACCTGCTCTGGTGAGTGCACACCAGCGATAGCAGCAGTCAGCTGGGTTACCTCCTATAGTTCTGGTAGTGTTCATCTTCCATCAAGGCTAAAGAGCTCAGATTTATAAGGATATTTCATCCAGCTTCCACACTGTCACTTACATTTACATTCAACTTTAAAGGACTGAGAGAAAGGGCACCCATGATGTTCTTCTGCATAGCCAGTCTGTTGGCATTAGAGAAGCCATGATGCAGTTACTGCCCACACAGCTTGGACATGAGCACAGAAAATATGCAGCAGGGCTCCTAAGTAACTGTGGTGTGACCAGCCAAAGGAAGAGGTAAATAAGGGAGTCACAAAGGCACTAACAAGGCATGCCCTCCTTTCAGCCACATTCATGGATACCCCCAAAGAGGAGACCATTAGCAGCATTTGCTGTTATCTTTTGGTACTTGGAGTGATACGGATGGAGGTGATGATGACTGCCAGGTGGCATGGGACTGGAACCCAACATCTGTAAATGGAAGGGGCCAGATAGGTTTCTTCTAGACAAGGTTGCAAGTTGGCACCAGAAATAACCCAGGATGTACAAGGATGTACAAGTCCCACAGCCAACTACAGAAGTGGAATTAAATATATCTGGACCCATTTTTTAACAACCCTTAAGTTACAGGCACACATTCAACAGCACTTCATCAGTCTGAGAGACTATAATAATTAACCATGGTAGTAAATCAAGGAGTTTGACTCAGAGTTCTTAGTTCCCAAGAATGCGTTCTGTCCGGATAATAGCACATCAGGTGGACCTCTAGAATCACTCCTACCTGATGGTCCCTCAAAACGTATTTCTGCATGTTGAACTTACTAAAACCTAGGAAACATGTACCAAGTCATATTAACTATTTTATTTATGGCAATTAATGGAACTGATTTGGATGGAAATAATTATTGCTAATTTTTTTAAATTACTGTGAAAGAAAAATGAAAAAAGAATTGCTTTTTTTCCCAAAGGGAAATATTTTTTGTCAAATATTCAACATACACATATACCTATAATGGTTATACACTTCCACCCAATTTGATTATAACTTTAATTCATCCTACTGAGTGATACAGATTGAAATACGTTTTTTTCTTTCATAATGAGACTAGAAAGGTTTTACACAGCTTCAGAAGTCTTTTATAAGTTGATTCTGGTGCATTTTATAAAAGTACATATCTTTGTTCAGTTCCAGAACTTGTTTATATTAAAATATTTAGATACAGATATTTTCTCTTTCTGTAAATAATTGTGAAATCATAATTTGAGTCATTTTTACTCTTAATTTATTCACTTTCATCTAATGATGTTTATGAAGATGGTGATGATGGTGATTCTGCATCATCTATAGGATAATGTACAGTGTTACAGAAGTAATTCATAGAAATAGGTTTTCTTTTATTGTTTATTCAAAAGATAAATGAGAGCCCTGAAAGAGAAATGCCATAAGTGGCACCCAAGATAACAGGACACAATAAATATTTAAACCAGGGAATATCTCATTGTCCTCGATCAACAAAAAGTCATTAGGGAAGAGGACTTGGCCCAGTGGTTAGGGCATCTGCCTGCCACATGGGAGGTCCGCACTTCAAACCCCGGGCCTCCTTGACCCGTGTGGAACTGGCCCACGTGGAGCTGGCCCATGAGCAGTGCTGATGCGCACAAGGAGTGCCATGCCACGCGTAGGGGAGCCCCATGCGCAAGGAGTGCGCCCCATAAGGAGAGCCGCCCAGCGCAAAAGAAAGTGCAGCCTGCCCAGGAATGGCACTGCACACATGGAGAGCTGACACAACAAGATGACACAACAAAAAGAAACACAGATTCCCGTGCCGCTGACAACACACAAGCGGACAAAGAAGACGACGCAACAAATAGACACAGAGAACAGACACTGGGGCAGCGGGGGGCGCGGGGGTGGGAGGGGAAGGAGAGAGAAATAAATAAAATAAATAAATCTTTAAAAAAAAAAAGCCATTGCCTAATTCTGTCAAAGATACAGAATGCCTAGCACTATGATCTGAAAAACAAAGATACCTGCTTACTAGACATAGAAGCATTTGCTGTGATATTTATACCTCAACCATGGATGATAGTCATTAAAGTCATATGGGAGTCTATATTACTACAAACAAGAATTTTTAATGAAAACTTTATTATTGTTTCGTACTTGCAAAGTGAAGAATGAATCCCTTCACACCCCCAATGGAAATCATTAGAACATTTCCCCCAGTGGTAAAATAGATTTCTTTTAGCATATGCTTTGATCAACTTAAATTTCCTTGTTTTCACATAATACTGGATCAATTTCATATGTGAGGCAGATCTCACTTGCTAAAAGTGCTGAGTGAAGAAATTAAATAGTATTTGCGAAAAACCGTAGAAAGAAAAAAATGTCTTAAAGAGTGAATTGTACTTTATACCATTGTTCATCTCCAGTCCTATTTTTTGTCATGCAATTATCCTGTCTTACAGAACCTGCTCTGCTCCCTCAAGCACTTGGGTTCTGAACGGAGTTTTGAGAGGAAGATTTCAATCCAGTTATAACAGCAGGTTTGGTCAAAAGTAAAGACATTTGCAAGTTCCAATACAATCTAAGAAATAGGCATGAAATACATAGAGAAGAAACTGTCGACAGTGTGATCCTACTTCTCGCTTAATACGTATGCTCGATATTAGGGACAAAATTGACAATAGAAAGTGCTGATAAGGATACAGAACAACCAGAATTCTACATTGCTAGTAGGAATGCCATATGGTACCTACTGTCACTCTTGAAAACAATTTCTTATATTTAAACACACACTTACTTCATGATCCAGCAATCTCACCCCTAGTTGTCTTAAGTTAATTCTACATTCCCACAAAAATCTGTACATGAATGACTGTAAAAGCTTTATTAGTAATTGTCAAAAACTGCAAATAAGGACAATCTTTCAGTGATGAAAATAGTCTGTATCTTGATTATGTTGGTAGTTACCTGAGTATAAATTTGTCAAAAATCATCAAAATGTACACTTAAAATTGGTGAGTTTTTTGGATGATAACCATACTTTAATAAAGTTCATTTAAAATTTTCTAATAATTGTTAAAAATGCTTTATGTAGGGAGATTTCAAGAGAAGCTAGAGAGGAGCAACCTGATAAAGAAAAGAGACTTATTTAAAGCCATTGGCACTTTGATTTCCTAAGTTTCAGTTTCATAAGAAATGCCACTTTGATAGGAACTTCAAGAACATTTATATAACTTTGGCTCTTATCTTTTTCCTACCATAATTTTCTAAAAGATGGAAGTTATGCCTTCCTGGAGAGGTAAAGCAGAGAGTTACTGAGAGTAAGTATAATGCATAACTTCACACAGGCTGATTCATGCCTTTAGGGAGCAAAACATTTTTACAGGATTCATGTATTTAATAAATAGTTTTATTTGGGAGGTTGTTACTTCCTAAATTATTTTTGCCACAGAAGACCTTATCATTATGAAGTTTATGTTTTACTTAAAACAGAAGCATTTATTTTTTCTGAACACAATGCTACTTTGACTTAATGACAATGCTTGGGTGCTCCAAAGCTTGGGAAGAAATGCTTTTTAAAGGCAACTTATTTTAAGGACAGTAGCTGAAGAAACATCTAAATAATCCACTGAATTTCTTTCACTCAACATGTTTGTAACTTCAACAAAAACATTTTCAGTTTATATCATGTCCATAAGCCAACATATAAAAGACATCATCTTCTTCAAACATCATCAGTTGTAAAGGTGGAAAATCAAGGAAATTATTCTCTTTTTTAAAAATAACAAATACAAATATAGTTGATGATACTCACAGAAATAGCATATAAATGCAAAAGCATTCACCTACAATTTACAATGTCCAACATAAATATTTCAGAACCTACTGGGTTTCAGACCACATCAAATTTTTCCAGAGTGTATTATACTCAATAAGAGAAATTTCAAATTATTCTGATTTTTAATTAAATTGCATGCATATTAATTATTTTTATTAGTTACACTTTAGGAACCAGAAGGGAATAAAAAAGCATAGATTTGAAAAGAACAGAACAGTGTTTGGGAGCATATTGCTAACTGAATAAAATCAGAAAGAGTAAATACAGGCTTATGCCAAGTCAGGAAATATTCAGGGAAGGAACTGTTTCCTTGGTGAATATCAAATGCCAAAATTTCATGGAAAATGCCCTTGTTAATACAGTCACATGGACCATTGTACTATTAGAAAATAGATTTTGAAAGTATGAGACATTTCATCCCATAATTTATTTTATGTTTATTTTGCATTTGTAGTATTGGTTTGAGGGCTTTTCAGAAAGGGAGGTATTTCCATGAATGGAAATATTTGCAATTTCCTCTTTGAAGACTTGTATTTGTTGCAGGTTGCCTTAAGTCTCCTTGGCTAGTCACCATCATGTCCTTTGAAAAACCCAAGGAAGCTTACCCTTACCCACCATTTCTAATATTCCTGATGAATGGCTTTCTTAGAGTAAAATGAGTCTACAAGTGAAAACCTTTCCAGATTAAATCAATTAAGATGTGCTCCAATTTACAGAATTTTCTCCATTTGAGGTAAATGACAAGTCTACTTTCTCTCTAAGAGAACTATAAATACTAGTTATTAGAGTGCTTTATACATTTCAGTTCAAATTCCTGAGCTTTTGGTATGATTTTAAAATAGTTGCTTTCCATGTGTTTCTTTTTCATAAATGTGCTTCCAAATTGTTTATACTGCAAAGCAGTAACTGTGGATAAATATTTGATTTGATAAATTAAGCAAAGTAGTTAATATAATTTTTATTGTTTGATGTCTTCATAGAGGGTGATATTGTCAATGTCTCATATTTTTATTTGAATATGACTGGTGCTTTTCCACCATATTAATAATATCCTTGCCATGAGATCATACAGTACCTACATGACTATGGTGGAATGCAAAGAGATTTATTGGCCAAATTTAGACCCAGTTCCTGACCTTTGGGATCTTCAAATTTATAAAAAATTTAAAGGAAATAAACACATTTATATTATATGACAATTCGATGAATAAATGAGAAATAGTTGTGGTTTCTGTTTCAAATAGAGAAGAAAATCTTTCATTTCTACACTTATTGAAGAAAGCTATAATCAATTTCTTCCATGAACCATGAAGTCCTTTCCTATAAGTATTCATAATAACCTAACTTGTCATCATAGGTTTGGAGAGTTGAGCATATTTATATCAATAAAATGTAAAAAATTAGGCTTATAGATTTGAAATACTATAGTAATATATTCTGAACTACAATTATATTTTATAGAAAACTTTTCTACTGTGAGTAGCCGTGAATTGAGATACACTTTTAAAGATTTTAACTAATATTTCAAATCCCACTTGAATACAATTCCTTTATCAGATATGTGATTTGTAAACATTTTCTCCCAAGTGTTGCTTATCTTTTCATTTTGCTAAGTGTCTTTTGCAAAGTATTTTTTTTTATTTTAAAGGGGATCAATTTATCAAATTTTCATTTTATGTATCATGTTTTAGAGTCATATCTAAGAATTAACCCTAGGTCACAAAGAATTTCTCCTATGCTTTCTTCTAGAAGTGTTTCAGTTTTAAATTTTACATGTTGACATCTGGTCAACTTTGATTCAATTTTTCTATCAGGTATGAAGTATGGGTGAAGTTTCACTTTTTCCATTCAATTGTTTCTGTACCATTTGCTAAAGATTATCCTTTTTCCATTGAATTGTCTTTGCCATAGGCATTTTATAGATTTTTTCCCCCCATTTTCTAATTGGTTTTTATAAATATGTAGAAAAGTACAGATCTTGGTCACTTTGATGAATTTAATCAGTTCTAAAAGATTTTTCACTTGTTTATTTTTAATTTTCTAAGAAAATGTTTAGATAGTATTCAGATTTTGATAGCCTTTAATTATCCTTTTCACTATTTATGTCTCTTATTTAATTTCCTTTATTTATTGAGTTGACTAGGCTGTCCAGCTAAACAGAAGTGATGAATTAAGGAATCACTGCTTTATTCTTGGATCTGAACTATGTTACATGGTATGAATTTATCTTGATTGTCACAGATTTCTGTTAGATATAACTTATGAAGTTATGAAAGTCTTCTTCTTTTACTCCTTAAAATTTTAATATAGATTTTTCCCTTATTTCAATTATTTATTTTTTTAATGGATTTCCTCATATTGACTTTTTTTTTTTTCTGCTTTGGAATAAATGCAACTTGTTCACAAGGAATTAATCTTTTTATACACTCTAATTTGTTAATATGTTAGTTTAGGTCTTTGAATTGATACTCCTAAATGATATAGACATTTTGCTATTTTTATTAGGCTGGTCTAGCTTCCTGGAATGGGTTGGGAAGTTTTCATCTTTCTATATCTGTTATTGCTGTTTCTCTTATTTTTCCCCAAACTTCACTTTTGTCACCATCAGATCATGGAAATTCTTTTCAGGGAATATTATTATTTGCCTCTGGATGAAAAATTTGACATTCTCATGAATTTCTTTTTGTTTCCAACTAATTTTTGCATTTTTAAAACATTGTGAGATAATGTACTTACAAATGTGTATGTATTCAAAAATCATTTTAAAGCAAATACTCATGCAACCACCATGTCAAGGAAGAGAACATTTTCACACTCCTAACCTCTCCCTAATCAACAATTTTTCCTCTCCTACTCTACTTTTCCTAAAGGAATTTTCTTTTCTGACACTTGTGACTATTAATTTTATTGATTTTTCTTTAATTTTGCCAACTATGTATACTTCCTTAATGACTATGTTATGACTGTTTCTGAAATTGATAGTAATGAGATTATACTCTATAAGATATTTTGTTCCATGCTTCTTTAAGTCAGCATTTTAGGAGAATCACTCATATTGTTGGGTATAGCTCTACTTCATTTCATTTATATTTAATTTGCACTCCTTTTGATATACATTTAGGTTATTTTTAATTCTGGACTAGGAGATTTCTGACTATTTTCAGGTCTGGGCAAACCTTCCAACCTACTAGATAACTGCAAACTATTTTCTTTTTTTAAAGATTTATTTATTTATTTATTTAATTTCCCCCCCCTCCCCTGGTTGTCTGTTCTTGGTGTCTATTTGCTGCGTCTTGTTTCTTTGTCCGCTTCTGTTGTCGTCAGCGGCACAGGAAGTGTGGGCGGCACCGTTCCTGGGCAGGCTGCTCTTTCTTTTCACGCTGGGCAGCTTTCCTCACGGGCACACTCCTTGCGCGTGGGGCTCCCTCACACGGGGGACACCCTTGTGTGGCAGGGCACTCCTTGCGCGCATCAGCACTGCGCATGGGCCAGCTCCACACGGGTCAAGGAGGCCCGGGGCTTGAACCGCGGACCTCCCATGTGGTAGACGGACGCCCTAACCACTGGGCCAAAGTCCGTTTCCCTATTTTCTTAATAGTTTTACTAATTTATATTTCCACCAGCAGGTATGAGTTCCCATTGTCAGCAGTCTTACCAAAACTTGGTATTTTGAGATTTTTTTTTTTGCCAATCTAGTTGGTAAGTAGGGCTATCTTTTTCTGATTTTAATTCTCTTTATGATTATAAATGATATTGAGCACTTTTTGTATGTTTACATACACATATCTATCAAAAGGATCAAGACTATGCCACAAACTTTGAAATAAACAAGTTTACTTTCAAATCCTAGCACTGATTTTTACATGTGAACTACTTTTTGTTTTCTATGATGTAATGAGGAAAATTATGGCAAGTGAAAAGAAAAAAAAAAGATACAAAATAGTATATGCTATATGGTTCAATTTATAAGATGTTCTTGAAAAGATGAATTTATCAAATATATAACCTTAGGTAACCATGTTAATTCACTGAGCCTAATTACTTCCTTTTAAAATAGTAGTAATAACCACTTCAAAGTTGTTTTGAGAATTAAGACATATAATATATGTAATAGATTTAAATACAAAACCCGATCATTATTTAAAAAAACTGAATGGCTTTCCATGTCTTCACTTTCTTTTATTGCTCGGTTGTTTCATGTGACAGCATCAGATACCTTTTTGGTTAAAATCAGTTATTGCCTGCCATCAGAATGATGCAGATATGAAAGCAGACTTCATTTAAATGTATTTTTGTTTTACATGGTGTATTATTCAGCCAAAGGGGTGCTGATGCAAAATACCAGAAATCTGTTGGCTTTTATAAAGGATATTTATTGGGGGTAGAATCTTAATAGTTACCAGGCCATAAAGCATAAATTACTTCGTTCACCAAAGTCTGTTGCCAAATGCTGGAGCAAGATGGCTGCCGACGTCAGCAAGGGTTCAGGCTTCCTCTTCCTCTCAAGACTCCATGGTCCCAGCTTCTTCCAATATCAGACCCAAGGGGGTGGGTACACAATGTCCTACTGACATGGTCCAATCAAAGCCTTAATCTTTATTTACTCAAGTAAAAGTGAAACCTCTGAATCCAATATGCCCAGAGGAACAGACCAGTTTACAAACATAATCCAATATCTATTTTTGGAATTCATAAATAATACCAAACTGCTACACATGGGTTGGAAAAAAACTCCATTTTGATTTTATACAAGACAACATTTAGGAAAATAGCATGTTCTCTTGGTACTATTTACAAATTTGAAGAAATATTATTTCACATTGAAGATATAATTTGCTGGTTTTTTAACCACGTGTGCGTGGTTCATGTGTTCAAGGAATCATTGCTATTCCTTGGGATTATACAAGATAAATTAAATCTGTCATTCAGCTGCCATTTCTTCTTATTGTACAAAAATTCATATCCAGTTTTCCTGATTTTTAGGTATAGTGAACTGTGATTTATGAATAGATTCATGTCTATGTCAATTAATTATACATACCCAAATGATCATGATATTTTAAATAGAGAACAAAACTAAAGAATCTCAGAGTTGGAAATATCCTCTTGCTTTTCTCCTCATTTTGTAGGTATTGGTTATTTAAAACAAAACAAAAAAAACTCTGACTAATTGTTTTGAAAGTTTGTACCACTAATATTGGACATATCTCTGGAAAACAAGAAGTATCAAATAAAGTAAAGGTGCATCTGAAAATCTGCATTCAATTTGAGCAGTATGAAATATTTGTAAAGCTAAATAATACATACTATTAAGTTTTTAATGTTCAAACAGACAAATCATGGTTTTTGTTAAATTGTGCAATGTATAATGAGAATAGTTGGAGCTAATTTTGGATTTCTAGGTTTATGAAATTTTCACTAGTTCTTAAATGAAAACTCAGAAAAATGTGGCTGATCCATTCAATCTGTCATTGCCAATGGAAAATGAAACTATATTCCCTATCTATAAAGAAAATACATAGATAAAGGAAAATAGTCCATGCCATTAGAACTAATTTCAAGATAACTCAAATTCTTTATCATTGTCTCCTAAATTCCAGGAAGGGTACACATGGTCCCAGCAACAGTAATTCAAGCCCCCTCTTTTGTCTCTCTTTCCAATGACTTTTTTGATCTTCTCTACCCAAACTCTGTCTTCAATTACAGAAACTCCTCAGTCCTCAGAGCCACACTTCTGCCATTTTATTCCCCTTCCCTCACACATTTCTGATCTTCTATCACAAAAACCAAAGGACATGTCTCCTTTTACAAGGTATAAAAGGGGATACAGATTATGCTTTGTTAATTTTGATGACATTACACTTATAAAAGAAAGAACTGCCATTTATTAGGTACTTCCTCTTTGCCAGACACTTTGTGAAGAATTATCAAGTGCTGTTTCATTTAATCCTCATGACAACATTTTGAGGCACAAAAGGTTTTCTGCATTGCCCAAGTGGCAGAGTGGAAACTAGGACTTAGTCTCTCAGGCTCCCAAGCCTGTATTCTTAGCCACTCTGCTCTGCTTCTTTTCTGATGAAAAGCTATATAAATATGAATGCTGCAAGTTTCAAAACATTCTTTACATTATTGTAATTGAAACAGAGGCAAGGTGAGTTCCTTTGATCTGATTCTTGAAAAACCTCAAACTTTGTGGGAGCCAATGTCATGGAATTAGGTAAGTCATCACACAGGTGCTATGGTTTTGGATAAGAAGGAAGATGTGGATTCAAAATAATAAGACAGAATTTCTGAGTGATTCACAAAATGATTCTAAAGTTATCTCAAAAAGAGAGTCAGGAAAGTATTCTAAGCCACAGTGTATTTGAATTTTTGTAGGCATTAAAATACTAGTTAAATCTAGTCTCTGGAATACATATATCAAAAGCAGATATAGATGTTTTTCATAGACAATAATAAATTGTGACACTAAAGGAGATAACCCATGCAATTTACTTAGCAGTTTGTTCAAATGCTAGGTATTTAGTAAACACTCCAAACATGTTAGCTGTTGGTATTAATATAAATTATAATAAATTACCTTGAGATTATCAATTGTGTACACTGCAGAAGAACTGGGGGGGGGGGATTAAATTTATTTAAAAAATAAAAATAAGATTTAAACTCCCATTGGATTTAAATGAATGAATCATATGTCATGTGAATTATATCTCAATAAAACTGTTATATTTTTTTAAAAAAAGAAAAAGTAATCTCATCTGTATTAAAAGAAATCAGATCACTAGTGCCTGTGGAAGAACTGGGAGAAATAATAAAGGGGCACAAAGAAACTGTTGAGGGTTAACTACCTTGACTATGGTGATGGTGTCATGTGTGTACATAAATGCCCAAACTTATCAAATTGTATACTTTAATATGAGCAGTTTATTATATGTGAATTACATCTGAATAAAGCTGTTTCCTCTCAAAAAATAAAATAAAATAAATTTAAAATATATGGCTAAGTAAATGGCTCTAATGAACCAGAAATGAAAAAACAAGTGAACATTTTGATTACAATTATATAATTATATGAAAAAACAACAGTATAAAGACTTAAAATTATCTCAGTCATATATAAGCTTAAAACTTTCAATAGATCTGGAGTAATTTTTCCTTTATCTGACCATGGAAGGAGATTTATCTTCTAGAAAACCATTAGACATCATTGGGGAGAAAAAGTTGTTACCTAAATTGATAGGTGATTAGGAGAGATAAAAGGACAAACAGATTTTAGAGAGGAAAGAAAACAGATGGTGGCAATCAGGTGAGGTTAGTTTAAATATGGATGAATTAATGAGGTCTTCATAAATCCAAATCCATATGCCATAAAAATGAACAAAGTTGATCAAATAAAATGTATGACATTTACAAACAATCTTCCAAAATTGCTTCAGAAGTATTAAGTTACTAGAGTAAAACTTTTATGAATAACACAAAAATATATATATACCTCACAATGGCAGTCAAGGAGGGCATTTGCTTCTTCCATTAGCTCTTGATTCTTTCGCAATAGTGTCTAGGTCAGAGGTTTACAAACTTCATCATGCACTGGAATCCCCTGGAAAGCTAGATAAAACACGGATCCCCGAGCCTCACTCCTAGAGTTGCTGATGCAGTACAGTTGGGATGAAGCCCAGGAACTGCATTTCTAACTAGTTCCCAGAACATGCCAGTGCTGCTGGTCTGGGGTCTATGCTTTGAGAACCACTGATTTGAAGTCCTTACCTGAACAAATGTATATAATTAGGGAATATAATACAAAAGCAGTTTCCAGGTTCATAGTAATCCAGTGAAATTTGATAGTGGAATGACAGAAACTCCCCCTGAAAAGGAAGATTTTTTCCTTCTTCAATGTCACCAAGGCACAAAAAAAAAGCTTAAGTTCTTGAACATAGCACTTATGCAGAATTTAACATGGTTTAACATCCTGCTCCAACCATCTATACTGCAGAGTTTTAGAAGAAATTAAAATGTACTCCTGCTGTAAGGAAATCTTGCTACTGTCGTTATGAAACCTGAGTGGTTTTTGTGTGTGTTTCTCATTTGTTTCTCAATTTGAGCAGAAGGAAATAGTTGATGTCAGCCAAAACACTTCTAACTTGTCAAGTTATTTTGTAAGAACTGCATGTTTACAAAGGATAGAAAAATAAGGATCTTGGAAAGAAGTTTTGTGCTCAATAAATAAACATGGGGAAGCAAATGTGGCTCAAGAGATGGGGCTTCCTCCCGCCATGTGGGAGGAGCTGGGTTCAATCCCTGGGGAAGAAGAGAAGGCATGCCCACGTGACAAGCCAGTGCCCACCTGGTGAGCCAGTGTGCCGCTCAAGTGAGTCATGTGCAAGATGATGATGCATCAGGGAAGAGAGACAAGGGGAGAGTCAAGGTGAAGCGAGGCAGAACCTGGGAACTGAGGTGGCGCAATTGACAGGGAACCCTGCTCCCCATCAAAGGTCTCTAGGATTGAATCCTAGAGGAAACAAAATGAGAAAACAACACAGACAGAAAAAAAAAAAAAAAAAAAGACAACAGGGTAGGAGAAAGGGAAGGGGGAAAATACATAAATAAATCTTTTTTAAAAATTAATAATAAATATTATTATTAATATTAATAATAAATAATTTAATGATAAATTAATAAAAACTTGGTTTATCACCCTGTTTTTATAGTTTTGTCATTTATGTTTTGAAGGTCCCTTGAAGATATCACCTCAATGCCTTCTAATGACAAAAAGCAATGTGAATGACTCTATGGTACAAAACATTCCCTATTCTTAACACAGGACAAATGTTAAGAAATTAAAGACAGACTAGGACACAAAGACTCAAAGTTCCTCCTTCACTTTTATCAGCTCTAACTACGGAGCTGGACAAACGTTATACAGACCGTCTCTCCCTACCTTATCAGCAGTTTCCCTTGTTTTAGCCTATTTTAACTGAATTGAACACATATTTTTGTTTTTGTTTTTGAAGGTTTATTTTTTTTTTCTCTTCCCTTCCCCTCCCCCCAGTTGTCTGTTCTCTGTGTCCATTTGCTGCGTGTTCTTGTTTTTGTCCACTTCTGTTGTTGTCAGCGGCAAGGGAATCTGTTTCTTTTTGTTGTGTCGTCTCGCTGCGTCAGCTCTCCATGTGTGCGGCACCATTCCTGGGCAGGCTGCACCTTCTTTCGTGCTGGGCAGCTCTCCTTACGGGCATACTCCTTGCACATGGGGCTCCCCTACACGGGGGACACCCCTGCGTGGCAGGGCACTCCTTGTGCGCATCAGCACTGCGCATGGGCCAGCTGCACACGGGTCAAGGAGGCCTGGGGTTTGAGCCATGGACCTCCCATGTGGTAGACGGATGCCCTATCCACTGGGCCAAGTCTGCATCCCATGAATTGAACACATGTTAACATCCATTCACTATAATATAGAAAGAAAAACTCATTGGGATGTGCTCAAGATAGGAATAGAAGTGGTACCAACTCCCTTTTTCCTATGCTCTGTCTCCAGAGAAAGACACTTGCCTAGCCCAGGCACTCATACTCAGAGCAAATATGGTGGGGGCAGATGAAAGGTTAGTGACTCCTCTTGAATTATAACATGACCATTTCAGGGAATCTAATTAGATCTCAAATAATGATCTACACAATCAACCCATATTACAGCAACCTCCCATTCTTAGATGAATGAGGTCATTCTGCCCAACCAATAAGTTCTGGGCATTATAGATGACAGGGACTCACTTATCTCCTCTGGTCTATAAGAGACCAGATAAACATTTACCTTCTCTTAAATATTAAATCAGAGATAAGAGTTTTTTTTCATTAGCTCATTTTCTCTTATGAAGCAATCAATGGAGAATTAATGATTCAACTACTTTATCCGTAGGACCATATCATATTCTAGCCTTGCATCTCTATTCTTTTTAAAACAAAGCATATTCAGTATCTAAACCACACATATTCACTACTGAGTTTTACTTCTGTTTTTTCCTAAGGGATGATAATCATAAAATATTTATGGAAAAGTCCTCATATTCACAGGCTGTCCTTCTGTTTCCCCTTATATAATTTCAACAAGATTAGATAATCACCATCAGAATTCTGAAAGTTGCTCTTTGCAATATTTCCAGGACTAGTAAGTTTGAAATATGTTGCAATCCGTACTAAATGGATTTCTCTCTACCAATTTTTTTCTGAATGCTCTTGCCAATATTTTGAGTCCTAGTCTTGTATTTTTTTCATTAAATTATTTCATAAAATTGTGAATAGCTAATGGACTGCCTCATGCATAAATAATTCATTTTCAAACCCATTCGTTTTTGTTCTTAAATTAATTGAATTAAATTCCTTTTAATTCTTTAGTCTGAATGTGAGCCATAATCCTCATTGACAGAGCAGTTCCATTAAAATTGCAGCTAATAAAAACACTTATTGATTAGTGTATGCAATAAACCGTATTAAGAGCTTCACACGCTTTACCTCATTTAACTCTCATAGCAACACCATGAGGTAGGTATGATTATATACTCATGCTTTAAAAATAATACAATGGAAAGTAATTAATTTGCTGGAGGTCATACAATTCTTAATGACAAATCCATGATTCAAACCCAGATCACTTACACCAAAATTGATATTATATAATGTACCATATAATGAGGGTACTTTTCAGGGCTGACTTTATATTTTGTTGAAGTGGGTGGTCACCTCTGGAGCATGAGACAAGACCTCCCATTACCAAGCATTTCTTCCACGTGTCTATGGTGTTCCAAAAATTTATCTTTCAAAAGGTACTGTTTTGGTTAAAGTTTGTACTTGTTATGTCCATAAGAGGTAGTATATTACATTTTATGTATTAATCTGCTTTCTAATCTCACTCACATCTCTTTCCTTCCTTTCATATTTCATGGACAGTTTTTTCTCCTGCCTAGGTAAACTTTCATGCTGCTCTTTTGCTTTTACCCTCTCCTCCTTCCCTTAAGGCAGTAATTCTCCAACTCTTTCATGTGAAACCTGTCAGCAGAGAAAAGAGCCTGAAGAGGGCCAGGCTCTGAACTCTCAGCCAGCCTTCACCCAGAGAAACTACGCCTTCACCTGCTTCACACGTAGCTCTTCCAAGAATTATCATTTGAGGAACTCTCTCCAGCATCTGAAATTGTTCTCTTTCTACAATATCTTTCTCCTGGACCTATGCATACCTTTATGTTACTTTGCTTTAAACTTGGAATCCTCAATATATGGCCAGAATGCATTAGCTGGGCAGTTCCTTGCTCTGATGATCAAGATTAGTAAACTTTGGGGTGTTATACCTGAGACCGTTTCTGCAATGCCTTCGCCAATCACAGGGCTTCCCGAACTGAGGGGCAGTGTGCTTATGCTCCACAGGGTAGCCAAAACCTATTTTATAATGTGCTTCTATAAGTTAGTTTATAAGAAAAGCTGAAGTTTTACTAACATGCCTCCTTTTCCAGGAATCACTTTCTTAAAGATCACCAGTTCAATAGATAGCTACTGCTTTCTCCTCACAATTACACTTTAAGACTGCAAATGATTATTTAGTGTCTACTGCATATATCCATTTAACTCTTAAAACAACTTTGCAAAGTAGATCTTATCTTGTATGTTTTTCAAGTGAGGAATATGAAGCTCAGCAAGCCTATGTAATTTCTCCGGAACAACACACACAGAGGTCTGATGGACAGCCAGGATTGGAACATAGGGACATTAGTTGCCTATACCATGCTTAAAGATGCTTTGCAGATAATTAAAAAATAATAATAATAAGGATTTGATTCCGCAAAAGATAGTGGGAATTTTTAGATTCTATTTGCGGTTTCTTCTTTAATGATATCTATGCCCAAAACTGACTGCATTTGAAGCAAAAGATGATTTAAGATAAAAGATTTAGATTAGAGAAACATTGGAAACCAAAGAGGATTACCCCCTGCAAATCATAGAAAGTATTAGATTAATAATTAGCAAAGTGAAATATTAATCAGACATTAATAAAGAGAAAATATATAAGTCACAGTAAGAAAGACTTTAACAATGCCTCTTCTGACTCACTCTTAAGTAAGCTATCCCCAGATTCCAACTTAATATATGCAAAGGGTCAGAGTATTCCATTTGAGACAAGGAATTTAAACATATTAAGGAAGGGGAAACTATTTTTAAAGTATAAAGCACATGCTATACAGGGAAATAAATTGAGGAGGCTTCCTTTCTTTAAAGAAATGCTTTTTTAAAAAAAAATCCATATTCTTCCAAAAATAAAAAAAAATTACCATTTAATTATAAAACTTTAAAAACATATTTGATAACTGTCTTTTTTATTATTTGCTAGTGGGCAGGTCCTAAATGATATGTCCAAACAAAATATTTATTGAAAACTCTTAGGTGATCAGAATAAAAAATGTTTAAAAATGCACATTGTATCATCATAGTCCTTTACTTGGTAATACAAATTATATCCTTGACAACTTCTTTTGTAATAAGTCAATTTCTCAAGTTCTTACTGCAATCAGAAGTTAAGTTTACCAATCCTTTTGAAGTTTGTCTCATACTTCAAAGAACTCTTCTTTAAATGAATTTTTATCTGATTTTCACTTTATTAACTGACAACATGGGGTTTTAATGTTTGTAAACAGCCCTTATCTCTTATACAGAGACCAAGATAAAACACCCTAATTCAAGTGATGTGGTTTTAAGTCAGGAATGATGAAAATTTAGGAAATCAACCTCCTTTATATTCATAGCATCCTCAACCACAATATTTTTCACTAAAGGCTGATGTGTGGAATTCCAAAATTACATACGGTATCTATGGCATGAGTTTCTATTTCATGTTTATATAAGTTAGGATCCTGTTTATATCTATTAAAATAAGATAAGGATTTGGTTATATTAACATTTATTTTATTACAAAGATATATAGGGCTTAAACAATTGACAGAACGGGCATGAAAAGGAAGTCAAGTCTTATGCAATTCTGAAGAGTCAAAAATCAAAGCAACTCTTTTATCAGGAATAATCTGGTTTAGACATCATGGCCATCATTGGACCTTGATGCTTCCACCACTGGACACATACTCAGCTGCTTCCACCAATGAATTAGAATCACCTTTTTATTATCACTTCCCAGGTAGGAGTGAAACTTGGGACTTAAGCTTCAGCTACCAGAGGAAAAAAGCAGGAAAATTTGCTCTTCTGAATCCTGTTGTCAGAGATAGTTGTACATTTCCTCTGCATCTGTCAGGACCTAATCATAAAAAGAAACTCTACCCAACTATTTCAAAAGTAAGAGATTTAATAAAGAAAATTGGGAGCTTATAAAACAATTGGAAAGGCTTCTAATGCTCGGATTTTTTGCTAGCCTTCAGATACTCTAGATGTAGCTAATACTACTTTGGTCAAAACTTTAGGAGACTATTTCCAATAGCTACATTTGCATTTCAGCACAACTAAGTGGAAGATTTGTGGGAGAATGCCTGGAGGTTGCTGAAAATACTTTGTTTGACCAAGGTCTGTCATTGCTGGAAAAAGGAAAAATACTTTATGCAGTCTACCAAATTTTGTGTGAATGTCTAGTTGCTGGGATCTAAACACGGAATTGCTAGTTTGGGCTACTTTAAAATGGAATTCCCAGATTTCCAGGCTCTGTGATTCTTAGGGGAACATAGAATGGGGTGAGTATATTGCTTAGTGCCAATAAGAGTCCTGAATGTCCTCACAAATGATGAATATATAACGGATAGCTGCCCCCCAATAGAAAGATGAGTTTCATGATGGACCCATAAAAATGATGGAAATGTACACAATTTAACATTCAATGTCTCTTGGAGAGAGAGAGAGAAAGAGAGAGAGAGAGAGAGAGAGAGAGAGAGAATGTATTTTTTGAACAGAGGGTAATTAATGTTCAATAAAATTGATTTTTGGGTTACCATTTAATCTCTCTACTTAAACCATTTTCAGACATGATCTCAAGGCATATTTACAATGGCTCTACTTACACAGTGTTTTATATTAATATCACTGCTATGTCTTAGTGTAGTTAGAAAAACCCAATAGCAAAAATAGATTAAATAGATAAACAGATGATGATAGCTAGATATAAAACTAGATAAAGATACCCAGATAGATTGAAACCATGCTGTTTCTGACCTTTTCTATCCCTTATATACGATGATTGTCCTTGGACCTTTGGCTGCATATTCAAGGGGTATTCTTAGATTTGTTGCATTTGTGGCATGTGGCCTGCCATGATCTTTTGCCAAAAACTTTATTTATAATTAATTATCCTAATCCAGTCTATTCTTTCTTCCAGAGATGATATCATCATTGCAAGAAATGTGGGCTCTTCTTCAATCTTCCATAGCTTGAATTTCATAAGGAAATGGAATAGAAAGTAATTGTTAAGAGTTGGGATCTAGAGTTCGACTACCTAGACTCCAATTCTGTTTTCATCACTTATTGGTTTTGTGACCCTAGGAAAGTTGTTTAAATGTCCTCGGATTCAGTTTTTAATCATATATAAAGTACAGATAAAAGTAAAACTTACCTCAAAGTGTTGTTAGAAAGAGATTGGATAATTCATTTAAACTGGTAAGTGCAATGCCTGGGACATCTAAACTACTCAATAAAGGTTAGCTGCTAGCCTCATTGCTTTGTTTCTCCAACAGATGTCAGCTCTTCAGTTCTGTAGAGCAAGCAGCATTAAGGACATCCTTAATATCATATGAAGCATGCCAGGGAGGCCCACAGTAGACCAAAGTAACTGAAATTTCACTTCCTAGAATTTCAAGAATGTGTCAATCCTCATAATTCTCCAAACAAATTTTGATTGGTACTGAATTAAGCCATTAACGTCAGTCACTATATCCATGTAATAATCTGTAACTACAAAAAAGAGGAAGTTATTTATATATTGCTGTGAAATAGATATTTATATACTGATGTGACCAACAAAGTCAATGTGAAAGAGGATGTATTAAATAGTTCCAACCATCTACATAAAAAGGACAAAACTAGATGCAAATTTGTTATGTTAGTGTTATCAGGGAAAGACTGATAATATTGATTGCCTCTGGAATTGTGGGGAGGGAGGAGATTGGCATTTAAGAGGCAATGATGGCAGGGAGATGTTTAACTATATATACTTTCATAGCTTCTGGAATTTTAAACACTTTATTAAATTACATATTCAAAAAGATACTTTTTAAGGGTCAGAAAATTAAGGATTTCCTAAGGAAATATATCCCAGAAACCATTTAGAAAAGCTGAATACAGATAAGCAAGAGGGCTACTAGGGCGGAATCACAGAAGCATCAGAGATAAGCTACGTATTTCTTGGCTTCCCAGGGCAGGCTGCAGTCTCTTTGTGTTAAGTTCACATTCGAGTGTACTGAAATTGGTTCTTCTTTTCTTGTACAAGACTGGCCATTCAAAACAACTACTGCTCTTCAGTAATCTAGTCATAACCCACAAGCCAGTCCAAGAGACCTGAAATACCTTTAACCTCACCATCAGTTCCTCAAGAGAAAAAAACCATCTTATTCATCCTTTTTCACCCAACAGAGAACCTGACACAGAGTAGACACAATAAATATTTGATGACTGAATGAATCAGTGACAGAGACTAACTATGGTTAGGAATTGATTGGTAACTGATCTGAATTGGGAGTTTATAGAGCATAACTCCAGATATAAAAACATGTGACATGTTACATAAATCCAGATTTTTAAAAACTGCAACTTTACAAATTTTTGCTTTTAGTAACTTTCTACTTTAAGTTAATGATTATTTTTTTTATTTTTTCATAACAGTGTGAATCATTCCTTTGTCTTCTCCATTCTTCACCAATGTTTTATTTTGGCAACTACCCTCTATGATGAACTACCAGCACTGAAATTCAAATTATTTCTTCTTAAATTATCTAATTCTTAGCCTATAGGTTCAGAGAAGCATTTATCACTTTAGAATAAATCATTTTCAAGATGAAACTCTCTGGTTCCTTCCCAGTACTAAGACCTAAACAATCACTGTAAATTCAATAGGACGTAAACTAGAACTAAATTAAAAGACAAGAATGTTTTGCCTTGAATCCCTCCAAAGTCAGATTTATAATACACATAATGACAGATGGTCTAAAACTCCTTCACCTAGCTAATAAAGCTATAACAAATTTTAAATGATAATAAAGTAAATAAATTAGTTTTAAGGGATAGTATTATTTCCAAACTCTCTGGCATTTAAGAAGACTTAGCAAACACCAGCTATAAAACTATATATTCCATATATGCTTTGGCTGAACCAGTAAACCAAAATATTTTAAATTTCTCAGCAATCAAAATTGAGCAGTGATTAAAGAAAGAATCAAATAGTTATCAACAAATGGAGCCATTTCCAAATGTCCCAGATAACTGGGTACCAAAATCTAATAACTCACTGAGATACAATGCTACCCACAATACTCATTTTAAACTTAAATGAAAATTCTGATTAGGGAAAACTAACCTTGATTTTTCTCTGATGCAATACCCTAGCATTTTTTTTCTTTAGAATTTGCAACTCTCATTATTTCTTATTATAGGTATTTATTATTTCAAGATGATGAGAATATTGAATTGGAAGAAGTTTTCATAAAATAACGAACCTCAACATTTGAATTCCAACAGCTTCCTTCTTCGCAATTTTTGAAGTTTAAGATAATAAGGAAAATGTTATCACTCAAAAATAAACATAAAGAAACAAGTAATTATAAAGACCATATCATTTAAATCCCTTTCCTTAAACCAGATTCTTTTCACTTAAATGTTTTGCTCAGACGAAAACTCTCAATTATTATTACCCAAAAATCCTGATCATCTGAGTGTTATAGTATGCTCACACACTTGGAAAACCAGTTTACCTAAAAATGTTGCATTAATGTATTTGCAAATAAATGTTTCAAGTGGGATTAGTAAGAGAAAGTATCATAATCTATCTGCCTATGACATGAAGCAGTTCAGAAGAGTGTAAATGACAAATTATATGTACTTAAATTATGTGTAGTTAAATTATATATAGTGGCTTAATACTTAAGTAATAATTTACCAGCATTTGAAATTGATGTCTTTATGCTTTGGATGCTTTGTCTCGGTTTATAAACTATCCTCAGGTTTCTAGAGCATATATTAGTGTTGTAAAATAACCATTCCTTACACAAGCCTCTGTTTCCTACTATCAGCTATAAAAACTTTCTGCTGTGAAGAAAGATTATGTCATGATGTCACAGATGTTCAATGCCTTTTTCTTTTTTGAGACACTAGGCTTGGGGATTGAATGCAGTATCTCATATGTAGGAAGCTGGCTCTCAACTACTGAGCAACATCAGCTTCCCTGGGTTGTTTTTTTCATTTGTTCGCTTGTTGTTGTTGTTTTTGTTTGTTTTTAAGGAGGCAGTGGGAACCGAACCCAGGATCTCCCATATAGGAAGCAAGTGCTCAACTGCTTGAGCCACATCCACTTTCCTATAGTTTTTACTGAGGTGTAATTGGCATGCAATAAACTCCACACGATGCATATTAAAATATTATAAGCTTTGACATGTACACACTTATGATATAATCAGCACAATTGAGAAAGCAACCATATCTAGCATTCCCAAAAATTTCCTCTTGTCCTTTTATGATCCCTTTCTACCACCACTTTCCCTGCCAGCTCTGGTAAACCCTGATCTCTACTTTCCTTCACAATAGATGACCTTCATTTTCTAGACTCTTACATAAATGGAAGCACACAGTAGGTACTCTTTTCAAGTATGGCTTTTTTTACTCAGCATAAATATTTTGAGATTCATCCATCTTGTTGCATATATCAGTATTTTCTTCCTTTTTTTAGCATTTTCTTTTGTAGATATACCATAATTTGTTTATCCTTTCACCTGTTCTGGACATTTGAGTTGTTTCCAGGTTTTAGCTATAGCTTTATAAGCTGCTATGAATATTTGTGTACAAGTCCTTGAATAGACATGTGTTTTCATTTATCTAGGGTAAATAAATACCTAGGAGTGAAGTAGTTGAATCATATGGTAGATATATGTTTAACTCTTTAAGAACCTGCCAAATGATTTTCCAAAATGGTTGTACCATCTTACACTCCCAACAGCAAATATAAGAGTTCCAGTTGCTCCACATTCTTACCTAAAGTAGGTATGACTGATTTTTTTAAATTTAACCACTCTTATAGGTTATAGGTGTGCAGTACTATTTCAATGTAGTTTTGAATTGCATTTCCCTAATGCTAACAATATAGAACATCTTTCATGTGTTTATTTACTATTTGTATATTTTAACTGATGAAGTATCTGTTCATATTATTTGCCCATTTTTAATTGGGTTGGCTACTTTCTTATTATTGAGTTATTAGATTTTTACATTATAGATATAAGCACTTAAAGAAACAAAATTTTTGTAAACATTTTTTTCCTAAGATATGGGTTGTCTCTTCACTCTCTTAAACATGTAGTTAATGAATTATCACTTATTTTTTAAATTTTATGATCCATGATTTTGGTTGTCTGTCTAAAATTTTTTGCATAACCCAGTGTTTCTCTTTTCAACCATATTTTTTTTTAATTGCTCCACTAAGGGGACTTTTAATAAGATTTTTTCTAATTGTGTCATTTCATATCATTTTAATATCACAGATCTACAGAAACCATTGTAACAACTATGTTTTTTTTGCACTCCAAGAAACAATTTGCATCACACTGGAGGCAAGGCAATGGCACCCTGTTGACAATGCAAGGACTAACCTATTAGAGTCACAGTGATTTTTCTTAGGGAAGTTTCATCCTTTCGGGTTTTACATTTAAGTCTGCAATTCATTTTGAGTTAATTTTTGTATAATTAATTAGAGTCTCAGAGGGACTGTACCAACACATTAATTTCAGACTTCTAACCTCCCAAGTGGTAAGAAAATTAATTTCTATTGTTTTAAACCCCTCAATTTGTGTTAGTTACAGCAGTCCCTGGAACTAATACATACCTATAGCAGCAACTGCTAAAATATTAGGAATAAGAGAGTGTTACATCAAAAAACTGGACATAAAAAGTTTTTTAAGTCTTACTAGATTTGTACCAATCCACAAAAAGCAAAATATAAAAAAGTAATGTGGTACAAAAACAAAATTAAGGGAGAAACTGAGGGATATGGGAGCAGAGAACATGCATGCTATTGAAGCTAAGTTGGTATCTTTTTAAATTAGTAGGTCATAGATGTGGGTTGTGTAATATAATCCCCAGGGAAGCCACAAAGAAATATACAGTATTTTAGCTTAATAAATGCTGCCAAAGAACCATGCCAGAAATGAATTGGCTTTTACAATGGTGATTTATTAACTTATGAGCTTACAGTTCTCAAGCCATGAGAGTATCCAAATCAAGGCATCATCAGATGATGCTTTCTTCTGGAGCTGCAGCTGTAGGCAATCAAGCATATGGTGGCATCCACTTGTCTCTCCCCTCTCCTCCAGGCCTTGTTGCTTTCTGGCTAACGTGGCTTCCACTCAGCTTGTGTTTCACCGATTTCAACTTCTTCCTCCCAGGACCTTCTTTCTCAGATTCTGGGTTCCTCTCTGTTTCTGCACTCTTTTCTGTCTGTGGCTTTTTATTCCTCCATTTATAAAGGATTACAGTAAGGTGACTAAGACTCTCCAACTCTAGGCATGCAATATAATCAAAGGTCTTTAATTGAAATAATTTAATCAAAGTGCCCCACCTACAGTAGATTTAAATGTACAGGAATAGTTTAGATTTAAGAACAGGATTTTCTGGGGTTCACAAAAGCTTCGAGCTGCCACATACAGAAACATAGAAGAGAAAGTGAATAGTCAAATACACCACAAAAGGAAATTATACAGAAAATAAGGTTATAATAAAGGAAAAGAGAGACAAAAAAAAATATGATATAAAAATCAAAGGACAAAATGACTGAAGTACTCATTTAGAGTGATAACACTGAATGTTAATGGACTAAAGTTTCCAATCAAAAGGCACCGATCAGCAGATTGAATTGAAAGGAAGCGTGATCTAACTATATGTTGTTTACAAGAGATTCATAGACCCAAAAGTACAAAGAGACTGAAAGTAAAAGGATGAAAAATGATATGCAAATAATAACCAAGAAACAGCTGGGTATAGTGTGAGAGTTTAAAGTTTTTTTGAGAATTGTGGGAAAATAGCTTGAGTTTGAACATGGGAACCTGACTTGAAGTTGAACCATTTCCATAATGCAGATAAAAAGTGTGGGCTTTGGAACACTGACCTTGACTAGATGGAACGCTGTCTGGTCAGCATGAAAACTGTTTGTGTGAGGAAGCATTTGAAATTTGTATGGCCTATTCCCTAGTATTGCAGGTGTTGCAGTTTTAATAATAAGCGGCCTTGAAAGTAAACATAGATAATTAGTGCTTTGTAATTTCTAATAAATACAATGTGGAAAGTAAGATTGAGGCTCTCAGTTCCAGAAGCTGTTGAGTCCCCTGGTCCCATCTTTATTTTCTCTCTTGTGTCTTTCTTTCTGTACTTTTATTTCTTAAGTTCTCATTGCCTTCCCTTGATGCAAACCTATGGCTGAGCTGGTCTCAGCAACTGGCACCTGAACAGGGACTCAAGGGGAAGAAGGATTGCTTCGAGCAAAACTAAAGGTGCAGAGCCCTGAGTGGTTTAGAAGGCCTTCCAAGTCCTCAGTGGGTAAGGACACTCTCAGGTATTTTAGCAGGGTTACTATGAGAAACAGAGACAGTTTGCCTGCATGTCTGTCTCTTGAAACAACTCCTTAAAGCAGGAGAAGCCAAGGCCAGTGAGTCTTGTACTATAGAACTCTTACAGATTATAGAAAAATGTTGCTCATAGTTCCTAGTAATAGGAAGTTTAGAATTAGGAGATTAGGTAAGAGTGAAAGAGTAGGAAAAAGTGTTTACAAAATTACACGTACGAAGTGTTTTGCTCCCTGTTACTTTTTGGCCTACTTGGACTATTATTAAATCTGTTTTGATACTAAATCTAAAGTTTGGCCTTCAGCTCCTTTATTAATTGGCTTTGAAAAAGCCACTTTCCCGTCTGGTGACACCTCCTCCTCCTCCTCCCATATCCAGAAATGCTCAGCCAAAGTTGTCAGCTTTATAACAGGGCATCTTGTAGGTTAGAACAGAGGGAAATCATGTTGAGCAGCTTGTGCAAGGAAAGGTTAACTTAAAAATACAACATCCTGCACAGGTAAAGTGTTGAATAAGGCCCTTTTTAGTAAATTCATCCTTGTAAGAAAACTCTCTGTTAAAGTGTTAACTAAGATAAGGAAAATATTCTGGCAGCAACTATGCAAAGCCCCTGCTGCCTACATGATAATGTGGCTGTGGGCTAGTGGGGGATGATAAAATTAGCTGCTGAAAGAGGCAGAAAACATGGCAATGCTGGTGTTTTGTTTTGTTTCCATGCTGATTCTGATTAGGCCTATTTAGCCAAATTAATAAAATTAGTACAACATTTTTATCAAGATGTTAAAAGGAATTTTCAGTTTTGAATCAATAGCTTACTCCTGAACTTCAAGTCTTAGTGTAGTCTTAAAGAGTAGTAATGCAAAAAAATGTGTGTTAACTGACTGTCTAAACTGCTAAATAAGAGCTTAACTGCATTTATGCTGCTCAAGTTATCCTAACTCGCTGCTGATTACTAATAAAAGTGTTTCTAAGAACAAGCTTGCATGTTACAGGCAACACGGATTCCAGAAGAAATCTTAAAAGCAGTAAAATCTAAAATGTGAAATGATGAGGAGCTTAAAAACAGCTAAACCAAATAAGAATTCTGAATTGAATTATAAACATTGTTTCTTTTGGTGTGTTGAAATTGTCTTTGTGTTTGTATGTTTGTTCAATGTCAGTATATATTTTGATAATTCTGATGGTAATATAAATTAATAAATAAAAATTTCTAAAAGAGCTCTTCAAATAGCCAAAAATTAAATAAGCACTTACATTAATGCATAAGTTTTAAATTATGTTATTTAAGTTAATACTTAAAACTTAAGTATTAAAACTTTTGATACTTAAAACTTAAGTATTAACATATTAACTTAATATGTAAGTTTAAATATTAATAAGATCTCTATAATAATAAAAATTGTAAGTCTTGATTAATGAAATTATTATAAATCTTCATAAAAAATAGTCCTTGCCTAAATTGAAATGAATGGTTTATTTTTCTTCACAGGATAAAATGAAGAAAAACTTAAATGAATATTAAAGAAGGTAAAAAGTTTGTGGAAGCACTGACTGAAATTTAATAAGTATGTTTTGAAAAAGTGTGTTCTTTCCTAAAATAAGATAGCTAGTTTCCATAAAATCAAAATGGAAATATACAGGGCAAGACTTGAATGTATATAACAAGTTGTAGAAGATATTGTGGTAACTTTAAGTAAGGGAATATATTCTGTGAAGGTGAAATTTGTCTTAAAATAATATAATTATAGTCTATATGGTTATAAATAATTATAAGGATTTTGTGAAAGCATTGTTTGAATTAAAGTGTTTAAATGGCTAATTCTAAGAAGTAATTATTAAACAAAAACTGAATTGATAATTATAACAAAACTTGTTGGCCGCCAGCCTCCCCTGCCAACTTGTTTCTAAAACACTGTTTCTAGTATTGCATGCTACTAGGTATTTAAAATAAAGAAAAGTTCTATTTGCATATAGCCAATCTGAATCATTATTTTGACAAGTTTGTTCAGTGTTAATGGTAATTGTATGTTGTAAGAAGTTTGCTTGGAGACAATTTCCAAAATCATTTTGGTAGCTTACGTATGTAGGATGTATAGAATGTGTTTTTATTATTAAAGAAACAGAAAATAATTTTGTCCTAAGATAAAATGATTGGTTATTAAGAAAGTAAAATGTGGGACAAAACCTGAGTGAATACAGAAAGTGCAGAAGGTTTGTAGAAATGGAATTTTTATGGTTAAAGTTGAGTAAGATTTGATGGGTCTATGTATCAAGTTTTAAAAGCTTTAGTATCAAATAGAATACAAACACAAAGTTAAAATTTGTTCTTTCTTTGTTAGCGTGACAAAGTTTCTCAAGTCATTAGTCTGGTTTAGTAAAAGTTTATAAAGAGTTTTCTGAGTAATCAGTATACAAAGAAAGTCTTTTTATCAAAATAGCTTCTTGCTGTTTAACCTTATCATTTCCTTGGTTTTTTAAGAAGCAAGTTTCATCACTTTTTAAGGAACATAATGTTCAAACCTCCTTTCTCAAAATCAGATCCTTAAAAATATCTTTTTATTTCAAACTATTGCAAAAGATTTGTTCTTTTACCTTGAAAAAATTAAAGTAATAAAATAGTTAAGTTCCTTTAATACATTATAAGTTGAATGGAAAGTGTTTAAAAGTGTTATAAAATTAAAAGGATTATTTACCTGTCTGTTAATTAAAGTTGTATAAGTAAAAAGTTCATATGAATACTTAAAGAGTACACAAAATTCCTGGAAATTTATCAATGTTTTAGCTTAGCATAATATTAGATAAAAGTACAATGTTGTTAATCATAATTGTATTTTTTAAAAAATAATATGTGTCACAGAAACAACCTCTTATTGTATATTAAAGTAACACCATTGTAGTATGCAGCAGTCCCAAAAATTGCTAGTTTGTTGCAAGAAATTAGTATCCAACTGTGTCACTATCACTTTGTTTTAAAACTTGCTAAGATTTTGTTTAGTATCTTCTTAGACAAGTCAAGCCAGCCTGCATTCTCCTACCTGTAGAAAAGTCAGCAATGGACTTTTGCAGTGCTTCCCCAAGGCTGTGTGCATAGCCCAACCATCTTCCCTGGCCTGATGGCTAAGAATCTGGCTGTGTAGAAGAAATCTGTGGCTGAAACCCTACTTGATGACATTAGTTAACCGATAATCTTTTTTAAGAATTAAAAGAAACAGCAGAGACAATAGTAACCTATCTTAATAGGCAAACAATTGGGACAGGCTGCAAGGTCCCTGCTACCAAATTCTACCAAATTCTTAAATGTTATTTGATTGGGTAAGACAGAACTATACCTTGTGTTGTAATTGATAAAGTACAATGTTTTCTCATATTAATATAGGTTGTAATGTTGTTGGAATACTAAAAATCTTTCATCTTTCACTTGGCTCAAATATTAAAACCAATGTATGTGTTATTTGGGAAAGGTCCTTCATGGGAGTAAGAAGACCTTCAGCAGTCTGCTTTAAAAAAGAAAAAAAGAGACAGGGAGAAGGTGACATTGACTTAGCCTATGAATTGAATGTGGCCAGCACCAATATTGGCTTTGGATGGGGTTTGTGGCAAAGGCAGCATTCTAAACAAGTACCCCTTGAGTTTTAGTCACAATTCTGGGAAGGAGCCAAAAGTACAATATAAAAAAGCAATCGTGTGCAGCATAGGAAACCCTGCTGAAAATGAAAGGCTTAACCCAATAGTGTCTGGTCACTCTGAAGACTGACATTCCTATCTAGGGGTGGATTGCAAATACTAAAAACAAAACAGAAACCATGAACTGCTGTCAATCACCCTCTATGGTGGAGAGATCTGTGTAAGAACATCTGGGACATCTGCCAGCAGTGAAGGTAACTGTCTGTCATGTCCCTCTAACATCTCTCTTAGGACTGTTGAGGCAAATGCCTTCGTGAAGATCCAGAGCCATACCGTTGAGACCTGAGAAGAGGCAGAGTGGCTCTACTGGAAAGGCAAACATCATGAGTACCAGACCTTGTGGCGCCTAGCCCAGCACACCCAGCTGCCTGTTACTTGCCAACAGCTCATGAGCTTCACCCATGAGTGTCCATCATGTTCACTTCAATGACTGTTACGTTGGTCCCCTTCTGCTCTTGGGAAGGATGTGGTTTGTTTTCACTGCTACAGACACTGCATTGGGACTCTTATAACAAGACAGCTACTATTTTCTGACTAGAAAATGAATCCTCACAACAATGGACTAAGTTTAAATTCAACACTGAGTTGTGGCCCTAGGACCAGTGAAGATGCAAGACCAAAGAAGGCATTGAAATTATGAGATAAACTTCCAGCTGCCCCACAGCCCAAAATGGGGGAGTTAAAATAATTCGTCACTGCCTATGCCTCAAACTATGCAAACTGGGGAAAATAGGTCATTTTTGATCAAGTACTGACCTATGTAGGTTTGCTGGTTGGGAATCTTAAGCCTATGAGAAATGAAAGTCTATTCATTCAATGTCTGCTTGTTGGAAGTCTTTTTGTTTGTTATTGTATAATCTACTGCAGGTATAGATTATGTATAAAATGCAGTTTTGAGCTTGGGAGGATTACAAACTCTAAGTATGTGCTTACACCTACAATGTGATTGGAATATATCTAGTTTTTGTGTGACACTCTATGTATATAGTAGCAGTGATATTCCTTAGGAATCAGTGAAACATTTGCATGATCAAAAAAACAATTAAAGCTTAGATATTTCTCAATTACAAGCCCAAGTAACAAGTATTCAACATGCTCATATGCAACTGTTTCCTGCCTCAAAAACTATGACAGGAATTGTGGATGGATGAAGATCCTTGAACCCTATAATATGGATTAAGAGTTGGGAAAAGGGTCTTCTAAAAAGTATATTAATTATCTGTTCCTGTCTGTTTTGTATGTGTTTAGTCTTCAAAGGCATGCAACAAACCCTCCAGGGATTAATACAACAAAAAAACACCTGAGCTGTGTTCATTACTTTGCAAAAACAAAAAGGCAGAAATGTCCTTAACCACAGTGCTCCAAAATATATGAGGCAAACACTGGTAACTGAAGGGAGACCAATAGAATTGAATTAAGAATACAGAAATAAACCCTCATATCTATATATCTATGACCAATTGATTTTTTTATAGACTCTCAAGTCTTCTTAATTAGGAAAGAATAGTCTCATCAACAAATGATTCTGGAAGAACTGAATATCCATAGGGAAAAGGAAGGAGAATACCCTACCTTATACCTTATATAAAAATTAACTCAAAATGAGGGAGGGGAAAGATGGAGGTTGACTAAGGAACTCCAAGAGTCAGCTACTCCTACAGGGCAGTTAGTAATCACCCAGAGCTATCTAAAGCACCTGTTTGGGGGCCCAGGAGATCAGAAGAGCTTCCTGCAAAATACTTGAAAGAATGGAAGAATAATGCCCTTCTAAAGTGAAGTTGGGTGAGTAAAGCATTCCATGTCAAAGAGGACAATGCCCATCATCCATTGGTGGTGGAAATTTCAGGAACTATTCTGTGGCTGGAGTTGGAAGCTCCCTTTCATAAAAATGGGGGAGGAAGAGATGGTTGGCCACTGACTTGAGGTACTGATTAATAAATTCTGCTGGCTAAAGCATAATCCTAAGAACAGCTTAAGTTTGAACCTGTCCAAGTTGGAGGGAGGCCAGTAGCCACCATTTTAACTCTAACACCTGCATAAGGGGAAGCAGGACTGATTGAAAATCACAGTGACAGTAGGGACCACCTTCTTTCCACCCAGATCAGACTGCAGCCTTAGCCTAGGTTCCAGTCCTACCTCTGGCAGGGAGGAAGCTAGTGAGACCTGCAGAAGCCTTTCCAGATAACTGCAGGTGCTTTCAGCTGGCACAAATTGAATAGTCAGATACCTGGGGCTACATCTCTACATCCCAATAAGAGAGCAAAACATAAAGGAGAAATAGATATCTCTACAATAATAGTTGAAGACTTTAATGCATCATTCAGAATTGGATAGAACATCTGCATAGAAGATCAATTAAGAAACAGCTTGAATAATATGATAAATGGACTAAACCTGATGGACATACACAGAACATTACACATCAAAGCAGCAGGATAAACATTCTTCTCAAGTGCTCATGGATCTTTCTCTAAGAGAGACAATATGTTGGATCACAAGACAGAACTGAAAAAATTCAACAAGATCAAAATTACACAAAGCACTTTCCTGATTATAATGGAATAAATTTGAAAGTCAACAAGAGATAGAAAAAAGGAAAATTCAAACTATATGGAGATTCAATAGCACACTCTTAAATAATCAGTAGGTCAAATAAAAAATTTCAAGAGAGGGGGACGGGGCAAGATGGTGGCTGAGTGAGCATACCTGATAATATCTCCTGCAAAGAAGCGGCTGGGCAGCATTGGAGGTTCTTTGGGACCAGTCTGTTTCAGGATTTTTGCAGGGCAGGAGGTGTCTGGACATTGATTTGGTGGGAAGGTAACAGAGAAAATTCGTCTATAAAATATAATTGAGACTCTATTACATGGAGGTCGGGGCTGCAAGCGGGATGCTCCCTCCTGGAGTGGGTGGAGCCATGGCACCGCGCTGCAGTGGCAATATCTGGAGGCTCTGCAGTACTGGGGAATTCATAAGCCCTGAGCAGCCTATTGGGGGGTTAAAAGGACAGGAGGCCTTTGCAGACCGATTTGGGGAGACAAACGGGAGTTTTATTGCAAAGTGGGGGAATTTTTGATTGCACACACAAATAATAGCGCTTCCACCTAGAGCCCCGCCCCCCCCCCCCCCCCCCGAAGCCTGGCTGTCGATCTGCAGTGGACTTAAATTGATACCAATAAAGAGAAGCCACCAGGATCTGGCAGGGTGGGAGACGTCTGGAAGCTGATTAGGGGAATATTTTGCGAAGCATGGGAATTTCGGTTTTGGACTCTGTTATCAGCGTTTCTGGCTGGAGCCCCACCCCGGGGCCTGGCTATTGATCTGCGTCATTAAATTGGCTGCAGTGTAGAGGCGCCCCCAGGTGGCCATTCCGGGGGCTTACAGGGTGGGAGGGGTAAAGTTGAATTGGTGATACATCCACAGAATAGACCCCAATGAGTGAGTGAATTGTGGAGTTCAGACACACAGGATAGTTTGCGGATGTGACCTCACCCATAGGGCTGGCACCCAGCTGCGGGGATCCCTGAAGGCTGTGTTGCACTGCGGTGCTCCCAGGCTCCCTGTTAACCAGACTTGAGGTTGCCAGGTCTGAGTCCCCTAAACCCTGGTGGTCCACACACCAGAGACTCACACCTCTTGAGTCTTCAATATCTCAGACTTTCCATCCCTGAATCCATCACCCCCTGAGGTCCATCTGAGGTCCTTGAATGTCCTAGCCCTCAACGTTTGCGTTTTTTCTTCTTTGTTTTGTTTTGTTTTGTTTTTATTTTTATCTTATTTTTTATTTTTTAATGTCCTGATTGCTAACATTGCATTATCCCCTAATCTTTTCTCCCAGCGTATCCCCCAAAGTCTTTTTTTTTTTCAGTTATTTAGGGGTTTTTTTTGTTGTTGCTGTTGCTGTTGTGGTTGGTGTATATCTTTTTTTCTTTTCCCTACCTGTTCCCCACCCTTTACTCACCCCCTTTTTCTTTCTTCCTTTCTTCTCTTTTTTTTTTCATTTTTTCTCTCTCTCCTGTCCCTCATTTTCTTTTTATTTTATTTTATCTTAATTATACAATAGGTGCTGCAGGAAACACCTCACATTTGCTGGGTTTCCTCATCCTCCACTGCCTCATTTCTGTGTGAATTGATTTTGGCTACCTATATTATCCCCTTTCCCCTACATCTTGATATGCTCCATCATCTACTGCCTCTCCTATATTCCACCTCCCTTTCTTTGATCCACAAAGTGTCTAACTCTTAATTTTTAATACCTTTGATTTGTTTTCTGTCTATTATCCACTCTTGAAACTATTGCCTTTCTTTTCTCTTTCCCTCTCTCATGAAAATACTAGCTTTTTAATTCATACCATATTCCTCCCATATTCAGTCAACTACCTCATTATAGGTACTATACCTACTGCTATAACTCTACACAACTTACATGAATCTAATATCCATCCTCCCAGATCTCATATTGTTGCTCTGTTAACATTTATCACGAATACTAATTTACACTTTTTCCTTTCTTACACAATTGCCTTTCCCTGGCCCTAATACTTTCCTTTAAAGTGAACTCAACCAGCAATAAGAAATTAGAATAAGAAGAACAAAGTGACAAAGAGAAGATATGACACTTACGCAAAAACAACAGCTAATTAATCCCCAAGACTAGACAAAGAAGCTAAGGAAATGATTAAACCCATCAAGATAAAATGATGACCAGACAGCAACAAAAATCTACAAACCAAACCAGTAATCAGGAAAACATGGCTGAATCCAATGAACAAACTAAAAACCAGGAGGGGGAGCAGAACTTCACAATAATAATGAAAGATCTCAGAACATTTATCACCGACAAATCTAATGAAGTAAAGGAAGAGGTTAACAACATGAAGACAACACTTGGAGAGGAAATTGCAGACATACACAAAAAGATAACATATGATGGGAATGAACACCACAGTTCAAGAAATCAAAAATACACTTGCAGCAAATATCAGCAGACTAGAAGAGGCAGAGCAGAGAATTAGTGATGTGGAAGACTGTACATTGGAAATCAAACAGATAGTAGAATTGGTCGATAAAAAGATAGAAAAAATCAAGATAGGACTTAGGGACCTGAATGATAATGCAAAATGCTCAAACATATGTATTATAGGCATTCCAGAAGGAGAAGAGAAGGGAAAGGAGTCAGAAGAGTGTTGCAGGAAATAATGGCTGAAAACTTCCCAAATCTACTGAAAGAGACAGATGTAAATATCCAAGAAGCACAGTGCACCCCAATCGTCATAAACCCCAACAGGCCCACCCCAAGACATATACTTGTCAAATTATCCAATGCTTAAGACAAAGAGAAAATTCTAAAAGCAGCAAGAGAAAAGAAAACCATCACATACAAGGGAAGCTCCATACGATTAAGTGCTGATTTCTCATCTGAAACCATGGAGGCAAGAAGGCAGTGGTATGATATAGTCAAGGTACTAAAGGAAAAAAATTTCCAAACAAGAATACTCTATCCAGCTAAACTAGCATTCAAAAAAGATGGATAGTTCAAAATATTCACAGATAAACAGAAACTGAAAGAGTATGCCAACAAGAAACCTCCCCTTCAAGAAATTCTAAAGGGAGTTCTGCAGGAAGAAAGGAAAAAACAGGACAGGCAGAGTAGGAGGAGAGTGTAAGAGCAACAAAAAAGACAAAAAGAGAAGGGGGGAAAAAAGCAAACAAAATATGACAAACACAAGTCCAATCAAAATATGGCTAACACAAATTGGCTAACACAAATAATTCCTTGAAAGTAATAACACTGAATGTCAACAGATTAAACTCACCTATCAAAAGATTGAGACTGGGACATTGGATAAGGAAATATGACCCATCTATGTGCTGTCTACAAGAGACACATCTTAGATCCAGAGACTCATGGAGGTTGAAAGTGAATGGTTGGAAAACAATCATACAAGCAAACAATAACCAAAATAAGGCAGGAGTACCTATATTAATATCAGACAAAATAGATTTTAAATGCAAAACAATTGTGAGAGACAAAGAAGGATACTACATTTTAGTGAAAGGGACAATCTGTCAAGAAGATCAAACAATCATAAATATTTATGCTCCTAACAAGGGCACCTCTAAATACATGAGGCAAACACTGGAAAAACTAAGTGAAGGAATACATGCATCTACAATTATAGTGGAGGACTTCAATACACCACTATCAACTCTGGACAGAACATCTCAAAAGAAACAAAACATTTGAACAGTATATTAGAGGAGCTGGATCTAATAGACATATATAGATCATTACACCCAAACACAGCAGGATAAACATTTTTCTCAAGTGCACATGTATCATTCTCCAAGATAGACCATATGCTAGGCCACAAAGAAAGGCTTAATGAATTCGGAAAGATTGAAATCATACAAAATAATATCTCTGACCACAGTGGAGTGAAGCTGGAAATTTGCAAGGGTCAGAGGCCCAGATTTCACACCATGATTTGGAAATTAAACAGCACACTCTTAGAAAAACAGTGGGTCAAAGGGGAAATCTCAAAAGAAATCAACAACTACCTTGAAACAAATGATAATGATAACACAACATACCAAAATTTATGGGATGCAGCAAAAGCAGTACTGAGAGGGAAATTTATAGCCATAAATTCATATATCAAAAAAGAAGAAAGAGCAAAAATTGAAGAACTAGCTGCACATTTGGAGGAATTAGAAAAAAAACAACAAAGTAATCCATCAGGAAGAAGAAGGAAGGAAATAACAAAGATAAGAGCAGAACTAAATGAAATAGAAAATAAGAAAGCACTTGAAAAGATAAACAAGACCAAGAACTGGTTTTTTGAGAATATCAACAAAATTGACAAACCTTTAGCAAGACTAACAAAGAAAAAAAAAGAGAAGATGCAAATATACAAAATAAGAAATGAGAAAGGAGATATCACCACTGACCCCACAGAAATAAAGACTATCATAAGAGGATACTTTGAAAAACTATATTCCAACAAAAACAACAATTCAGAGGAAATGGACAAATTCCTAGAAACACATAAGCAGCCCATATTGATGAAAGAAGAAATTAATGATCTCAACAAACCAATCACAAGTAAAGAGATAGAATCAGTCATTAAAAACCTCCCAACTAAGAAGAGCCCAGGGCCAGATGGCTGCACAGGTGAATTCTACGAAACATTCCGGAAAGAACTAACACCAATCCTGATGAAACTATTCCAAAAAATTGAAACAGAAGGAACATTGCCTAACTCCTTCTATGATGCCAACATTACCATAGTACCAAAGCCAAACAAAGACACCACAAGAAAGGAAAATTATAGACCAATTTCTCTAATGAACCTAGATGCAAAAATACTTAACAAAATACTTGCTAATCATATTCAACAACACATTAAACGAATTATACACCACGACCAAGTGGGATTCATTCCAGGTATGCAAGAATGGTTCAACATAAGAAAATCAATCAATGTAATACACCCTATAAACAGATTGAAGGGAAAAAATCACATGATTATATCTATAGATGCAGAAAAAGCATTTGACAAAATACAGCACCCATTCTTGATAAAAAACATTCCAAAAGATCAGAATACAAGGAAATTTTTTGAACATGATAAAAAGTATATATGAAAAACCTACAGCCAACATTGTTTACAATGGAGAAATCCTAAAATCCTTCCCTCTAAAGTCAGGAACAAGACAAGGATGCCATTGTCTCCCCTTCTATTTAACATTGTCTTAGAAGTACTTGCTTGAGCACTGAGGCAAGAACCAGATATAAAAGGCATTCAGATGGGAAAGGAAGAAGTCAAAATTTCATTATTTGCAGATGACATGATCCTATACATAGAAAACCCTGAGAGATCTACAACAAAACTTCTAGAACTCATAAATGAGTTTAGTAATGTCGCAGGTTATAAGATCAATGTGCAAAAATCAGTAGCATTTCTGTACACCAATAATGAGCAAGATCAGGAGGAAATCAAGAAACAAATACCATTTACAATAGTAAATTAAAAAATCAAATATTTAGGAATAAATTTAACTAAAGATGTAAAAAACTTATACACTGAGAACTATACAAGACTGTTCAAGGAAATCAAAGAAGACCTAAATAAATGGAGGAATATTCCTTGTTCATGGATAGGAAGACTAAATATTATTAAGATGTCTATCCTACCAAAACTGATCTACACATTCAATGCAATCCCAATAAAAATCAACACAGCCTTCTTTAAGGAACTAGAAAAACTAACTATGAAATTTATTTGGAAAGGAAAGAGACCCCGAATAGCCAAAGACATATTGAAAAAGAAAAACGAAATTGGAGGAATCACACTTCCTGACTTCAAAACATACTACAAAGCTACAGTAGTGAAAACAGCATGGTATTGGCATAAGGAGAAACACACAGACCAATGGAATCAAATTGAAAGTTCGGATATAGAACCTCATATATATAGCCATGTAATAGTCGCTAAAGCCACCAAACCCTCTCAACTGGGAGAGAATGGCCTATTCAACAAATGGTGCCTGGAGAACTGGATATCCATATGTAGAAGAATGAAAGAGGATTACCATCTCACACCTTATACAAAGATCAACTCAAGATGGATCAAAGACCTAAATATAAGAGCCAAGACCGTAAAGACCTTGGAAAACAGTGTAGGGAAACATTTACAGGACCTTGTAATAGGAAATGGCTTCATGAATATCACACCAAAAGCACGAGCAGCAAAAGAACTAATAGATAAATGGGACTTCCTCAAAATTAAAGCCTTCTGCACCTCAAAGGAGTTTGTCAAGAAAGTAAAAAGGGAACACACACAATGGGAGAAAATATTTGGCAACCATATATCTGATAAGAGACTTATAACTTGCATATATAAAGAACTCCTATATCTTGAAAATAAAAAGATAAACAACCCATTTAAAAAATGGGAAAAAGATTTAAACAGACACTTCTCCAAAGAAGAAATTCAAATGGCTACAAAGCACATGAAAAAAATGCTCCAAAACTCTAGCTATCAGGGAAATGCAAATCAAAACTGCAATGAGATACCATCTTACTCCCATAAGATTGGCAGCTATGAAAAAAACAGAAGAATATAAATGCTGGAGAGGATGTGAAGAAATGGGAATACTCATTCCATTGCTGGTGGGAATGCAGAAGGATCCAACCATTCTGGAGGACAGTATGGCGGTTTCTCAAAAAACTAGCCATAGATTTGCCATATGACCCAGCAATACCACTGCTGGGTATATACCCAGCAGAACTGAAAACAAGGACACAAACTGATATATGTATACCAATGTTCATAGCAGCATTGTTCACTATTGCCAAAAGTTGGAATCAACCCAAATGCCCATCAACAGATGAGTGGATCAATAAAATGTGGTATATACACACAATGGAATACTACTCGGCTGTAAGAACAAATACTCTACAAACACACGTGATAACATGGATGAATCTTGAGAACTTTATGTTGAGTGAAGCAACCCAGGCATTGAAGGACAAATACTACATGATGGCAATGATCTGAAATAAGCAAACTGCCTCAGAGAGCAAGAGGCTGAACGATAGGCTTACAGGAAATCGGCGGGTGGAGGAAGGATGTGAGCCGACGTCTGCAGGGGTGGAATCTATGATGAGCTGGCAGTAAGTATGAGCACAAAGAAGAGATAAAATGGGGACAAGGGGTTGCCTTTGGGTGGGGCTTTGTGGGTTTGAGGGGGGCTGGGGATGGGCGGATGGGTAATAGTGCCCAAAAAATTGGGGGGAGGTAGGGGCAACATATGAACATAGGAGAGTGTCAGGTGTTGGTTGAGAGTAAAATGCTGAGAAAACCGTATCAAAATATAATTAAGAGGGTTACCTGTTTAGGATGCTCAGAGGGGATGGTCTGACACGGGACAGACTTCTGGGGAATGTCTGAATGCTCATTTTGCCAGGGTGGGTTGTACCATTGGATAGAGACCCAAGTAGTGAGAGTGGGGGTGGACCCACATCCTGGGGAGGACTAATGCCATCAAAAAAGAGGGAACTGTATCTCTCGAGAGAAAGGATGTCTCCCAGGGCATTAGGGCAGTTGAGCAAGTCAGGCCCTGAACACTGTTGCAAGTATCGCTGGACGTGGCTCCTCAGGAAATGGAGATTGGCTGTCACTGTGGGCCCCAAGGGGAGGGGAAAATGGATGTTGAATGGATGGAACCAAGGTAAATGTGGGGGTAAGAGAGGAGTTTCGCGAGAGTACACAAGGATGGATATAAAACGTGTAATATTACACCAAAAACATATAGGGGACGACAGACTAATAATGTAAACCATAATGTAAAACATAGGATAACTAAAAATTTAGAAAACTGTATATCCTAAAGTATGGACTACACTGCAAGCACAGATGTCACCTTGTTTGAAAGCTATTGTCTCAGAGTCTGTACATCAATTTAAGTAAATATGATATGAATAAGTTATAAGAATATCGCTGTGGAAGGGAAAAGGTTTTATGGTGGATGTGTGGGAGTACTGTATATTGTATATATGAATTATTGCAATTTAAGGCTCTTGTGAAGAGAAGCTCAATAATTAGGAAAAAAGAAAAGAAAAAGATAGGATGTAGAATTTTTCCAAATCAATACGTATTCTATATCTAACCTTTAAACCCATCACTATATTCCATTTTACTAGTAAGGGATCCTGACATTATAATCGGCTTCACTTTTCAGGAAGTTTTGGATCACAGAGTGGTTCAACAACGGCAGCGGAGGAATACTGGTATGGGATGTTACTGACAGGTGATATATGGTTGACAGGGAGTTATACAGGGCATATGTCCAGGGTGCATGGTAATGTTTGGATATACTCATAGTGGCAACAATTAAAAACAACAGCTGGGGGGGTACTGGGTTCCTGGCTGGGGGTGCTCTGTCGTGGTCCCTAGGGAAGCAGCGGCAGTCCCCCAGGTGCAACAGTAAGGACCAGGAAGGAATGAGGGTACGACAGTGAGCCCCTGATACTAATGACTATGCTTGTGAGCCTATACGACTGAAATAAGAACAAGGCCTAGAGCAGCACTGTGCCTGGGAGTTTCCTCCTGACAGCCTTCATGTTACTCAAATGTGGCCAGTCTCGAAGCCAAACTCAGCATGTAAATGCAATGCCTTCCCCCCAGCGTGGGACATGACACCCGGGGATGAGCCTCCCTGGCACCGAGGGATCACTACCAAGTCCCAGCTGATGATGCAACTAGAAAATGACCTTGAATTAAAGGTTCAACGCGGACCAGCAGAATATCCCTGTCTACATATAATAACAGGAGTTTAAAATGCTGTTTGACCTAATGTAAGGGGGAAATGGAAAGGAGAAATTAGTTTATATGGCTTTGAGTCTCTAAAAAAGAGTCTGGAGGTTATCAGAAGGATTGCCCTTATGCACACCTGAGCAGAGTCTCAGAGACAGATAAAGTAGATACAACCCCAGGTATTGGTTCTTTTGAGGGCTAAAGAGACCCACAGGTTCTATGGTCATGGCAGATGGGGTTCACTGCCATGTCAATTGGCCCTTCTTTGGAGCTGGTGTTTCTGCGTGATGGAGCTGGACAGATGGGATCTCTTTTCACAAGACTTTCATGCTACTTTACTGGAATTGTAGTTGGTGCTAGGGTTTAAGATATATCTAGGGGATTTGAATCTCTGGACTGACAATATGATAGCCAGGCCCTGAGCCTCAACAGACTTCAACTCCTACACTCTGATTTATTGGATTTACCCCACTCAGCTAACAAGGAGTTGAAGAATGTCAACCACCACACCATGGAGACTAGAGTGCCTACAACTGAAAGCAGGAGGATTGCATCCAGTATCCATGTGGAATCTAAGCCTCCTCTTGACATAGATGTGCAATGGACACAACCAATCCAAGGTCCACAGAGAAAATGTGGCCTTGGTGTGGGAAAAGTGGCGATGGTGGCTGCTGGATGCGGGGAATGGGAGGAAGAGATGAGATGTGGAGGCGTTTTCGGGACTTGGAGTTGTCCTGAGTGGTGCTTTAGGGACAATTACCAGACATTGTAGATCCTCCCAGGGCCCACTGGATGGAACATGGGAAAGTATGGGCTATGATGTAGACCATTGACCATGAGGTGCAGCGATGCCCAGAGATGTACTTACCAAATGCAATGGATGTGTCATGATGATGGGAGAGAGTGTTGCTGTGGGGGGAGTGGTGGGGTGGGGGCAGTGGGGTTGAAGGGAACCTCATATTTTTTGAATGTAATATTTTTTTAAAATGAATAAAAAATTTTAAAAAAATTTTCAAGAGAAATCAATAAATATCTCAAGATGAATGAAAAGAAGAACACAACATATCAGAACATATGGGATGCAGTGAAGAAAGTGCTGAGAGGGAAATGTATAGCCCTCAATGCTTACATTATAAAAGAAGTAAGAGCTAAAATCAATTACCTAACTGCATAGCTGGAGGAACTAGAAAAAATAACAGCAAAATAAACAATAGAGAGAATTAACAAAACCAAAAGTTGGTTTTTCAAGAAGATTAACAAAATTGACAAGCTCTTAGCTAAACTGACAAAAAAAAAGGAAAGAAGATGCAACTAAGTAAAATAAAAAATGAAAACAGGGACATTACTACTGACCCTCCTCCCCCCCAAAAAAAATAAAAGAGATCATAAGAGGATGCTATGAACAACTGTATGCCAACAACTAAGCAATGTAGATGAAATGGAAAAATTCCTATGAACATACAAACAACCTACACTTACTCTAGAAGATATAGAAGATCTCAACTCACCAATCACAAGTAAAGAGATTGAAACAATCATCAAACAACTTCCAAAATGAAAAGCCCAGGACCAGATGTTTCACAAGTGCGTTCTACCAAGCATTCAAAGAAGATTTAATACCAATCTTACTTAAGCTCTTCCAAAAAGTTGAACAAGAAGTAAGGCTACCGAACTCATTCTATGAAACCAATATTACCCTTATACCAAAGCCAGGTAAAGATATTATGAAAAAAGAATACTATAGTCCCATTTCAATAATGATTTCTCAACAAAACACTTGCTTATTGAATCCAACAGCACATTAAAAGAATTATTCATCATGATCAAGTGGGTTTTATGCCAGATATATAAGTGTGTTCAATACAAAAAATCAATCAGTGTACTACATCACATTAATAAGTCAAAGGAGAAAAATCACATTATCTTATTGATCGATGCAGAAAAGGCATTTGACAACACTCATCAACTTTCTTGATAAAAATACTATAAAATATAGGAATTGAAGGAAACTTTCTCAACATGATGAAGGCCATATATGAAAAACACACAGCTAACATTGTACTTGATGGTGAAAAACTGAAAACTTTCCCAGTGAGATCAGGGACAAAACAAGGATGTCCACTGTCACCACTGTTATTCAATGTAGTGCTAGAGGTTCTAGCTAGAGCAATCAGGTAAGAAAAAGAAATGAAAGGCATCCAAATTGGAAAGGAAGAAGTAAATTTTCACTATTCACAAATGATATGATCCTTACCTAGAAAGTCCCAAAAAACTACAACAAAGCTGCTTGAGCCAATAAAAGATTTGAGTAAAGTGTCAGGATACAAGATCAATTTGTAAAAATCAGTGGTGCTTCTATACACTAATAATGAGCAATCTGAGGTGGAAGTCAGGAAAAAATTCCATTTGCAACAACTAAAAGAATCAAATATATAGGAATAAACTTAACCAAGGATGTAAGGCACTTGTATTCAGAAAACTATAAAGCATTGCTAAAAAATTTTTTTAAATACCTACATATTGGAAAATCAATCCATGTTCATGGACTGGAAGACTAAATATCATTAAGATGTCAGTTCTACTCAAATTGATATACAGATCCAATTCAAATAAAAATTCTACCATCATTCTTTAAACAAATGGAAAGCACAATTTTCAAATTTATTTGGAAGGTAGAGTCCCAATAGCCAGAAACATCTTAAAAAGGAAAAATGAAGTTGGAGGATTTTCTTTTCTGGATTTTAAAATCATATTACCTAGGTACAGTAGTAAAAACAGTATGTACTGGTATAAAGATAGACACATAGACCATTGGAACTGAATTGATGGTTCAGAAACAAACTCTCACATCTATGGGCAATCGATTTTTGACAAGCTTATCAAACCCACCCAGCTGGGTAAGAATAATCTATTCAACAAATGGTGCTTGAAGAACTGAACATCCGTAGCCAAAAGAAAGAAAGCGGACCCCTATCTCACAATGAATACAAAAATTAACTCGAAATGGGTCAAAGACCTAAATATTAAAACTAGAACCATAACGGTCTGTAGCAGTTTGGTATTATTTGATGAATTCCAAAAAGAAATATTGGATTATGTTTGTAAACTGATCTTTTCCTCTGGGCATATTAGGTTATATTGGATTCATAGGTTTACTTGACTAAGTAATTATGTAAACCACTTGTGCCACCAAAGGGTGGGGACTCACAGATAAAAGGCATGGCAAAGGACAGAGTTAAGGGTTTTCTGATGTTTGAGTTTGATGCTGAAGTCGTAATCTGGAGCCCCAGAAGTAAGCACACAGAGGAAAGAGAAGCAAGCCCCGAGTAAGAGAGGAACCCTGAGCCCAGAAAGAAGCAAGTCCTGGGAAGAGAGGTACCTAGGAAGTCTGAACCCAGGCAGATGTCAGCAGCCATCTTGCTCCAACACGTAGAAATAGACTTTGGTAAGGGAAGGAACTTATGCTTTATGACCTAGTATCTGTAAGCTACTACCCCAAATCTACCCTTTATAAAAATCTGATTTCTGGTATTTTGCATCAGCACCCCTTTGGCTAACGAATACATGGTCCTAGAAGAAAACGTAGAAAAACATCTTCAAGAGTCTGCAGTAGGTGGTGCATTCTTAAATCTTAATGCTGAAAGCATGAGCAATGAAAGGAAACGTGGATAAATAGGACCTCCTTACTCTTAAACACTTTTGTGATTCAAAGGAATTTGTCAAGAGGTTAAAAGGCAGCCCACTCAATAGGAGAAAATATTTGCAAACCACATATCTGATAAGGGTTTGATTTCCAGACTGTATAAAGAGATCATACTACTCAATAATAAAAGAGCAAACAATCCAATTCAAAAATGGGCAAAAGACTTAGACATTTCTCTAAAGAGGAAATACAAATGGCCAAAAAGCACATGAAAAAATGTTCAATATCACTTGCTATTAGGTAAATGCAAATCAAAATGGTAATGAGATATCATCTCACACCACATAGAATGGCCATTATTTTAAAAAAACAGAAAACAATAAGTTCTTAAGAGGATGTGGAGAAATAGGAACACTCCTTCACTGTTGGTGGAATTGTAAAATGGTGCAGCATTGGTGAAAGATAGAACCAGGAAGCTAAATATAGAAATGCCATGTGATCCAATGCCATTGGATCATATCATTGTGTGACATGAACAGACATCTGCACACCAGTGTTCATAGTAGCATTATTCAAAATTGCCAAAAGTTGGAAACAACCCAAATATCCATCAACCAATGAATGGATAAACAAAATGTGGTATGTACATATGATGGGATACTATGCGGCAGTAAGAAGAATGAAATTGGGACACAATGATAACATGGACAAATCTTTGGCATTATGCTAAGTGAAATAAGTCAAAATAAGTCAGACACAAAAGAACAAATATTGCATGGTCTCACTAATAATAAGTAAATACAAAGAATAAACTTACAGAGTTAAAACCTAGAGTATAGGTTATTAGGAGATAAGAGGAGGACTGTGAAGGAGTACTGATGCTTAATGCATGCAGAAGTTTTGTAAATGTGTGGAAATGGGTAGAGTTGATGGTAACACATTACAGTGAGTAACAGCTGATTTATAAATGGTATTGTGGCTGAAAAAGGTTGTCTAGGAATGTAAATGTCAATAGAAAGAAATCTAGAAAATAATCTAGGGAACTGAATAACATAATGAACCCAGAAGTGAATGAGAAGTGTGGTTAATCATACAAATGTAAAAATGTACTTCTGTCAGCTAAAATGGATGTATGTCATGATTGCAGGGTGGTGGAAATGTAGAGAAGCATGGAAAAATACAATTAATGTAACCTGTGGACTATAGTTGAAAGCAATACTAAAATATTCTTGTATCAATACCAAAGATGTACTGTGTTAATAATAGGGGTTATGGAAAAAACATGAAGAATGGACCATAGTTAGTGGTAATAGTCTGATGATATTATCTCATAATATGCAACAAAAGTTCTACAATGAGTGGTGTGTTGGTGGAGGGTTGTTATATGGCAATTCTACACGTGTGCATGATTGTTTTATAAGTTCACAACTTCTATAATAAAAAGATATTTTTAAAAATTAACTCAAAATGGATCAAAGACCTAAATATAAGAACCAGGACAATTGAAATCCTAGAAGAAAATGTAAGGAAGTATCATCAGGATCCTGTGTTAGGCAACGGTGTCATAGACTTTATACCCAAACCACAAGCAACAAAAGAAAAAATAGATAAATAAGACTTGCCCAAAATTAAAAACTTTTGTGCATCAAAGTACTTTATCATGAAAGTGAAAAGTCAACCTATTCAATGGGAGAAAATACTTAGAAACCATATAGGCAATAAGCATTTAATACCCATAATATAGAAAGAGATCCTACAAATCAACATTAAAAAATAAACAATGCAATTTAAGAAATGAGCAAAAGAATTAAAGGGCATTTCCTCAACCAGGATATACAAATGGCTCAAGAGCACATGAAAACTGCCTCAACATCATTAGCTATTAGGGAAATAAAAATCAAAACTACAATGAGATATCACTAATAGAATGCCCGCTATATATATATATATATATATTTAAAAACATAATTACAAGTGTTGGTAAGGATGTAAAGAAATAGAAACAGTCATTGCTGGTGGAAATATAAAATGGTGCAGCTGCTGTGGAAGGCAGTTTGGCAGTTGCTCAGAAAACTAAGTATAGAATTAGTAAATGTTCTGGCAATCTCTCTGTTAGGTATATACTAAAATAATTGAAAGCAGGTGTAGCAGTTTGATATACTTATGAATTCCAAAAAAAGATATTGGGTTATGTTCATAAACTGGTCTATACCTGGGTGTAATTAAATTATGATTAGGGCTTTGATTGGGCCACGTCAGTAGGGTGTTGAACCCCCAGCCCTTGGTGGGTGGGGACTCACAAATAAAAAGCATGACAAAGGACAGAGTTGGAGGCTTTTTGATGCTGGATTTTTGATACTGGAGTTTTGTTGGAAACTGAGGCACAGTGGTCTCACAAGGAGAGACATGCTGTTTCCATGGCTATGCTTGCAGCCTAAGGAATACAGTAATTAAGAGTTCCCAGCAAACAGGATGAAGCTGTTAAAGGCTGAAAGAAAAGATGAGCAGAAAACATTTTGTAGTAAATTATAACACTTAGACTTTGTACCTTGAGATAAGAGTTTTTGAATTCCTTAGACTATGAGTAATGCTGATGGTTAACTGCATGTTGCTGCTTCTACCCACGTGGACTGGGGTATGTATAGAGCCCCTTGTGAACAATACAGTTGTCTGATGAGTCTCTACTCTGCAGACCTCCTGATCCCAGCTCTCTCGTTCATTCTCTCTCTCTCTCTCCTTTTTCTATTTCTTTCATTCCCAATATCCTTCGGGTCCAAATCTCCAAGAGAGTTTGATACCGAAGTCTTAAGTTGAAGCCCCAGGAAGTGAGCACACAGAGGAAAGAGAAGCAAACCCCAGGAAGTGAGGAACCCTGATCCCAGAAAGAAGCAAGCCCTAGGAAGAGAGGAACCCAGGAAGCGTGAACCCTGGCAGACGTTGGCAGCCATCTTGCTCCAACACGTGGAAATAGACCTTGGTGAGGGAAGTAACCTAAGCTTCATGGCTTGGTATCTGTAAGCTCCTGCCCCAAATAAATACCCTTTGTAAAAACCAACCAATTTCTGGTATTTTGCATCAGCACCCTTTGACTGAGTAATACAGCAGGGATTCCAGTAGATATTTGCACAATGAAGTTCATAGCAACATTATCCACAATTGTAAAAAGTGGAAGCAAACCAAATATCCCTCAATCACTAAATGCATGAACAAAATATGGTATTACATAATATGAAAGTCATAAAAGGGAAGTCCTGATACATGCAACAACATGGATGAACCTTGAAGACATCAAGTTGGGTGAAATAAGTTAGATACGAAAAGACAAATATTATATGATCTCACTGATATGAAATAATTAGAATAAGCAAATCTGTAGAGTTGGAATCTAAAATGTAGGTTACCAGGGGCTTGGTTGGGAGTAGGGAATGGAAAGTTAGTGCTTAATTTATACAACAGTTCTATTTGGTTTGATTGTACAGCTTCGGAAATGAATAGTGATAATGGTAGCACAACATTGTGAGTGTAATTAACACCACTGAATTATATATGTGAATGTGGTTAAAAGGAGAAATTTTAGGTACTATATATGTTAGTAAAATTAAAATTAAAAGATAAAACATAGGACTGTACAGCACAGCAAACCCTATTTTAAAGTATGTACTATAGTTAATGGTACAATTTTTAAAATATTCTTCCATGAATGTACCACACTAATGCAAGGTGTTAATAATAGGGTGATATATTGGAGGAAAATACACCCTAATTGAAACTATGGACTAATGTTAATACTACAATTATAATTTTAATTCTTCAATTGTAACAAAGTTACCATCCTAATGTAAAGTGTTAATAATGGGGGAGGGGGATATAAAGAAACATTATTTTTTACATGATTTTTCTATAAACATACAATTTATTTAATTAAAAAATAAAAAACACAATCACAGCAATAAAAAGTTAAATAAATGAACTCTCTCTCTAAATAGTTTCCTGAACTATTAATATTTAAATTTTAAGCTCTTTAAGAGTAAAGCTTTGTAATAGTTTCCTAGAGCTGACATCACAAATTATCCTAAACTGGGTGACTGAAAACAAACAGAAATGTAATCACCCACAGTTTTGGAAGGTAGAATTCCAAAAATAAAGGTGTCAGCAGAGCCATGCTCCCTCTGAAGTCTTGAGAGAAAAATCTGGTCCATGTTTCTTTCCTAGCTTCTGGTGGTTGCCAGCAATCCTTGACATTCCTTGGTTTGCAGATGCATCACTCAAGTCTCTGCCTCCATCTTCACATGGCATTCTGCTTTCTGCATCTCTGTCTGTGTCTCTGTGTCCAAAATCCCTTCTTCAAAAGGACACAAATAATATTGTATAAGGCCCACCCTAATCAAGTAGGACTCATCTTAACTAATTACATCTGTCTAACCAATTTCCAAATATAAGGTCACATTCACAGGTAGGACTTGAAAACGCTTTTTAGGGGACACAATTCAACCCACTACAGGAATCAAATATGAAATTTAATGTTCCAAACAAATCACCTCATCCTACAAACTCTATTTGTTACATAAATTACTATTATTATTACTATTATTATTATTGATATTCGTGTTATTTAGAACTAGATTGTTTTCAGTGTTGAAACCACTTTATAGTATGACGTTGGATGCTTTCAATTCTTGTGGTTACTAGGTTACTATTTATCGACTATTAATAATTATTTGCCTTAATAATGCACTGAACAATATATTTTGAGTACAGAGCACTTGCACTAAGAAGATGTACATTCTCATATTATCATAAAAATAAATTCTGATAAATTACCTGTTTAGGAGATCCAAAATTATGGGCTTATTATGCAACTGAAAACAAAAAATAGCACTTATGGATTTATTTAAAGAAAATGATCATAATTAGAATAAGGAATTGTGTATGAATCATTAAAATTAATTTATTTTCATGAGTTCTTTTGTGTATATAATTATCCAGATTCAAGAGAAGTACACTGAAAATTATTCTTTCTAGAGTTTATTCTAACATCAAAATGATGGAATCACATGACAGCAATGTACAAGTGAAATAGAAATTAATAAAACAATTCCATTTAATAGAATAAAATATATAAGAATAAATTTAACCAAGGGGTGAGAGATCTATACCATGAAAACTACAAAACTGCTAAAAGAAATTAAATAAGACCTAAACAAAATGGCAAGAGATCCCATAGTTATGGATTGGAAGGCTTAACATTGTTAAGATACCAATACTGCCCAAAGTGATCTACAGATTCAGTGCAATTCCTATCAAAATTGAAGATGCATTTTCTGCAGAAAAGTAAGAGTCTATCAATCCTCAAATTAATATGTAATTACAAAGGGCACCCCAAAAAAGAACCAGTGTTGAAAAAAAGAAAAATGTTGGAGATCTCACACTTCCCGATTTCAAAAACTAAAACCACATAATCAAAACAGTGTGGTACTGGCATAAGCACGGACATGTAGATCAGTGAAATAGAATTGAGAGTCCAGCAATTAACCTACATATCTATGGCCAGCTGATTTTCAACAAAGGTGCAATGTACAATAAATACAGAAAGAATAGTATACTAAAAAAATGGTCCTGGGGAAACTAGAAATCTACATTCAAAAGAATGAAGTTGGATCCCATCCTCACACACTATACAAAAATTAACTCAAAATGGACCAAGGACCTAAATGTAAGAGCTAAAACTATAAAACTCTTAGAAGATAACAGGGGAAAACCTTCATGACTTTGCATTCGACAGTGATTTCCTAGCTATGATATCAAAAGAACAACAAAAGAAAAAGTAGATAAACTGGACTTTATCAAAATTAAAAACATTGTGCGCCAAAGGACATTATCAAGAAAGTGAAAAGAAAAGCTACAGAATGGGAGAAAATGTTGCACACCATATATCTAATGAGAGGTAATTTCCATAACATATAAAGGAATACTACAACTAAAAGACAATCCAATCAACCAGTGGACAAATGACTTGAAAGACATTTCTCCAAAGAAGGTATACACATGGTCAATGAATGCATAAAAAGATGATCAGTATCATTAGTCACCAGGAAAATACAAATCAAAACCACAATCTGATGCCATTTCACACCCACTAGGATAGCTCTTATCAAAAATACAGAAATTAACAAGATTTGGCAAAAATACCAAGAATTTAGAACCTTTGTACTTTGTGGGTGGGAATATAAAATGGTGTAGCCATCATGGAAAACAGTTTGGCATTCCTCAAAATAGTTAAATATAGAATTACTATATGACCCAGAAATTCTACTTCTAGGTACATACCCCTGATTTAGTCATCCCAAGGCCATGTAAAGTCCAGCTTAAGGTGCCATAGAGGTACTTTCTCATCAAAGTCAGCTGCCATATGTTGAAGCAAGACGGTGGGCAATCTCTGCCTGGTCTCACAGGGCTTCCTATATCAGTCTTTGGAATAGGGTTCATTTCCTTTCAGGTCTTCTCAGTTGCTCTGTTCTCTTCAGCTGCAAACTATCAGGCAGGCCCCATCTCTCCTCATGGCTGCAGGATCAAATATGACAGCACTCTCTCTTCCTGTGTCTTCTTGAGTGAGTGCCCATTTATATTAATCCACCAAAGAGGCAGGTACTCAACCTGAGTCATGCCCTACTATGGTTAAATCAAAAGCCCTAAATTGATTTTATCAGTAAACTTACAACCTTTGAATTTAATGCAATCAAAGGGTATCACATCCAGAGGAATAGATTAGTTTATAAACATAATCTTTCTCTTTTTGGGATTTATAAATAATAAACTGTCACATCCTGAAAGAGAAAGAAAAGGTAATGAATCATGTTTTGTTTAATCTCATGAGAGTCCCCAGATAAAATAAATGGATTGAAGGGAACAGGCAGGTGTCCTTGGGGAAAAGACTCTCTCTGACATGGTAAATTAACAGTTTTACCAAAGACAGGAAAATCAGGTGCCACCAGCTTAGAGTACCTGCTTGTAAGAGATACAGAAGCAAGAATACTGCCTTGGGGCTAATGATCTTCAACAACAGAGCGTCACTGTGATTTACCAGGATGAAAAGAAAAAGAGAAATAGCCAACTAAAAGAACTAGCCCAGGGAGAAAAGCACAGGAGAGACCCTGAGTTTCCTCCTTCTACATGAATTACTAATGTAATAAAGGCAGAACTAAAGTAATAGAGTTAGGTCGAGGTTTTCTCTTCTGTTCGACTCTTCTGCTCAAAAGTCTAGTGTCATGAATGGTATGAGGAGAATAAATGCTAAGGATTGATTGTTGTCATGAAGCAAAGGCTTACCCAAAATTGAGGAATGCTTGAAAATCCTTAGGCATCCCCCATGGGGATAGGATAGATCCCACAGCAGAAAGAATAAATTGTGATAAAGATCTTTAGACAAAATTTCAGGGCAAAAATATAAGAGGAACTAAGTCTATCAATTACAGTTGCACATATCCCTGGCTGAATACTGAGGACAGAGTGACAAGAATGTATCATTAAAAAGGAGCAACAGAATCTAGTATGAAAGAAGCAGCGGTGGGGGGTGGGGGGAGGTAGGGGGGTGGCCATAAATGCAAAATCTGAAAAAGCTGAACTGAAATGAAATTTCTGGAACAAGGGATAAAAGTAGAATGAGGATGGGGACTGCAGAAGAAATACACTTCTTTAAAAAGCAAACACGTGTATTTTAAAAAGAATTAAGAGTGAGAGCTGATGAAAAATGGCAGAGTAGGAAGTTTTACAGCTTGCTACTTCCATCAGAAAAATCAATAAGCTGGAAATGAGACTGGAATTAACAAGGTGGTAACCCTGAAACCAGATTGGACATTTAGAACAATCATGGGAGTGATGAAGAGGTGGGGAGGCTGTTGAGATTTCAGCTTTTTTAAGTGAAGACAAACAACAATCAGCAAATAGAAGTCCAATGCATCACATTGTGAACAAAATTAACTACTGAAATATATATCTGAGTATGATTAAAAGGGGAACTATTAGATTGTACATATGTGAACAGAGTAAAATTTTTTTTAAAAATCCATGGAACGACACTACACAGTGAACCCTAAACTATACCATGGACTTTTATTAATAGTACAATTATAAAAATGTGCTATCATCAATTGTAACAAATGTTCTATACCAATATACTGTGGTGGTGGGGGGGTGGGGTATGGGACTCCTGTATTTTGTGCATGATCTGTAAATCCACAACTCCTTTAATAAAGAAAAATTTTCAAAAAAAAAATATCAGCTAACAGTCCCCATTCCTTGACCTGCAAAGAAAAAAATACCATGGGAAATGTTAAAATAAAGCTCAGAAATAATAGGACACTATAACTCTCTTGCCTTAGCTTGTGATACATGAAGTATGGAAAGGTTAGAGAAGAATATAGAAAAACAGAATGATATAATTATACTGGCTAATATCACCTGAGGACAAAGAATGTAATTTCTTTTCAGGGATCCATAGAATAAGTAGGGGACAAAATGATATATGCTAGGCCAAAAGAAAAGAAATTAATTGAATTCAAATGTAGCAATATTAAAAATTACATTCTCAGGTGCAAATGCAATAAAATGATTAAAATATTTTAAGAAATATTAAAAACTCATGAGAATTTAAAGTTATCTCTGAACATTTAAGTCAAGAGGGAAAACAAGTGCAGAATTTCTGATATTGTATTAGGATGAGAAAGAGAGAAAGAGAAAGAGAGGGAGAGAGAGAGAGGAATAATTATAGGAATTGGCTCACATGATCATGCGGATTGCAAATCCAAGTTCTGGAAACTTCAAGGTAGATGAAGCTGTATTCCCCAGCAGAAACTAGGGAAAGAAAGATAAGACAGAAATTCTTCTTCCTGACTTCTAAAATCCTCAGTTTTGGCCTTAAGACCTTGAATTGGATTGGATGAGGAGACTCCCCTCGTTGCAGAGGCCAATCTTCTTTGTGGATTGTAGAGGCAATCAGCAGTAGATACAATCAACTGACTAATGATGTAAATCCGTCTATGAAGCACCCTAGCAGTAAAATTCAGGCCGGTTCATGCTTCTCCAAACAACTGGATACCACCACCTAGCCAATTTGACACGTGAAATTAACCAACACAGATACACATTGAAAATTACTTAGAAAAAAATATTAATAATCTTAACCTTTGGTTGATAAGAAAGAATGAAAATATATGAATTAACTTATCTCAAAATATTAAGAAAAAACAGATCTATGGAAAGTGAAAGCAAATGATTAAAGATATATCAAAATAAATAACTAAAATCAGACAAAAAACAGGAGTGCATAGGTAAATCCAACATCTTGTTTCTGTAAATAAAAGAAAACATAATAAACAAAATAGCAAATTGCAATGAGCACCAACTAGTCCATTGGAGAAAAGGGTGTGAAAGCCCAAGAACACAGAATCAAAAATGGGAAATGGGAAATGACCACATCCACAGAGATATTAAAATAATTAATTAAAGTAATTTGCAAATTGCAATGCAAATAAATTTCACATGTGCATAATGGAAGTGATGTCTAAAAATCCACCATATAGAATTGAGAAAATGATTAGAGTTAGTTAACCTTCTCCTACCAAAAATTCTAGAGGCCAGAATAGTTTTATAGATTTTTTTTTCATATTTCCAAGGAACAAGATGTACCCACTCTGTTTAAACATTTTTGATAATGGAAAGAGAAATCAACCTACTAAAGTTTTACAAAGCCAGGAAAACAGTGATACTCAAATCTGACAAGAGTGAACACAAGAAATCTAAAGGCAAGTCATATTTGTGATTTTGGAAACAGCAAACTAGAATAGAATATCAGAAAATAGACTTTAGCATTATATTAAAAATAGAATGTACCATGATGAAAATAGATTAATTTCAGGGATACAAATATAGTTCATTCTTCAGAAATGTATTAATTAGTTCAGTATAATGGTGAATTATTTGTATAACCAGAAAGCTAAATACGATAACCCAAAAAAATATTTTGCATCTCTTAACTACAAAACTAATGCATAAAAATGAATAGCTTTCTTTAAAACAAATAAGTACATTAGGTTTCCAAAAGAAAAATTTCTATTAAAATCCCCTACAGGAACATAACATAAAATTCTTAGCAATACAACTTAAAATATTGTACAGAATATACACAAAGTAACCTTTCAAAGTTTGTTGAAGAGAATTTTGCAAACACTTCACTAAATAGAAAAATCTTTTTCTTGGATAGAAAGACTCAATATTTTATATATGCTATAGAGTCAAACTGATCTGTAAGTTATTATATTTCTGTTAATTGCAATTAGTTTGGCCCTGTAGGGTTTTTTTTAAGGAGTGAAAAAGATAACCTCATTACTGGAAAAATAAAATGGCAATATCCAGGTAAACGCTGATAAGAAGTATAAAGAAATGAGAGGTTGAATAGAATGGACTAGAAGAGATTAAAATCAGCAAATACTGTGAAATTTCAGTAAATGAAAAATAGTTTACCAGAGCAAACAGAGGAAGACATAACAATAGAAGAGATTTTAGAAGTACATATATAGGACAACCAGCAAGATGGCGGCAGAGTAAGGAGCTCCAAGAGTCAGCTCATGCTACAGGGCAGTTGGTAATCACCCAGAGCTATCTAAAGCATCTGCCTGGGGGCTCCAGGAGACCAGAAGAACATCCTGCAATATTCTTGAAAGAATGGAAGGAGACTGCCTATCTGCAGAGAAGATTTGTAAGTAGAACCCTCCACACTGGGAGGCCAGTGCCCATCCTCTGCTGGCTGCTTAAGCCACCTTGGGAGCTATTTTGTAGCTGTAATTGGAAGATCCACTTCCCAAAAACAGGGGAGGAAGAGACAGTTGGGTACCCACTTCAGCTACTGATTAGTAAATTTGGGGGGCTAAAGTATAATCCTAAGAACAGCTGAAGTTTGAAATTGCCCAAGTCAGAAAGAGGCTGGTAGCCACCATTTTAACTTCACTGCTGGCACCAAGGGAAGCAGGGCAGACTGAAAATCACAGTGCTGGTAGGGACTGGCTTCTTTCCATCCAGATCAGACTGCAACTATCATAAGTCCCAAGCCCACCTCCAGCAGAGAGGAAACTGGGGGGACTAGCACCATCCTCTCCAGGAAAATAGAGGCCACCCCACAGAGGTGGGTGTGATCACCACCCACTACTCTGGCAGTGCAAGCCACATCAGGAGCTAGTCTGTGGCTGGAGTTGGGAATTCCATTTCCCCAAAACAGGGGAGAAAGAGATAGTTGGCCACTGACTTCAAGAGAAAAGCTAAAGTTTGAACCTGTCCAAACTGGAAAAAGACCAGTAGCCACCATTTTAACTCTGCCCCTGGCATGAGGGGAAGTCAGGCTGACTGAAAATCACAGTGAAGGTAGGGACCAATTTCTTTCTTACAAGCCTAGACTAGGCTCCAGCTCCACCTCTAGGAGGGAGGAAGCTAGTGAGCCCTGCACCTCCTCTCTGGGTAATCGCAAGTATATTTGGCTGGCACAGATTGAAGAGTCAGAAGTCTACCTGGGCAACCACAGTCATTCTGGACCTGCACAGCATAGATTGTTCCCCATACCTGCAGTTCCATCTCCACTCCAGGCAGGGTAGAAGGGGGCATGAAGCTTCATCCGGCTCTGGGCAACTACAGTTTAGGTCTGCACAACTTGGATTATTACACACAGCTGTGGCTCTGTCCCTACCTGTGCAAAGGAGAAAGATGTTCAAATAAATCTCCTTAATAAATTCAATGAGATGACCAAAGAGATTAAGGATATTAAGAAGACACTGGATTAGCACAAAGAAGAATTTGAAAGCATACATAGAAAAATAGCGGATATTATGAGAATGAGAGCTGCAATAAATGAAATTTAAAATACACTGGAATCATATAATACAAGGTTGAGGAGGCAGGAGAAAATTGGTGAGCTTAAGGAAATGGCCTCTGAAAGTGAACATACAAAAGAACAGATGAAGAAAAGAATGGAAAAAATTGAACAAGTTCTCAGGGAAATAAACCACAGCAAGAGACATGCAAACATATGTGCCATGGGTGTCCCAGAAGGAGAAGAGAAGAGAAAAGGGGCAGAAGGAATATTTGAGAAAATGATGGTAGAAAATTTCCCAACCCTATTGAAGCACATAGATATCCACATCCAAGAAGCACAATGTACTTTCATCCCAATAAATCTGAGTAGACCAACTCTGATACACATACTAATCAGAATGTCAAATGTCAAAGAAAAAGAGAGCATTCTGAAAGCAGCAAGAGAAAAGCAATGCATAACACATAAGGGATACCCAATAAGATTGTGTTAATTTCTCATCAGAAACCATGGAGGCAAGAAGACATTGGTTGACACATTTAAGATACTGCAAGAGAAAAAACTTCCAGCCAAGAATCTTATATCTAGCAAGATTGTCTTTCAAAAATGAGGGAAAATTTAGAATATTCACAGAAAAACAAAAACTGAGAGTTTGTAACCAAAAGACCAGCTTTGCAGGAAATACTGAAGGGGGTGCTAAAGTCTGAAAAGAAAAGACAGGACAGGCTTGGAAGAGAGTCTAGAAATGAAGATTATAAAAGTAAAAGTGTCAAAAGAGTAATGAAAATAAAATATGACAAGTAAAACCCAAATATTTGGAATAAACTTAACCAGTGATGTAAAGCACTTGTATTCAGAAAACTACAATTCACTGTTGAAAGAAATCAAAGAAGACCTAAAAATCGGAAGAACATTCCTTGTTCAAGATTGGAAAACTAAATATCATTACGATATCAATGCTACTCAAATTGGTATACAGATTCAATGCAATGCTGATAAAAATTCCATCAACATTTTTTTAAATAAATGGAAAACATGATTACCAAATTTATTTGGAAGGGTAAGGAGTCCTGAATAGCCAGAAACATCTTAAAAAAGAAAAGCAAAGTTGGAGGACTCACACTTCCAGACCTTAAATCATATTGCCTAGCTACAGTGGTGAAAACTGCATGGTACTGGCATAAAGACAGATACATAGACCAATGGAACCAAACTGATCATTCAGAAACAGTTCCTCACATCTATAGTCAAGTGATTTTCAACAAGCCTGTCAAACCCACCCAGCTGGGGCAGAATATTCCATTCAACAAATGGTGCTGAGAGAACTGGATTTCCATAGCCAAAAGAAGAAAAAAGGACTCCTATCTCACACCTGATACAAAAATTAACTCAAAATGAATCAAAACCTAAATGTAAAAGTAAGAACCATAAAGTTTCTAAAAGAAAATGTAGGAAAATATCTTCAAGCCCTGGTGGTAGGTGGTGGATTTTTAAAGGAAATAGGAGGACTGAGATGGACTGCTGAAGTTTAAAGTATGTAGAAGTTTTAGTTAACATTACTGTAAAAGTGTGGAAATGTATAGAGTTGATGGTAACACATTTTAGTGAGTAATAGCTGGTTTATAAATGGGAATGCAACTGAAAAGTGTAATATAGGGATGTAAATGCCAATTGACAGAAAGCTAGAGAATGATCTAGGGACTAATGATCTAGGGGTAAACCCGGAGGTGAATGAGAATTGTGGTTGATGGTACAGATGCAAGTGTCCTTTGTGAGCTAGAGCAGAAGTACATCACTATTGCAGGGTGGTGTGAATGTGGAGAAATATGGGAAAAATACAACTGGAGTGACCTATGGACGGTGGTTAACAATAATAATGAATATTCATTCATCTATGCCAAAGATGTGCTGTGTTGATAATGGGGGAGTATGGAAAAAGTATGCCAAATGCATGCTACGGACCTAGTAATAGTCCGATGATATCTCACAATCTGTAACAAACGTTCTACCACAGTACGGTGTGTTGATAGAGGGGTGCTGTATAGGAATTCTGCACAAGTGCATGATTATTTTGTAAGTTAACAACTTCTGTCATAAAAATATATCTAAAAAATATAATAGGGTGGGTTGGGGGGGAAATATACTAAATGTAAAATAAGGACTATAGTTAGTAGTAAGATTTTGACAATATTTTTTCAAAATTTTTAACAAATGTCTCACAATAATGCAAGGTGTTGTTGGTGGCTTGATATATGGGAGCCCTGTATGATGTTACACATGTTTGCTTTGTAAGTTCACAACTTTTACTATACACTTATTGTTTATGTATGTTCATGTATAAATGAAATAATAATAATAATAGATTGGGTTGGGGGGAAAATACACCAAATATAAGATACTTTGGTTAGTAGTAATATTTTAAGATGCTATTTGATCATTAGTTAAAATTTTTCACAACAATGCAAGATATTGGTGGTTCACAACTATTACTATGCACTCTTTGTTTATGTATGTTTACATATGAATGATATACTTCAATAAATTTTTAAAAGTACATATATAATTTTGTATGAAAATATCTATATTTTTAAAAATTGGAAAATGATTCATTATTTTTTAAAACTTAGAAAACAATAAACAAGGAAAATGTTTGAAATATATTAATATATAAGGGGTTTCCAAAAACAATAAGAAAAACACTGAAAACAAATAGGAAATGGAAAAAGTTATGAAAAAAATACAATTTATAAATAAAGGAATGCAAATAGAAAATTAATAAAAGAAAATATAATCAACCTCTCACATAGGTAAAGAAATCAAAATGAAAAAGTCAAAAATATTGTTATTCTCTATCAGTAAGACTGTAAGAAAACAGATACTTTATATGTAGAAGTATAACTTAGTAGATATTTTGAAGGACATTTTGGTAAGATTAAACAATATTAAAAATGCATATAGCATACTAAAGAAAAATCTTTATTTCTAGGAATTCATCCTTTAAATATCCTTGCACGAATGTGGTGGGCTATTCTTCGAATGTCACCATAGAGCTTATATGCCAATGAAGAGAGACAGAAAATGAACAAGCTAAACAATTAATCACAAACTGTGATAAATGTTATGAAAGGGAAAAACAGTAATTCTTTAAATCAGTCCCATGTGCCTTTGAAAAGAAAATCTATTAAAGCATAAATTATATACAATATATTAAAATCATGATACATTTACAGTAAAAATCCAATGTAAAGTAATTTTTATTACCAAGATTTGTAATAAACATAGTATGTTTTCTACATGCTGCAATTATTGCACATATTTTTATAACGGTAATATTTGCAACCTAGTAGATATTTTGGGTATTTGTAATCCAAGTTCTAAAAAAAGGTAAAGCAAATTAACTATTACATTTATATAATCTGTCAGTTTATATATGGAATAATGAGTGATGCATGAACATGCCATAACAACTTTCTATTTATATTTATCTGGGGAACATACTTAACTTTCCCTCTGTGACTTAAAGCCAAAGTCCTTCATTCCACTTAAATATGCCATATAAAATTGTCACAAAAATATAAGTAAAACTTCATACTAAAAAAATCAATTGTTTTGTGCCATTGAGTTTTTTAGGGATTAATATTTGTAAAGGGAAAATATAATTACAGTAAATAATGTTTTTAAGAGCTCCACTGAAAGGAAACATACCATTTGAAGGCCAAAATATATTACTAGAAGAAATCAGAAAAGTACCAATATATTGTATATGTAAATGCTTAGTTTTAAAATAAAATAACAAAATTTATGTAACAAACTTTTTCAAGTTGTACCAAGTGCACATTTTTGATCATTAACTAAAGAGTTTTCTGGGAAAATGGTGACTTGAACAAAATTTCCTAATTGCCTTTTCTGGAATGCTGGAATGCAAGAATATAAATTACTGAATGAAAAAAATATATATTTATGGATAAAATGAAAGAACAAAAGACCAATGATAGCAAAAAGCCCAGAAAATTATGAGTAACATGCTATACAATTGGAGATCTTTATGCTCTCTACACTGTGTATGCCAACAAATTAAAGAGAAAACTGAAGACTGAAGGGGGCTTCATTTCAGGGAAAAAGTGACACCCCATTGTGATGAAAGACATAAACATATGAATTTGAGAAACTCAGGGAAGACAACAGGGTAAAACCAAAGAAATCCATTCCAGGCACCTCATAATCTTTCTGTGGAAAACCAAAAATTGCTGCAGAAAACCAAAAGCAATGAAAAAATCTTGAAACAGTCAAAGAAAATGACATAATATATATAAACATAAAAAGGAAACAAGGAGTTGATTGAAAGCAAATTTCTTTAAGAGACACTGTGGAGGCCAGAAGATATTGGAACGATATCATTAAAGTGCTGAAAGAAAAGAATTGTCAACTCAGAATTCAGGAGTCAGTGAAAATATCCTAATTGAAGACAAACTAAAGACATTCTCAAATGAATGAAAACTCAGACTATTCATTGCCAGCAGACCTATCGTGAAAGATATGTCTAAGGAAGTTCTTCAGTCTGAAAGGAACTTTCATTAGAGGGAAACTGGAACTTCGGGAATGAAGAAAGAATAACTGAAATGGTAATATCTGGATAAGTACAATAAACAAATGTGCACATCTTAAGACATTAAAATAGGCATGACTGTGGAAAGCAAAAATGAGAACATTTTTGGTGATTTTCAAACATACACATGTATATGGCAAGAACTTAATTAAGATGGTAGAATAATGGGATCTCTGATTGTAAGACTTTTCCATATTTCTTGAAGCTTGAAAAGATTTACTCTAAGTGGACTATTATTAATTGGTTATGTATGTTATAATCCCAGGAGCAACCACTAAAAATATTTTTATAGAAACACAGAGATATTACTAAAAAAAAGATCAATTAAAATGTAATGTTAAAACTCAAACAATTCAAAAGAAGGTCCTGAGTTCAGTCCCCAGTGCCTCCTAAAAACAAACAAAAATGAAAAACAAAGAACAAGTGAACAAATGAAAAAAACCAACTCAGGGGAGCCGAGAACTCAGGTCCTGGGTTCAATCCCTAGCTCCATTTCCTAAAAAAAAAAAAAAAAAGAAGAGCCCCTTTGGGAAGAAGTTTTTCTCATAAAACCCCAAAATGTAATGAGGGTATCTCATTCCCTTACTAAAGATAGTTAAGAGAATGGTCCTAAAAACTGTGTCAGGAGTTTCATTTTAATTGACAAGGAGAAAAAGATTGCAACTATGTACCAAAGAAGAAATAGGAGCTAGCATAAGTAAATTATTTCAGGAGGAAAGTGATTATTGCGATGAGTTGAGGAAAGAGAGCAATCTGTAATATATTACATAACATACTAACGCACTGTTAAGTAAAAGAAAAATCAAAATCAAAATTAAGCACAAGTATCTGAGTCAAGGGCCCTAGAAAAGCAATCTTAGAGAGGGACACAGGTTCCTTGATAGACTCTGATATTGCTAAATTTTATTTTATAAAGTACTGTGGATACTTTCTACAAATCAGAATAGTTGATTAACCAAAATATCCTATTCCCCAACTCTATTAAATACTAAAGCAAAACAAAAGAAATACAATCCTGTTTTCAAATATAAATCCTAGAAACTGTCAACTTTCCAGTAAAATGTATATAATACTTTAAAATAGGCATTATTTTTAACTTCATAAAATGTATATATGTATAGTGGATATATGGGGCGTGTGTGTGTGAAAATGAATTAATCTTGCATTAGTATTGGTTGGAGGAAATGACTATTTTAGGGAAGATTTTCCTTGAAAGAACAGTATGGGTGGTAAAATAGAAGATTAGAGTTAACTTTCAATGAGTGATCTGTTTTGGAAAGACCTTGTTTACTTTATGAAAGGGATAGAAAGAATAATTCAAATAAATTTTCCACTTGCTTTTTATTTTCAAGGCAATTCACCAAATTTAAGTATAAGAATTTCTCTTAATTAAATAGAAAATAAATAAACACATACGCTTAGTTTGATTTTTGTTAAAACTCTCCAAATATATTGGTATATCATAATGAATTTCTTCTCCCTCAACTTAAAGCCAAATATTATAGACTAATTGATAAAAACTTGAATTCATTAAAATAGAAAAGTGGCAATTTCCTTAAAGTAATTGTTGTTCATTAATGCTTACCATTGTTTCAAAATATTATTCCCCTTTAAGTTTCGAAATGCAAACATGAGAATTTTGATCAAAACATAAAAAATAACTAAAACAGTTATTCAAGTAAGCCAAAATAAGTAAGTAAATAAAAGGATGAATTGAAATGCAAAGCATAAGTCCTTTAGACTGTTAAAACTTAAAGAGTAACTCTTGGTAAAGTGCCTTGATTTAGCCTTTGCTACAGTCAAGACAACAGCGGTTTCCAACTCCAAGAGGCAAATGTTCAGCAAAGACTTTGGGTTCATCTGCTCTTCAGAGTCTTCGGCACACAGCAGAGAAATCAGACAGAGTTGTGGCATAGATGCATGTGATGAAAATATTTGCCTCAGGAAAGAAGTTTAGGACATCAAATGCAGCAATGTAAAAGTATATTTTGTGGCTGCTTGCCAGTTGCAGAAATGAGTGGGGAAGGGAGACAAACATACTTCTGGAGATTAGGGTACTTTGGTTTCCAACAATGTGGGTGGGTAAATTAGAGAAACTTGTAGAGATAGTGGCCCATGAAAAGGACTGAAAGCTGGTCCTCTTCCCATTTCCCAGGCCCCTCTTGAGTTAGTAAAGGACAAAATACAGCAGGGATGCCATTTGAATTGAAACTGGTTGGGAAAACACGAAAGTTTAATTTAGAAGGGAAAATGGACATTTATATGAAAACAAATATAGGTTTTAGGAACCTTAGGGTTCTCTAGTGAAACAAAACTGACAAGAGATATCCGTAAATACTATAAGATCCCATAAAAATTGTCTCATACATCCATAGGGGTACAAGTCCAAATTCCATAGGGCAGGCAGCAAGCCAGATACTCTGATAAAGATTTTTGATGAATACCCCAGGAGAAGCTGGCTGGCTGAAATAGAAAGGAAATTCTCTTTTCTGATACTGAAATTATCACTTCTCCTTTTAAAGCCTTCAACTGGTAGGATGAGACATCTCTCATTGTTGAAGGCAATCTCCTCAGTTGACTATAGATGTAATCAGCCATAGATGCAATCAATTTGCTAATGATTTAAGTCCATAAAATGTCCTCACAGTAACAATCAGGCAAGCTTGCTTGACCAAACAGCTGGGCATCATTACCTGGCAAAGCTGACACATGAACCTAACTATCACATCTGAGAAGGGAAAAAATAAGGTTGTAATTGGGGTGTAATATCATAATTGGATTCAGAATCTATTTTACTTGTGAGTTGTATTAAGCTTGCCTAAATTACCAGGCCTGGACTCAAACAGGCAATCAGGCCCTTCCCAGCATTTTCCTGTAAGTTTGAATTCCTTTGGTTGTGCAAAGACTTGAACCTTAAAAAATAGAAAGGAAGAATTCACATTTGTTTTTAGGGCATGGCAAATTTTGGAAAGCATTGTTCTCCTTGGGAAAAAATAATTCAGACTTTCTAATATTGTTTTAATTAAACACTTTTATTCAAAGTTAAAGACAAGCCTAATGAAATCTATAGAGAAGTGATTTGGGAGTTGAATAATTTCATTGGTTTAGCACTAAGCTTGGGAAGAAACTCTTAAATCTTTATACTTTTAATTTTTCTTTTTCTATATTTAAATTTCAATAAATTCCCACTTTATAATTTTGCCAATATGACTGTCCTGATTTAATTCTGACCACTGTGTCGTCTTGTTGCTTTTTAAGTTGTATTGAAATGAACAACTCACCATTCTCCCCTTTGCTGGACATATAGCTAATATAGCTAATACACCATAAATAGCTACCATATAGTATAAATGGCTAGTATATATATTTCAACTATATGTATAATATAAACCATATATAGTTAAGTTATAGCTTAGTTAATAAGCTATGAATTCTGAAATAGGAAGGAGTAAGCAAATGGATAGAAAATTCACACAAAAATTACATCAGAAAAATGACATTTAGTATTGAGTTGTAAATATAAAGGATATGTCATTTAGGGAACGCCTACATGCTATACTAAAGTTTTACATTAAAATTTACATCCATGATTAGGGAAAAAATATTGAGAGTATATCACACCCTTTCAGGAAAATTGATATATTTTTTTAACCTGAATAGATATAATGTAGAAACAATATGTGCTTCAGCAGAAAATTATGCGTTGTCTGTATTTCATTCTTCTTCTTTATCTTAATGTATTTCTATGGGATCTATTTTGCAACTCTGTAAATTGCCAATAACTGGTAGCAATGCAAATTAATTCATGTTTATAGACTTGCACGTCAGTCTCGTCCAGTAGAGGTTCAGCTGTTTTGCCTTCACCTGCACATTCTCTTCAATATTCTGTTACTCTAAATATGTTTGTGATTTTTTTACTTCTCCTTTGACCTGGTAATAACACCTCATTAATGAGTTACTAAAATCTTTAGTATGTGTCAGTTTTATATCTGTACAAGAGTAATGACTTTACGCTCTTTAGAAAATTGTCTTTTAAAGGTAGGAAAACACTGAACAAATAAGATGAAGGACATGGCATCTTTCTTTGATGAAATGAAAGCAAAATAGTCTCACTTAAGTTAGACTTCCCTTCCCATACATATTCTTCTGATTATATAGCACTTAATTACATTCTGCCTTATACTGGAGTCACTTGCAGACTTTACTGCTCTCGATCAGGATTTGCAGTGTACGTTTTTAAGCTGTCAACCCAATCTTCCTTCCTCTCCTCTTATAGCTCCCAAATTTTCCTTGAAGGACCCAGCCCTCCCACATTGTGTAACATCCATGATATCTGGGTGGGATTATCCCATTCAGAATGTCAGGTATGAATGCTGACTGTTCTCAGACAAGTACTATTTTCCTATCTTCTTTGCAATAGTATTCAGTTCAAAAATGGGCATATGAACCAATGTTGGCCCCATGAGGTTGAAATTCAGGTCTTTGTTCAATAGTAGAGGAGAAAACAAGAGAAAAGTAACTCTGGGTTCACAATAACAAAACCAATAAAATAGAAAACAAAAATAAGAGCAAATCAATTAAACCAAAAATTACTTTGTTCAAAAGATCAATAAAATTGATAACATTTTGAGGATGGATCAAAAAGCAGAGAGGTGCACAGATGGCCAATATCAAGAGTAAAAGGGGCATTACTGTACATATTAAATGAATAATATGAATAAGGGAATGATTTAATGATTTTATGCTAATAAATCTAACAATGTAGATGAAATGAATAAATTCTTGAAAGATAAAAATTGCAAAAACTGACCCAAGAAGAATTAGAAAACTTGACAAACCCTCTAACAAAAGTATTTTTTATTAAAAACCCTCCTACAAAGTAAAACATCCACTCCCATATGGGTTCACTGGTAAATTCTAGTGAACACTTAACAAAGAAATAATACCAAATCTATACAAACCCTTTCAGAAAGTAGGAAAGTAGAAAAGGAGACACAACATGTCAAGTCATTTTATAAGGCCAGAATAACCCTAACACCAAAATGCAGCAAAGATATTTTAAGAAAGAGAAGTACAGAAAAATGTCTTTCATACACATAGAAGCAGAAATTCTTTTTTAAAAATTTAGCAAGTCAAATCCAACTAAAGATAATAAATTATAACCAAATGAGGTAATTTCCCACTAGGAAGGGTTGTACTATTTTTTAAAAATCAATAAAATACATAGACTAAAGGAGAAAAATAAAATTATGCTTTTCATCATAAAAATTATTTTACTAAATTCAACTTTCATTCATAATTTAAAAAAAAAAACTCTCATTAAACAAGGGATAAAAAAGAGCTTCCTCAACCTAATCAAGGACATCCAGGAAAAACCTATAGCTAACACTCTATCAACAGTCTAAAAAGCTCAATATTTTCTACCTAGGATTAACATAAGGACAAGGAAGACTATTCTCATCATTTCTATTCAATATTGTATTGAAGGTCCTAGTCAATACAACAATATCAAAGTGGATGAATGGGTAAACAAAAAGAAAGAAGACAAGAAATAGAAATACAAAGCACAAAGATTAGAGAGGAAGAAGCAAAACCTTTCCTTGATATGATATGATTGTTTAGATATAAAATCTTAGTGAATCTTAAAGGAAATACTAGAATCTAAAAAGTTAATTTAGCAAGGTCACAGGAAAAAGGTCAATATAAAAATTAATTGTATTTTAAGTACAAACAAAAACAAGTAGAAAAGAAAAATGTTTTACTTCATTTACAATATATTTTTTAAAAAAACACTTAGGAAAAATTTTAATAAAAGTTGTGAAAGTTCTGTAAACTAAAAATAAAAAGTATTGTAAAGTAAACATTAGAGAAGACCTAAAGAAATAATGTGATACACCACGCTCATGATTTGAAAAAAAATACAGTGCTTTTCATGAAATTGACAGTGTAGTTTAAATTTTTAGGGAAAGGCTAGAACTAAAGACAAATATAGGACAGTTCACCCAACAATAGCAGAATACACATTCTTTTCTATTGCATATGGATCATTCCATTTGTAAAAGAGTTGATATAGACCCCTACCTCACACCATATACAAAAATCAACTAAAACTGAGTCAAAGACCTAAATATAAACACCTGAACTATAAAACACCTGGAGGAAAATGAAGGAAAACATCTTCAGGACCTTGTGTTAGGCAATGTTTTCTCAAGCACAAGCAACCAAAAGAAAAAATAGATGAATGACATCTCATCAAAATTTAGAACTTTTGTGCATCCAAGGACTTTACTATGAAAAACCTACACAACAGGAGAAAATATTTGGAAACAACATATCTGATAAGGGTTTAATATCCAGAATATATAAAGAAACTCTTCAATTCAACCACAGAAAAGATGAACAACACAACTAAAAATTGGGCAAAAGACTTGAATAGACACTCCTCATAGCCAAAAAGCACATGATAAGAAGCTCATCATTAGCCATTAGGGAATCATAAATCAAAACCACAATGAAGGAGTGCATACAGCTCAAGTGATTGAGTTCCCACCTGCCACATGGGAGGCACCAGGAACCAAACCTTTTTTTGGTGCCTTCTAAAAAACAACAACAAGCAAAACAAATGAAAAAACCAACTCAGGGAAGCCAATGTGACTCAGTGGTTGAATGCCAGCTTCCCACATATGAGGTCCCAGGTTCAATCCCCAGTCCACAGTACTTCAAAACAAACAAACAATGAGATACCATTCCATGTCCACTAGAATGGCTACTACTTAAAAAAAAAAAAAAAAGATAATTACAAGTGTTGGAGAGAGTGTGGAGAAATAGGAACACTTATTCATTGCTGGTAGAAATGTAAAATGGTATAGCCACTGTGGAAGACAGTTTGGCAGTTCCTCAGAAAGTTAAGTATAGAATTACCATATGACCCCATCATCCCTCTTCTAGGTATATACCCAAAAAAACTGAAAGCAGGGACACAGTTATTTACACATCAGTGTTCATAGTGGCATTATTCATAATTGCCAAAAGATGGAAACTACCCAAATTTTGATCAATAGATGAATGGAGAAACAAAATATGGTATATATATACAATAGAATATTATTCCGTCATAAAAATGAATGAAGTTCTGATAGATGCAACCTCATGAGTGAACCTGGAAGACACCATGTTGCATGAAATAGGCCAGACACAAAAGTACAAATAATGTATGCTTTCACTGATACAAAATAATTATAAAAAGCAGACTCATAGAGTCAAAATCTAGAATATAGGTTAACAGATAACAGGGTGAGGTTAGGGAAGAAAGAGTTAAGGCTTAAAATGTACAGAGTTTCTATTTGGGAAAATTGAAAAGTTGTGATAATTAATGATGGTGATTGTATCACATTAGGAATGTAATTGACAGCAGTGAATTATGTAGTTGAATGTGGTTAAAAGGAGAAATGTTAGGTTGTATATATGTTACTAGAATAAACTTTTTAGAAATCCATGGAACTATATAACACAACCAGTAAACCCTATGGAGTATAGTTAATAGTACAATTATGAAAAATGTACTGTCATCAAATGTAACAAATGTACCACACCAATGAAAGTTGCAAATAATAGGGTGGTATACGGGAACCCTGTATTTTATGTATGTTTTTTTCTGTAAACCCACAACTTCTCTATCTAAAAAAAAATGATGCTGGAACAACTAAGCATTTGTGTGGGGGAAAAAATATTTCTTAACCCTTATCTCATACCACACATTAAAATGGACCATAGACCATTAACTCAAAATGTATCATAGACCTAAATGTAGAAGATAAAACTTTAAACTTCTATGTGCAAAAATTTTTCAAACAAGTGAAAGAAATCATGAACCATGAAAGAAAAATAATTAGAAAATGGACTTCACCAAAATTTAAAACTCTTGCTTCTTGAAAGACAAAGTTTAGAATATGAAAAGTCATGTTGCTAACTGGAAAATTTTAATTAAACCTTACGTTAAAAAGAGCTTGCATCCAAATATAAAAAGAATTCTTTCAACTCAATAATAAAGACTAAATGTTTAAAAATTATCAGAAAGTTTGTGCACTTTATTTTAGGAAGTAAACTTCACATGATTTTGTTTCATGGTGGACAAGGGAGCTAGAAACAGATCACTTATTTGACAATTTATTTCCTAGCACACACCCTACATTAAACAATAATATGACAGAATTCTGCGAATAGGCTGTGGCCTTTGTGGTTGGGAGTTCTGATCAGAGAAAAAATATAAGCCATTCTCCTTCTCTACTCAAGAAGATGCAGTTGTTTATTACAGGCAGAGCAGAGGGTGACAGTAACTGGGTTGTTTAACTTTGTTTCAGTCTCTTATTCTTTTGAAAAGGAAAAAAAATTCTTCCAGGGCATCTATGACATCTAGCTCCTCTCAAATTCCCTCAAATTTGATCCACTGGCACAAATCATCCTAGTGATCTAGAAATGGAATAATATTTTGTAGAAGTCACAATGAAAAATTTCTGAACAATTGCCTACAGCATTCCTATAAACACTGATGAAGAATAAACAAGAAATTGGGAAGAATCTAAAAAACTCAACTGAGAAAAATCACAGAACCAGAAGGCCAGGGCAGTTCTCATCAGCCTCTGAGGTCAGAGTGTTAGGGAGATGGAAGGCTGCACAGAAAGATGAGAGGAAGTCCTGGAGGCAAGACCTTGCAGGTCAGGGTTTTTTAAACTCAGTTTATGGAACCATCCTTGTGGCAAAAAGTACCCTGGTATTCTTTAAAAATTCAAAATTAGAAATGACAAATGTTTTTCTTTCTGCATCACTTCATGTTTTGCTTTTAATATTTTATGTGTAAGCAAAGAGGAATCAATAAAAATGATTAGGGCAAATGGAAACAAGACATGAACTTGAAAAAAGCTTGTCGTATGTCAGCCAGGTTGTTGGAGTTAATCTTAAGACGGGACAGATGGGTCAGGACCTCAGAGCCACAGGGACATTCGAGAAGGAAGTGTAGCTCTTAGAAGAGGAAAAGCCAGCCCTCCTCCAATGTTCCACTCTCTGGCGTCTGAGGTAGCAAGCCACTGTGTGCCTGTGGCGATGGTTCTCAAAGTGTGATCTCTAGCTCAGCAGCATCAGTATCATTTGGGAACTTGTTGGAAATGCAAGTTCTCGGGCTCCAACCCAGACCCCCTGAATCACAAATTCTGAGAGTGGGGCCCAGCAAGCTGTGTTTCTGCAAGCCCTCTAGGAGACTCTGAAGCTTCCTCAAGTTTGCTAGCTGCCGATCTCCAAGAAAGTAAATGTACTGCTAGCCAATACAACTTAAAAGCAATTGGACTTTTTTCATAATCAGTGTTTATGGCTTGTCTTAAACTCTGTGTTTGGTGTTATAGGCAACCTTGCTCTCCTGAAATATTTTTGTTTAAAAAATTTTAGAATTTCTTTCTGATTGAAAAGCAATAAATGCCAGAATATTTAGTGTTGCATGTTCAAACTTACACTGAGGCACAGAGAATTATTCTCTCAAATGCAGCCACAGCTGGGAAAGATTCCAGGCACAGCAGCGGTCTTGATCATCTCATTCAGATTAGAGAAATGTTCTTATAAAAGCTCTCGGTAGATTTGCTCTGAGTGTCTTACTTTGAATGGTTTTTAAAACATTGATGCAATTGCAAACCTGCTGTATCAGAACCTTTGCTGTCAGGGTCTCTAGTAGTGTATTTTCCAAAACATGCACAGATGATTCTGAGAGGCACTTCTTGTTATGAACTATAGAATAGACTTTACAAATTCTAAACATTCTTTGAGGAGTGATTTTTTAAAAATGTGCAAATCATCTGGCCTATCAAAGTCATTCAAGAGAGATTACCCATCTTTAAATAATAAATCCCTTTTGTTACTCCTCCTGGAGAACATTTTTTGGAGACAAGTAGACTTAGCTGACTGCACTGGGAAAGAGTCTAATATAGAGGAAAAGATGCAGCACCTGAAGGGTTTAGCCACATCTTGACAGTAAGAGCTCCCATTTATTGAACACCTACCATATGCCAGGATCTTGATCAACGTTATCTTTAAGATGCCTTATTTCCATACTTTCAACAACCTTGAGGATGGTTACTATTAGTCCTATTTTATAGACAAGGAAACTGAAACAATGAAAAGGGCACAAAGCTAGTGAGTGGAAGAACTGTATTTGAGCCATATCTATCTTGGGGTCTTCTACTCTTTCTGTCCTGCTGCCATTCAAGAAAATGGCAGCTTTGGGGGTTTGATATAGATTTACAATATTACGATAAGAAAGACCATCAAAAATAACAACAGGAAGTCCAGAGGCAACCAAGCAAGTGGTAATAGTACCATAGTTCAGAAGGTAGCATAAATTGGGTACAATAAAAACACTCAAATGAGAAATGGTGAAAATAAAAACATTATTTTTACAAACTAACATTCTTCAAATTTTTGTTCTAGGCTCTCTTCCAAGCACTTTACCTGTTTTACCTTATTTAATCCTTGCAACAAACTTACGAGGTAAATCTTATTATTCTCACAATTTTACAGATAAGCTCAGTAATTTGCCCAGGGTTACTTGGATTTAACTCATGTAGTCTGGCTCCAGACTGTGCACTCTTAATCATTATGGAAATTATGATGAATTATCATTTTGGTATTACTATATAGTAAAATTATAAGCATGCAAACTACATCGATGCAAATATGTAAGAAAATATTATAAAGCAATTAAAAAATATAAGATAATTTATTTGCATTCTATTATAAAAAACATTTGTTTAATGGATAATTTTTAGGGACTATATTAGTTATCTATTACTGTATAATAACTTACTCCAAAATTTAGCAGCTTTACACAGTCAACACTATCTCAAAATTTCTGTGGGTCAGGATCCTCTATGCAGCACCTCTAGGTTCTCTGTCTCAGGATCTCTCACAGTGTGCAATGAAGTCGCTGGCTAGAGTTGTAGCCATCTCAAGGTTTGATGGACAGAGGATCTGCTTTTGAGCTCATATATGGCTGTTGACTGGCCTCAGATACTTATTGACTGTTAATCAGAGACATTAGCTCTTTGCAATATGGCTGCTGGTTTCACCCAAAGCAAATGGGAGAGAGAGGGAGACTGAAGGTACAGAGAAAAGAAGCCACAGTCTTTTTGTCACCTAATCTCAGAGGTGAGATTCCATAACTTTTGCCATATGCAAAATACCAGGAGGTGGGATCATTGGGGACCACTTTTGAGGTTGTCAATAAGCACAGGTTTGTTTTATTATTTCTAACCTTTCTTCAAACTATTTGTGCATGTATTTCCCAAATTGAAACACTTAAGGAAAGTTTTTGAAGACTCTCAAAGCTCTTAGAAATAAAAACTAATACATTACAACATATTATTTATAACATTCCATAGTTGAAAGAAATTTCACATGTATTATTTCCTTTCTTTCTTTACTCTAAATTTCACACCATGTTTTTAAAATGTCACGATGTCTCTCTTGTTACTTATTATGGGAACACATTTTAAATGAAGGAAAATGTAAGCTCCTACATATTGGCCACAATGCTGAGCTCAAAGTCTAGTATAATAGGAGAAATAAAGAAAGATGAAAGGAGGCTTAATGGAGTAGGTAGGGTGAGAGTCAATTTGATAGAATGAGCATATTTATGAATTCCAGTGTACCTAGTGGGGACATCTTATAATCTGTTGAAATTATTTACAGAACTGAAGGCCAGATGAGAGGTTAGGATTAGAAAGGTTTTCCTCACCTTTTACTTCTGATTATAAAAGTCATAGGCATTCATTACAAAATATTCAGAATTTTTTAAAAAGCATAAAGAACATAAACATATAGAGTCATATAGCCTAGACATACATGCTATAATAGTTTCTAAGGCTATTTATTGATAGAAATACATATCTCTGGATGTGGAAAAATTTTGTATTAAACCCAAAATTAAATGTGACTTTGTCTACTAAAGGTTGTCCCATGATTCACATTAGTGGCAGGGGTGGTGGTGGGGGTAAATCTCTTCAATTGCAGAAACTGATAGAAGTAGGGTGGAAATGGGGAAAGTGAAAAATGTTACGCTTCTGCCAGCTCTATGCTACTGTTCAACAGGCTCATTAGCATCCATACATATACAAGGGCAGCTCCTTGAGCTAAAAAGAGACTGAGAAGTTAAAGGGCTTTATGTCATAAGGTGAGAAGATTTAGATTTGACCAAGGATCCTAAGGAAGGAGTCCCTCGAAACTGAGAAGAAGGTTGGTTTTTGAAGAGCAAGGGTAAGCTGAAGGACTTTCAGGGACATGTTTATCTACATTCAATTTTTTCTTTATTTCTGTGATATTCCATTTTGCTCATTTTCAGTATAGCATCTGTGATTGTACATGCATGATTGAAAGAATTGTTTTCCATATTGCAGGTGACATGGTATAGAACAGGACTACCACAAAGAACTAAAGCTTTGTGAATTTAGGTAAAATAGCAAAGACTACAGAGTTAGTATCTTGAAGAGGAAGCATTTAAAGCTAGGAAATATCTCCCCAAAAACTTTCTTTGTAGCAACCATATTGTTTTTCCTAATTCTATACTCCTGCTCAGTAAGCAGGTAAATAGTCGTTAAATATAATTTTGTATCCTGAATTTACAGAATATCTTAAAATGGCAATAAATATGAATCTCTATTAGTGATTTTCAAGTCCAGCTGTATATTAGAAATATCTGTGGAGTTTTTAAAAAAATGTAATGCTCAAGACACATCTACTGATTCTGAATTAACTGGTTTGAGTTCAAGAATCACTGATCTACATGGAAATCTACATCCGGGTGAATTTGAGACAGAACATTCAGAGGAAGAGAAGCTATTGAGAGAAAATACCACAGCAAAGCATTTGGAAATATTCACAGTGAGGAAGCAAAAAACTTGAAAAATATTATCAAAAAGAAAAAAGAATTTGAAGATTACATCATTGACTAGATGAAAGAGTTTCAAAATGGATTATAATTCAATTTTGCCAAAAGTTGTAAGGGGCTGGAGGAGTGATTACAGGAATAAAGATAAAACCCACTGCCCTGAATTTGGCAAAAGGAGGTCACAGGTGATCTTAAAAAGAAAGAAATATGTCAGGGTTTCTTATGTAGCAGAGTAGCTCCCTTGCTGCAATATATTGAAAGTCAGCCCTCGACATAGGGTGCTGTAAATAAAAATTAAAAATTAAAATAAAAAAAAGAAAGCAATATGGGGTAGGGGAAGGCATGAAAGGTGGGAGTGGGCATGAGTTAGATTAAGAGAGGAATGAATCAGGGGTGTAGGTAAAAGGTAAGTAAGTATTTGATATGGATCAGGATATTTACATGGTCTCGAAATAACTCCCTACAAATTACTTAGTAATTACAGAGAGAAAAAATAGTAACATTACTGCAAGAAACCTAGAGGACATTACCAAATTATCAAAGTTCATCTCACCAGTAATGGGACAAACCCATACCATGTGCCTCCTGATACAATGCACAGAGAAGGACCTATTTTGGCCTAGTCCTCCTGAAAATGGGTAAGCTGAATCCAGTTTTGAGGAATATCAGGTAAGCCAACATTGAAGAATAGTCTACAAAATTACTTGACACTTAAAAATATCAAGTTCAAGAAAGGAAAGGAAGGTTGAAGAAAAATTCCAGATTAAGAGAGACTCGAAAGAGATGATAAGTAAATTTAATATGTAATTCTAGATGGTGTCGAACCAAATAAATACAAACTAAAATAATAAAGGTTATTAGTAGACCAATTGTCAAAATATGTATATTTACTTTAGATTAGGAAATAGTTCTGAATCTATGTTAGGTTTATTTATTTGAATAATGGAACTATGATTTTGTAAAAGAACATCATTTCTAATAAATATATTGGAAAATATTTAGCGGTAAAGGAACATATGTCTGCAACTTACTTTCAAGTGGTTCAGGAAAAAATTGAGCGAGAATAATAAAACAACTGAGTAAAACGCAACAACTGGTGAATTCTTGGTTAAGTGTATATAGAAGTTCTTTGTGCTATTCCTGAAACTTTTCTATAATTTTGACAATATATCAAAATATAAATTTATTTGTAAAATTACTCAATTTTATATACAAAATGCCTAAAAGAATTCATTGTATTGCAAGTCAAATGGAAAATTTTTAGAATGAGGAAAAAGAGAGAAGGAAGGAAGGAAGGAAGGAAGGAAGGAAGGAAGGAAGGAAGGAAGGAAGGAAGGAAGGAAGGAAGGAAGGAAGGAAGGAAGGAGAGGGGGAGAGAGAGAGGGAGAGAGGGAGGGAGGGAGGGGGGAAGGAAGAAGGGAGGAAGGAGCAAAGTAGAGTAAGAAAAAGATCAGAATCAGTAAGAAATATGCTATAATAAAAATATGGACTTTGTTCTGCTTAGAGAGAAAATTTCCTTTAGATAATAAAAATGCTCACTCACTTTTTTAAAAATATGGCATAAAGTTAGGAGTAAGGATTCTGGAATCGGATTGCTTCAGTTTGAATCCTGGCCTTGTCACTTAAATATGGTAAATAGTGATTTAGTTACTTAACCTCTCTTTGCCTAAATTTCCCAATTTATAAAATGCATATCATAATAATACTGTACCTTATAAGATCATCGTGAAGATTAACTGCTTAGAAATGCCTGGCTCATACTTGTTCATTTAATAGTAAATATTTTCTGTGTTATGAATCTTTGATCCACACTACTTTTCACAATCCCACAGAGTTAAAAGCAATCTCCAACGACCCCAGAGGACTTTCTAGGAAAAGGAACTGGAATGGCTGGAGCATTCACAGGTTGTACCTGAGCGTTGGGTGATAAGGAATAAGGATAAGGGAACTGCAGTGGAGCCTGGTGCTTAGCAGAGGGGTAAATGAAAGGATTTCCCCTGTACTTCTTCCCATTATAAACTTAAATCAAACATGGAATTTATGGCTAGTTAACATCCTCTCCTTCCACTGATTTTCTACTCAGAGTCCTTTTGGCTTCAATTAATAATCTCTAAGTATAAGAAGGCTATTTTAATTTGAGCATCTCAGATAATATAGAAGACAGGGAGATACAATACCTTTAATGTTTTAATGATGAGGCAGAAGGCTTGATTTAAAAAAAAAAACCTCTATGTTTTGTGTTTTGATAGCAGTTTTATTGTTATTAAACATGCACCTCAGTCTCTCATGTAAGCCTTTCGTTTTCTCTTTCTTTGTAAGAACTTGGAATATCAGAAGGGAACACAATTGTTTTTTAATAAGACTCATCTGGCAGGGAACAGCTAGCCCACTGCCTTCCATTTTCCATTATTGTTGGAACTCAATGAGTTCGTTATCCTGAAATCCCACCTGGAGCCCTCACTAGATAGTCACCAAGAATCACTAATAGGAATAGACTATAGATATAGAGTCTCTATTATTACTATTCCAGCTCTTCAGGAATAAAAGCATCACATTCATAAAATACCTGGAATTTTCAAAGACTAGTTCCACTATATTTGCTGCTTACTTAAGAGCTCAAGTATTAAGACTACTAGTAACATTTAACAAATAAGGGTTTTTTGTGTTGTTGTTGTTGTTGCTGCTGCTGTAAATTATGGCTGATTACAGTTGCTAGTTGGTAGAAGCTAAAGTCAGCTTCCCTTCTGCTTTCATAAATATTTCTCCTCCCAGTTCAGAGAACTACCAAGGCTCCTCCTGGATGACAAATTTGTATCAGAATGTATCACAGAGCAGTAGTGAAATGTGGACACAGAGGCCATTGTGAGCCCAATGGAATGGAAGATGCTATCCACTCAAGGGTACTTAAGAAAATAAAAGAGAAGAAAGGCAAAGGTTGTAAACACTAGGAAAAGGGAAAAGCTTGCTTTTTTATGTCAACATAGGAGAGGATTCTTGTAACTCTTCAATCTCTTCTAGAGAGGTAGAATCATTAGTAGTGTTGAGGCTTAAACTGAAGAGGCACTGAAAGTCAGTCTACGCAGGGAGGCCAAGGAAATTTTGTAAACTGTTACCCATTGTGAGGGCTCTCTAAGGACTCATGGGCCTATTCACAGACAGCATCAAGATCAATGTTTCTATAGATTGGGTGTGAGATTTATGGACTAGAGTTGTCCTAGCATTCACAGGATCCAAATGCAGTCTGTGAATGCTTTATTTATATGTTGCCTAAGAATTAAGCCTGTTAACATATATTTCAACTGAATTAAAGCTGTCTGACCCCTGAGAACCCAAGAAGGACCATACAGCATAAAGCAGCCTGAATACTTTGCTGGATGTGTAAAGGTTGTGCTACTTTCAATCTTAATAAAAATTTGTCCCTTGTATTTCATAGGTTTTATTACTCAAGAACACCTGACTCAGTTAAGGCAGTCAGACTGATGAACAAAATAATTACTATAAAGCAAGGGTTCTTAACTTTTTTGTTCCAACCCCTTTGCCAGTAAGGTAGAAACCAAGACCCCTTATTAATCCACATTATACTGTGTATTATTTAATAAATACATCACACCTGTACCAACACATCCCCTCAAGAATAATGTTTTTTTGAATTTTCTTTCAAGCTCACAGACCCCTTGTTAAGAACCCTTGCTAAAAAATGTTTCTCAAACCACTGGGGTCCTCCTTTCAGGGAGTCCATGAGGCCAGATAAATTTTTATAACACTACTAAAATGTGATTTCTTTCTTTACCATGTCGACATTTGTACTGATGATGCAAGAGCAATGGTAGGTAAAATTGATGATGCTTTAGCATGAGTCAAAGAAGGAAGAGGCACCTTTCTCTAGTGATAGTTGTCACTATTCCTCACTGCCATGCATCACAGTAAAAAATAAAGAAGAAAAAGAATGAGAAGAAAAAGCCAGTTACACTTACCGAATTTTTCAGTTAGAATATCTACATAGACACTATTTTACTTTTAGTATAGACATGTTTTATTTTATTCTAAAGAATAAAATTGTTTTCATAATAATAAAATTATATTTTGAATAATGTGGAAAAGGGAGTTGGCTCTAGTTCAGAGGATGGAGAGTTGAGAAACACATAGAAAAACTACAAACTTTCATGAAATCACATTTTTGTTTTGGGATCATTTAGGGTCACCAAATATTTTACTTGTCCTAAAAGTCTGGCAGAATGCAATCAAGGGCCACCTCCAGCTCCCTGGGCACAGTTTTTCTATTACTAAATGAACAGAAAGAAATGCCACAGTCTGATGCAGTTTTAAAAAGAGTGTCCCTAACATAGATAGATCACCAGTGACGTAGGAAACAAAAAAAAAAAATTGATAAATACACTCTGCCTTCATATGACCTTAAGAACTAATAAAGGAATTTTCTTAAGTTGGGACCAAGGACTTATTTTGAAGATTAACATCTGAGAAGTGGGAGAAATCTGGTCTGCCAGTTAAACAGGTGAATGGGCAATCTGAACTTTTACAGACCAGCAGGGAAGCTTTGTGATAACATAATACCTATCCAGAATAAGTAAGGGTGACTATATCTCAAACAAAAGAACCAGGCATTGAACTAATCAAAATTGAACAAATACCAGAATAAATCAAATACACATCCTACTGAAAGCTTTACCCTATCACCTATTTCACAGTAAGGCATAATACAATGGGTGTAAGGAGAGGAGTAATTTGGAAGATAAGGTCCCACTTTAAATAACAAATTAAAACCTGTGATTCATGCAAACTAAGCTGCTTTAACAAAGAGACCCATAAAGGCAGTTTATTTTTCTCTTATATTACAGCAGTTTAGGTAAGTGGTTCTCAAAGGTGGGTCATCACCATCCCAGCTATTCTTTAAGGAATCCAGTTCTTTCCACCTTGTCATCATTTTGTGCACAAACTTCACTACCTTTGCTTAATAAGAACGCACTAGATCTCAACACAGAGCTTTTTGTTCTATAGTAACCATTGATATAAGAAAGCTGTCTGCCAGGTAGTGCCTACTAAACAGCTATTTCTGTCCATCCTTCTGTAAATGATTTCTTTATCCAAATCCTAACTTACTCTCATCTTATAAATACATCCTCTCTTCCTTAAAATTATTCAGCCATGATATTTGTAATGGACACTGAGTTTTGTCACAGATCTCCCATTTCAGGAATGAAGTACTCCTTCCTCCAGCTATTATAAGTGCATACCCTCTCCCAGTGATTGCTCTTGACTGTAGAGAACTGCTACATTCACTTTCGGTGGACAGCCCACATCTAATGGCTCATCAATGTACTAGTATAAATCCTGGCCCCCTTATCTTAACTTGGGCAACACTGAAGGGATTCAGCTGAAGCCTTTGTTATGACTGCATCATAGCCCAACTTTTCTCTCTACCCCCAGTCATGCTTCCTTCATTCTCCCACAGGTCTTGACTCCAAGATCATCTCCCCCAAAAAACTTCCTGGACACAGATCATCTCAGAGTCTGCTTCCCAAGGAACCTGACCTGCCACAATGGTTAAAAGCAGATCTGACTTCTTTGTTACTGATTGACTCAACCATGTATTTGTGTTCTATGCCTGGAGAAGGTTTTCATCTGGCATGACGAATGCCCAATTAGGCCATGTTTGTTGTCTTCCTGCTAGTACTTTCCCCCCGGTACACCCCTGAAGCCAAAGTGATTGTTTAATGGACCAATTCATCTGATGAGACCTCTGGATTCCTTGATTCCTGTGACTGTGCCTGAAGTTTCTTTCATTTGGTTTCTGTTTTGGAACTACCATTTTGTGAGATTAATGGGTCACCCGAAGTGAAGCCACTAATGAGGTATTCTTCTGTCTTGAGAGAATATTTTGTCTAATTTCTTACACATACATAGTACAGCATCAAAGATGTTCATTTTTCTAGCTTCTTTGCCCCATGATAGCATTGAGTATCCTGGGAATTATTAAAAGCTTTTTCTTAGGTACAGAGACATACCAATGGTTTCTCTAGGCATTTGAATTTGAGAAAAAGACAGAAAATTTCTAACCTGTAGTTTTCAGCATATTAATCATAATAGATGAGGAACCAAATCCTGGGTAATAGCAGGTACTCTTCTTTCAGGAAGAGTTGGGGTATAAGTCAAATAAAATAACTATCTTATATCCATTATATTAAGAATCAGAAAAGATACAAAGTAAAATGAGTTACCATTCTTTCATTTTAAAAGTTTATAGATGAGAAGGAGAAAAAAGATATAGAGATGTGCAAAGTTACTCATCAAATAAGACAAAACAAAATAGAAAATAATGAAAGAAAATGTACGTCATAGGGAAAAATAGAATGTAATCTATTACAAACTGGCATGGATTTAAAAGTGTTTTCTGTGTTCAGAGGAAAGAGAAGGCTGCAGGATGGGGGTAATCAGGGAAAACCTTTATTTCAACTATGCATGACAACTGGTTTTCTGTCAATGTCGAGAATATACTCCAAGTGAGAAGATATTGAAAGAGTTAAAAACTACAGCTTCATTTAATCTTCATTTAATCTTTCCTTGCTACTGGAATTTAAATATAATCTTGAGTACATTTAGGAGTTATTGCCCATTTTAGCCCAGAAATAGAGAAAATAATTATGTGAAAACCAGACATTATTCAAATAGTCCAGGAAATATTAGAATGTACATCAGATTACATAAATGTAAATGCATTCACATAGAAAAGTTTTAATGATCCAATATTTAATATTAAATTAATATATGAAAGACCTAAGGGTCCAGAGCCAATAAATAATAATAATCTTAGAAGTTTAAGCTTGCATGACTTAGAATAACGTCGATACAAGGAGAATGTTACTGGAACCATCAGTGAGACTTCACAACAGTGGTTCTTAGCCTTTTTGTATCAAATAACCTTTGATATTCTGAATGAAACGTTTCCTCTTTCCTTTTCAGTACCTCCAAGTTCATGCACACATTTTCATTCAATTTAGGGTATTGCGTTTGTCCCCTGAAGCTCATGCACTCACACGCTCATTTAAGAAACCCTGCTCCATGTAAGTATCTATTAGGTGCTATCACTGCACTTCAAGTCATCATCTATCAGCAGTGATCCATATTGACTATATTGACTATTATGTGTCTGGAATACTGAGTCTTGCTCAACAAAATGAGGGTAGGGATTTTGAGGGCAGGTACTGAGTATGTTGGTCAACTTCTATTAACAAAGGACATTATTATCAAGCTATTTACAGACTTAGTCTATCATCTAAAAAAGATGGGAGGAATGTTTGACAGGCAGAACCATGGCTAATACCCATAGTCCAACTATGCCTTCATTTCTGCTGCCTGAAATTTGCTCAAAATTCACACTAATTTCTGTAATTATGTAAATCCTCAGTAGTCATCAAAGAAAAGCAGCACCTGACCTTTATGATTTTACTATTAATGTAAGTACAGTGCTTTTACTAATATATTGTTTGAGTAATCTAAATTTCAGTGGTGGTCAAATCCAAAATGTTTCTTTAAACTGTTAATAATGACTCTATTAGGCATGTTCTCACAATATCACATCTTCTCCTTGCATTCTTTCTGTGTTGCACTACTTGATTTTCAGACCAAAACAATATGAGAAACTCTCCACATACTTGCTTCTGGGAAATCTTGAACCTGGTTGCTGTGATTTACTTGTCCATGGTTATACGGCTAGCAATAGCAAGGTCTATTGAAATTTATTCTCAGTGCAGAGATTCTGTGGTTCTCTCCTAATATAGAGCATAAATTGATGACATTGTGACTTTGTTACCACTAACCACCCCTCCTTCACATCCCTGCCCTCAGGCTTTTTTTCATATTCAGGTGTCCTGGGATCTCACGATACCAAATGCTACCCATAATGAAGAACAGTGAGATAAACTCAGTCCATTATGGAACAAGAATATTTAGCTTTTAGTACTAGCTTAAACATTACTAACTGTACACTCATAGGAATCTGTCTTTAGCTCACTGCATGTGATGAGCAAAATAGGAATTATATTATAGTAACTGCTGTGAGAAACTTAGAGACCAAAAGAGATAACAGTTGTAACAGTTCCTTGAAGGTAATGAAGTACTGTACAAATGTAAGGGCTATCTATTGTTATTTATAACAAAAAATAATAATAATGAAACCTTTTATACCGAACTATTTGTTTCACAAATACTAGAACTAGATTGGTTGGGCCATTTTCTGTGATTTTGGTTATAAAGCTTATGACAATTAAAATAAATAAAAATTATTTATTTTGGCATCTATACCTTTATTCAACAGATATAACAGTACCCAGTAAAGGACAGCACTGACCTAAACACTGGTGACAGAGCTGAGTAGCCAGATTCCCTACTCTGAAGAAGTTCACAGCCTAGTGAAAAGGACAGATGGGTAACATATCACAGTATAATGTGATGGAAATATATACAGATATTACAGATGCACAGAGAGTGACAAGGAAGTCCCAGCCTAGTGTTCCTCCCACCAAGCACAGCAACTCTTTTTCTGCCTTCCCTTAAGGCTCTGACTGGTTGCCGTGACACCAATCATCCAGGTTGCACACTCCCAACTTAGAGACAACAGGGTAAATTTTCATCCACCAAGAAAGGAGGCATAGTTTAAGCATCGCAGAGCTGAGCTTTTATAGAGCTAGTCCAATGATTTTGCTAGTCCATTCTTTCGGTAAAAGATCTCCTTTCTAAGGGGATTTTAAGTGGTCAAGGTGAACTGAACCTGTCCCTCCACCATAAGAGTTGGTCCATGACCCAAGCCAGTCCAACCAGAATCTTACTTTGCATTTTGTGAATGCTGTCAGAGCAGGAGCTCCATCTTCTCTCAAGTTACTAAATGGGTAGTGTGTGAGTCTGGCTCTGTGGGGGTCTCTTTCACTATCAGGGGAGAGCCTGTCTGGGAATGACACCTACACAGATGAAGCAGAAGTGAAAGACTTATAGACTTGGGACCTTGTGTGAGCCCAGAATTGCTACATCCTTTGGACATTCCACCTGTATGAGTCAATAATTTCCTTTCTTTGTTTAAGCTTGTTTGTTGGGTTTGGGATTCTTGCAAATGAAAGAGTTACTACTACAGTCTGAAAGGTAGCTATGAATGCTCTCTTCTTTTCTTCTTCCAGAAAGTTAGAGTGAAGAGAAAGCTGAATTGGTCACACTTTGTAGTTTATCTGTGAAAAACTGGAAATTAGCAGCCCAGTGGAAAAACTGTTAATAGTTTTACATTATAGCTTTCTTTCTTAAGACAGTCATTTTCTTCTCCCTTATCATGTTATCTGATATGTGCACCCTGGAGTCAATCAAGCATATTACTGATTCTGTAGGCAGAAAGCACAGAATCCTGCTCTTGGCCATGCTGGCAAGATTGAATCTATCTCCAGCACTGGGGCCACTTGTTAAACTTGATGTGCTATTTTATCTCTTTAACTTGGAGGGTTGGGAAGAGGGGATGTTTTTGTTCTGTTGAACATACATACATAGATTAGTAAAGTTGGACACAGAATTGGAAGAGAATTTGGTTTCTACCATATTAAGTAGAAATGCTTTTTTTTTTTTTTGCGCTGGACGGCTCTCCTTACAGGGCACACTCCTTGTGCATGAGGCTCCCCTACGTAGGGACACCCCTGTGTGGCCAGGCACTCCTTGCACGCGGCAGCACTGCATGTGGGCCAGCTCACCACGTGGGTCAGGAGGCCCTGGGGATCGAACACCAGACCCTCCATATGGTAGGCGGACACTCTATCAGTTGAGCCACATCTGCTACCCTGCTTTATTTTTAATGGTATGGTTTCCTTAGAATCAAAAGGTTTTTTTATGCCGATGGCCATTTTTTACATGCAAATAGGTTCTGTCCTATAGAAAAGCAAACATATTGAAATAAATATCTTGGTGGATTTTAACAAAGAAATGTAAGAAAGGAAATCTCATATGTCTCTGGAAACTGTCTTGAAAGGATGTTTAGCAATTTTGCCTTGAACACTCCACTGAGGGTTAGCTATAAAGAGAAATTTATTAAAAATAGTAAATTCAATGAATTAATTAATTGATATACACAATTATTTTCCAGGGCCATAAGCCAAAGTTATTCAACTCTTAAATTGACAAAGCAAAATGTACCTGCCTGCAATGGCAAAGAAGGATCAAGGAGATAAAAAGGAGACAATCATTCTTGTTAATGTCTTGCTCTCTCAGAGATTTTAAAAAGTAGACTAAAATGAAATAAAAATAAATCCTTAGCTGGGACAGAACGTTTCTTTCTGTCTTGACATAGATTATTATAGTTTTCTTCATAATAAATAAACAGAAAGGAATGAGACAGTGTTAAGCATAGGCAAAGGGGAAATTTCTGTTATCACTGTAGTCCAAGTGGGAAATGGGGAGCCAAATATTCAGGGGCAGAATTACAAACAGAGGTTGCACATATTTTAAAGGCAAAAAAAAATTAATTATAAGCATCAGAGTTTTGTGAATGAATGACTTAAAAACAAATAATTCACAGAAAAAAAAAACTGAAGCAAACTTTTCATTAATTAACTTTCAATATGCTGAATGATGAAATGGAAAGTGTTTGGTTGAATTGAATCAAAACAGAGATACCTGCTGAAATATCATGAAGGAGCTCACGATGCTGTCAGTACTCTTATGAAAAGGACTCAAATAGAATAAAGAAGGTCAGACTTTCAATTACTAAGTCCTTTTTTTTATAATTCTATAGAATTTTTTATTTGAAAAGTTGTGAGTTAACAAAACAATCATGAATACCATACAGGATTCCCATACATCGTCTCACCATCAACACCTTAGATTGTTGTGACACATCTGTTTCAAATGATGAAACCAGTACGTTCTTGATGGACTTGGTGAATGTTGTGTCCTCTGGGTCTTCCTGTGGAACATGATTCCCAGGTATGTCTTTTGGTCTCTCATCATATATACACACTCTGGCAAGACCACTTCCATGACCCTTTTATTCTCTTCATCCTCTTTCTTCTAAGAAAATTTAGGCATTTCAGCATCACTCAGTATGAACCCTCAAAGAAAATCTTATCACCAAATGATGCTGGAACACATGAAATCCTTATTAAAATTTTTTAAAAACTCAAATCTACCTCACACCATATACAAAAAAAAAAATCTGAGATGGCTCTGCAGCAATGAAAAGATACTGTTTCCAGTCTTTTTTTTTTTTAAGGCTCTTCTTTAACATCCTTGCATTGTAATGTTCCTCTCTTCTCCCTTATCATTGTCCTTCTTTTCCTTAAGCACAAAGATCTGAAATTGGCCTAAATGCCATTTTACTGCTGAGTTGGCCATTAACCCCACTCAGTCATGACTTACTCATTATAAGAATGATGAGCATAATTTAATGCACATCCTGTTCTCCTGCCTTTCTCAGGAAAGAATCTTGGGGAGTAGGTAACTGCACTTTAACTTCGTCATCCTATTCCATGATTGTTTGTCTCCTGTAGGGATGTTGCCTCTGCCAACTGAGCTCTTACATTCATCCACTGTGGTTGTGCAGTCACTTCTCTCTGGTGATGAGTCAGGCAATGCTGAAGATACCAGGAAAGAGGATCTTCTGGACTTTGGCATTAACCTTATGCATCCTGCTGGCCGGGCTCAAGCTCCACTCTTTGGAAAGATAACCACCATCTGCTCTAGTCATGAAAAAATAACAACTCCATTTCTCTGTTACAATAAAATTACTGAAGACCCAAAAAATAAAATAAAAAAGCTTGCCCTTTACCTTACATAATTCCAGTTGGTTTTTAATCACAAGCAAGGTGAGAATACAGTGCCACAGTACACAAGAGCACGTCCCAGAGGGAAAAGACTGCACCTGCAACTGGTTTTCTCATCCGCAGAACGCGTTCCCAGGTCCCAGGGGCACAAACAAAATGAATATGTAATTTTAACCGTTACCCTTGGGTTTATACTTAGTGTTAACAAGAGTCACAAGGTCTTAACTATGACATATTCATCTTAGAAGACCCTAATGTAAAGAATTCATAAGATGCATCCTGAATCACTGGTTTTGGCATCAATTGAAGGACTCCACTCAGCCTAGATATGGCAGTTTTAGATTTATAACCATCTCCCCCCCAGTAAATTGATTTCCTCTCTATTATTTGACATTTGTATTTTTGAATTACATATTTAATTATGGTTGCTGCATTAATAGAGCCAATATCCTGCTTTCCAAATTTCTCTCTCATACACACTCATATCCACCACACATCTTCTCTGTAGTTTCAGTATTCATCCAACTAGCAGATGATACAACTGCTTTTAGCCAAGGATGTAGGTGTTGTTCCCCAAATGGAAAAGACAGTGTGGTTTTCCTTGGTGACTCGAGAAATGTTTGTGTTGGGAATCTAGGGGCAGTGACATACTAAGCCATATGCGTTGTCCAGAGCTCACATCAGGCAATGCATATCCTTTCATGGCATGGCGCATTGCACTGTCTTCTGCAGGAGTCTCTGGCCATCTTTCCTAGAATCATTCCTGCTGCCTTGGGCTCCGATGCCAACTGCCTTACCCATTCTGTACTTGACAAGGTGCATTCTTCTTTCCATTGGGAGGTACTTTCAGGCAGCGGATACAGCCAATTCTATCTGAATTTCTTTTCTAATGACCTGGGGACTGGTGGACCACAAAATGTACACCACAGTGTGTCATATATAAAAACCTGGGAAACGGATTTGGCTCAAAGGATAGAGCATCCGCCTACCACATCGGAGGTCCAGGGTTCAAACCCAGGGCCTTCTGACCCATGTGATGAGCTGGCCCATACGCAGTGCTGACGTGTGCAAGGAGTGCCCTGATACGCAGGGGTGTCCCCCATGTAGGGGAGCCCCACGTGCAAGGAGGGCACCCCGTAAGGAGAGCCGCCCTGAGCAAAAAGAAAAAAGTGCAGCCTGTCCAGGAGTGGGGCTGCACACATGGAGAGCCGATGCAGCAAGATGACGCAACAAAAAGAGACACAGATTCCCAATGCCGCTGACAAGAATATAAGCGGACACAGAAGAACGCACAGCAAATGGACACAGAGAGCAGTCAACTGTGGGGGGAAAACGGGGAAGGGGAGAGAAATAAATAAAAAATCTTTAAAAAAAAAACAAAACAAACCTATGCTGCATAAGAAGCTCTTATAGATCTCTTAGAAATCTGGGATTTGTCTAGTTTCCTTCACAATGGATTTACCTTTAAAAAATGAAGGTTTTAAAAAAAATTTTTGCATAAGAAATAAAAAGAACAAGATATCACTTGATTTCCAGTTGAAGATCTGAGTCCTTAAATCATTGGAGATCATTGCAAAGAGACGTCATGTACACCACTGAACTCTTGAATATCATTTAAAGAAAGACAGACTTTTATATTCCATTACAGCAGATCTTTACATAACCTTATAGGAGGGATCAAATAACAAGCATCTATGTCAAGGCCTGACAGCTTAAGAGGGATGCTCTAAAATAAAATTTTTCCTCCACAGATCAATTGGAACTTTTTGCCACTCAGAAACTTTCTGAAGATAGTTTTTCAGTTTTTAAAAAATGACTTACTCACTGCCGATTTGTGAGATTGAAGTTATTACTTTCGTACTTGAGAGACTTCAAATCAAATATCTCAGATTTTTGTGAGACTAAGGGAGCTTCATGACACTTTTGGAGATGATGTGTTTACCATTAGGATCCATTTAATTAAATCCTAACAGCATAGCTTGCAAAACAAATAAGCAAGCCATATTTAGCTTATTTTTAAATATATGGGGAAAACTAATAAATCTGATGCAGTCAATCCTAGTTTAAATTGGAGCAATGGAGACATATGAAGGTATACTTTATTAATAAACAATTAATTATTTTGAACCATAAATATATTTTTTCTAATTTGTCTTTATTTTATACCAGAAAAGAATAATGACAGACCATTGTAATTGTTTTCAAAGCAAAGTAATTAGTTTTTTTTACATAAACGATTATCTTCCAAAATTACATTTCAAGCACTGTATTACATCTCTGTAAACAAACCTCCTTTTTCAGAATGGAATAGTCTTCCTGGTGGGGTATTAATTGAAAGTAATACCTAAGAAGAAGCTGGTGGATAAGCTGACATTCTAAAAAGAATTTTTCTAATGAATTCTTAGCACATAGGCATTTCAGTCATCAGATTTTTTTTTTTACTTTTTCTAATTGTAAAATATACTGAAAAAGAAAGATACATGCATACACAAACACACATACTCATAAAATAACAATCATTCAGGGAATTTCCCATCATCACTGCCTAGGTTAATAAACAGAACATTGCCAATACCTTAGAAGCCACCTCCAGTTTCCTGCCCCTCCTGGATAACATCCTATTTCCAATCTTGTAGAAGAAACCATTATACTGATTTTTATTATAACTCCCTTGCTTTTTTCTTAGTTTCACCATTCCCCTTCTGTGTATCACTAAACAATACAGCTTTATTTTACCTGATTTTAAAACTTGTTTATAAATAAATTCTGACACATACTTTCCTTTGTAACTTATTCCCTTACCAATCTTTTAACTGTGAGACTAACCTTTGTTAATGTGGTTTTATTTTCATTGCTTTATGATGTTTGATTGTATGAATATACCACAGATTATTTATCTGATATACTGTTGATGGATGTTGGGTTTGTTTGTTTTTTCTCAATTTGGGACTATTATAAACAATCTTATACATTACTCTTGGTGCTCATGTACACAATTTTCTCTAGAATTAGAATCAATGTATCATAGTGTATGCACATTTTCAACTTTACCAGAGAAAGGAAACCCTTCTATGTGTGGCCAGCAAGTACACTCACCCCAGCACTGCATGTGGTATTTTCAGAATTCTGCTTTTGTGGTGGGTGATTTAATTTGCATTTCTCTAATTATCAGTGATGTTGGTCAAACTTTCCTCATTCTTAACAGCCTTTTGGATTTCTTCTTTTGTGAATGATTTGCTCAAACCTTATCCTACTTTTTCTGATAGATTGTCTTTCTTTTCTTTACAGATTTGTAGAATTTTATTCTAGATATTAATGATTTTGCATGTCTCTCCTAGATTTATTCTAGGAACCATTGTAGATGTTGTCTTAAAATCTCTTTTCCTTAGTCTTTGTTGCTGATATGTAGAAATAAATCATGTACAATAGATTTTTGTAAATGGCTTTTGTATCCAACTGCTTTTTAAAACTCATTGATTTCATTATTCTATCATCATATTAATTTGAATTTTACAAAATCACATTATATGAAAATGATGGTTTTTGAATGTTCCTTTAATCATTATAATTTTTATTTCTCTTCTTGACCTTAATGTGTAGAAGAGATGTCCAATGCAACCCTGAAGCTGATAGAAGTGGAGATAGAAGACTTCCTTACTTGATAAGTTCCAGATCTCTGATGGAAAGCTTTCAATGTTTCACCATTAACATACTGGATTTTGCTGTGTTTTTCTTTTGCAGTTTCCCTTTATCAGTTTAAGAAGTCTCCTTTCTATTTCTAGTTTTCTAAGAATTTTCATCATGAATGGATCTTAGTTTTATCAAAAACGTTTGCATTTATTTAAACAACTTATGATTTTTCTCTATGTTATTGAGGAAATTGTTCATATAATATTAAATTCACTTGGCATTCTTATAATAAACCTCACTTCATGATGTGATTTGATCTTTTTTAATTCAGTACTGGATCGAGTTCATCATTAATTTGTTGTTAGGGTTTTGTATAACTATTCTTGAATGATATTGGACTCTAGTGTTCCTTTCTCAATCCAATCTGTACCAAGTTTTGGTATCAAGGTTTTGCCAGGCTAATAAAATGATATTGGGTGTTCCTGGAAGAGACTGAGTAAGATTAAAAGCATTTCTTTCTTGAATTAGAATTACCAGCATCTAACAGATGCTCATAAATTCACTTAATGGCTGTTAAAAAATATATACATACTATATAATATACTCACTTATTGTTTGTTGTTTATTGCCGTTATTGTCTCTTCTTACTAGAAAGTGATCTCCACAAGCACGGGAATCTTTGTCCATTGACCTTCAATGAATATTTGTTGACAACCTGACAGAGTAATGAATAAAACACCTATATTCTATAATATTTTTGCTTTCTTATTCCTCTCATATTCACCAATGTAGGTTTTGTTCTTCTTTCTGAATTTTAAAAATAATACAAGTGAAATGTTTAACTTCTTTTTTGACTTTCTCTACTGCGGATTTTGTAATCTTGATGATTTAACTCTGATAAACATGAGTTCCATGTTTTCAGATAAAAATGATGTAAGAAAAATAGCAAAGTAATATTTGAGAAAAATTTTAGAAATTAGTTATGAAGTATGGTGGAACTTGGAAAGGAAATATTCACAAAGAGTAAAATATTATTCATAGGTACAATTTCATTTCCCTAATAGAGTAAGTAGAGTTATTTTAAAAACCATTTAAATGATATAAGGTTTTCAAAGCACATTTTTTAAAGGAACAATACTCTTACTGTTAATGTGATTTTCATTGGAGTGACCAGTTAATTGATCTGTTAAATAAGAGGTAATCCGGGGAAACATCAACGAAGCTAATATATTCTCTTTTTAGTCCTGTTTCTTGTAAAAAGGTAGCTCATTAAATTTCTCTGACTGTATATTCATATCGTTGCCTGATTTTTAAATATTCTCTTATGATGAAATAAAATAATACCATTATTTTATTTTATACAGTATCTTGAAGATGTTCTCTAGGCATATTACTCAAACACCTTGTTTTGTAAAGAAAGAAACCAGAGGGTTTATGTGAGTTACTTAAAGTCACACAGGTAATTAACAGTATGAATTCCCACTCAAATGTACAAAAAAATATTTTAAAATATTCTCTGCCACAGTGTTCTTGGTAAAATAATACTAATTTTTTTCTCACATTTTTTATGATAAATTTCTTGAATTTTATTTGTTTACTAAATTAACATATATTCAGTATTTTTAGTTTCCTTCTTTAAAAAATGAGCTTTTATTTTTGAGGGGCTTGCTTTACACAATTACTTATTTAGTCTGCTATATGAGAGAATTGCATATAAGAAGAAGTTCATTAGTTGGCAAACATTTTTCCTCGGTCTCAGAAATATTTGATGTTCTTATTGACGTCTTTGTCACATGGATGATTCTTCTAAGAACATGAGTATCAGTAGTTCAAAGAGGTTAAAAGTCAGATAATTTGCCTTCTACTAAATAAATCCTTGTTTGTTCACATTTTTATTTCTCGGGTCTTAATTAACTTCCTTAAGGTCTAAGTCTATTAAAGTTAGTATGTTAATAGCAAAAATTTTTCCAAAAATCTGTAATCAGTAATTCTGTTCCCTGAATTTTCTTTTTCTCTTGCTACTGGAAAATAATATAAAATAAGATAGTTGAAATGTATTATATTTTGATTCCCTTAGTAAAAACGGTTCAGTAATTAGAAAATAAAATGAAAATTCATATACTTCAGTTTTTATTTTCATTATTTTATTTTATCCTCAACTGTCTTAATGCCTGAATTTCTTTTTGGTGAGTATATTTTTATTGCAGACAAAATTTATGTTTCCAAAGATTAGGTATCCCCAAAATCCAATGCCCTCATTCTGACGTTTGCTCTTTAGTGCCTTTCAAATAGAAATTTTATTTTTTATTTTCATGATCTCTCTCAGTACAGTGACATGAAGAACAGATGTGTTATACATTTTTGTGTACCATGCACATCATAATGGCTATCATAAATAGACACAAGCATTAACAGCTTTTAAATGTTTTCCTGCCATATGCTCGAATGCTGTAAACTTACATGCGAACAGTTCTCTTTCTATTTGCATTTGCAAATGATTCATATGGGTTATATTAAAGAGTTTTATCTATGAGTGATAACAGAGGTATTATTTGTGAATCAGATGATCAATATTCATGGTAATTACAGCACTGCATTTATATATCATTTTTTCCTTAAAAGCCTTGGCAATTTTCTGTAATCATTGTCTGGGAATTGCTACCATCACTTAATAAAATGACTTGAATTACAAAATAATACTGTACAGTTTATAATTTAGTATCTGACTGCTGCATTGGAGTCCAGGCTTCCATTCATCTTACCAAGGCACCAAACCCTCCCTACCAGTCCATCTGCCAGTTGAATATTACCACATGACAACTGTTAATGCAAATGAAATAGAAGAATCACCTAAGCAAGCCTGCTCAAATTCCTAACTCACAAAATAGTGAGATATAATGAAAGGGATTTTAAGCCACTACATTTTGGGTGGTTTGTTAAGTGGCAACAGATTAACAAGACGCTAGCAATAGATTACCAGAGCAGAATTTGGTAGCTGGAAGGGGAGCATCATTATAACACAAACCTAAAAAATGTGGTTCAGAAGCTAGAAGGGTCTTAAGGAGACTGATAGTAAGGATTTGAAAACAGTAAGGAAAACTTATATAGGCTAGAGAAAAGATGACCTGTGCTACATAATGGCAGAAAATTTAGCAAAACTATCACCTGCAGGAATGTGGAAAATGGAAGATATAGCTAATGAACTGGAGAACCTGGCTATGGAACTTTCCAAACAGAATGTCAAAAGTTCCAAATGGTTTATTTTAGTTGCATATGACAATGTATGGGTAGAAAGAGATGATCTATCAAAAGAACCATGCACTTTTACATCAGAATTTAGAGGAAATATAAAGGAACAAGTGTCTGGGTTATAAAATAAAACTTTCTCATTCTTAATTTCTACAGAAAGTAAAATACTCTCAAAGTAAGGAGTAGCCTCTGGGAAAAGAGTAATCCATTAAAAACTTAGTAAACTTTGTTCTAACAATTGATAAGCATCAGGTTCTATTTTGTGATGAACCCGTTGAGTAAACACTGAAGTTATTTACTCACAGTATGAAAATTCAAATAATGAATGTTCTAGCAACTATGTTGCTTCTTTAAACATTTATAAAGTATCCTGGGGTAAAGATATTTGATCCTATGTTTGTTGAAGATCACAACACAAAGGAAGAAAGAAAAGGATGGTGTAAAAAAGTTCATTATTTCTTTAAGAGAAGATGAATCATATAGAGTAACTTTTCACATGAAATTGGAAACAAGTCTTCAAATTAAATGTAATAATAATTTTTTTAAAAACCCACCTTAAGTGTGCTCCCCAGTTTAGTTGAATCAATACTGCTGATGAGTTGGGATAATATAGTTGCATTCTGTTTGGTTATTTTCTGGAGATTGTCTTGCTTGACCTAAAGCAAATAAAGGGGGGAGAAGGAAGGCAGAGCACCAACCTAAATGCCCTCAGGGGTTAGAAAGATGATAGAAATGTGTCAAAATAGTTTGTGCTAGGTGTAAAATAATAGAGAATGATGTGGTCTGTGGCTAACTGTAGAATGCAAACCCCACCTTAAAATAGTCTAATTGAAAAAACCATAATATGCAAACAAAACTTCCATCTAAATATGAGAGCGGCTGGTTTGCTATCTCTGAGCTACAGAATTTGCCATAATTAAGGCCCCTCAGGCAAAGAGGCAGGTTTGTGAAAGAAAAAGTGGCTATATAATCCTGATTACTGTTTGTTTAAATCATTGATCAAAGTAGTGCTTGCTGGGTTACAAATGATCATAGATTCAAAGTTTAGAGCAAAACTTGTCATTTGCTAAGTGCTGAATTCAGGAATAAAACAGGGGCACAACTCACCAGGTAGATGCTGTACCATTATCACACTCCAGTTCCTTAATAGGACTAAGAATTTATGTCTATGAAGAAATGGAGTAGAAAGCAATAGACATTTTGAGTATCTTCCTTCAGCATAGCTGGTGCACATCTTTACCCTCTCCTCCTCCAACCCCATTGCTCTTGCTTTATGCAATGGATAATAGGTTGTCACTTCAAGATGGATCTGTTTCCATTGGAAGTGCCTTATTACTGGTTTCTTGGAGATCTGTCTCCACTAGGATCACCTCATTTCTACCCTTGCAGCCTCTGTTGTACTTTGCCTTGCACAGCTTTTGTGAACAGCTTCACTGTCTTGGTCATCTGTATGCAGTTACTGGAGTCTTTGGATTGTATTTGTCTGCTGGTATAGAAGAAAATGGAGTTGATGGTGCTTTTTTTTTCTATCCATTTTACTGCTTTTGAAAGATGTTCAGGGCGAGAGGAGGGAAATTATTAACCCATGCTGCTGTTTTCTCACCTAGATTTTGTTTTACTGACCAAAAATATGGGTGAGTCCCCCATACAAGATCCAAGAGGAGGGGACTCATTTTGAGCAGAGAGGCTCTTAGGAGGCCTACATAAGGCCCTCTGGTGCTGTGGATTTGGGAATCCTCACATGATGGTACTAGTTAACTCACAGAAATGTCCACATTCTCCAATGGGTGGAGTTAGGGAGAATTTACAAACAGACAAGGAAGACTCCTGGTGATCTAATGGCAAAAACAAATGATGAGAACATAATTTAATTAAATGAAAAATGGATTGAAAATAAACATTGAGAAGAAGTTATGGAATCTGGCTATCATTATATTTCAGTAACACAGTGAGTCAAGAAATCAGATTGCAAATGGGTAAAAATACTCAGCATCACTTTAATATGCAGCTATCTTGCTGTCCATTCACTCTACAAAAACAAGTCAAGTAACATAGAGTTTAATTATAGTCCCTGGAGCTGTTATAATCTTCAACCAGGAATATAAGTAGGTACACAGGGAAGACAAAATGCTTCCTACCCTATTGATGGACCTATCATATTAATAGCTATTGCCCAGTCCTCAGAATAATTTCCCATTCAACATACAGGAAGACAGCAGAATCCTGCTCTGCTCCTCAGCTCATACCCAGAGGGATTCAAAGAGAGTTTTCCCGCAAAGATATAATACTACTGATATTTTCCAGCAACTTGGGTGCTGGAAAATATATCTCGAAAAGTTGGGTGAGAGAAGCTATTTATGAAACTTGGGATAAAAGAATTAGGGTTATTTTGAGAAATCTATGGGAAATTCAGGGTCAAGCCTGAACTTTCGGGCACTTTTGGCTGTTAATAAACAGCAGAAGTTTATTTATTTTTTTAAAATGAAGGGCTAGTTTAGCAAAGGCAAAGAAAAAAATATGCACCATAAAGGGAAACTATTCTTTTTAAAACCAGTTGCTGGTTTCTAAAACTCAATTCAAGTAGTTTATTTAATAAGATGCAGCCTGGAGAAAGTTTCAGAATGTTTACTCTGAACGTGCAATTATTTTCTCCCTTCAACATTCGTAGCCCTAGGGAGATGCTGTCTGGCTTGCTGACTCAAGGCACTCTCCCTCAGCCCAGAGAGCTGGAAATCTGATGAAAAGCTTTTGAATGCTGCTAAATTGTTTACACCTTTTGAGGTGTAAATAGTACAACATTTCAGAGACATGGCATTCCCCTCTAACAAAAACTAGGCGGTTGGGTTCATTTTGTTTTTCATTTTATTTCTTAGTGTTGGGCATACTGGGTCATGAGAAAATGAATTTGCTCCAATTCCTTCCTTTTGGCTATGAAAAGAACTGTATATAATGTTTAAATTATACACAAAAACATAGTGGGGAGTGGATGTGGCTAGAGTGATTGAGCGCATGCCTGCCACACAGGAGGTCCCGGGTTAAGTTCCCAGTGCCTTCTAAAAAACAAACAAACAGCAAAACAATTGAAAAGCCCATGGAAGCCGATGGGGCTCAGTGGTTGAGCTTCAGCTTCCCACATACAAGATCCAGTGTTCAATCCTGTTCCCCCAGTACCTCAAAAACAAACCAACAAACAAAACAAACATAATGAACTAAGACTCAGTTTCAACAATTTTTAACTCCTAGGTACTTCTGTTTCATATATACCCTACTCAGTACTCCATTTTGTGGATATGCCATATTTCATTCAACCAATCCAACACTGCTTGGATTGTTTCCAGTCTCTTATTAGATGGTAATAAATAGTGCTGCAATGAATAGTTTTATAGGTAGGATTTTTACATATTAGTTGTGGGATAGATGCCTAGACTTAGGATTGGTTTACCCATGGATAAAATCAATTGTAATTTTCCTAGTTGTGGTAGCTTACTTGGAGGTATAACCCCAACTTTTCTTCTCCCTATACTTACCCCTCACCACTACTTTGTCATGTGACTTTGAAACCATTCCCATCAACAACTGTCTCCCTACTTGGTGAATCAGGGCTGGATTTCTGATTTGCTTTGGCCAATAAAATATGGCAAAAGTGATCAGTACGAAACTGATCCCAGGCCTCAAAAACCTTGCATGCCTCTGCTCGCACTCTTAGGATCACTGCCTCAACCAAGGAAACGACTCACTCTGTCCCACTGAATGATGAAAGACCATGTAGGACAAATCCAAGACAGTATACTTTTCTCAGCCAAGACCCTATATTAATGAGGTAACCCAATCAAGATCAGTAATGCTGATCTTCAGCTGATAGTAGATGTGTAGGAGCTCAGCCAAGATTGGAAGAAATGCAGCTGAACCAACCAACAAAATTAAAGCTGAATAAATAATTTTTGTTTCAAAGTACTAAGTTTTTGGAGTGGTTTGTCACCCAGAGTGGTGGTTTGACGCTGTATGTACCCCAGGAAAACATGTTCTTAAATTTAATCCATTCCTATGGGTCTGAAACCATTACAACTAGGACTTTTTGGTGAGACTACCTCAGTGATGGTGTGACCCACTTCAATCAGAATAGGTCTTAATCCTATTACTGGATCCCTTTATAAGTGGAATGAAATTCAGACAGAGAAAGCCATAGGCAGCAAGAAGCTGCACCAACAGAACCTAGAAGAGGAGAGACCAAGAGATGTCACCATGTACCTTGCCATGTGACAGAGGAGCAAAAGACTTAAGAATCACTGTCAGCTAGTGATTGGTAGTAATCCCTTGGTGCCAGGTAGGCTCATCCCTGGGAGTCATGTCCATGCTAGGGGAAAGTAATGCATTTACATGCTGAGTTTGGCATTTACATGCCACATTTGAGCAACATGGAGGCTCTCAGGAGGTAACTTTTAGGCACCCTGCAGCTCTAGGCCTAGTTGAAATTTCAGGCATACAGGTTCATAAGCAAAGTCACCAGTATCAAGGGCTCAACATTGGATCATCCTTCTTCACTGCTCTTTGCCCTTGCATTTTGGGGATTGTTGCTGTTCCACTGGGGAATGTGACAGAGCTCCCTGGCTAGGAATTAAGCACTCCCTCAATTGTTGTCTGTAACTATAACTTCTATGAAAATACCCAATGAATATCTGAACATTTTTATTTTTTTACACTTTTTTAACTAAGTTACTAGATCACAAAGAAAGATACATTTAAAAACATTAAAAAAACATAAGAGGTTCCCATATACCCCACATCCCACACCTCCACCCCTTCATTTTGGTAAATTGTATTTTTTTGAAGATATATACATCACACACAAAAAATGTTACATTAAAAAATATGAGGTTTCCGTATACCTCCCACCCCATATTTTATATACATGCTCTGGAGAACTCCCTCCCAAACATGCACCCCGCCCCCCATCAATAACACTCCACATCAGTGTTCCTCCCCTGCCACAGTTGAACCCCTCTGTGGTCCAAAACATCTTCAAAAATGAAGCCTAATATATTGCCAAATTTTATTAGTAGGAATATGAAATAGTAATGATAGGTTTAAAGATTAGAAATAGAATACATATTAACTTAGAAAAGCTAAAATAAAGTAAAAAATAAATTGGGATATTAAAAAATGAAAAATAGGAAAGCGGACTTGGCCCAGTGGTTAGGGCATCCATCTACCACACGGGAGGTCTGCGGTTCAAACCCCGGGCCTCCTTGACCCATGTGGAGCTGGCCCATGTGCGGTGCTAATGCGCGCAAAGAGAGCCCTGCCACAAAGGGGTGTCCCCCATGTGGGGGAGCCCCACACGCAGGGAGTGCACCCCGTAAGGAGGGCTGCCCAGTGCGAAAGAAAGTGCAGCCTGCCTAGGAATGGCGCTGCCCACACAGAGAGCTGATACAGCAAGATGACGCAATGGGGGGGGGGGAAGGGACACTGATTCCCGTGCCGCTGACAACAGAAGCAGACAAAGAAGATGTAGCAAATAGACACAGAGAACAGACAACCGGGGGGGGGGGGGGGCGGGGGAAGGGGAGAGAAATAGATAAATAAATCTTTTAAAAAAATCAGTAAAAATTTTAAAAACTCTTTTAAAAAAATGAAAAATATCTTGTTTTTGATATTTTGCCTTTCATAACTGTAATAGGTGTCGCCCTGTATGTACAATGGCAAGGCAAATGTACAGATATTGAGACATAGCTACCAAATATGGTTCCATTTTGGCTTACATTATGGTTTGTATTTTAGACTGTACACTTTTCTAAATTTTTAGTTACATTATGTTTTACATTTTAGACTATAAACTTTCATAAATTTTGGTGAAATTTAACATGTCCTATATCCATCCATCATTGCACGATCTTGAGGAACACTTCCGTTGTCCTCCAATTACCCCTGCTTCCATCTATTCCATTCCTCTTTCCCCTGCCCCTCAGGGCACACAGTAAAAACCAAGATTCACTATAAGAAGGACCAGATTCACAGGTACTTGCTACAATGCTGAGGGACTGACACACTAGACTGTCCTCCCCAATCTCTCTTGAGAAATCCTTCCCTATGTTTGAGAACATCAGGCTTCCCCAGGAGGGGGGGTACACCTTCCCACTCATTGATATAACACACTATGACAAAATGAGCACTCATAAACTCCCTAGAAGCCTGCCCCCTACCTTAAACAAGTAACCCTTCCTTATTATCTTTTCTAAAGAGTTTTCTCATCATTATAATTTCAACCACATACCTGAGAACCTCCTATGTTCATTTGCTTCTCCTAATCTTCCCCCCAATTCCTTAGGCCATCTGACCCATCCTCCCACCCCTAGGCCCCTCAAGACTGCAAAGCCTCACCCAATAGTATCCCTATGCCCCCATCTTATCCCTTCTCTGTACAACTACTTACCTCCACTTTATCATAGATTTCACCCATGTAGGCATCAGCTCACAACCTTTCTCTCCTCCCAATTTCCTGTAAGCATATCTTTCAGTCTGTAGCTCTCTGAGACAGCTTGGTTTGCCTATTTCATATCAGAGAGGTCATATAGTATTTGTCCTTCAATGCCTGGGTTGTTTCACTCAACATAAGGTCCTCAAGATTCACATGTTATCACATGTGTTTGTACTGTATTTTTTCTTATAGCTGAGTAGTATTCCATTGTATGTATATACCACATTTTGTGTATCCATTCATCTGTTGATGGGCGTTTGGGTTGATTCCAACTTTTGGCAATAGTGAATAATGCTGCTATGAACATCGGTGTGCATATATCAGTTTGTGTCCTTGTTTTCAGTTTTTCAGCAGTGGAATTGCTGGGTCATATGGAAAATCTATAGCTAGTTTTTTGAGAAACCACCAAACTGTCCTCCAGAATGGCTGGATCCTTATGCATTCCCACCAGCGGTGGATGAGTGTTCCTATGCCTCCACATCCTCTCAAAACTTGTAGTTTTCTGTTTTTTAACAGTCCCAGTCTAATGGGAGTAAGATGGTATCTCATTGTAGTTTTGATTTGCATTTCCCTAGCAGATAGTGATGGTGAGCATCTTTTCATGTACTTTTTAGTCATCTCTATTTCTTTGGAGAAGCATCTGTTCAAATCTCTTGCCCATTTTTTAAATGGGTTGTTTGTCTTTTTATTTTTGAGCTATAGGATTTCTTTATATATGCAGAATATTAGTCTCCTATCAGATATATGATTACCAAATATGTTCTCCCATTGGTTGACTGTCTTTTCACTTTCTTGATAAACTCCTTTGAGGTGCAAAGGGTTTTAATTTTGAGGAAAGCCCATTTATTTATTTGTTCTTTTGCTGCTCATGTTTTGGGTGTGAAGTTCATGAAGCCGTTTCCTATTACAAGGTCCTGTAGATTGTTTCCTACATTTTTTTCCCATGGTTTTTATGGCCTTGGCTCTTATGCTTAGATCTTTGATCCATCTTGAGTTAATTTTTGTATAAGGTGTGAGATGGTAATCCTCGTTCATTCTTTTGCATATGGATATCCAGTTCTCCAAGCACCATTTGTTGAAGAGGCCATTCTCACCCAGAAAAAGAACTTGAATAAAAGGGGGATAATGGTAAAGACAAATGAGTTTATCTGGCTAAGAGTCTTCAAAAAAGAGTCAGGAGGTCATCAGAGGGGTTGCGCTTATGCATGTCTTAGCAAGATCCAAGAAGACAGCCAAAGTAGATACATCCCCAGGTACTGGTCCTCCTAAGGGCTACAAAGACACATAGGTTCTATGGTCATGGCAGATGGCTCTGGAGTTCAGTGCCTTGTCAGTGGTCCCTACTTTGCAATTTGTGTTCCTGAGTGTGATAGAATTGGACTCAGATGTGACCTTTCTACACATACCTCTTCTGTCACTTTTACTGAACCTGTGGTTGATGCTGGGGTTGGTGTATACTTAGGAGACTTGAATCTCTGGACTGACCATATGCCAGCTGGGCCCTGAGCCTCAGCAGAGTTGCAACTCCTACTCTCTGGTTTGTTGGACTTACCCAGGTCAGCTAACAGGGAGGTGAAGATGGTCAATCAACACACCAGGGAACCAAGAATGCCTACAACAGCAAGCAGGAGAATTGCATCCGTCAACCACGTCAGACATCACTACCCCAGGGGTCACAAGATGGAGGAATAAAATATGGATTAGAGTGGGCTTATTAGCATTCTACTACAGAAATATTATGTCTCTAGCAATTGAGGAAATTGTGTCATTGATGTGAAGACAGTGGCCACAGTAGTTGCTGAGGGTAGGGAGAGGGAAGAGGATATATGATGTGGGGCATTTTTGGAACTTAGAGTTGTCCTAAATTATATTGCAGGGACAGGTGCTGGACATTATATATCCTGCCATAACTCACTGAATGGACTGGGGGAGAGTGTAAACTACAATGTAAACTATAATTCATGCTGTGCAGCAGTACTCCAAAAGGTATTCAATAAATGCAATGAATATGCCACAATGATGAAAGAGGTTATTGATGTAGGAACAGTGGGGTGTGGTGGGATGTGGGGTATATGGGAACCTCTTATGTTTTTTAATGTAACACTTTTTTGATCTATGTATCTTTAAAAAAAAAAAAAGGCTATTAAATTTTAAAATTTCAAAAAAAGAGAATCACTGTCAGCCGGTCTCAGAACTCTACATTCTTTGGGAAGAAAGCATCACCTTGTTGATGCCTTGATTTATATTTTGTTTTAGCCACAAAATCATAAACTAATAAATTCTCATTGTTTAAGCCAAACCATTCATGATATTTGCTGAGCAGCTGTTCTAAGTATAGAAGAGAGCCGAGTAAACAATAGATAAATGGAAATGGTTGGTTCTACAAAAGTAATTCTCTAAAAAACACATTTACAGAAACAAAGCTGATCTCTCCAGCTCAAATTCAATGAAGTATGCATTTCCCAAAGATCGTGGTATATATATGACAGTTCTCTTCATTCTAAGAAAACATCAGCCATCTATCTGAGGTGCTCTCTAATGTTCAGAGTAAACCAAATCAACAAAAACTCTCTTTTTCCCTACTCTAGATTAACTTACTCAGTTATCCATACACAAGTATGGAAATAATGTATACAAAGAAGTATGATCTGTCATGTTTGTGTCCCTTTGTACTAAAGGCTAAAGCCCCCAGTGGGGATGGACCAAGAGCAAATCCATGAATTGAGAGTCTAGGTCATCTACTCCAGAGAAGGCTTTTCTGATGTATTCATGGTTACCTAGCACTTGGGCATTCCCCCTTTTCTGTGACCTCCTCCATTTTAACTCTTATTTCAACAAGTAGAAATCATCTGTTTATCAATCTCTCTCCTGGAGAATAGCTAGAGAGCCACTGCTTTATTCATCCAAACATCTCCAGCAATTAGTCCGTACCTGAAACATGGTAGGGATGTACTACAAATATTTGTTGAACTAACCAGCACAATGTCTGGTAAAATATGAGTGTTAAATAACTGTGGATGACTTGCCCTAAACATGATTGCCCTATTAACCTGGGAATTCATGAGATAACTCATTTACTATGGTAAAGGCAAGGGAGGATTCCACTCAGCAGGTTACTGTGGAAAAAATATGGGCTCAGAAGATAGTCACTGTTTGACCTTGGGCATGTTATCTAACTTCCTTCACTGTTTCCTTATCAGAAAAATGGGACTATTGAAAAAAGTGAAAGCAACTAGTGCAGTGGAGCCCAATAGATGTTGCATTAATTTTTTTTCTCTTTCTTTTGTATTTAAAATGACTCTGCTTGTCATTTATAACTGTCCATATTAGTTTCATCAGACACCCAAAAACTATAAATTGAGAGGTATAAGTTGATTTTCCCTGAGCTTCCATCACTGACTGACAAAATAAGGAAAAATTGCCTTAGAGCAGAAATTCTTTGTTCCCTGAATTCTGATAATGCTTTATGACGTATTGACAGGATTTCACTCAATACATCCCTAGTTTAAATTCATCAGTAAATTATTTCACAGTCCAAGAAATGCTCTCATAGTACAATAACTTCAAGGCTTAGCATTTACTTATAAATTTCCTCTTATTCTAGCCCTGTGATTTTTTTTTTTTTTTCCTGCCAAAAACATGAAGGGCTAATCAGGAAGAAAAGGAGAGAAATATACCAGAGAGGTTCCCTATGGAGGGGACAATGAGCTTATGACCTGAAATCTGGTCTGCTCTGAGAAAATGATGATGATACATTTATGGTTATTTTGTCAGCAGCACAGACACTATTGCTAGTCAGTGTGAGCAACATGAAATGAGGGTTGGAATGAAACAGAAATCTGCCTTTTAGGGACTCTTATTGGAACCTGTGTCTAGATTCTTGGCTTTGTTGCAAGAAAGAATTCAAGGATGAGCCACCAATTAATCAGGCAAGCAGAGAATTTATTGTGTGGTAAAGCAAAGAAATGAAAATACACCCTAGAATTGAGGGCAGGCATTCTCAAGAGAGAGAAATGCGAAGTTCTGCCCTGGAGTCCTCCGTCTCAGGGGGACACAGGACTCCAGGGTCTGCACTGATAAACAAGGGTTTAGGGGTGCAGGGACCCAGGGGTGGGGAGGGCCTAGAGGTGTGGGGGCTGCTGTCCTGTGATGATTAGCTTCTAGCTGCTGTCTGTGACCTCCGCAGGGCATGTTGACTGACAGTGAATAGCCTCTGGTCATGTGAGGTAGCCTGAAAGCTAAGTGGGAGGGTGGTAGTGGTACCCCTCTTGCCCCTTCCCTCTTTGCTGGCTGCTTTCTGATCATGCAGCTTTTGGGTGTGTGCTTTAAGATGCAGGGTGTATGCTTGTAAGTTGCAGGTGTGTGCTATAAGTTGTTCCTTCCTAACCTGCCGGTGTGACTCCACAGGTTAATGCTAGCCAGCAGGCCATTGCCTCAGTTTCTGTTACTTGGTAGCATTTGTGTAACTTATTAGATTTTCTGCCCCCTTCCTCCTCAGGCCCCTATTCTATCCTGCCTCAGGACCAGGGACTAAACTCTAGAGAAATGACTGTTCATTCACCCAGAAGAAATTACCTCTTTCAAATCAAAGGTTTGATTGAGCCCAGAGGAGCTGGTGATTGCTCAGGGTTCATCCAAACAAATTCAATTCATTTCATCAGGGACTGTCAAATTCTGTTGTAGTGACCCCTCTTAGGAATTACCAAGGTCAAGAGAAAGAAAGTGGGAAGTTGGGGAGTGGTGAAAATGTGCAAATGGATAAGACAATCTCTAGTTCAACCAGAAAAGTATATCTTTTGTCAGATTTGTTTGTGCTCACGTGATCAAAGGACCGAAGGCTAGAAAGATGACCAACTCTGAGAAAATGCCTTAGCCATTGTATTAATAAAAATGGGTAATAATAACAATTTAAAAAACAATTTTAAAGTCATAAGTTGGATGATTTAATATGAGTCTAACTTATTTAATTTATTCAAGTTCTATTTACATTTTCCCTCTTCCTTCCCTCAAAAATGATGTGTCAAATCTAGTCTTTACAAGTTCTCAGACTCAGATAAAAATCAGATGAGTGGTGGTTATTTCCTTTATAATTCAATCTGAAATTGAAATCTGTAGTTTTACTCAGGAGTGATTAGTCCTGAGTTATCATCATTTAAAAAGATAAATTTTAATGCACATTATTAACCAAGACCTGATGCAGAAAAAGTTACACTGTTTTAGGGCCCTTTCTTGTCAGGTTCTTAGCAGCCACTCTTCCTTCCTCTCTGATTTCCTTGACTCGGGGGTTACTGGCAATGCAATGAATGTTATATTGACTACCTTTCATCCATTTCTTTCTTTCTGTTACTTGCAAACCTTAAATTCAAATTTTTTTTCACTGTTTTGCTGACATTTATTATGAAAATTAAATGAAAATTGCTCAACTTTCAAAAACAGAGTTGTCTAAATTAATCCAGTTCTCAAAAATTAATTTCTCTTCTCTCTTCCTATAATTATGTTCTTCTTCCACTTACACTAATAAACCAGGAGGTCTCTGCAGTTGCCTTTGTGACCAGGTCAGTTTCAATGTGATTTCAAACAGACTCAAAGTCTCTTTGCCAGGCTGTGTATCTCTGAGTCAGATTCTTTGTGGAAGGCTTGATGTGAGCCAGCATGTCCAAAAGGTGAGCAGTGTCCAACTGGATGGCAGTTAAGTGACTGCTCTCTGATGTGGTTTTCAAGTGTGCTGAAGATTTTCTCACAGGCCACATGGCTGCTTTCTGCAGACTAGCTTAATGTCTGAGTCCAAATAACCCTCCATCTCCTGACTCAGCGTGCTGTAATCCAGCTCCATGCACAGCTCCAGAGTTCTGCTCTTGCTCACAGGGGGCAGTCAGTGATGGATCATGGCCTGCCTGGCCTCCTGGCAGGGGAGATTAACCAGAATTTTCTTCTCCAGGCAACATAACATGGCACAGTCCAGTTCCCATGGCAGGTTAGAAGCTGCTGTGACAGGCACAAGGTCTTCTAAGTGAACCAGCTTGTCCACTGCACCAACAACTCTGTCTTCACCCAAAGCTTCCTTCATGCTCTCCTCCGGGAGCCAGGCATCTCTGACTCTCACTCTCTCCAGCTCATCCAGGAAAATCATGGAGGGGGCATGAGAGCAGACAAGTTCAACTAACAGCTAAATGGGTTTTTCTGAATCCCCTCTCCATTTGCTAACTATGGTGGATGCAGAAATGTTAAAGAAGATTGTTTTGCAGTCAGTGGCCACAGCTTTGACAATAAAGTCTTTTCTGTACCTGGAGGACTATATAGCAGTATTCAATCCTCCCCCATAAGGCCCGTGTACCTTAATGCGATGGCTCAAATCTGTATGTACTCCAGAAAAGTTTGTTCTTAAAATTAATCCATTCATGTGGGTGTGGATCCATTGTAAGTAGGATATTTTGGTGAGCAGTTTCTTAAGTTAAAATGTGACCCACCTCATTCAGGGTGGGTCTTAATCCCTTTACTGGAGTCCTTTGTAAGAGAATGAAATTCAGATAAAAAGAAAAAGCCACAGAAGCAAGAATCTGAAAGCAATGAAACCCAGAAGAGAGGGACGAGCAGAGACTGCCATGTGCCTTGCCATGTGAGACAGGAATTCCAGATCACCCACAGCTGGTCTTTGGGGAGAAAGCATCACCTGATGATGATTTGATTTCGTCATGTTTCTCATCCTCAAAACTATAAGCTATAAACTAATAAATCCCAACTGTTAAAAGCCAACCCGTTTTATGATATCTGCTTTCAGCAGCCTAACAAACTAAACCACTCAAGAAAGCAGATATCACCAGCTGAAGGTTGGATCTTGATTATTCTAACCCAATCATAGTTACCCACTGCCTTTTCCAGTATCTGTCTAGAGGCCATATTTAAGCCAGACAGCACGGCATTCCCCTATTGACTCTTAATTATATAAGCAAGTACATGACCTAATTAGGCTGAAAGGAATGTTTTTCATTCCATGGTTGTTTTATTTTCCTTAGTTGCTCAAGCAAATATCATGAAATGATTGGCTTAAACAATTGAAATTTATTATTCACTCACGGTTTGAAGCTGGGGAAAAGTGCAAATTAAGGTATCATCAAAGTGATGTTTTCTTCCCTGTGACTGTAGTGTTCTGAGGCTGGCTGCCTTAGCTTATCTCATGATAAAGCACATGGAAGCATCTCCTGGTCTCTCTCATCTCTTTTGGGGTCTGTCGATGTTCAGCTTCTAGCATCCTGTGACTGTCTCTCTCTAAGTCCGAATCAATCTGCTGTTAAAGGACTTCAGTAATAGGATTAAGACACATCCTGACTGAACTGGATTACACCTTAACAACCTCATCAAAAGGTACTACTTACAATGGGTTCATACCCACAGGAAAGGACCATTTAAGAACATGTTTTTCTAGGGTACACACAGCTTCAAACCACTTCGCCGTCTTCTTATGAACAGAAAGCATTTTACCTCAGTTGCTGCTAGTAGTCATCTTGAAACCTCATGAGAAATCAACCTGACAATAAAGCTAACCCCTGAAGAAGGCTAGAGGCACAAGAATCATAAATAAATGGAATCAATATTTTATTTGAACCATGCCTGGAGCCATCCTATCCTTGGTTTTCTATTATATAAGATAATAAGTATCTTCATTGTTTAAATCAAGTTGACATGCAATCAAAAGCAACCTAACAGGTACAATGAAGGGCTGATATTTCCAACAGTTCCAGAAGAGACAATCTTGGGCTTAAACCAATATTATATCTCAAATCCCAGACACATTCTGGCATGGTCAGGTCTGGCCAATCATTTGTTAAAGAGATTCTAATCTAAATCTTGAACTTCTGGGTAAGTAGGTTTTCCTTTATTTCCCCAATGAATAAAGAGAGGATGCAAATGGCCTTTTGTCAGTCATATTGGGATAGATGGGGGTTGGAGAGACTCTGCCTATGGCAACCATGAGAATAAGCCTATAGACCTCATACTACAGGGAACATGCTGACAGAGGGTCCCAGGTGTTGCACTTTGAAATGTATTACTGGACTTGCACCAAGATCTTACCTCCCATGGGCTGCTCCTCACCAGTGACTAAATTCCTGGGAGACACAGAACCACTTTGTTGGTTGACATTAGCTCAAGAAATCCCAGAGAACCTTGTTGGCCCTTCCTTGGACTGCACAGATTTCTAAGACACTTCTACCCATCTTTCTCTCCCTCTCCATAGCTGCACTGAGATCTAATGGCTCTCCAGATGCTCCCAGCTTCCTTCCTATTTCCATTCATACAACCAAGTTTAATCCTGTCTTAATGTCTGCTTCTAAGAAAATGTGGACTCTGCCCAAACAGAGGGAAGAAATTGAGATAAACAAAGACACTAGAGCTAGTTATATTATTTAAATCCTGGATAAAGTTCTTCTCTAAAGTCATATCTAGCCCTGGACTGTCGAGTTACATAAATCAAAAAATTCCACTTTTTTCTTAAATTTAACTAGGTTCAGTTTTTTGTGCCTTGAACTAAAAGCATTCTAAATAACATAGTCATGCCTCTAAACCAGCTCTAAGATATTTAGGAGTGAATTTTCATTGTGTGTGATCAATCTCCTAATGACAACTAGGTTTTTGAAGTAAGTCTTTATAGATCTTGAAAAGTAAGAAAAAATTACTCATTTTAGAGGAAATCACCATACTGTAAAGTATAAATTACTTCACGTAAAATAATGCAAGAAAATGGAAAACATTCCCTCTTCCTTTTTTACATCAAAAAAAACTTTTTTAGTTCTATTTCTCTCTCTCCACCACCTCATTGTTTGCACTTACTGTGTCTGTTCATCTTCTTTGTTTCTTTCTTAGGTGGCATGGGGAATTGAAACTAGGGCCTCCAATGTTGGAGGGAGGCCCCTGATTGCTTAAATCATGTCTGTTCCCTGCTATATTCTGTCTCTCATTATGTTTTCCCTCTTGTGTATCTTGTCGCATCAGATTGCTGTGCCTGCACATCATGCCAGCTCACCATTCTACTCATCCTCTTTAGGAGACACCAGGAACCTCTGCTCCTGCTTTGTTGTGTCTCTCATTACGTTTTCCTTCTTGTGTCCCTTGTTGCATCATCTTGTTGCATCAGCTTGTCACACCTGCCAGTCCCTCCAGCTCTCTGTCTTCTTTAGGAGGCATAGGGAAATGAACCACAGACCTCCCATGTGGTAGGCAGGAGCCCAATCAGCTGAGCCACATCCACTTCCCTGTTCCTTTTTAAGTTTCAAGTCAGTTTGAAGACAGGTCTGGAGTCTTTCTTGGCATGACTCATGTCTGTAGAGGAAAGACTGGTCAGAAGCAGATATGGAGCTCCCACTGAACTTTAAGAGCCCATGAGACCAGCTTCATAAATGAAGAGATCCGTGGTGCTTTCACTTGTTACTGGCTAGACATAAATAGTCCATGCACTACTTTAGGAAATGACAAAAGTTTATATCACTAAATCCTTTCATTTATATAGTGATACATCTCAATATTTTAAGGAAGTAGTAAAAATGTGTACTTATCCTTTCAAAGTAGTCCTCCAAGTTTCCAGTGAGGCTGCCACTTTTCAGAATTGGAGTTACTTTCAGAAATGCATTATAGTCTTTTTTTAAAACAAATTAATTTTATTGATACATATTAATAAAGAATAAATCCATCCAAACTGTAAAAACTACGGTATTAAGTATAATCACATAGTTCTACATTCTCATTTCAATCATTTTTAGAGCATTTTAATTATTCCAGTAATAATAACAATAATAATAAAAACAAACAAAACTCATCACCTCTCAATCTCTCTATGCTTCCCCTGCCAAACATGGCTGCTATTCTGTTTCCTTTTCTTTAGCATATTTGTATTTTGTGTAAAAACAGTCATATATGTTATATCACCCATATTTGTGCTTTACTTGAGGTTTCACTGTTTTATACAGTCCCACGTTACAGTTTTTGGCTTTCCGTCTTGTAATAGATAATGTCTGTAGACTTTCCCTTTCAACCATTATCATACCCATAATAGCTCTGCTAATCACATACACTATGATGTGCGTTCACCATTTATATTCATTTCCAAAGATTTACAAACAACCTTTTTACAAATTCTATACAGATTAACCCTCGGTTTTCCATTTTTTACCCTCATTCTATTTTCTGGTGACCTACATTCTAATTATTAACTTTATGAGTTTATATAGTATATTTAGTTCATAAATCATACAGTATTTGTCCTTTTGTGTCTGGCTTGCCTTCACTCAGCTTAAGTCCTCCAGGTTAATCCATGTTGTTATAGGTTTCATGACTTCATTTCATCTTACCAATGCGTAATATTCCATCATGTGTATACACCACAATTTGTTATCCTTTCACCAGCTGAAGGACATGCAGCAATTGTGAATAATGCCATTATGAACATCGGTGTGCAGATTTCTATTCATGTCACTGCTCTCAGTTGTATGAGTATGTAACTAGTAATGGTATTGCCCAGTCACATGGCAAGTCTATATTCAACTTCCTTAGGAACTTCCAAAGAATCCTCCACAGTGGCTATGCCATTCTACATTCCCACCAACAGAGAATAAGCTTTCCAATCCTCCACATCCTTTCCACATATACAGTTTTCTGACTTTTTAATAGTGGCCGTTCTGATAGGTGTGAAATGATAACTCATTGTAGTTTCGATTTACATTTTCCTAATCATTAGTGATGTTGAACATTTTTTCACGACTTTGTTTACCCTTTGTGTTTCTTCTTTGGACAATTTTCAAATCTCTTGTCCATTTATTAATCTGGTAGCTTGTCTTTTGTATTGTTGAGTTGTATGATCTCTTTACATATCATGAATATTAACCCTTATTGTATATGTGATTGCCAAATATTTTCTCCCACTGAGTTGGCTGCCTTCACCCTTTGGGCAAAGTCCTTTGAGGTCAAAAAGTGTTTAATTTTGAGGAGGTCCCATCGATCTATTTTTTCTTTTGTTGCTTGTGCTTTGGATAAAGTTGAAGAAACTACCACCTACCACAAGATCTTGAAGATGTTTCCCCTTCATTTTATTTTAGGAGTTTTATGGTTGTCACTTTATATTTAGGTCCATGATCTATTTTGAGTTAATTTTTCTGTAAGATATTAGAGAGGAGTCCTCTTTCTTTCTTTTGGACATGGATATCCAGTTCTTCCAGCACCATCTATTGAATAGAATTCTCTGGCCCAGTTGGGTGGGCTTGACATCCTTGTGAATAATCACTTGACTGTAGATATAGGGTATTTCTGCATTCTAGATTCAGTCATTGATCAATCTGTATGTCTTTATGTCAATATCAAGCTGTTCTTACCAGTGTAGCTAAGTAATATTCTTTAAAGTCAGGAAGTGAAAGTTTTCCAACTTCTTTCTTCTTTTCTAAGACATTTTTGGCTATTCAGGGCCCCTTACCCTTCCAAATAAATTTGACAATTAGCTTTTCCTTTTCAGCTAAAAAAGGCTGTTGGGATTTTTATTAGGATTGCATTGAATCTGTAAATCAGTTTGGGTAGGATTGACATCTTAACAATGTTTAGTCTTCCAATCCAGGAGCACAGGCTGTCCTTCCATTTATTTAAGTCTTCTTTGGTTTCTTTTAGCAATGTTTTGTAGTTTTTGAATACAGGTCCTTTATGTCCTTGGTTAAATTTATTCTTAAATATTTTATTCTGTTAGTTACTATTATAAATTAAAGTTTTTTCTGATTTCCCCCTCAAATTGCACATTAGTAGTGTGTAGAAATGCTGTTGATTTTTGCATATTAATATTGTATTCTGCCACTTTGCTGAACTCATCTATTAGTTCTATTAGCTTTGTTGTGGATTTTTCCACATTTTCTAGATATAGGATCATATCATCAGTGATTAGTGAAAGTTTTATTTCTTCCCTTATTATTTATATGATTTTATTTCTTTATCTCTCCTAGCTAGAACCTTTAGCACAATATTGAGTAACAATGGTGACAGTGGGCATCCTTGTTTTGTTCCTGATCTTGGTAGGAAAGCCTTCAGTCTTTCACGATTGAGTACAATGCTAGCTGTAAGCTTTTCATATATGCACTTACCATATTGAGAAAGCTTCCTTCTATTCCTATCTTTTGGAGTGTTTTTATCAAGAAAGTTTGCTGTATTTTATCAAATACCTTTTTTGCATCGATCTAGATCATGTGAATTTTCTTCTTCAATTTATTGGTGTGGTTTATTACACTAATAGATTTTTCTGTGTTGAACCATCCATCATAGCCTTTGACACATTATTTTAATTACTGTTCATAGAAGCAAATTTTCTATTAAGTTTGGAATCAATGTATGGCAACAGTTCAGATTTATTCATTAACAATGAAGTCTTTTAAATAATATGGTGATTAAGTTGAGTAACAGAATTTTCAATAAAAAAATAAATTCTATTATGAAGAAACCCTGTGTGAGTTGGATATTTTTTCCTGCAATTTGAGTAGGAACATGAAAATACTCTGCCTTCCTTGCTTGGGGAAAAATTGTAATAATGGAAACAACAGATCAGTGATTTAATTCCCTTCACTGCCTATCAGAATGCTAGTCTGCCTTAAGACACTATTTCTTTGGTTTTGAAATCTTTAAGGATTTCCCCTTGAAAATGCATCAGTTTCTAGGTAGAAAGTGAAGAGGATTAATCTTCTGAATTCTATCAAAGATGACATGACAAGGAAGAAAGAAATAGAAAAGATAGTATGAAAGAGGTTGTTTTTGAAAGTAAAGAGAACAGTCTACATGAAAAAAATATATGCAAAAATCTAAACCTAATTGAAGTTTTGTGTATACCACTCCTATAATGTAGGATAGAATAGATATTGAGTGCTCTGGATGGAAACTGGTGAGGGAGTTTCTCCAAATAATTACAAATAATATAATAGATTGAATTTCATTCTCATTAACTCAGAAGTATTTTCTACCCTTTTCTTTCTTACTTTCAGAAAAACAAGACTTACCTTACAAACCTTCTTAAGGTTGATGATAACTGTACCTTTTAAATATTATACAATATAGGTAGCTTTAGATTCTGTTCTCAGAGAACACAGCACCTTTTCCTTCCTTTCTTTCTTTCTTTCTTTCTTTCTTTCTTTCTTTCTTTCTTTCTTTCTTTCTTTCTTTCTTTCTTTCTTTCTTTCTTTCTTTCTTTCTTTCTTTCCTTCCTTCCTTCCTTCCTTCCTTCCTTCCTTCCTTCCTTCCTTCCTTCCCCTCCCCACCCCGGTTGTCTGTTCTCTGTATCTATTTGCTGCGTCTTCTTTCGTCTGCTTCTGTTGTCGTCAGTGGCACGGGACCCTGTGTTTCTTTTCATTGTGTCATCTTGTTGCGTCAGCTTTCCGTGTGTGCGGCGCCATTCCTGGGTAGACTGCACTTTCTTTCACGCTGGGTGGCTCTCCTTACAGGACACACTCCTTGCGCGTGGGGCTCCCCCACATGGGGGACACCCCTGCGTGGCACAGCACTCCTTGCCTGCATCAGCACTGCACATGGGCCAGCTCCACACAGGTCAAGGAGGCCCAGGGTTTGAACCGCGGACCTCCCATGTGGTAGACGGATGCCCTAACCACTGGGCCAAGTCCACCGCCCCCACAGCACATTTTCTATGTGCCCATTGGGATCAAAGAAGTATTTTTCTTTCAACTAAAAGGGAAATATAAGCATGTTTATCAGAATTTCCAATACATTTTTCAAAAACTTTGTGTCAACTTTCTTTCTGAAAGTGCGACATGCCTTAAAGTCTGAAATATTGTGAGAAAAAAAACACATTTATAGCTAAAATGGACTTAAGTCCACTTGATATAAAATAATAACACTTGAGTAGATTAAAAGTATTTGGGCACTATGTTGTAAAATGTTATTAATAGGGGAAAGGCGGGGAGGAGGAGGATGTTGGGGGTATATGGGGATCCCTGATATACTATATGTGACTTTTCCGTAAACTAAAGCTTCTTTGGAGACAAAATGAAAAAATAAGACACTGGAGGAATAAAAGGAAGAAAGTGCCACTGTACATGCAAGACAACAGATCTAACAGTGATGAAAGACTTAATGTTATTTTTTAAAATTTTATACTTTTTATTATTTCAAATTTTTTTGTATTTTATTTGTCATTTTTAAAACTACCATTATTATTTCATTTTCTTATTAACTGTATTTGGTTATTTTGTTGGCTTCATTTTTGAAGAAGTTTTGGATCACAGAAGGGTTACAATGGTGGCAGAGGAGGATCACTGGTTCAGGGTGTCAATGATGGAGGATGAATGGGAAGAGGTTCACCTAGGTATACCTGTAAGGCAAATGAATGTGTTCAAGTGTTCCTAGGGCATTGTCATGGTGGGTAGAGATCCAAAATAACCAAAACAATATCAAATTCCCATCATGGTGAACTCTACCACATTCTCTAATGGGACAAGAATCCCCCAAGTATAGGGGCAGTGACTAATGAAGGAGAATGGACTATTGATGGGCAGTTGATATTTCGATTGCATTAAATGTGTAAATCAGTTTGGGTAGTACAGACATCCTAATAATGTTAAGTCTTCCTGTCCATGAACAGGAAATATTCATCCATTTATTTATGTCTTTGATATCCTTTATCAGTGTGCATAGGTTTCTGTGAACAGGCCATTTACATATTTAGTTAAATTTATTCCTAGGTATTTAGTTCTTTTATTGCTATTGTAAGTGGGATTTTTTTCATGATTTTCTCCTCAGATTGCTCATTATTGGTGTAACAGAAATGCTGCTGATTTTTGCACATTATTCTTAAAACTTGCCACTTTACTGAACTCATTTATAAGCTCTGGAAGATTTGTTGTAGATTTCTCAGGGCTTTTGAGGTATAGGCTCATGTCATCTGCAAATAGTGAAATTTTTACTTCTTTCTTTCCAATTTTGATGACTTTTTTATCTTTTTCTTGCCTACGTCCTTGAGCAAGTACTTCTACCACAATGTAAAAATGAGTGGTGACAGTAGCCATCCTTGTCTTGTTCCAATTCTTAGAGGGAAAGTTTTTAGGATTTCACTCTTTACTACAATGTTAGCTGTGGGTTTTCATATATACCCTTTATCATGTTGAGGAAGTTTCCTTCTATTATCTATTTAAAGTGTTTTTATCAGGATAGGATGCTGTATTTTATTGAATGTTTTTCTGCATCTATTGAGATTATTGTGTAATTATTGTGTAAAAAATTGTAATTTTTTCTTTTGATCTGTTTATGTGGGGTATTACAATGATTTATTTTCTTATGTTGAAACTTCCTGACATACCAGGGATGAAACCCACTTGGTCATGGTATATAATGCTTTTTATGTGTTGTGTTGTTGAATACAATTAGCAAGTTTTTGTTTGGTGTTTTTTTTTTTTTTTTTTTGAGGATTTCAGCATCTAGGTTCATTAGAGAGATTGGTCTATAGTTTTCCTCTCCTGTGGTATCTTTTTTTGACTTTGGTGTTAGGGTGATGTTGGCATCATAGTCTGAGTGAGAAAATGTTCCTTCCACTTCTATTTTCTGGAAGAGTTTTAGCAAGATCAGTGTTAGTTCTTTCCAGAATATTGAGTAATACTCACTTGTGAAACTCTCTGTTCCTGGGCTTTTCTTAGTTGGGAGATTTTTGATGACTAATTCAAATTTTTTCCTCTGATTGGTCTGTTGAGTTCATCAATTTCTTCTTTCATCAATGTAACCTGCTTGTGTGTTTCTAGGAATTTTTCCATTTCCTCTAAATTATCCATCTTGTTGACATACAATTTTTCAAAGTATCTTCTTATGATGCTCTTTATTTCAGTGGGGTCAGTGATAATATCCCCTTCCTTGTTTCTATTTTTTTGTATTTGCATCTTTTCTCTTTTTTTCTTTGTTAGTCTAGCTAAGGGATTATCAATTTTATTAATTTTCTCAAAAAAAACAGCTTTTTGTTTTATTTTTTCTAGTGCTTTCTTATTTTCAATTTCATTTAGCTCTGCTCTAAGCTTTGTTATGTCCTTCTTTCTCCTTCCTTTGGGATTAGTTTGTTGTTCTTTTTCTAATTCCTTCAGGTGTGCAGTTAAGTCTTTGATTTTAGCTCTTCTTTTTTAATATGGGAATTTATGGTTGTGAATTTCCCTCTTGGTACAGCTTTTGCTGCATCCCACAGGTTTTGACAAATTGTGTTGTCCTTTTCATTCATTTCAAGGTAGTTGCTGATTTCTTTTGCAATTTGCTCCTTGACCCATTGATTGTCTAAGAGTGCATTGATTAACATCCATATGTTTGTGCCTAATCTGGTTCCCTGCCCCTTACTGCTTTCCAGCTTCATTCCATTGTGGTCAGAGAAATTACTTTATATAATTTCAATCTTTCTGAATTCATTGAGAGTTGTTCTGTGGCCTAGCATGTAGTCTATCCTGGAGAATGATCCTTGTGCACTAGAGAAGAATGTGTATCCCACTGTAATTGGGTGTAAGGTTCTATATATGTCTATTAGGCCCAGATCCTCTAACACATTATTCAGGGTCTTTGTCTTTTTTATTGGTTCTCTGTTGAGGTGTTTTGTCTAATGGTAATAATGTTGTATTAAAGTCCCTCACTATGATTGTAGAGGCATCTATTTCTCCTCTTAGTTTTCCAATGTTTGTCTTATATATTATAAGGCACCTTAATCAGGTGTATAAATGTTTATGATTGTTCTTTCTGTTTGCTAGATTTCCCGTTATTAATGTTTGGTGTCCTTCTTTGTCTCTTACAAAAGTCTTGCAATTAAAGTCTATTTTGTCTGATACTAGTACAGCTACTCCCAACATTTTATGATTATTGTTGGCATGTAAAATTGTTTTCCAACTTTTCACTTTCAGCCTCCTTGCATCCCTGGATCTAAGGTAAGTTTCTTGTAGACAACATATAGATGGGCCATATTTCCTTACTCCCTTCTGCCAATTTTTGTCTCTTGATTGGAGAGTTTAAGCCATTACCATTCAAAGTTATTACTGTCAAGGAATTACCTAAACTAGCCATATTTTCTTTAGGTTTATGTTTATTTTCTTTAGGTTTATGTTGTTTTTATTTCTTTTTTTATCTTTGTAGTTATTCTTACGCTTTCCTCCAACTCTCTTTCTCTCTCCTGTTATTTTTTTTTCTTTCAACTTGCAGAACTCCCTTTAGTAGATCTTGAAGGGCAAGTTTCTTATTGAAAAACTCTCCTAACTTCTGCTCATCTGTGAATTTTGAACTCTCCCTCATTTTCTAATTCCAGCTTGCTGGATAGAAAATTCTTGGCTAGAAGTTTTTTACTTTTAGCACCTTAACTATGTCATACCACTGCCTTCTTCCCTCCATGGCTTCAGATGAAGTCTTATCAAGCTTCCTTTTTATGTGATGTATTTCTTTTCTCTTGATGCTTTCAGTATTCTTTGTCTTGAGCACTGGACAATATATGTCTTGGGGTAGGCCTGTTAGAATTTATACTGTTTGGGGTGCACTGTGCTTCGAGGACATGCCCCTCAATAGAGATGGGAAATTTTCAGCCATTATTTCCTCCAACACTCCTTCTGCCTCCTTTCTCTTCTCTTTTCCCTCTGGGATGCCTATAATGCATATCTTTGGGCATTTCATATCGTCATTCAAGTCCCTAAGTCCCTGCCGTATTTTTTCTATCTTTTTATGTACCTGTTCTACCATCTGTCTGATTTCAGATGTAGCATATTCCACATCACTGATTCTTTCCTTTGCCTGTTCAAATCTACTGTTATGTGCTTTCAGTGTATTTTTTATTTCTTGCACTATGCCATTCATCACCATCATATCCATTATCTCTGTATATATCTTTATAATCTCTTCAGTATGTTCTCCCAGTGGCTTCTTAACATCTTTAATCTCTTCCTTCATTAAGTTGATCCATGATATTTGTTTGGATATCTGTGATTAGGTGTTCCTTATTCTGCATCTCCTCATGTTTCTTTAGTTTGTTCATGAGACTGGGCCGTGTTTACCTATTTCTTAGTATGGCTTGTAATTTTTTGTTGTTGTATAGGCATCTGTTTATCTTGATGGGCTTATTTAGTTGGTTAGCTTCTGTGTGTACTCTAGGGTTTTATTTTGTTGTTTATGTGTGTGTGTGTGGTAAGGTTTCACTTCGACACTTCATTGCTCTTGTTCTATTTCCTTGCTGTTGTCTATGTTCCCTTGAACAAAATATTAGGGCCAGAGAAAACGAATGTGACAAGAAGAGAAAAAGAATAATCATAATAATAATAAAAAGGTAGAAAAAGAGCTGTACAAGACCTAAGAAAATAAATAATTTATGAGTAAAAAATCATAAGAGGTATAGAGGAATAAGAATAAAAAAGTGGAATAGAAAAAAATGAAATGATAAAAATTATAGAGAAAAATACATAGAATGAATTAAAAGGCCAGAATGATGTGAAGAGAGAAAAAAGGGTAAAAAAAGAAAGAAAACAGAGAAAAAAGAGTGAGAGAAATTAAAAAAAAAAAAAATTGAAGACCAAACAAAATGAAGTGGAATGAATGAAAAACAATAGAAAATAGAAGATAGAAAATGAGCAAAGGAAAGAAATGATATAGGTAGAAAAAATTTATAAAAAAAAAGGAGAAACAAAGAAAGAAGAAACAGCAAACAAGAAACAAAACAGCAGCACTGAAAAAAAAAACAAAAACACGAAGGAAAAACAGCCTTCCCTTTTAGGCCCCTAAGGATCTTCTCAGGCTGCCAATAGTCATCAATCAATCACCCTGCCACCTGCCTTCTACAGGTGATGTATCGGGTTTTAGTGAGTAAATAAGAAAACAAAAAGAAACTTAAAACAAAAACAAAAACAGATCCAAGAAGATCTAAAACAAAAAGAATAAAAAGAATGTCTATATATCCCCTGTCATAAGGTATCAGCAGTCTACCCAGGAGGATCACTGTCTTGATCGCACTGGGAATTGAATCAGAGGACTCTTAAACACAGGGCAGGAATTCCTCGACTGAGCTAAGTTGTTTCCTTAAGTTAATTAGTCTTCAGAGAGCTATCTGCTCCCTTTCCCCCAGGTGTTTTAGACTTCTACAACTTGCTTGCCTGCTGATTAGACACCTGTCCCCATCCCCTCTCTAATCTAGTTGCTTTCTCTTCCTGGACAACTGGACATAACAGCCTACCTGAGCAGATGCCCCCTCCTCTTTTCCATGAGGTCAGGGTCTCTTTCAAGATTCAAAGGAGGATCAGCTGGCCAAACTCACTGCAAAGAAACCACTCTCCATCCTCTTCCAGACCCCTCTTCCTCCTAGGAAATGCCCCCTCCCAATCCCTTGGCAACAGCAAGCCAGGGGCACTAAGGTTACTACCTGTCCTGAGGGTGGGATATATGTGCTGTTTTCAGCCAACAGGGGCAAGCAATACACCATTTTTCTTTGCCTTCTTTATCTTTCCAGGACCCTCCTAGATAACTGAGAGCACCTTCCCACTCTATATATATTCAGAGCAGCTCCTTTAGATAGGTCCCTGCCTTCTCTCCATGTTTTTTGTGAGATGGTCAGACTCTGCCTATCTATTTCAGCTCCTTTTTCCCAGAAGTTCTCTGTCACTTTACTTTGAAACTGAAACTTAACCTAGTATTATAGGGTGTCTAAGAGTTACCTTCTTAAAACCTCCTTATTGCTCAAATGTGGCCTCTCTCTAAGCCAAACTCAGCATATAAATGCTTTCCCTTCCCCCTGGCATAGGACATGATTCCTAGGGATGAGACTCCCTGGCACCAAGGGATTACTACCAAGTGCCAACCATCAATGCAATGGAAAAAGACCTTGACCAAAAAAGGGGAAAGGGTAAAGACAAATGAGTTTATATGGCTAAGAGACTTCAAAGTGATCCAGGAAGTCATTCCAGATGTTACACTTAGCACATCTCAGCAGGTTCTCATTGACTGCCAAAATAGATATTGCCTCAAATAGGAGGGCTCCTGAGGGCTCTGGAGACTTCCAGACACTATAGGCAGGGCTTACAGCTCAGGAGTTTTGATGGATACAGGCAATTAAATATCTCCTCATAATTTACAAAATTGTGTGGAAGAGAGTGCTTAGTGGCAATGCTCCAATATGTATGTGTTCATCAATTGTAACAAATGTACTAAACTAATGAAGGATGTTGTTAATTTGGGAAAATGTGTGAGGCGTAGGGAGTGGGGCATATGGGAATCCCCTATATTTTTTTGTAACACTTATGTAATCCAGGTATCTTTTTAAAAAAAAAGTGTTTTGGCAATAGTTTGGTTTTGTTGTATGACTTTCATTTTCTGACAGGTAAAAGCAGACCCATTCATATCTAGAGATAAATTTATTTTTTAGAATGAAATCATCTTAGAAAATCTAGCAGGAATTTAGATATAGCATGGGGTCTTTGTTTACTGGCAGAAGCACATGGAGCTTTATATGATTAGTTAGAAGCATATAGAATATGAAAATTATCTGGATGCTTCTCTCTCTCTCTCTTTCTCTCTCTCTCTCTCTGAATTCCACTCTGTTTATAAAGGACTCCAGTAATCTAGATTAAAGCACAACCTGATTCAATTGGGTCATACCTTAATTGAAGAGATCCTATTTACAATGGGTTCACACCCAACAGGGCCAGGGTTTGGACACAAACATGCCCTTTATGGGGACATGATTCAATACCCAAAGAAAGCCACTAAAAAATGGCTTTCAAAGATTTATGGGGATGCAGATGTGGCTCAAGCAATTGAGTGCCTGTCTACTATACAGAAGGTCCAGAGTTTGATTCCCAGGGCCTCCTGGTAAAGGCAAGCTGGTCTGCCCAGGTAGCTAGGCCAAGCAGAGTGCTGGTCCATGAGGAGTGCTGACTCACATGGCATGCTGGCCTGCGGGGAGAGTTGGCAAAGCAAGGTGATGCAACAAAAAAGAGACACAGAGGAGAGACAATAAGAGATGCAGCAGACCAGGCAGCTGAGGTGGCACAAGAGATGGAGCACTTCTCTCCCACCCCAGAAGGTCCCAGCATCAGTTCCTGGTGCTGCCTAAAGAGAAGACAAGCAGACACAGAAGAACACACAGAGAATGGACACAGAAAGCAAACAGCAAGTGCAAAAAAAAAAAAAAAAAAAAGATGTGCGGAGAAATAAATAAACCTTTAAAAAAAAAAAAGATCTATGAATCAAATTTCTTATTTTTCAAGCCCAGGCATCATTTTCACTGGCTCCTAGGGTGACATTTATTAAGAAGATAGAACCACACTTTCATTCATTCATTCATTTTCATTCAATTCTTCAATGAATCCACAAGTACAGTGTTAACTTAAGCTCCCACTATGTGCCTGACTGACTTCTCCTGATACCCCTCAGAGCTAGATGAAGTAACCCACATCTGAGCTACCCTAACTCTAAAGCAGCTCTTATTAGCTTCTTAAATGATCATAAATTCCTGTATATGGTTTCCCTCACCTGTTGTGAGTTCCTGAGAATTGTGTTAATCATGTATTTCCAGGCCCTAGCCCAGCATCTGGTGCATTGCATCTTCTCAGTCAATATTTATTGCAAGAAAAATTGCTGTGCTAGACACTGAGAATTAGGGTATAAAAGAGCATTTCATGAGCCTTCAAATAGTTCAGTCTCTAAGAAGAACTTGTCATTATGAGATGTGAGATGTTCAGAACCATGTACAGGGTTCCGTGGGGCACCTAAACAATTTGGGAGATGATCAGAATGATGAGCAAGGTCTGGCCAGGTAAAGGAAGGGGAAATAGACATTCAAGGAAAAGGAACTAGCATGACCAAATGTGGACAAGTAAAAGACAGCTGAGGCAATCATGGACATATATAATCCATTATATATCAGGATGGTAGAGTGAAGAGGACAGAATGAGGAATAAAGAGAGTTATGTAAAAGACTGTATTAGTTAGCCAAAGGGGTGCTGATGCAAAGTACCAGAAATCTATTGGCTTTTATAAAGGGTATTTATTATAGCTTACAGTTACCAGGCCATAAAGCATACATTACTTCCCTCACCAAAGTCTGTTGCTATGTGTTAGAGCAAGATGGCTGCTGATATCTGCAAGGGTTCAGGCTGCCTCTTCCTCTCTTGGTTCCATGGTCCCAGCTTCTTCCAATTTTAGCTGTAGGCTGGGATAGATTTCAGCTCTCTCCCCAGGTTCATTATTCTCCAGGCTCAGCTGCTCTGGTCTCTCCACAAGGTCAGCTGTCTGGCAAATGGCTCATCTCTCTTCTTAGGGTCTCTGCTGTATCTAATGGACTCTTCCTCAAGTATCTGCCTCTCTATGTGTTTACTTCCTGGGGCTCCAGCTCAAAACTCAAAACTCTGTTTTCTGCCATGTCTTTTCTTTGGGAGTCCCACAAAGGGAAAGGAGATAGCATGACCAAATGTGGGCAAACAAAAGACAGCTGAGGCAATCACATCTTACTGATGTGGCCCAATCAAAGCCTTAATCATTATTTAATCAAGTAAAAGTGAAACCTCTCAATCCAGTCCAATCTAATATGCCCAGAACAACAGACCAGTTTACAAACATAATCCAATATCTATTTTTGGAAATCATAAACAATATCAAACTACTACAAAGGCAAGTTATAAAGGTCTTAGTAGGAAACTCTGAGGAGTTTGGACTTTATTCCTAAGACAATGAGGAGCCAATGAGGAACTTCGGGCTGGATACTGTCATGAGAATGCAGTTCTTTAAAGGGAATCAAATAGAAATTCCTAGCTGAAAACCAGAATAACTGAAGTTAAAAAAATACACTAGGGGCATTCAACAGCATATACAAACAGGCAGAAGAAAAAAATCCAGAAACTTGAATATAGGAAAAATGAAATTAGTAAATCTGAGTAACAGAAAGAAAAAAAGAATGAAAAAAGTGAGCAGAATCTAAGGGACTGTGGGATACAATAAGGTTAGCCAAAAGTGTGGTCAATTGAATTATGTACCCCAGTATAAAGATGCTCTTAATCTTAATCTAAAACACTGTTGTATGAACCCATTGTAAATAATGACTCTCAAAGGTATGAGTTTTAGTAAAGTAACCCAACTGATGAGTGTAGGTCTTAATTTGGATTACTGGAGGCTTTATAAAGAGATCACAGGAAAAGAGGTAAGTCCATGGGGACCGAGACAAAGATGGAGAGAACATCACCATGTGATGGTTGTATAACAGTGTGAGTGTACTGAATACTACTAAAAGGTACACTTTAAAATGGTACAAATGGTGAATATTATGTGATGTGAATTTAACCACAAAAAAATAAAAAGATTTGCATAGGAAGAGGGCTGAAAGGACCAAAATGGGGACAGTGTTTTTCACTCACTGGAAGGTGAATAAGTATTGTTTAATTTCCTGGGGTACATACAGTGATTCTTGGGCTATATAAGGTACTCTACTTATGAGTGATAAAAAAAAAAAAAGAATTGATTCTAATAGGTCAGAAGCACCTGAGGATGAGCAAATTATGTCTTACCCTTATTTCCTATTATCAACTTACATAGAAGAGAAATGGGCACATAATTAATACTCAAGTAAATTTTTTCTTATGTAGTTGATTTAGGACTGAAAAGTGGCTGAGATATCAGCAGGTATTCTAAATTTGTCCACGGGGTACCCTGAACTTGTCCGTTAGTCATATTATAGCTCTCCACCCTTTCTGATTTTTGCCTTATACTTTATCTCAGACTTATACTTTAAATATTGTTCATAATTGCCAAAGACAAGATTTAAATGGGAAGAGGTAGATTTTGTAAGATTTCATGTCTTCCACAACTAAAAACTGTGTTTTATATAGGGAAAAAAGGAATGAGAGAAGGGCATTATTAGCCTTCAGTACAAAGCTAGGAAATATAGCTAGAAGAATGTGCCATTGAAAGTAAAAAAAGTATTATTTGTGGGCCCAGGTCTTCAGATAATATACTGGAAACATCACAACTCATACAACCCAAAGGTAAGGGAAAATTTCTTTGCCTCAGATTTTAATTTAAAATGCCTTCCCTGCTCTTTCTTGAGAGAGAAATTTCTGGCTTCTACTCATTGATATTAAAATTGTATTTGAGTGTTCAGTGAACTTTTGGGTTCCAGACATGCTGGTTGTGAATAAAAGGACAAAAAACCTGAATGCTCTCAAACAAAACAACAGGAGCTCAAAGCAAAAGGAATATTTCTTAAGAGAGCCTTGTCCCATTTATAGAATTTTTTCAATAAGTACTTGTACTTTTTAATACCACAACACCAATGAGTTCTTTAATGTCATCTTTTTCTACAGAGGAAATGGAACTTTCTCTGGGGAAAAATGAAAAGGAAAGGTAAATGCTCTGTTTAGTCTTCATATAAGAGCTGCCTCGTGCTGATTTCTCATCCTAGACATCCTCATTGTCTCATCCTTATATTTCTGCTTTCTTATCATCTGTTAAAGGCTCGGGACTTGGTTTTAGATCTTTTGCCTCTCTGCAGCATAGAGCAGTGTCCTCAACCTATTAGGGACTTGAAAACGTTATTGAAGATGAAGGTTGTTGAGGATTGTATCATATTCCCCACAAAAGGCATGCTCACGTCTTAACTGTGTCCCTGTAAGTGTGAACTCGTTTGTAAGTAAGACCTTTGAAGATGTTATTGTTAATTAATGTGTGGACTCATTTGTGAATACGATCCTGGTTAGATGAAGCCAAACTGAATTCAGGGTGAGCCTTGATCCATGTGGCTGAGGTCCTTACAAGGAGAGGAAATCTAGATAGAGAAACAAATGACTAAGCAGGAAAACGAGAAGCCAGAAAGAGAACAAGGCAGAGTTCCCAAGCCAAGGAGCCCCGAGGATTACAGCAAGCCAGCACCAGAATGCTGCAGGCTCTGCGAGAAACATGGTCTGTTGAGACCTAGGTTTTGGACTTGTGGCTTCCAAAACTGAAAGACAATAAATTCTCATTGTTTGAGCCAATCGATTATATGAAAATTGTCTTAAAAGCACTGGAAAACTTAGACAATAGCCCTTGTTCTACTGTATTAAGACCTCTTTCTTTTCCTACTGAAATCTCAAAATTTTCCAAGTCTTACATCATGATCTCCTTCATTTTTCTTAATAAATCGTAATGCAAGTGTACTAGAGAAGGTGCAATTCTATTTTAGGACCATGGTTAGGTTTTAATTAAAATGTGCTAAAAAGAAGCATATGATACAGCTTTTTTGGTAGTTTACCTTACTTACTGTGGGTGAACATGGATGAAGGCAGAAAATACCAGTTTGTTAACAGAGACAGCAGAAACTAAGGTTGTAGAAAAATGCTGAATGCCTTATTTTTCACAGATTGTTCTACTTGCATGTCTTTGTTGCACACTGACCTCAGCCTATTGGAGGAGGAGTAATAGCAGATTCTTTAAGTGAATATCATTGGCCTTTTGTGATTAAAGGAAAGAGGAATCTATGTATCTCTCTGTCACATTATAATGAAAGCAAGTGTCAAAGCAAAGTCTGCCAAACTTAAACTTTTAGCAACAAGTAAACACAAAACAGTCATATACCTGTTCTTTCATATACAGGCACTGGGAAGTCCCCACTCTCCATCCATATGTACTCCAACAAGCCCATTGCAAGAGATGCTCATTCTAAGGCATATGTAATAATATCCTGACAAACCATCTGATTTCTTTTGTGTCAGATACAGTCTAAAGGCAGGAACACAATAACAAATGAAGCTTTATATCTAACAATGCCAGAAGTGTTAATCAGCTGGAATTTATAGATTTTTGTTCCTGGGTCATGGAAGGTGATGGTGCTATACCATTGTTTTAGCCAAACATGTTTTGTGAACTCCATTCACTTCACCAATGAAAAAATATTTCATGCTAATTAATGAATCCTCTATAGTAGATTCTATAATATTTAAGAAGCACATGAGGGAAGCGGACTTGGCCCAGTGGATAGAGCGTCTGCCTACCACATGGGAGGTCTGCGGTTCAAACCTCGGGCCTCCTTGACCTGTGTGGAGCTGACCCACATGCAGTGCTGATGTGCGCAAGGAGTGCCGTGCCACACAGGGGTGCCCCCCCGCATAGGGGAGCCCCATGCACAAGGAGTGCATCCTGTAAGGAGAGCCACCCAGTGCAAAAGAAAGTTCAGCCTGTCCAGGAATGGCACTGCACACATGGAGAGCTGACACAACAAGATGAGGAAACAAAAAGAAACACAGATTCCTGTGCCGCTGACAACAACAGAAGCAGACAAAGAAGAACACGCAGCAAATGGACACAGAGAAGAGACAACTGGGGAGTAGGGAGAGAAATAAATTTTTAAAAATCTTTAAAAAAAAAGAAGCACATGAAACCGCAATTGCAATAATTGTTGATAAAGCTCTTCCTAATGCTGCCATCATACAATAGCATATACCAAAATATATATACTAGGTTATATAGTAAAGCTAATATACTTACCCACTTATCTTACATTATTTTAAATGAAGTAATTTTAAAGAAAGTTACCACATAAATCATACAATAACTTTGAAACCTCAAACTTATTTTCATTATCTTGAAAGTAGAAACAATATTTTCTACTTTCTACATGCTCTCTGATCGAGTGCCATATTGATACATGGCAAAATACTACTTGTTTGTATTTTTAAATACAAGTAATATATTTGTTTGTCAATGAACTAACAGTAGAGTAGAAGAAAGTGAAGAACAAGGATGTAATAACTGAGTTTGAGAAAGAATCAGAGCCTCTTAAAGCCACAAAAAATCTTCTCATAGCAGTAATCTTTGTCCAAAACAAATGTACCTTGTAGTAAATATGGTCAAGTGTCTTTAATCTTGACTTATTCTTACATCATTCTATTCTTACATTTTGATGTTACTTTATAGTATCTGTGCTTTTTAGCAATCCCAGTTTTAAATCACTTATGTAAGTAGGAAATAAATAAATTTTAAAATTGACTTTGTGTGAGGTATCCTACAATCATAAGCTGTATATCTGGTTCCCCTCACCAAAGCTTTGAGCTATTTCACCTACTGTTACTTCTACCTTGAATGTCCTTTTTGCGCTGGGTTACAAAACTGTGTACCTATCTTTTTCAACACATACTTTTCACCTTACATCTTCCTTAAACATTTTCCAAGCTAACACTTCTCAAAAATTTTGTTTTCCTACTCTCAAAGGCCAATACTATGATCCAATCTTCTTTCTTCATCTTGCCATCTTTCTCAATAAATTAGAAACCGCTCAAGGACAGTGCATGTTTATTACTTTTGTGTTTAATTCTATTACAACAACCACACAAACTTGCAACAAAATAATAGGTGAACAATATTATCTAAAAGTACAGTATTTGATTTTTTGACTTTTTCACCAAAATGTCTGAAATTCATTCTCATACTTATCAGGAGTTTACACTATGCATACTAATTATGAAATATAGCAAGAGCTCACTTTTTTTTTATATTTAGTCATAAAAATAAAGAAATTAGTTTGGCCTTGCTGTCTTTGAAGAATCTCAAACTTACACAGGTTAAATAAGTTTCCCTAACTCACAAAGTTAGTAAATGATAGACCTTCATTCTAATTCAGGTTTGTTGTACTCCAACATTTATGTTCTTAACCAATACTGGACACTACGTCCCAAAAGAAACAGAGGGTTTGATCCTTAGAAAAATGTAATTGTTCCTTAAATGAGAAAAAAAACAATACACCAAGAAAAGTTTGAAGAATAGAACACTTACAAAGAATAGAACTGAATGTACTGGGGCCAAGAGTTACAATATGATCAAGTTTAATGAAATTGGAGGTTAAAAACTCATGGCTAGCTCTGTCTAAACAATTTTGTAACCAAGGGTAAATTGCTTAATATTTGAATTTCAATTACTTAATCTGTTAAATGAGGTAGCTGAAGTAGATGACCTTTAAAATCTCCATAACTCTGAAAATCTACAGACACTTTAAATACTCAGCTAAAAAACAGGCAATGAAAAACTTTTTTCCTCACAGATTATTCTCCATACCTGTACAGATTCAGCAAAATTATGAATCAAGCCATCTCAATAATTCTGTGTATATTTGAAATGTCAAAACTTGATTTTATTTTCCAACCCATATTTATGATTTTTCCATATATTTCTCTCTTACATCACTGAAAAAATCATTTCTTTCTGGTTGCTTGCATTTTAGCCAAGGGACAAACAAAATGAAGCTGAAGTTAAAAACACATAAATATTTGTCTTTTGGTAATATTGAAAATAAGATAATGTTCCTTCGAATTTCCCTGACTTGATAAATTATCAAAAATATGGATACCCCTCAGAATGCTTTATCACACTGACTTAAGATTTGACAGCTGAAGATAAATTTAAAAATATATATATAGTATCAGAAAGGATAAAAACAACTTCATACCTCAAGAGAATAAAAGATTCACATTCCAAGAAGAGATGTTTTATCCAGGGTTAGTACAAAAGACTAGTACTCTTTTTTAAAGTTATAAACAACATAAAATTAAACAGAAGTTCTTTACTTCCTATCTGAAATTATTATAGCTGCATTCACACTAAACTAGCTTAATTTTTAAAATCAACCCAAGTTTAATCAATAATGTATCCAAAACATGCTATCTTTTGGTGGATTACTGTTCAAACCTTTAATTATATGACATTCCTGGTTAAATATTTTTTCTCAATACAGCAAAGATGTGTCAATAATATTATTTTTCAATTTTTATTTTTAAACCACAATTTGATTTCTTTGTTCGTTGGTAAAAATTGTGTGCCTAAAGCTTACTTTTATGGGTTTTGAATGCATTCATATTATCAAAGCATGTTTTCTTGACAGATAGAAGCCCACACAAGCGTAACAAAATATTAAATTCCCATTCTGGAGAGTCCTGATACTTTCTCAAACAAAATGGCAAAAATCTCTGAAATGCATAGGTAACGCTTAACAAAGGAAAATTGGCCAATATGCCAAGCCTTCAATCTTTATGCTTGTACTTCCTCATGGGAGAAATGTTTATTTAAGTCTTTTGCCCATTTTTAAATTGGATTGCTTGATTTTTATTGTTGAGTTGTATGATCCCTTTATAGAGCATGGAAATCAAACCCTTATTAGATACGTGGTTTCCAAATATTTCTCCCATTAAGTGGGTTGCCTTTTCACCTTCTTGACAAAGGCCTTTGAAGCACAAAAGTGTTTAAGTTTGAGAAGGTCCCATTTATCCATTTTTTCTTTCATTGCTCGTGCTTTTGATGGAAGGTTTTAGAAACCCCCACATACTACCTGATCTTGAAGATGACTTTTTACATTTTCTTCTGGCAGTTTATGTTTGTAGCTTTTATATTCAGGTCCTTGATCTACTTTATGTTAATTTTTGTATAAGGTGTGAGGTAGGTGTCCTCTTTCTTTCCTTTGTCTATGGATAGCCAGTTCTCCTAGCACCATTTGTTGAATAGACAGTTCTGCCCCAGTTGGGTGGATTTTAACAAGCTTGTCAAAAATCACTTGTCCAGGGAAGTGGATTTGGCCCAACGAATAGGGCAGCTGCCTACCACATGGGAGGTCCAAGGTTCAAACCCAGGGCCTCCTGATGCATGTGATGAGCTGGCCCACTCACATTGCTGATGTGCACAAGAAGTACCATGCCATGTAGGGGCGTCCCCCACATAGGGGAGCCCCACGTGCAAGGAGTACACCCCATAAGGAGAGCCACAAAAAAAACATGCAGCCTGCCTAGTAATGGCACCACACTCACAGAGAGCTGATGCAGCAAGATGATGCAACAAAACGAGACACAGATTCTGGGTGCCACTGACAAGAATACAAGCGGACACAGAACACAAAACAAATGGACACAGAGAGCAGACAACTGTGGGGGGAGGGGGGAGGGAGAAAGGGAGAGAAATAAATAAAAAATAAATTGAAAAAAAAAAAAATATATATATATATATCACTTGACCATAGATGTGAGAGTCTGTTTCTGAACAATTCAGTTCCATTAGTCTATGTACCTAAATTTATGCCAGTATCAATGCTGTCTTTGTTTTTGTTTTTGTTTTTTTACAACAGTAGCTATGCAATATGATTTAGAACCCAGAAGCAAGAGTCTTCTAACTTCATTGTTACTTTTTAAAGATGTTTCTCATTATTTGGAGCCACTTATCCTTCTAAATAAATTTGATGAGTAGGTTTTCCATTTCTTTTTTTTTTCTCTTTTTTTTAAAGATACATGGATCACACAAATGCTACATTAAAAAATATAAGAGATTCCCTTATACTCCACTCTCCACACCGCCACCCCCCTCCTCCCACATCGACAACTTCTTTCATTAGTGTGGTAATTTCATTATATTTGATAAGTACATTTTGGAACATTGCTACTCAGCATGGATTATAGTTTATGTTGTAGTTTACACTCTCTCCCAGTCCATTCAGTGGGTATGGCAGGATATATAGTGTCCTACATCTGTCCCTGCAGTATCATTGAGGACAACTCCAAGTCCTGAAAATGCCCCAGTCTCACACCTCTTTCTCCCTCTCCCTGCCTTCATTTCTTTAAAAAAGTCATTCGGAATTTTTTATCAGAATTGCATTGAATATGTATATCAGTTTGGGTAGAATTGACATCTTAATGATATTTAGTCTTCTGTCATTGAACACAGACTTTACTTCCATTTATTTAGATCTTCTTAAATTTCTTTTAGCAATGCACTGTATTTTTCTGAATACAGTGCTTTATGTCCCTGGTTAAGTTTATTCCTAAATATGTGATTCTTTTTTGTCACTACTATAAATGGAATTTTTTTCCTGACTTCTTCATCAGATTGCTCATTATGAGCATTCAGAAACACTATTGGTTTTTGCATATTAATCTTGTATCCTGACATTCTGCTAAATTTGTTTATTAGCTCTAGTAGCGTTGTTATAGATACTTTGGGATTTTCTAGGTATAGAATCATATCATCTGCAAATAGTATATGTTTTACCTCTTCATTTCCAATTTGGATGACTTTTATTTCTTTTCCTTGCCCGAGTGCTCTAGCTAGAACCTCTAGTGCTATATTGAACAACAGTGTGCATCTTTACCTTATTTCTGAGGTCAATGGGAAAGCATTCAGTTTCAGTAATACATACTACAACATTAGCTGTAGGTAACATAGCCTTTTTCATGTTGAGAATATTTTCTTCGATTCCTATCTTTCAGAGTGTTTTTGTCAAGAAAGGATGCTGGTTGTTGTCAAATGCCTTTTCTGCAGCAATTTAAATGAGCATGTGATTTTTCTTCAATTTATTAATGTGATATATTATGCTGATTGATTTTCTTGTATTGAATGACACTTGCATGCCTGCTATAAAACCCATTCAATCATGATGAATAATTCTTTTAATGTGTTGTTGAATTAAATTGGCATGTAAATTGTTGGGGATTTTTGTATCCATATTCTTTACAGAAATGGATCTGTAATTTGCTTTTTTTGTAATATCTTTATCTGGCTTTGGTAAAAGGGTGATATGACTTCATGGAATGCTCTTGATATGTTCCTTCCTGCTCTTGATATGTTTCTTCCAATTTTTTTGGAAGAATTTGAGTAAGATTGGTATGAAATCTGTTTGAGGACTGTTTCAATCTCTTTGCTTGTGATTGGTTTGTTGAGGTTTTCCATTTCTTCTATAATCAGTGTAGATTGTTCATATTTTCCTAGGAATTTTTACATTTCATCTCCATTGTCTAGTTTATTGGCATACAATTGTTCATAGTATCCTCTTAGGATCTCTTTTGTGGTGCCAGTAGTAATATCCCCATTTTCATTTCTGATTTTTATTTAATTGCATATTCCTTCCTTTTTTTCTTTTTTTAGTCTAACTAAGGGTTTTTCAATTTTGTTGATCTCAAAGAACCAACTTTTGGTTTTGTTGATTCTATTTTGTTGTTGTTGTTGTACCTAATTTCATTTATTTCTGCTTTGTTGTTACTTCATTCCTTCTGCTTTTTTGGGGAATAGTTTGCTTTCTTTTTCTAGTTCTTCCAGCTATGTACTTAGGTCATACTAAACTGCTCTTTTTTTCTTCTTCAGTGTAAGCATTGAGGACTATAAATTTCCCTCTGAACACTGCTTTTGCTGCATCCATAGGTTCTGATATTTTGTGTTCTCATTTCCATTCATCTTGAGATATTTATTGATTTCTCTTGCAATTTCTTCTTTGACCCACTGATTATTTAATAGTGAGTTGTTTAATCTCCATGTATGTGGATATTTTCCCTTTTCCTGCCTACTCTTCATTAATAGCTTTGCTCCCTTATGATCAGAGAAAGTGCTTTGTATAATTTTGGTCTTTTTAAATTTATTGAGATTTGCTTTGTGACCCAATGTAGCAGTTTGATATGGTTATAAATTCCAAATAGATATTGGATTATGTTTGTAATCTGGTCTGTACCTGGGCATGATTGAGTTATGATTGGGGCTTTGATTGCATCACATCATTAGGGTATTGAGTCCCCACTCCTTGTTGGAGAGAACTCAGGAAGCCTGAATTCTCACAGCCATCAGCAGCCATCTTGCTCCAATATGGGAAAATAGACTTAGGTGAGGGAAGTAACTTATGCTTTGTGGCCTGGTATCTGTAAGCTTCTACCCCAAATATATATCCTTCATAAAAACCAACCAATTTCTGGTATTTTGCATAAGTATCCCTTTGGCTGACTAATACACCCAATATATGGTCTATCCTGAAGGAAAATCCATGAATGCTTGTGAAGTATATATATCCTGCTGTTTTGAGGGTGCAATGTTCTGTATGTCTATTAGATTTAGTTCATTTATCATATTATTCAGGTTTTCTGACTCTTTATTGATCCTCTGCCCAGATAATCTATCTGGTGAGAGTAGGAGATTGATGTCTCAAAGTATTATTGTAGAGACATCTATTTTTCCTTCAGTTTTGCTTGTATTGCCTCATGTAATTTGGGGCATTCTGGTTAGGTGCATGACCACTTATAATTGTTGTTTCCCCCTGGTGAATTGCCCCTTTTATTAGTATATAATGACCTTTCATGTCTCTAAAACAGATTTGCTTTTAAAGTCTGTTCCAACCAATATATGTATAGCTTTTTTTTTTTTTTTTTTTTTTTTTTTTGGTTACTGCATATGTAGAATATCTTTTTCTAGCATTTCACCTTCAATGTATTTTTATCCTTGGTTCTAAAGTGAGTCTTTTGTAGATGGCATATAGATGGTTTATGTTTTCTTATTCATTCCACCAGTCTGTGTCTTTTGATTAACATTCAATGTTATTACTAGAAAGGCAGTTCTTACTTCACCCATTTGATCTTTGATCACCCATTTGACAGATCTTTATCTGTCATATCTTGTTTTAACCACTCTTTTTATACTTTTATTTTCTTTTGGTGATATAATCTTCATTTCTAGACTCTCTTCCAAGCCTCTCTTTCCTTTCTTTTCTTTAAGGCTGTAGCATAGCTTTAGTATTTTCTGCAAAGCTGATCTCTTCTTTACAAACTCTCTCAGTTTCTGTTTATCTGTGAATATTCTAAATTCACCCTCATTTTGAAAGACAATCTTGTTAGATACAAAATTCTTGGCTGGCAGTTTTTCTCCTTCAGTATCTTAAGTATATCATACCACTGTATTCTTGACTCTATGATTTCTGATGAGAAATCAACACTTAATCTTATTGTGCATCCCTTGTATGTGATGAATCTCTTTTCTCTATTGATCTCAGGACTTGCTCTTTATCTTTGGCATTTGGCATACTTATTAGTATGCACCTCATTGTAGGTTTATTTGGATTTATTCAGATGGGAGTACATTGTGAGGTATGGATTGTAATTTTTCACTGGCATCTGACTTATTAAGTGTATTTATTCTTGGCGACTTTTCTCTCTTTAGTCTAAGGCTTTCTCTTTGATTGACTTTTTCTTACAGTCCCTCTTTGGTATTTAGTTCAACTTAGTTTGAAAGTTTATAGTGTCCCATCTTAGCCAAACTGAATTTTTTTCAGCCCCTTTTCATCTGTTTCTTGCCCTTTCTTCCTTGCTGGTTGTGGAAAAGGAAACAAGGTTGTAGTTGGTACTATAAACTGTGGAGACTGAAGCTGCCCACATTGTCCCAGGAACCAACAAAGCTTCTCTAAACTTTATGTCCTGCCTGAGGTAGGGGTGGAGCTCTAGCTCTTTGCAGTAATCCAAATCATGCAGGCCAAGACCATCTGTAGTTGACCAGAAAAACTAATAAAGCTCCACGCCCCTTCCTCACCCACCTTGGGTGGGGATGGAGTCACAAGTGTGGGCAGCAAACTAAGCCATGTAAGTCAAAATTGATCACAGTTGACCAGGTAAACTGATGAAGCACCGGCTCTCTTTCTCCCCTGTGGGAGATGGAACATTTGGTTTGCCCAGCAATCTAGTCCATGCAGGCTGAAAGCAACTGCAGTTGCTCTGAGAGGGTGGAAGGAGCACAGTCCCTCCTCCATCTGTAGGGATGGAGCCACAAATGTGCCCAATAATCTACTTCATGCAGGCCAAAAGTGGCTGCATTTGCCCATAGAGGTTGAGGAAACACTGCCCCTTCCTATTGGAAGGGTGGAGTTGTATCCACATGTTTGACCAACAATCTAGTCCATGTGGGCCAAAAGCCCCTGCAGTTGCCAGGAGAGGCTGGTGCAGGTTCCCCAAGCTTCCTCCATGCCAGAGGTGAGGCTGAAGCCTAGGCTAGGGTTGCAATCTGATGTGAGGGGAAAGAAGCTAGTCCCTACTTTCACTGTGATTTTCAATCAGCCCCACTTCCTTTCATGCTGGGGATGGAGTTAAAATGGAGGCTAGCAGCCTATTTCCAACTTCAACAGGTTCAAATTTTAGCTGTTTTCAGGACTGGACTTTAACCAGATGAATTTATTAATGAGTAGCTGAAATTGGTGACTGACCATCTCTTCATCCCCATTTTTGGGAAATGGAGCTTCCAACTCCAGGCAGGGAATAGCTTCTAAGGCTGCTTGTGCCACCAGTAGGATATGGGCACCAACCTTCACAACACAGCATGCTCTACTCACAAATCTTCATTGCTGATGGTCAGTATCCTCCTTCTATTCTTCCAAGGATGTTGCAGGATGCTCCTCTGGTCTCCTGGTGCCTGCCCCCAACAGGTGATTTAGGTAGCTCTGACTGATTACAGTAGGACAAGCTGAATCTTGAAGCTCCTTATTCTGCCACCATCTTGTCCCCTCTCATATCAATATTATTTTGAAAACAATGCTGATTTTCTTCTTGAATTTAATTCTAGATTTGTATGATGTTTTTTGTTGATTTCAAGAATTTTATGTTCAATGAACAGATATATACTTTCTAGATGATAATACCATTTGAAATGAATTAAATCCTACCATTCAGCAGTTAGGTGATATAGTACACGTCATTGGTATCACTGAGGACTGGTTTATATCAAAGACCTGAGTAATGGCACTCTGGGTATATTCATTATATTTGTGCAGTGATAACAAACTAGGGTAAGAAAAGGCAAGCAGTACAATTTGAAGATATGACTAAGAATTCAAAGGGACCCTGTTCAATTAAAAGAAGCAGAAACACACAGGATCTAAAGGTAATAGTAAGGATTGAATATGTTGAGGGAATTGTCTTCAAGATTATTGAAAATTTTATGTATATATATTTTGCCAGCTATTCACCTTCTGTTTGTCTCTCTATCTCTCTCTTTAACAATTAAAAAAAAAGTCTTTTTTACTGAAACATGAGCTAAAGGAAAATTATCTAGATTGGCAAAGTTGAGATAGAGCTTCAAAAGTTTTCAAATCCCCTTTATGGTGGGTGTTAAAAGTAGTATAAACTTTTTGGCATGTTACAGATTAAAATTTGATTTTTTTTATGAAACTAGTTTAGTTCATGTTATAAAACATTCCTTTTCATGGATGTTTTAAATTTTTAAAAAAAATTTTTTTTTTGCTAATCCACTCAATTCAAGTGACCTATTACTGAAGTATAAAATTATTCCTTTTTTCAGTTTGAACCTATCAAAAGCACCTTTATTTATTTAAATATAAACCTGTTTTAAATTCTACAGCAGATATCTAGAGCCTAATTTGCTGATGGCTGCTGAAGAAAGTGGGGGAATCCCAGAAGGGAAAGTATTTAAGAAGGTATCCCCAAATTCTATCCATTCAACTCTCTCACTGGCCCCTGAGCCATACACATGCAGAGCAGACTCAGTGAAATTCCACTAAAAAAAATTCTTGAAATAAAACTGAAGTTGCTTCCCAAGGAAAAGAGTTTGCAGTTCAAGACCAGTCCGAATAATTAAAGGTTTTGCATTCATCAGAGAAAAATAACACAAACCATATCTCCACAATTTAACAATCATTATGTTGAGGATACAATCCAAACATTCTCATTCTCCTTTCCTCTGTGAACATATGAAGAACTTGGAAAAATAGAATACATTTTCAATCCAACTTTAACCAAACTGAGATGACCAGTGTTGGAATTAGCATACAAAGATCTTAAAATCGCTTTATTATTATTCTTAATGAAGTGAAATAAAGTTGCTCACAATGAATAAAAAGAAAAGAAATTTTAGAAAATAAAAAATAATAATCATAATAAAAAGAACCAAATGGAGTTCTTGGAACTGAGGACTACAATATCACAAATAAAGAAATTCAATGGATAAACTTAGCCAAATAATGATGACAGGAGAAAGCGTGAACTTTAAAATAGATTAATTGAAATTATCAAAAGATTAAAAAAGAGAAAAATATATATAGTTTTAAAAAATATACCAGAGTCTCAGGGACCTGTTAAGTATTATAGAACATACTAGTACCTGAAGTCTCAGAGAAAAGGAGAAAGAAAATGAACCAGAAAAATTTTTAAGAAATAATTGTTATAAATTTCCCAAGTTTAATCAAAGACAGAAATATACAGATACAAGATGTTCGACAAATACCAGTCAGAAAAAAATAAGAAAGTCTATGCCACAGCATGTGATAGTCAAGCTGTTGGAAGTCAAAACCAATTTTGAGAGCAGAAAAAGAAATAATGACACATTATGTACAACCAACCCCTCAACAGAAAATATGGCAGAAGAAGTGGATCACATCTTCAAAGTATTATTATGGTCAACTAATTTTCAACAAAAATAGCTAGGTAATTCAATAGGGAAATTACACTATTTTCAATAAATGTTGCAAGAACATTTAGGTTTCTATGGGGAAAAAATTTTTCTACTTGTATTTTACTCCATACACAAAATTAATTTGAAATGGAAAATATGCCTAAACATAAGAGCTAAATTTATTAAACTTCTTGCAGAAAATATAAGAGAAAACTTTGTGATAACAGGTTAATCATAGTTTTCTTAAACATGACAAAACCAGCATGAACCATAAAAAAAAATTGGTAGAATGCGGCTTAATTGCCAAACTCAAGAAGACAACATGCTGCATGATTGCAACAATATGATATTCTGGAAAACACAAAATGATCTGGTCAGAGATAAGTATTTGCCAGGGACTGGGGCTGTGGGGAGGTGGGAAGGGAAGCAATTGGCCACAAGAGATTTATGAAAACATTTTTGGGAGTGATAGAAATATTCTATATATTTATTATGGTGACATTTACACAAAAGTACATCTGTCAAAAGAATTGGACACCTAAAATGTGAATTTTATGGGATGTAAATTATACCTCAATGTACTGAAAAAAATGTTAAAAATAAATTTCATTAAATTTAAAAATTTTTACTCTTTGAAAAACACAGTTAAGACAATGAAAAAGCAAGCTGCATATTGAGAGAAAATATTTGCAAAATATATATCTGACAAAGGATTTGTGACCAGAGTATATAAAAAACTATTATGACTCAATCATAAAAAGAAAAATTCAAGTTTTAAACAATGGGTAGAACTTCAACAAACATGTGCCAAAAGAAGGCATATGAATGGCCGATTTAAAAAATGATGTCCATAACATTAATTATTAAGAAATGCATATTCAAAAACCACAATGAGATAGCACTACACAGCCTTGAGAATGATTAGAATTAAAAACACTGACTATATTAAGTATTAGTGGCAAGTAGAGCATATGGAAATCAGATTGCTGTCAATTTGCAATCAGTCATTGCAGGTTGGAATGTAAAAATGTACAGCTACTTTAGAAAATAGTATGACCATATCTTATAAAGTTAAACATACTTACCACATGTTCCAATATTCTCACTCTTATGTATTTACCTAAGAGAAATGAAAACTTATGTCTGCACAAACGTATGTATACAAATATTCAGAGCAGCATTCATCATAATTATCTCAAACTGGAAGTAATCTAAATGTCTAACCACAGGTGTATGAATAAATATGTTATAATATATCCATATCATGGAATCTCACATAGCAATAAAAGGAAATGAAATATTAATGCAGACAACACCATGAATGAATCTCAAAGACATTATTCTAAGTGAAAAGAAACCAAACATGAAATATTACATACTGTATGAATATGTGCATAGATATGTATATATATTAAAAATTCTAGGAAAGACAAAGTGAAAAAAAGCAGATCAATGGTTGCCTGGGGCTCAGTGATGAAGGACAGGGTCAATTGCAAAGGGGCATGAAAAGAATTTTTAGGGAGCTAGAACTGTTCTTTATGTTGTATGTGGTGGTGGTAAACATGACTATATACAATTACCAAAATTCATCAAACTGTAACATTAATGGGTGAATTTTATTATATATTAATTATACCTAAAACAAGATAGAGAAAAGGTATAGGAGGGGGAAAAAGTAATTATATTTTGGCAAGAAATGTAATAAAATATATTCAATAAATCTATTTTTAACTCAATTATATCTGATACTTTTGTCAAAATCAAAATGTATAAAGTAATACTTTATCCTGCTTTTGCCATATTTTAGGACTTGTCACAACTATGTAAATCATATTTTACAAATGTTGACATCTATATTATAAAGGTTTAAAATTTAGATGGCTAAAAACAGATTGTTATAGAATGTACAGTAAAATGTAATCTAACTTAATGCCTTTCTTCAGCTTTATTAGTTAACTAAAGCCCTCTGTTTAATTACTAGGTTGTGAACTCAATTTTGTGAGAGTCCACTGAAATTATTTTTAAAACACTACCTAAAAGAGCTTTGGCCATCAATTAGTTATTTTACTTTCATGCTATTTCTTTAATTAGAGGCCATTAATCTGAATTTATAAACTCATATTTCATTTTCTCAAAAAAAAAATTCTTAGTATTCTGTATTGTCAATATAAAGAATCTTTGAGCACATGGAAAATCCTACTGATGGATTTGATATCTCTATAAAATTCTAAGAATCCTGCTCTAAAAACCTAGTAACTTGCTTTTTTAAAAAAATGAAAGATTGAGCAAGTGTGTACTATTAATCTGTCTTTTTAATTTTCAGTCATTCAACAAATATTATTGATTACCTTTTATGTGTCAGCCTTGGAATATTTGTATTATACAGAGAAACTTCTCTTAAAGAGATGGATGCTCTAGGAGGTAGAGATTGAAGACAATATTCAAAAACAATGCAAAGAAGAGAGAAAACTTCTTTCATGGATGAATTCAAAGCAATTCTAGTTAGTTTTGTATTTTATCAGAAGACAAACTATGTGGGTGGGAGTTGGCAAGAAATTAATTTAGAGAAAAGCAGGCTATGTAAAATAATTTGGACTTTACCTTGATGGCCTTAGGTGTCCCCTATGGTATGCAATTAAACTGAGGAATGGAAAGATTTGGGAGGAAGGGGTAAAGCGTGTCAGTAGAAAAGTAAGCTATATTTTTATTCTGAGAATGCAGGGTATAGAAACAAAGAGTAAAAAGCAGACAGAGATTATCCATGGTTCAAGAAGTTTGAGGTTGGCCTTTGAAATACCAAAAGATCTCTGGATTTTCAGATCTCAACCCCTGATGAAAATACCTCAAAATATTAATATTTGAAATCAGTGGTGAACTGAATCTCACTAAAGAAGCAACAAAACCCAGATCCAATTAAACTGAAGATTAGATTGGCTCAGTTCTCCACATAACAGTGTGATGAGAGAGCCAGTATGCACTTTCCAGGTGGAAATATATTACGTTAGTCATTACTTTTCTTCTATATATGTTTGCCATGCAATAGAAAATTATGAGATAAGTGAAGACACCAGAAAAAAGAGATTCTTAATCAGGAGAAAGACCAATCAATAGAAGAAAATCACATATATTAAATTAGAAGAAAAATAATTTTAAATGACTATGAAAAACATGTTAAAGAATCTCCTGGAAAAGATAGATAATATTAAATAATAGAAGAAGAATTTCAGCCAAAAAATGAAAACTATAAAAATAAAAAAAAGGAAATGCTAGAAATGAAGAACATATTTTTGAAATTGAAAAATTAACCATTTGAAGGCATATCAGGAAATTGATACAGCAGAAGAAAGGATCAGTGCCCTTGAAGAGAGTCATGAGAAATTACACAAAGTAATTCAAAAAGAAAAAACAATGAGTAAAAAATATGGAACATTGTTAAGATTTTTAGGACAATATCAAATTTTGTGAAAGACATACAATAGAAGTCAAAAAAGGAAAAAAGACAGGTATAGTGCAAAATAAATATTTTAAAAGATAATAGACAAGAATTTTCTAAGATTTATGAGACATTGAGACATCGACCAGCTGATCCTAAAAAAATCAGCAAATATACGGAGCAAAATGCTATTCCATGATTAAGAAAGTATAACAATATGGTGTTATTACATGTAAAAGTAAAATATATGATAACAAGAACCCAAAAGGTAGGAAGGGGAAAAATGAAATCATATTATTATCAAGTGTTGACATTATTTGTAAAGGACTTTAGTATTATTTGAAAATGAGCTATGATCATTTAAAGTTGCACATTTTGTTATTACAACTACCAAAAATAACTCAAACACAGGAATCTATATTTTATAATGTATGATTTGAATTATGTTAAACCCAGGCAGAATAAGTCCAAATGCAAATATTAAGCTTGTAAATCAGTCTTTGATACTGAATTATATTAAAGCATTTAAAAAATTAAAATATATAAACCTTTCATTGACAATATACTACATGCCAGGTACAAAATAGAATCAACCAAATGTATTCTCTCATTTAATTTCTACAACAGTTACATGATGAGAAAATTGAGGACTCCTCTGTTGCAGACATCACTGAGGGTACACAGCTGATTATTTGGAGAGCCAGAATTCAGACCTCGCTACTATAATTTCAGATCATGCACTTTCAGCCACTATGATATGTAGATTCCCAAGTCCATATAACATCAAGAGAGAAAACTGGGTAAGCACAGATGTATTGCCTCTGTAAAACCATATTATATTGGATAACTTTCATTATATGCCTAATCAGGTACTGAGTAAGGTTTATTTACTACTTTAAAACTTGCATTTGTTTATACAACCCATGTTTCTATAGGTCCCTTCAGCCTGAGGGAAAATATGATCAAATGAGCCATAACATTTCAGTTTCTTGGGCCTGCTCATTATTTCAAGCCCTCTGGCTTTTTCTAAAGTCAGTGTTTGGTATCTCCGGGGCATATCTCACAAACGTTCATTGATAGGAAATTTTCCCTTTGTTCCTCCCAGGGGAGCCCTTCTCAGCAATGTCAGCTACAGAGGACTCAGCTCTCTGTGATGCTGTGTAAGCCATCTCACCATAACCACTACTCCTGGTAGTTGCTGATGTCCTGAGCATAGATGGCCATGCCAAGGGCACTAGACTCCAATATCCCTGAAGCCATAGCAGTTCCTACTATTTCTGTTATTGTCTGTTTTTGCTTTAGAATCTGGACAATGGATGCCTCTGTTGCCAGCAGTGTCCAGAGACCTCCTCAGGCCCAGGAACTGGGCATTGAAGTCAAGCCATGTTTTCCAGACTCTTTGCCTCAATGTTCTTTGTCTCAATTTTCTCTTTTGAGGACAATATTCAGTGAATCAGTTCTTGACCACTTGACATTAGAATTACCTGGAGCACATGGAAGAATACCAATGTTGACATGTGATTGTTGACCAATTTAGTTTGTAGGGGCAGGTTACATAAGCTCCCAGATGATTCTAATGCCACATCTGGATTCGAAGAACCCTGAGTTAGAAGAATCTCAAAGCAATACTGCCTTCTCTCACAGAGTTCGAAGAGATTTCAGTGAAAGTAATGTATAAGGCTCAAATCTCATAAACCCTCAATCTGTCCCTGAAAGCAGGGCATCAACTAAATAAAGTATCTCGTTTGTGAGATACTGTTTTTTGGGTCTTTGTTAGACACCAGTCAGAGAACAAATCTGTGTCCAGCTGATTTTATAAATTACCATATCATTATACCACAGGCACAGAAGTGCCAACTTCCCACAGACCCCTTGATTGGTGCAGCAGTTTGATCTTATTAAAAAATTCCAAAAAGAAATATTGGATTATGTTTGTAAACTGTTTTTTTTCCTCTGGACATATGAGATTATATTGAATTCAGAGGTTTATTTGATTCAGTAGGGCATTTAGTACCCATCCCTTGGTGAGTGGGGACTCAAAGATAAAAGGCATGGCAAAGGACAGAGTTGAGGTTTCTTAATGTTGGATTTTGATGTTGGAGTTTGATGCTAAAGTCTTAAGCTGGAGCCCCAGGGAGTGAAACAGAGCCATTTGCCTGATAGTCTAGAGCTGACCTTGGGGAGAAAACAGAGGAGCTGAGCCCCAAGGAATCCCGGAAGCCTGAACCCTCGCAGACGCCAGAAGCCATCTTGCTCTGTTTGACCTGGTATCTGTAAGCTCCTACCCCAAATAAGTATCCTTTATAAAAATCAACCAATTTCTGGTATTTTGCATCAGCACCCCTTTGGCTGACTAATACAGTCCGGCTAAAGTATGACATTGGTAGATTCATTCTCTCTCTCTCTCCCTCTCCCTCCCCTCCCCCCCAGGATTTAGATCATTGATATCAGCAGAATCTTCAAGCCCCTGAAATCTCTTTGTGGGTAAACTATCACATTCAATCAATGTGAATAACAGGAGATGGAATGAGGTCTATGAATAAATATTCATTTAAATTTTTCTGCTATTGACAAGCCAAAAGACTATCAGAAAAACTTTGCGATCAAGGAAAGACATGCTTATTAGATTTAATTCAATAAGAAAGACCACCACCTTGGAAAAGGCCTAGTGTCTGAAAATGGAAAAATAGAATAAGATAATTTATAGGAATTCAGAGTCTGGGTTGATAATTTTAAGGCAGGTTTTGCAAGATGGGACACTGGTTAGAATTGTGTAGTGCTTTGACATAATAGATTTGGATTGTTGGGTACACTAAGGCAAAGGTCTGAAAGATGTCTTGTTCTGTAAGCTTTTAGTAGAGTCACGATCTTGTTTTCCAGAAGCACGTGTTTTCCTAAGCAAGTAGTTAAGCTATTTTTGTCTTGCCCTATTATTTACCCTGACCACAGAAAATTATAATTCTTTCCAAAATTCTTTAGCACAAGAACAGGGAATTATTTTTGTTTCTGTTCTCAATCCTCAAAATATTACTCGCCCACTTCTCCCTCTCTAGTTTAGTATTGAGAATAGTTCTGACAAGGACAAAATTCTGATATGAGGATAATTTTTTTGTTTTCACAGATTTTATCCTCTATTCAGAGTAAAACAATCTTTATTGCCTTGTAGGAGATAATTTCTAAATGGCATTCTAGGTACAGTGAAGAGTTAACCCATCTTATGTGGCCAAGGAGTTAGCTTGTAGAGACAAATTTTCTCACAAAAGAATCAAAAAACCTTTAAAATACATAATCAGGCCCTAGAGGTAAGAATGTCTGGCTAACCCTTTAAATGCTCTGTTGTCAACCTCTCTTGGAATCAAGTTTCATAAAATTTATCTTAACTTTACTATAATAGAATGGTGTCTTTATTTTTCTATTTCATATTCCTATTCTAGCAACAATAAAAAATTAGTAACCTATTAGTGAAAAGAATAGCTTGTGCCACATTCTCCACTCCGTTTTACCAATGAAGTGTTGAGCTGGGGATATCTGTCCCTTGAGTCAGAATTCCCATCAATGACCGTCTTTCCAGCAGCCAGTGGGTTTCATTAACTATAAAGCTGCCTGCTAAAGCAGATACTTTCAGGTTCCGAACTGTAAGCGTAGGATAAAAGTTTTTTGAAAATCTGTTTGAGTTCAGCTGAGCACTTCCATTAACGTTTATTTTGGCAGCATAGACCCTTTTGTTCAAGATTGGATATTCTCTTGTAAAAATTGAACAATTGGGAAAGTAATTGCTCTTCTTAAAATTGGAATATTAATTAGCATTGAAGCAGAGAATGCCTTAAAACAGCAACAAAAATCCCTAAATAATCTGAATCTGAGTCATCCATTATACATACATGACTCAATCCAGCACAATTAGCTATAAAGTAAGTCCAGCCCCTTGTTAACTTCTTGTGAAGTAATGAAGGTCAAAGGTACGTTTTTTTTTTTTTCTTTTTCTGTCAAAATCTGGGTGTTCCTATCCACAAAGTATACTGTGTGTGTGTGTGTGTGTGTGTGTGTGTGTGTGTGTGTGTGTTCAGGAAATGAGGCAGGTCCCAAAGCACAGGCTCAAGACAAACCTTTTAGTTTTACTCAGTAGATAAGAATTCAAGACTTCAGAAAAGACCCAGTCTGATGAGGTATTCTCTTAGATGGCCTATTTTTATAAAATTGCTATATTGCATCAATAGGATTTCTCTGATTTTAAGCTAAGAATAGGATCTGTTTTCAGAAATGGCAAAATATCTACTGAGAGTGACAGCTTCAAAGATGTGATGCGTCCCACAGTCAGGCTCCACCTCTTCCTGCCCTGTGACTCCCTTTCCGTGATCAAGTCCCTTCAATGGCAGAGAATTTGGATAGGAAAAATTAATATCGAGGATGAGTCAAATTTAACTATTTTGAATTTTTAAAAGGGTGATGTTCAGACTTTATCCATCTGTAGTGAAATCTGAAGGCTTCAGAACTTTGGTAATTATCAAAAGTTACACTTCTAAGTAGTTGAAAGATTATTTTCTATATTTCATTAGCATTTAGTGCTCCAAATCTTGCTTAGAAAAGAAATCAAAGGTTTGCAATTTTGCATTCATAAGTAAATTAAATTATATCACACTCTATTCCTCTCCAATTATTCTTCTCCAAAGAAATTTGTCTTCTCTATTTTTACTTCTGAAAGCTTCATAAATGGACAAATGGTTTGCCATTAATAGTAACATCAAGCTGTTTCTTTTTATTTCCATGTGAGGTTGGTGGTTCATAGAATTTGGTACTTAGGGAGTTTTAGGTATAAGAAAAAGGTTTTAATTAAACAAACATTAAGGTAGGGGTTCCTAACCAGGGGTCCACTTACCCCTTAGGGTCTGTGGAAAGATTTCAGGGGGTCCGTGAGCTTGAATTGAAAAACAATCTACTTATTACCTTTACTTTCTCTGACCTCTGACTGAAATCTAGCATTTTCTTCACTATGAGTATATGCAGTAAGTTACAGTATTATTTCATATCACATTAGAGTTGTTGCATCTCAAAAAATCGCTTATGCTCATCCATACTTTGAAGTTACTGTAGTTTTAGACCCAATCCCTACCTGAGTGCCATAAAAGTATCTACCACTACATTCTCAGAAGGGGTCCATGGTTTTCACCTGACTAACAAAGAGGTCTATGGAACAAAAAAGTTAAGAACCCCTGACTGCATTAAGGTATCTTAGTGGTGACTCAAGTTAAAAAATAACCTTTGTTATTTAGATTATAAAAGATACATATGTTTGCGACAGATATTTTGAAAACTTTGTCATATGACCAAAAAAAATTAGCAATTGCTTGTAATCTCAGCATCTAGCTCATAATCCAAAAATAGCCACTACTGACATTTTGGCATATATCCTATCGTATTTGTGTTGCTTTTTCAAAAATTCTTTTTATCTGTTCAGAATAATTTTATCCTGCATGTTAAACTCCACATAATAGCATTCAATTTAGTAAGGATAGACTATATTTTGCTGTAGAGACCACTCCCAAATCCCAGTGGTTGATGACACAAATCTTTCTCTGTCTTCCTAGATAACCATTGAGATCAGTAGAGGGTTCCTACCCAGAGTCTCCTGGGATGCAGGTAGAAGGGAGCTTCACCATCGTTAGCTGTGCCATCTGGAACATGTGGCTATGGCAGGACAAGAAAATCCTGATGTCATACAAAGGCTTTTCACTCCCTCCATCAGGAAGTGAACACATCATTTCTGCTGATGTGTAAGTGACATGAAATAGTCACATGGCCCCTGCAAATGGGTTGAGAAATGTAGAAAGCACAAAAAGTATTTGGTAAGTAGCACTATTTTTGGCCAGGCATTTTTCTCAAGTGGCTGAACATTCCTTTAATATATGATTTATGCCATTGTATGCATGTGATTCATTAAGTTTACATTTACGATGTAACATCTACCATTCACATATGTAAGCAAAAACAGAACAAAAACTCAGGAGCAACCCATGCATCTTGTGAATGACAAATAAGTGGCTATCCATTGAAATAAGAACAAGCATTTCATGGTAATACAAGTGGGGGTGTAGACAGTAAGATTTCCTGTTGTGTAACTAATTGCAGCAAACTTACTGGCTTAATCAACACACATATTATTTCATGTTTCCTTGGATCGAGTCTGGGTGTGCTTAACTGGGTTCTCTGCTTCAGGGTGTCACCAACCGCAATCAAAGTTCTATCTGGGGCTGCATTCTCATCTGGGGCACTACTGGGAAAAATCCATTTCCAAGCTCCCTCAGGAGGTGGCAAGATTCATCTCCTAGCAGCTATAGGACTGAGGTTCCCATTTTCTTTCTGGCTATTGGCCAGGGGCCAGTTTCATTTCTAGAGGTTTACAGCACTTCCTTTCCAGGTGACTCTCTCCATAGTGCCTCACAACATAGTAGTTTACTTCTTCAAAGCCAGGGGGAATCTTCTCCAGTGCACTAAGAAGTCTTACAAAATATAACTTTGGCATATGAACCTTTGCCAGATTCCATTGCAAGCAAATCACAGGTCCTGCCATACTCAAGAGAGGATAAAACAAGGATGTGACTCAATGGGAGTCATGCTAGGGTGTCTCACAAGGAGCAATAGCCACACTCATATAACTAAAAGGAAGGTGTGTATGATGTTCTCGTGGAAACTAAATAGAATCCCAACTGTAATAAACAGATATGGTAGCTCTTTTCCCTTTTAGAGAACAACATCCAAGTCATGTTTCCTCTAATACTTTTCCCATCTGAATATCTCAGTTTGTACAGCTTCTTTCTTGCTTAAATTGCAGGCAAAAGCTCAGAAGCTTAACTGTAAATTAACTGCACCAGATGGTATGTTCTGTCTACCAGCTGCTGTTGTAGCAACACCATATACTTAGCTGCACCATGAGAAATCATTTAATTGTCTCTATGCTAGATATGGTTCATTTATATTTTGAGACACTTCCCAACCAAAAAACAAAAACAAAAAACTAAAGTTTGGAAAATTGAGCATATGATAGAAGCCAGAAAGTTTAATTTGTAAGGATGAGAACTGTTAACTTTATCTTGTGTTGACATTGTTCATACCACTAACCTTTGTATCCAAATGTTGCTATTGATCTCTGAAGAGAAATTTAAACTCTCTTCACCTGAAATGGGGCTGAGAGACCATTCTGTGCTGAGGAGCCATTGATTCATCAGAAGATCTTCTATTTTGTAGCCTCATTATCTGAAAGATCGATCAAGGCTATGTAGTAAAGGCCTTTTCAAGATTCTAAAATGTAGTTTTATCATGTTTAAACTCAAATTTGGATAATCAGAAGATTTCATTCTTATTTTGATTTCTTTTTAAAATAAAAGACAGAAAAGTTTTTTTTAATGGAGCAAGGAAAGGTAATTCATATTTGAATTTTATAGCCATATTATTGGGCTATGATGGCTTGGGTATAATATCACCTAGAGACATAGGGATAACATAAAACTTTTCAAAATTTCTTTTAATCCACTCTCCCAGAGAATACATTTATTTTAAGAGCTGCTTTTGCCATTTGATAAGGAAGGTTACAGATCAAAAATCAAAATTTCCCTGGTAGTTTACATATTTAGCAAGACTTACTTTTTTAATGTTTTTAACTTTCATTTTGAAATAATTTCAGAGTCATAAAAATGTTGCAAAAATAGAACAAAGAATTCAAGTATACCCTTCAGCAAGATTCCTCCCTAGGAGGACCCCGGAGGCAAGTGCAAAAATCTGAATCCATAAAATTTCATCTCCACTGTTAAAAGGACCATCAGTTAGATGGTGTGGGACAAATCAAAAACATAAATAATACTCCACTCCATATAAATGTGAGTAGAGAGATAGCAAGGTATCATCTGTTAAGATTTATCCAAAACAACATACAGGCAAATAGGTTACAGTTTGCAGGAACTGGTATCCAAATAACATAGATATTTTCAAATAAGTGGATTTGTTTCTCAAGGCTCTTTTAATCTAAAATGTATACTTTTATAAAAAACTTGCAATTAACTTGCTAAAGAAACAGATTTTTTCAACTGCAGTTCCTCGGGGTCTAGATTTTGGTGATTGCGCTTAATTTGATTGACACATTCTCCTGTCTCCTGCGGTTTCCATAAACTGGCACTTAAATATAGATGGTTGATCAGATTCTGGGTTGAAAGTTGGCAAAAATATTTCATAAATTGCATTGTGTACAACTACCAGAAGACAGAAGACATCTGGTTTTCTCTCATTTTGTATAAGACCAGCCATTAACAATCATTGCTTACATTCATTATTTTGTGAAATTCTGCAAAATGATGATATTCTAAATCAATTATACCTTCTTCACTTTTTGGCAGGAAACTCTTTAAAAAGAAACTTTCTTTCATTAATTATATGGTTATACTGTGGTATCAATTCATAAAGGAAAGACAGAATAAGTATGCAATTCTTTCCATATAGTTACCAGATTTCAAAATGAGTTGATGCCTTAATATCCTCCAAATGTGACAAATGATTTTAAGCACAGTAATTAACGGTAGATTTAAAGTTTTTGTTGTTACCATTTATTGCAGGGATTATCCTTAAAAAGGCTCAGTGTTTCATCTTTTGCCAATGCAAAGCTCTTCTTGTCAGCTTCTGAATCCTTTGATAGCTTCCTTACTTACTAGCATAACAAGATGCTCCAGTCTCATTTTATAAACTTTTTCCCCAAATCATGCATCAGCCATTTTCCCAAGGACGCTGCCTTTTTTGTGGGTAACGCTTTTTTTTTAATCCCCTACCCTTGGGGCTTTTTTCTGCATGCTCTCTGCTCTCTGTGTCCATTTGCTGTGTGTTCTTCTGTGTCTGTACTTATTTATTTCCCCTCCTCCCCTTGCAGCTTGCTTGCTGTCTGCTCTCTGTTTCCATCGCTGTACTCTTCTGCACTTTTTGCTTGTCTTCCTTTTTGTTGCCTCACCTTGCTGAGTCAGCTCTCCGTGGCACTTGCGGACCAGGCGGCACTCTGCAGCGCTTGCAGGCTGGGCGGCTCTCCCCAGCTTAAGGGCGAGCCTGCCTTTACAAGGAGGACCCGGGATGCAAACCCAGGGCCTCCCGTATGGTAGACAGGAGCCCAACTGATTGAGCCACAGCTCTTCCCAGTAATGTTATTTTGATACTACAATTTCTGCTAGAGGATAGTCATTGTTTCTGTGTTAACAATTATTTCCAGATCTTTTCAATTAACTTAAATAAAATTATAGAAAAAATTATGGTGTATGTTATGTTTTCTTTTTTCAGTTTTTTTTGTTCCTAGAACATACCTTACTTGAATGAAAAACTGAAATACTCTGTTTTCAGTAACTGGAAATAATTACTCTGTGTGGTATTGCCATCAACTCAATAATAAAATGATAAATTTATAAAATAATTAAAATTGAAAGATATACTTTTAGAATTATGTAGTTTAAATTTACGGTGACAAAATTTTAAATTTTAGACATAATTTTATAATCACAAAATAACAATTAACATTTTTAAATTGTTCTTTTATTTAAAAAGTGATAAACTATAAATGTATAATTTTATTTTAGACGTATCTTTTGTTGCATCTTGCCTAAATCCATACCCTTCTTTCCAAACTTAAAGGTTTTATAGAAATCTGACTCAGTTCATGTGTTTTTTCAGTTCAATCACCATGATAAACCAAAGAAAGTTCGACTGTCTGAAAAAGGAAAGAGTAATTTTAACAAACATGAACTAGATATTCATGTTGACATTCTTAAAAGGGGGTCCTTCTTAAGTTTAAGAGAATTCAAATGGGATTAAATTTAAATGCTGAGGCAGGAAAGTAGACTTGGCCCAGTGGTTAGGGCGTCCGTCTACCACACGGGGGTCTGTGGTTCAAACCCAGGCCTCCTTGACCCATGTGGAGCCAGCCCACACGCAGTGCTGATGCGTACAAGGCGCACCGTGTCCCCACGTAGGGGAGGCCCACGCGCGAGGAGTGCACCCCGTAAGGAGAGCCGCCCAGTGCGAAAGAAAGTACAGCCTGCCCATGAATGGCGCCACACACACAGAGAGCTGACACAAGATGACGCAACAAAAAGAAAACACAGATCCCCGTGCTGCTGGCAACAACAGAAGCAGACAAAGAAGAACACACAGCAAAGAGACACAGAGAACAGACAACTGGGGCAGGGGTGGGTTGGGGGGGCAAGAAATAAAATAAATCTTTTAAAAAAATCAAATAAATGCTAAGGCAATTTAGAAGAACATAAAATAGCAGAAGGGCACATGGTGTCTCACATCCTGGTAAGGAATCTATTCTGAATGGTATGAGACATCTACACATATCCCGGGAGACGAGGATTTGTTCACCAAATTGTACATCAGGAGGCTGTAGTTCTGTTCAGTCATTTAAACGTTCTGCTTTCAGCAACAGAGTCCAGTAACTGACAATTACAGCTATTTCAATGAAAAAATATTTTCATTTTCAAGGCTTCTGTGGAGACTGGTAGAAACCATCCTGTTACAGAGAGAAAGATACATTTTTGTCTGTTTGGTTAGCCAGTTCTCCATTGGCAAGACAGAGACTTGAATGATGAAGATTCCCTAGAGGGCTCCACCTCCTGATCCCCTGATATGCCCAGGACAGATCAGGGAAAACCCTTAGAAAACTGAAGGTCAAACCCTTGGTAAATTATTTTACCATTTTCTACATCCACCAAATGCTGAGGAGCATTTTATCAAGAGCTTTAACATATTTTCCTTGAGATGCAAAATTGAGACAAAGGTTCTAAATATGCTTAATGGTACATATTAGTGTCTCAGGATTGTGCAAGATTTATTTATTTATTTGAATTTCGTCACATGGTAGTGAAGGCAGACTACCTTTATTCTTTGCAGTTATTATGTCCACGCTACTAGTTGAACACTCTATGGAAAAGAGTTATAAAAGCATAATTAAACAGCACATGCATCAAACCACACAGCTTTAAATTTATTTCAGAATTTGTTAGCATGCAAAACTCAGTTGCATCATAACAAAGTTTATTCATTGCAAAATCACCAGGAAAAAAGGAAGGAACTTTCTTTTTTACAGTTGAGGAAGCTGAGGCTCAATGAAATTAGATGACTTTCCCACAAATCTAGCACTCAGGTCTTCTAACCTCTAGAGCACTAGATGAGGAAAAATGATGACACAGTTAGCCTGGCCCTGACTTTCAGTCCCGTCTTCTTGCCATCAGATTCTGCTGAGGTGTTGCGGATCTGTGAATTTTCTTTGCAGACATGTTTACAAAATTTGGGAAGTATTTGTCTCCCAGTCCCAATAAAGTGAAATTTTAGAGGGTAGGGTCCTCCTTTGAAAATAATGTAATAGTCAACTGTTGTCAGAAAAGGGAGACCTGTGTCCCATGAGACAAAAGATGAATGCCAGATTTGGTGCATGGAAGATGAAATCCTTTACTGAGAGGATATTAGAAGACTAGAAGCTTTGTTTTCCAGAACTTCACCACTGGCTGAAGATGAGGTATTAAAATAAAAAACATTGCATGGTTAGTTAGAGTTCTTCAGGGGAACGGTATTCACAGGATATAAATATTAAGAATATTATAGGAATTGGCTCACATGACCATGGGAATTGGCAAGTCCAAATTCCATAGGGCAGGCTGAAAGTTGGGAAATCCCGTGAAGATGAAATAGAATTCAGCTGTCCGACTGAAGTAAAAGCAGGAATTCTTCTTTCTGACTTCTGAAATCCTCAATTCTGGCTTTAAGACCTCCAAATAATTAGATGAGGAGACTCCTCTCATTGCTGAAGGAAATCTTTGTTGATTGCAGATACAATCAGCTGTAGATGCAATCAACTATGGAAATCTGTCTATGAAATATCTTCACAGGAACAACTAGACCAAACAAGTAGACAACATAACCTAGCCAAGTAAACATATAGGAGTAAACACACATTACAGAAATGTAGGAATTTAAAAATGATCTTGCTTGTTGGCTTGGGGAGATTGACATCCTTGGAAAATTCTTTCCTATGGACCACCCACATGCCTGAAGTTGTCATTATTAGAAAGTAATCTTTATTAAGGTACACTTCAGGGAAGCAGACTTGGCCCAGTGGTTAGGGTGTCCGTCTACCACATGGGAGGTCCACGGTTCAAACCCCGGGCCTCCTTGACCTGTGTGGAGCTGGCCCATGCGCAGTGCTGATGCGCGCAAGGAGTGCCGTGCCACGCAGGGGTGCACCCTGCAAGGTAGAGCAACCCCATGTAAAAAAAAAGGGCAGTACAAGGAGCACCGTGTCCCCACGTAGGGGATCCCCACGTGCAAGGAGTGTGCCCTGTAAGGATAGCCGCCCAGGGTGAAAGAAAGTGCAGCCTGCCTAACAATGGCACCACCCACACGGAGAGCTGACACAACAAGATGATGCAACAAAAATAAACACAGATTCCCATGCCGCTGACAACGGACAAAGAAGACTGATGCAGCAAATAGACACAGAGAACTGACAACCAGGGCGGGGGTAGTTGGGGGGGTACAGGGGAAGGAGAGAGAAATAAATAAATAAATCTTAAAAAAAAAAAAGATACACTTCGTTTTTTAAAAGGCAAACATTATTTGAAGGGATATATGTTGCATGGGATTTGTTTAGATTACATGGGAAACTAAACATCTAAGGGAGCAGGGATAGTAGAATCCATGATATCACATTCTTTTGGATTTTTCCTCCATGTCTGTCTGGTTACTCCTTCTTAGTCTCCTTTGCAGAAGAAAATAAAGGAGAATATTTTTGTAATGATGAGGGCCAGGGAAGGCTTTGAGTCAGGAAACCCAGAACTTTAGAAGGTAAAAAAAATTGATTCTATAAATTTAAAAATATATATACATACATATATAGATATATGAAATACATAATACACAAAGGCAAAAATATAAAGGTAGCTAGGACAGTCTCTGTTATGTATGAAAAAAAAAAGATTAATACCACAAATATTAAAAAAAGGTCAAGGTTCTATATAGTAAAAGTCTAAGAGGAATAGAAAATAGGCAAAGTATAAAAATAGGGAAATGTAGGAAAGGGGCTTAACCCTCAACAGAGATTAGAAACTATAAGTGTGGAATAAAATACTTTTTTTTTTACCTATCAAATTGATAAAAGCCAAAAAGAGTGATAACATCCAGACCAGATCGAGGAGTACATAAATGGACAGTTCCATGGTTTCATTGTTGGTAGCAATTTCAAATTCCATGGTCTTTTAGGATATACTTCCTCAAATTGAAAATTGTATGTCAGCGTTAAAGCAGCTGCTCTAGTTTTGGAAGTTTGGCAGTTCTACCTAGAAATTAAAACACCGGAATAGAAACAGAGAATGGATACTGAAGAATTGTTTTTATTGAAAAACTTGGAGATAATTTAAATGTCTAAAGATTAAGAGAGAGTTGATTAAATTAAAGTAACAAGGTAGTGCTGTAGGCATTAACCTCAAAGGACTATTAAAAAACCAATTAAAATGTAATAAAATTTAAAAGTCAAATTTTAGAATATTTGTTGCAAAAATCCATTTTTTTTAAATTTTAATGTCTTGTCATACGAATATATGATAGATTTGAATATGCTAAGGAAAGAGTAAGCAAAAATTATATCAAAGGGGTTATATTTAGAGGGAAGGGATTTTATATTCACTTTATATTTAGTACTTCCATGTTGTTTTCATTATGCAACTTTAGTTATTTAAATGGCTAATATTTTTTAAAAACCAATAGTATTTTGGAAATTTTAAACAGAAAATGAAATAACAAACTAAATATAAAAATTGCAAATATTTTTATAATTGTAAGAGAGACTTTCTAAGTGTTGTACTAAAAGTTTGTGATAATTCCTCAACCACTGAATATTCTGTTTTCAAGGTTTTTTTCACCTCTGATTAATTCCTGCCTTTGTCATTTAAAGGCATCTATTTCTTTTCATTTTTATTTCTATTCCACTAATAAAGAAGCTTTTTTTTTGCTATGTAAGACCTGGTTGATAATCTTTAAACATAAAAAGGATATTCTGGGGAAGCAGATTTGGCTCAACTGATAGAGCATCCGTCTACCATATAGGAGGTCCAGGTCTAGGGTTCAAGCCCCGGGTCTCCTTGACCCGTGTGGAGCTGGCCCATGCGCAGTGCTGATGCGCGCAAGGAGTGCTGTGCCACGCAAGGGTGTCCCCCACGTAGGGGAGTCCCATGCACAAGGAGTGCACCCTGCAAGGAGAGCAACCCTACATAAAAAAAAAAAAAGGGCAGCCTGCCCAGGAGTGGCGCTGCACACACGACAGCTGATAGAGCAAGATGAAGCAACAAAAAGAGACAGAGATCCCCAGTGCCACTGACAAGAATGCAAGCTAACACAGAAGAACACACAGTGAATGGACACAGAGAGCAGACAGTGCAGTGGAGGCCAGGAAGAGAAATAAATAAAAAATAAATCTTTTTTAAAAAAAGGATATTCTATGCTTTGGCTGATTAATAAAATGTTCATCTTTTAAGGAAAAAGATACAACTTTTACCTGGTAGGATAGGTAGTGTTACCAGTGAATATTGTCATCATAAATGTTTAAAGTAATCAAAGGACATTATTTTAGTCACCCCTGAAGGTAGGATAGGCCTGCACCCGAAACTGGTTCAGTTCAAGACCAGTGATGCCACACATGCACCAAGAGGGTATTAAGAGATGTATTACTCACATGATCAGACTCTTTGGGGAGAACACCCAAGCAGATATGAAAAGAGCTTGAGAGAACAGAGAGGGGTGACCAGCTTTGGCTTCTATTGGAGTTTTGAACATCCCACGCCAGGGTCAAAGGAGGGGGAATCCAGAATATCTTAGTATCAGTTTTCCCAGATATGGGGCAGAAAGGAAGAGAGAGGAGTGGGGCTTGAATGTTGTTTGCAGTCTAATGTAAAAATGGAGTCAGATTACTTACTTACAGACATAAATCCAGTATCCCACAGAAGATTTAGAATACAGCCTGATTGAAAGGACACCAATGGAACAAATTTTCATCAGGTGTAACGATTTTTGTGTTATTTATTAAAAAGTGCAAAAAGTAAAATGAAAAATAGATTATTAAACAATGCATGTTAAATGCCTGCCCCTTGCAGGCATTTCTTAGAGCTTTAAAAAAGATGCTAATTGACAGAAAATTGATTTACTTAATTGAGATAAACATCCAGTTAGATGGCACTATTCTCTGATACTGCATAGCACTAGTTTAAAAGGTTGTAGAGAGAAATGGAAAGATCCAAGGGACAGTGAAGTGGTTTGATATGATTATGAATTCCAAAAATAGATATTGGATTATATTTGTAATCTGGTCTGTGCCTGGGCATGATTAAGTTATGATCAGGGCTTAGATTGAGTCACATCATTAGATAAAAGACATGGCAAAGGACAGAGTTGAGGGTTTCTGATGTTGGAGTTTTGATGTTGGAGTTTAATGCTGAAGTCTTAAGCTGGAGTCCCAGGAAGTCAGCACACAGAGGAAAGAGAAGCCAGCCCTGGGAAGAGAGGACCTGAGTCAGGAGAAGAACACAGAAGAAAAGAAACAGCTCCTTAGACATGGGAGAAACCCCAGGGAGAGACAGAGCCATTCACCGGATAGTCTACAGCTGACCTTGTGGAGAAAACAGAGGAGCTGAGCCCAGAGGAACACAGGAAGCCTGAAACCTCACAGATGTCTGCAGCCATCTTGCCGCAACATGTGAAAATAGACTTTCATGAAGGAAGTAACTTATGCTTTATGGGCTGGTATCTGTAAGCTCCTACCACAAAGCTCCTACCCTTTATAAAAACCAACCATTTTCTGGTATTTTGCATCAGTACCCCTTTGGCTGACTAATACAGACGTCTTTATCATAGTTTGACTTTTCCTAGGGTCTCTCCTTAACAGTTTACTTCTACACTGCTTAGCATCTACCTTGGACAACAGATGGAACAGCAAAACACTGTTGTTTAAGATTCTTTTGTCTGATTTCTAGGAGTTAAGACGTCTTAGGCAATTTATGCACAACTTTCCTAATTTCTTTTACTCAAGGAACAAACGGCCAAGAAAACATACTTTTGGGGTTTTTTTATTACCTATAAATAAAAATATAGATATCAATAAATATGCCATACCTAGGGACTAATATAATGAACATCCATATATCCAACAACTAGTTTTAACAAATTTTAATATTTTTGCCATATTCTTCCCAGATATTTTTATTGTAATTTTAAACATTAAAGATAAAGTTGAAATGAACTATGGTCACTCCCCCAATTTCATTCTCAACCACTTTCTCAGAGGAAAGCATTCTAACAAGTTAGTGTTTATTATTCATTGGCACATTTTATACATTGTACGACATAGCTATTGATCCATAAAAAATACATAGCATGTTTAATGGTTTTAAAATGTTTAAGTGGTACCATAATTTATGTGCTATGGTAGGTAGGCAGAATGCTAAAATGACCTCCAGAAACCTCATGCCCCTGTATAATTCCCTCCCCTGGGTTAAGGGCAATACCTTTGAATATGATGGAAAATCACTCTCATGATTCTGTTACATTGAACAAAGATAAAGAGATTTTGAAGATGCGATTCAAGTTATATAAGTTAGCTTTGAATAAAATTGAAAGGGAACTTATTTTGTGTGGGCCTGACCTCATCAGGTGATTCCATTAAAAGAGGGTCTGGAGGTCACAGCCTCTCCTGTTGTTCTTGAAAAAGCAAGATGTCATGAGTTCTAGGGCTGCAAGTAAATTAATTCCGCCGACAACCATGTGTGTGACCTTACAATAGAAGAACACTGAGCCTCAGATGAGACCCAGCTCTGGCCAACACTTTGATTACAACCTTTGAGAGCCTAAGTTGAAGGCTCAGCCAAGCCATGTCCAGACTCCTGACCTTCCTGGAATCTGTGTGATAATAAATATGCTATACAGCAATATAAAACCAACACATGTATTATTCCACGATTTGTATTTTTTCAGCCAACATTTATTTTGGAGATTAAGCAATAAAGACAAATTTATTTCTCTGTCGTTTATACAGAATTCCATTATGTGAATGTACATTGGAGAGGATGTGCAGCAACAGAAAAGTGCTTACACCATCGGTGAGTTACTATAGCAAAAGCAATACAGCTAGGAGGGCTGTTCAAATATTCTGTACCCTTATTAATCTTTCATCTGCTTAATCCAACATTGTTTGGTAGAGATGTTTTTAAATTTCCCATTATGATTTAGAATTTTGTCAGTTTTTCCTGGTAATTCATTAGATTTTTGGCTACTTTTACATATTTCCTCTAGAGCAGTATATTAGTCAGCTAAAGGGGTGCTGATGCAAAGTACCAGAAGTCTGTTGGCTTTTACAAAGGGTGTTTATTTGGGGTAGAAGCTTACAGTTACCAGGCCATAAAGCATAAGTTACTTCCCTCACCAAAGTCTGGTTCCACAAGTTGGAACAAGATGGCTGCCAATGTCTGTCAGGGTTCAGGCTCCTTTTACCTCTCTTAGCTACATGGTCCCAGCTTCTTCCAATATCAGCTGTAGGCTGGGATAAGTCTCCTCTCTCTCCCAGGGCACATTCCTCTCTGGGCTCAGCTGGTCTGTTCTCTCCACAAGGTCAGCTGTAGACTATCAGGCAAATGGCTCATCTCTCTTCTGGAGGCTCCCTCTTCCTCTCTTTCTTCACATATCTGCTTCTCTTTGTGTTTAGTTCCCAGGGCTCCAGCTCAGAAACTCCAACTAACTCCTGTGCCTTATCATTTTCTCTATGGCATCTACTGACATGGCCCAATTACAGCCCTACTCACAATTTAATCAAGTAAAAGTGAAACCCTGACAGACCAGTTTACAAACATAATACAATATATATTTTTGGAATTCGTAAATAACATCAAACTGCTATAAGCAGGAAGTCATCCATAATGTTAGAAATGGAATTTTGCATCCTCTTTGTTTTTGACAAGTCTGTGTCATTTTGTGTCAGATGCACTTCTTTACTTACTGTGCATGATAGTCTCTTTTAGTAGATAAGTTTGTTTATATTTGCCATGATTACTGATATAATCCATGTTTTCAGTCAACCACATATTTTTGCAAGCTTATTCATCTTTCTAGTTTCAGTTGGATTCATAATAATTTCTATACACTCCCCCAAGACATCCTTTTTTTTTTTTTTTTTTTTTTTGCTTTTAAGGACTTTCACCTGACTAAGTCAGGCCCACACAGGATAATATCCATTTTTATTAACTCAGAATTAGCTGATTCAGGACCTTAATTACATATGCAAATTCTCCTAACTTTTGCCACTAACATAACCTAATCATGGAAGTGAAATCCCATGATGTTCACAAGTCCTACCCACATTCAAAGTGAGGGATTTATATACCAGGGGGCAGGAGTCTTGTGGGGGAATCTGAGAATTCTGTCTACCACAAATACTATGTCTTCACCCCATTCACAGCTTCCCCGAACAAATCCCTATACAGCCAGAAATGAATAAGAGGATTAATGCAAACATTTTCAGACCATTAAGCAAATAAGGGGAAAAAAAGCTCCACTATGGCACAATAACTACTTACTAGATCAATATGTTCATAGCTTTACTGACTGGGTGATCAGTCCTCTCTGCTACTCCTTTACGAAGCTATCTGCTCTTCCTCAAAGAGCAGCATGCTATATTCTTTACACAATAATAGAAGCCTCCAACCCTGCATTTTGATCCACTAAATACCATGAAAACATGTGATACTGGAACAATACTTCTTTCTTTAAAATAAGAACAATATTTGCTTATCTATTTGGTAAACATATATGTAATCATCAATAAAGTATGAAACAGTAAATAGGAACAACTTTGGGCAATTCAAAAATCATTTGTTCTGCTTCTTACACACAATTCAAGAGGAGAAAAATTGATTTTATTGTCACAGCCACTGAAAGGCAAATGGATAATATCCCACCACGGTTCAAGAATAGCATTAGCTATTCAATTTTTAGAAGTTCTTCATCCCTTTTCTCAATAGCTAGTAAGTATCAGCATAAGATCTTAATTGGCAATCAGGGCTCCTGGCCTAGAAGGCCCTGGTGAATTAAATCTGAAAGTACTGACCTAATTTCACAGACCTTTCAGAAAGTGTCATTGTCTTGCTACTCTCTAGTGTACACAGGCTCTAATGGCCCTCCTTAATTGCAGTCCCACTTCTTTGACTAGCAGATTGCTTCTGAAAGAGCTTTATGTCTAAATGCTGGCTTGACAGCAGAAGCTCTGCAATTTACTATATAAGCTTAATTATTCTACCATTAGTCACAAGTGATTTCTGATTTTGAATCTAAAAATACTCCAGGCACATCCATTTATTCCTCTACTGCCATGAACAATGGAAGTACAAATTAGCTTGATTGTATAGATATACCCTCCTGTGACATGAGCAAGACAGAGGATGGATAACTTACAGTCTGACTTTCCTCTTCTTCTCCATCTCTTTATGAACAGAATCCCTGGAGTTCCTAGGAGGAGAGAGCGTGAAGCCTCCAAAGCACTGAGGCTCACTCCCTTCGCCAATTCTGCTGCATTAAGTAGATGTAACCCAACTAAATGGGCATCTTTCTCCAAAGGATCAGGACTGCCTAGGAATGTGGCAAGCAGGAAGCTCAAGGGAAATGCAATGCTCTGTGCAGATCTCTGAACACAGTGGCCACATTCATTAAAACAACTCATCGGTGGCTTGGCTCAGACTCCCTTAGGAAGTTGAGCTAAGGAGTGTCCAACACTGAGCCTCCAGCATGGTATAGACGTAGGTGCTCCCCTTCCTGAAGATGAATATAATTAGTGCTTACATAAAATATATGTCTTTTACTATTCAGAAAGAGAAAAGGAGGACTTTTTGAAAGACAAGATAGTTCAAAATATGAGTTTTGATTTCTATCTCTAAATATTGCTGTCTTAAGTTTTTCTTTGGAAATAAAACATGAATCAATGTTCTGAATAGTAATTTTTAAAAAATTTTTGCATAATGTGATGATGAATTGGCAAAGGTTTGCAGTAATGACTCAGTAGACTGATTTTTTTAAATAAACAATTTGATAAAACAGCAAGGCTAAGCTTATCTACATAAAAAATAACTAGGGAAAATTATTCTTTTTCATAATGGGTCATCAATCCACTGAAAACTGTCATGTATCTCAACCAGTAAAAAGCAGCAATCAAGGATGAGGCACAAGATAAGAAAATTACCTGATCTTTGTTATACCAACTGAAACATTATAATTTACTTTGTTAACAATATATTGTTATAAATTAGAATGATGAAAAATGAGTGTATTAAAATTCTATTGGGGGGATCTGTTCTTACCTCAGATCCATAGATCTAGAAGGATTTACCACAAGTAGAATAAAGTCGACTAAGTCCACAAGTTACCCCTTTAAAAAAAGCACATGCAGGTGGGGGGAAAAAGCATGTATACAAGGATGATGTCTCCTTGATATCCAGGTTGGAAATGGCCATATGCTTCCTCTGGTTTGGGTGATGGAGGTTTGGGAAGTAGAGGAAGAAGAGTAGGAGAAAAGGGAAAGCACTGGAGAGTTGGAGAGACAAAGAAATTATGTGGTTCCCCAGATCTTTCACTGGCCACAATCAGAATTTGTATAGTTGGAAGGAACTTGGGAACTATGTTCACCACAAATATTCATCTCAATCACCTGTGGAGCTCTGTGAAACATAATCTTAGGCATACTCCCGATCTAAGGAACTAGAATTACCTTGGACCAGTGTGAGGGAGTCTCAGATGCAATTTGTTGAAGAACCACTTTCTTTGGGGCAGGTGAGGAAACAGAGGTGCACTTGAGGCATGCTTCTGTGGCATATGATTATGTTCAAGTGGTTGTTGGGCATTGTCTTGGTGGGTGGAGACCCACACAATAACCAAAGTATATTGAATTCCCATCCCAGGAAAGCCTGCTACATTCTCTAACAGAGCAGTAAGAATCCCCCCAGTATATGGGTATTGCCTAGTGAAGGAGAACAAAACAATACACTAGACCCTTGATATCAATGGTTTTACTGATGAACCTTTTCTCAAGAAACTGAAACTTAGCTTAGTATTACATGTTGCCTAAGAGTTATCACCTAAAGGCCTCCTTGTTGCTTAAATGGTGCCTCTCGCTAAGCCAAACTCAGCATATAAATGCTCTACCTACCCCCAGCATGGGACCTGACTCCCGGGGATGAGCCTCCTTGGCACCACGGGATTATTACCAAGTGTCAACTAGCATTGCCACCTCAAGGGGGAAATATTAAATACAAATAAGTTTTTATGGCTAAGAGATTTCAAAGTGAGACAGAAGTTCATTCCAGAGGTTACGTTTATGTATGTCTCAGCAGGATCTCATTGCCACAATAAACACTGCTTCAAGCAGTGGGGCTCCTGAGAACTCTAGAGACATCTAGACACTATAGGCAGGGCAGACAATCTCAGGAATTCAGCTCCCTGTCAGTAGGCCTTACTTTGGAATATATGCTCCCCAATCAGAGTTAGACTCATTTACAATTTCCCTACACATGAATCTTCTGCCCCTTATATTTGAACCTATAATTAGTACTATACTCATTAAATGTATGTCCCAGAGACTTAAATCGTTGGTCTGTTCAGATGTCCGTTGTGCCACGAATCTCAGCAAGACTTGCAACACCGACTCTCCCATTCATTGGACTCACCCAGCACAACAAACAAAAGGACAATGATGGATAAAACCATCTCAATAAACAGAGTATCTACAACTGCAAGCAAAACAGTTCCATCCATCTGGCCCATAGGACCTAACCCCCTGCTCAGTAAGAAACATACTGGGCATTACCATTCCAAAATCCTCAAGATTGAGGAATGAACAAACTTAAGCAGGGAATGTAACTATGGACTTAAGTAGACTTATGATAAGTCTAACATTGGAAAAACTTGTATCATTGATATAAATGCAGTGGCCACCAGAAGTTCTGAAGGAAGGGAGAAGGAAAAATAGGTGTAACATAGGGCATTTGGGGGGGCATTGGAATTGTGCATGACATTGCAATTACAGATACATTTTGTCAAAACCTATAAAACTGTGCAGTGCAAAGTGTAAACCATAATGTAAACAATAGACCACAATAGACCATGGTTAGTAGCAATGCTTCAAAATGTGTTTTTCAATTGTAACGAATGTACCACACTAATGAAAGACGTTGTTAATGGGGGAAAGTGTGGGAGGGGGAAGGTGTGAGGTATATGGGAATCCCCTATATTTTTATGTAACATTTACATAATCTGAAGCTTTTTTAAAAATAGGATATTAACTCTAATTATTTCTAATTTTGTGATTTCTAAAAAATAGAAATCACATGATATAATACTGTTTTGACTTCCTGGGGTCATTACCTCAGTTACTACTTTTGACCATATAACAGCTGAGAATGATAGCTCTGTTATTTTTTTAACTACTTTTTAAAACTCAGACCCAGCAATTTACCAGTTATGTTACACTGGATAAGTTAATTAAAATCTCTGTGGCTCAGTTTCTTCAACTATAAAATGGGTAATAAAAATTATCTCCCAGAGTTGTTGTGAAAATTAAATGAGTTTATACAGGCAAAACACTGAACTGACTGTCTAACACAGAGAAAGCAATTTAAATACTTATTATTTCCTAATACATATGCCAAGTCTTGGAGTTGTCATACACAGTGAGTATGCAAAGTTGAAAAAATAATCACAGAATTTCAGAACTAGGAAGAACAAGCCATTTGATGCTTAATTTGTTTCTACAATATATATCCTTCCTACGCATGAATACTTCACTGAATGATAACTCATTGCTTCTAAGGGAGTGGATTCTGTCTTTAGATCTGACTATTAAAATGTTAATTTTGGTAAGTACCTCTTACAGTATTTTTGCACTTGTTAAAAATGCAGATTCCACAATCCCAGGCTCAAAGATTCACAGTCAATAGATCTGGAGTATAGCATGATCCCATTTTGTGAAAATAAAAAGCATATGTACATATATACATATGTATAAAATTGTGGAGATATATAAGTAATCATTAAAAAATAAAAAATTGTAAGGTGTGGTACCTAAATTTGGATATTTCTAGGTTATAAGATTAAGGAGGCAGAGAGGACTTTCATTTAATACTCTTTAAACCTCTAAAAATTAAGGGGCGTAATGCATGAATGTTACTTTTATTTTCAAATTTAAAAGATTTTATAAAATGTAGATTTAGGGTCCTGTTTCCTGATCATATTTGGCTAACATTACCATAGTTTTTTTCAAAATGACTGCTATTAAACTGAAATTAAAATAGTCAAATCATAAAAAGGAGAAGGATGGGACATGTTGCTTTAACTTTTAATTGATACCTGAGGAAGAAAGGTATGACAACTGCTAGAAAGCCGCATTTGTATCTTGTAAAAATTGTAAAGAAAAATGACAAAAAAAAGGGGCGTGGAGACCCAGGGACCCCTTCCAAGTCCCCAGCACATAGTGGCCTGCATGACCCAGATGTATGTTAAACATTTACAACCATCCCCAGAGGGGAGAGAATATATAGATGTAAACTATAATCTTCCCAGAACAGTAAGCATCCCTGATAAATATTCTTCTCACAAGCGTAGTGAAAATACCACCCACCCCATGTGTATGCTTCATGTGACCATAGCAGAAACTTTGTTCTCATACCATATGGAATGTTCTTGTTCCGATACCCCTTATATCACCCCTCATTTGCTCATCTCTTTGAGGAGCCCTATCTTCATTCTCCAACTGGCCACCACTGAAGAGTCTCTCCTGTTCATAAGTCCCAATAAAACTTATGCCTGATTCAGTGCTGCATGCAGCTGCATCAACTAGTGCCTTTCAGGAGTTGGGTTGGAATAATTGGCGAGCCACCAGCCGGGAGACCGAAGCACCACCAGCAGAAGCAATCATGAGCTCTGGAAAGGAAGAATCTGCAGGGGAAGTCCCACGTTGGCCTATGACACCCATGTGAAGAGGAGTGGCTGCCCTCCTGGATGAGTGGGAACCAATGACAGAATATGGGATCATCCACTTTCTTGACTGTTTTGGAACTTCTCGAGAGTACGGGGACAACCTCGAAACCACCGATGGGAGCAGAGCAGATGCGGCAAGAACAGAAGATTATGAAGTTTAGTGGCCCCCGCACAGACGGAGAGCTGACGCAGCAGGATAACGCAAGGAAAGCAACACGCAGTTTCCCAGTGCTGCCAACAAGAATACAAGGGGACACAGAAGATCATACAGTGAATGGACACAGAGAGCTGGCAACTGGGGGGAGGGGGAGAGGGAGGGGAGAAAAATAAATAAGTAGTAAAAAATAAAATAAATTTTAAAAATTAAAAAGCAGGCATGGGGCACAGCTGTCAGCTGGTCATTGCTGTTGGCAATTAGCTATAGCAGATTGTCTCAAAGACAAATCTGCCTTTTGAGAGAAGGGTTAACTAAGACAGGGAAAACATTCCGTACAACCCTGTTAACCCCTTGCACCCTGGTTCTAGTGGAGCTAATAGAATTTGTTTAACTACTGGAGAAGTGGAAAAACTTAGCAACATTAATGTTACTAATAAAACGGTTAAGTTGCTCAGTTAATAAATGAAAGCACCCAATTTGTTTTGAAGTAAAAACTTACTAGAAACTGTACCTAAGAGTTAAGATCATTCTATAGATGTCTTTATATAATAAAACAGCAAAAGGATAATATCTGAAATTGCTACTACTGGGTGGATTTAGCCTAGACCTACTGCTGCGATGGTAATCTTAGACTAATTTACCTTTGTTTATGGCTACTTCAGGTGTAGCCTCAACCTTGTATAAATAAGTAAAGCTCTGAAGTAAAGAAAAATTATGCGGTTGTATTTTAAAGCACTGGGAATGATTTGGTTATATGCCAGTAATTAAAAAAGAATGAAATTCTTGTGCAAAACTGCATAGTCACAGAGCAGATTAGAATAATCAGCCTTCTAAGAGATCTTTTGAATATAATGTTATTTTATGGTTAAACTTATTTTGTAGGAGAATAAAAATTATAAGTAATGTTAGTGAGTTGTGTGTTTCTGTGTCTAACTCTCTGTGTCTATCTATTTGCTCAGTGTATATTTTCATACCTCGGGATGGTACTAGCAAATTAATTAATGAAATTTCTTAAAAGAGTTAAAGGGAAAGAGCTAGATGTGACAAATAGAGAAATGTAAGTCTAGCTTAAAACTTTTATCTACTAGGCCGTGGAATTAAGAATCTAGTTTGGCCTGTAATTTCCCAATTTAAACCTTTTAACAGTCTTAAAATGAGGGCAATTAATCCAACTACCAAATTTCAGTAAGTAAAGTCCTTGAAAGCTATGGGAAGATCTTTTCTAAATTAAAACAAATTAAACAATTATGATATATTCCAGAACATGGCAGTCAGTATGCTTTTAAGGTTAATCACAATTTTAGACTTTTATTAAAGAAAGAAAAAAGATGTTTGAGCCTCCTGTGGAGGGCAAAGAAAAAATAACATCTCTTGCATAAACTATAATTGCTCCAATATTATTTAGCTTGGGTGTAATCTCCCTAGGTTTATAGAATACTAATGAAATAAATTAGCATTAAATGTACTAAAAATTTTTAAGATGATAAAAATTGTAAGTTTGTGTTTAATGAAATTGAGTGATGTCCTAAATTAACATTATATGCATTAAATCTTTAAGATAATAAAAATTTTTAAGTTTTTGGCTAAGGAAATTATTACAAACCTCTTTTTTTGAAAATTGTTTTGGGGAGTAGATGTGGCTCAAGTGGTTGGATGCCTGCTTCCCACATGGGAGGTCCTGGGTTCAGTCTCAGGTGCCCCCTAAAAACAAACAGCAAGAAAAAAAATAAAATAAAATAAAACCAATTCAGGGGAAACAATGTGGCTCAGTGGTAGCCCCAGTACCAAAATATAAAATTGGTTTTGCCTAAATTGAAATGAACAGTTATTTTTTCTTCACAGAACAGAATAAGGGATATGAGACTTAAATGGATATAGAAAAGAAGTAAAATGTTTGTGGAAGTGAATTCATAGTCAATGCTGACTAAAATTTCATAAGTTTGTTTAAGGGAATGTGTTTTGTCCTAAAATAAGATGGCTGGTTTTCATAAAATCAAAGTGGAAATATGTAAGACAAGGTTTAAATGAATATAGAAAGTTGTAGAAGGTATTGCCAAAGGTAGCATTAAGTAAATGGTGAAATTTGTCTAGAGATGATGTAACTATATATAGTCTATGGTTATGGATAGTCACCATAAAAAACTCATAGAATTGAGAAGAAAATGTATGGTATTGGAAGCCTCCTCATAGGACTCCTCTACCTGCTACTTTCTTATCTACTAATGAAACTATTACTCACATACTCTTTGACCAGCATGATCTACCCCTTTCTGTTCCCCATGAACATCTTTCCTTTCTCTCATAATTCCCTAGCCAGTATCTTTCTACACTGGACTTCAGCAGTAACCCAGGCCCGCAATCAAACCCAATGTTGGGTTTGCACTAACTTACCATCCTCGTATACTACTGGCCTTCCTTGGACCACAACTCCTGCAAATTGGACAACGTGGAACACCTTGCTGGCATGGCAAAATATGACCCATTGACAAGTTTGGAATAAGACCTCATTTAAGACTGAAATCCAGCTGCTGTTTTTCAATGAGACTTATAATTGTACATATATTTTCCTTGTAAGTGAATAAGCCCAGGCCTTCATTAGGATATGCTTTTATAATGGTTTCAGATGGTGTGGCTGTTTGGTATTGTTTATGAACTCTAAAAATAGATTTTGGATTGTGTTGGTAAACTGGTCTGTTCCTCTGTGCACATTAGATTGTATTAGATTCAGCAATTTCACTTTTACTTTATTAAATCAAGATGAGGGTTTTTATTTGACCACATCATTAGGGTGACTCCATTTGAGCTCCCACCAAATATCCCCTTTGTGGGCTACATAAAGGGATGTTCAAAGACAGACAGAGAAGTAAATACACAGAGCAGGAAAACACAGAGAGTTTAGGTTTTTTGGACACCGGATGTAGAGTGAGCAGTGCTGCTGAACCTGGAAAGAGATGAACTCTGGAAAGAGAGACAAGCCTTATGCCAGCCTACAGCTGAGATCAGAAGAAGCTGGAACTATGGAGCCTTAAGAGAAAGAGGAAGGCTGAACACTCACAAAGACCAGCAGCCTTCTTGCTCCAACACATGACAACAGACTTTGGTGAGGGAAGTAATTTACTCTTTATGACCTTCCAACTGTAAGCATCTACCCTAAATAAATACCCTTTATATAAAAGCCAACAGATTTCTGGTAGTTTGCATCAGCACCCCTTTGGCTAACTAATACAATGGTTAATGACTGAGTCTGTTATCCTAGATCACATTGCCCCTCTCTGCATGGAATGACAAGAGGGAATCCATGATATGGGTTGGTTACCCTGAGTTGTGTAATTTTACTTTCAAGACTAGATATAGAGTAAAGCATGCCCCCTGGTACTTCTATGTTTGGCTATTTTTGTGCTAGGTGGAATTACAATGGTCACTGATAAAAACTTTCTGGCTTTAGCCAATCACACTGCTCAAGTCCTTAATGACTTCAAAGTAGCAATTTCCTTACTAAATGGAGAAACTACCCAACTACAAAAGGTAGTATTCAAGATAGGATGGTTTTAGATATTCTTACTGCATCACAAGGTGGGGCCTGTGCCCTCATTAATGTTCAATGTTGTATTTATATTCCTGATCACTCTCATAATATTTCGCAAACTCTAAATCATATGCAAGAGCATATGCAGCACATTGATAAATTAGCTATTGACCCCCTATCTGATTGCTTTAATTCCTTTCTTGGTCCTGGTGACATTTTTTTATAGGTCTATTAACTTTTAATGGGAGACTCCTATTATTCTGTTGCCCATTATACTGTTGCTGTGGAATGTGAATACAATGCTTGTCCTATGGTCAATGTAGGCTGCTGGGTGGGGGTGGATTATGGGGATGCAGGGATTCCCCCTAAGTCCTTGGCATGTAACCACCTGCATGACCTAGACATCAGTTAAAGTTAACATCTTTTTCAGAGGGGAGGGAATGTATATATGGTATCATAAACTGTAATCTTCCCAAAGCAGTAAAAATCCTTGGTAAATGTCCTTCCAATGAGCATAGTAAAAACATCACCATACCCCATGTGCATGCTTCACATGACCCTAGCAGAAACCATGTTCTCATACCCTATGGAATGCCCTTGTTCTGAAACACCTCATATCATCCCTCATTTTTCGTTCTCTTCACAGAGAGCTAACTTCATTCTCTGACTGGCTGCCATTGTAGAGTCTTTCCTGTTCTTAAGTCCCAATAAAGCTTATTCCTGATGTAGCAGTTTATATTGTTTATGAATTCCAAAAAGAGATATTGTTTTATGTTTGTAAACTGGACTGTTCCTCTGGGCATATTAGATTGTGTAACTTCAAAGGTTTCACTTTTGCTTGTTTAAATTATTTTTAAGGCTTTGATTGGGCCACATCATTAGGATATTGAGTTCCAGCCCCCTTGGTGGGCAGGGGCTCACAGAGAAAATGACAAGGCAGAGGAGTTAGTTGGAGTTTTTAGAGCTGGAGCACAGGAGAAAAACACAGAGGAATAGAGATGGCTCCATAGACATGGAAGAGAACTGGGAAGACAGATGAGCCATTTGCCTGATAGTTGACAGCTGGCATTGTGGAGTGAATACAGCAGCTGAGCCTGGAGAGAAACAAGTTCCAGGAGAGACAAGACTTATCCCAGCCTACAGCTGATATTGGAAGAAGCTGGACCATGGACCCTTAGGAGGAAGAGGAAGCCTGAACCCTTGCAGACATTGACAACCATCTTGCTCCAACACTTGGCAACAGATTTTGGTGAGGGAAGTAACTTATGCTTTATGGCCTGGTAACTATAAGCTTCTACCCCAAATAAATACCCTTTATGAAAGTCAACAGATTTCTGGTATTTCGCATCAGCACCCCTTTGGTTGACTAATATACCTGATTCAGTGCCATGTGCATTCTTTAGTCTTATAGCTACACCACTTCGTGCCTTTCAGGAGTTGGGTTGGAACAAGGGAAGAAAAAAAATCTTTCAACTCTTTAGTGTTCCTGTTAAAGACAGCAATTGTGTTAGGTGCTATGGGAAATAAAAAACAAAAATATTTGCCCTGTTTCATGAAAGAGAAGAGATACTAACCTAAAATGCTATGCCTTGATTATCTATTGCTACCAAGCAATCTGCCCCGAAACATAGCAGCTTAAAAATAAAAACCTTGAATTATATATCAGGTTAGAAATTTGAAAAGGGTATGACTAGGTAATTCTCCTGCGACCTGTGGCAGCCTGGGTCACTCAACACCATTCAGCTTGCAAAAATTATCCAGTTTGGGAGTCTCTAGGGCAACTTCAATCATAGGCCTGGAGCATTTGCAGGGCCAGATAGAAAGTAGGGTTCAGCTTGGCTACTCTCCTTGTCCATGTGGTCTTAAGGGCTGTCCACAGTCTCTTTAGGAAAAAATAGACTTCCTATAAGAGAGCTCAGGGTTCCAAGAGACTCATGCAAAAGCTCTTAAAAGCTAAGCTTTTAAAGAAACAATAAACTCCATTTCATCAAAATTAAAACCTTTTGTACATCAATAGACATTATCAAGAAAGTAAAAATACAACCTACAGAATGAGAGAAAATAGTTGCAAACCATATATCAAATTAGGGCTTACTGTCTAAAACATAGAAAATTTTACAACACAAAAAAGACAAATAGCCCAATTAAAAATGGGCAAAGGACTTGAATAGATATTTCTCCAAAGAAGATATGCAAATGATCAATAAGCACATGGAAAAAATGTTCAACAGCATCAGCCACTAGGGAAGTACAAATCAAAACCACAATGAGATACCACTTCATACCCACAAAGATGGTTATTATTTTTTAAAATGGAAAATAAAAGTATTGGAGAGGATGCAGAGAAATTGGGACATGTGATGGTTTGAAGCTATATGTATCCCAGAAAAACATACTCTTAAACTTAATCCATTCCTGTGGGAGTGAGTCTATTATAAGTAGGACTTTTTGATAAGGTTATGGGAGTTAAGCTGTGGCCCACCTCAATCAGAATGAGTCTTAATCCTACTGCTCTAGTCCTTTATAAGCAGAATGAAACTTAGATGAAAAGAAAGCCACTGGAAGCAAGAAACTGAAGGTCAATGGAACCTAGAAGAGAAGGGAGAGGCCAGGGACATTGCCTTGTGCCTTTCCATATGACAAGCTAAGGACCAAGGATAGCCACGAGGCAGCCCCAGAATGCCAGTCTTTAGGAAGAAAGCATTGTCTTGATGATGCCTTGATTTGGACTTTCTCCTAGCCTCAAAACCATTAGGTAATAAATTCCCACTGTTTAAGCCAACCTTGAACAGACAAGGAAACTTAAACAGAACCTCATGCATTGTTATTGGGAATATAAATAGTGCAGCCACTGTGGAAAGCAGTATGGTGTTTCCCCAGAAATATAGAATAATCATATGACCCAGCAATTCCACTTCTAGATATAGACCCAAAGAAACTGAAAACAGACACATTCAAATAGATACTTGTACACCAATGCTCACATGAGCATTATTTACAATAGCCAAAAGGAGGAAACAACTCAAATGTCTATCAACACATGAATGAATAAACAAAAGGTGATTCATGCATGTGATGGAGTACTATTCAGCCATAAGAAAAACGAATTTCTGAGACATGCTGTCACATGAAAGAACCTTCAAAACATTTTTCTCAGTGAACTAAACAAGATATTTAAGGACAAATATTGTATGATGTCACTTATAAGAGATGTCTAGAAATAGAAAATTTGCAGAGATAGAAAGTAGACTAGAGGTTACCAGGATATGAGGTGGGGGGATGAGTGTTTGTGTGCTGGTTTGAGTCTTTTGTAGATCCCAGAAAACTATGTTCTTAAGCTAACTCATTTCTTTGCATGTAACCTTATTTTATGTGGGACCTTTTGATTAGATCACTTTAGGGCCTTTGATTGGACTATTTCAGGGAGGCATGACCCAGGGTGGATATCAGTTCCTTTGCTAGAGGAGTTTTATATAAACAGAGAACTGAAAGCAAAAACACAGAGAAAAAGAGCTGCCATTTTACCCCATCACATGAGAGGATGCCAGGATTATCTAGCCACAGAAAGACAGAGAAACCCAGAGAGGCTGAGAGAAAGGCCAGAAAGAGCTTGGAATCAGCAGAGCAGCCTGAAGCTGAAGAGATTAGTCTGGGAAGAGATGAGCCATATGCTTGGCTACCCACAGCTGAGTTCAGGGAGAACGTGAGCCTGGAGGAGAAAGCATAGTCTCGCCACCATTTTGTCTTGCCACAAGGCAGATCAGGATCTGTCAACAGACAACCTTTGTTGAGACAGCATCTATTATGATTCCTTGATTTGGACATTTTCACAGTCTCAGCATTATAAAAGCATTATAAAAGCCAACCCATTTCTGGTAGTTTACATTGGCAGCCTTTAGCAAACTAAAACAATATGTTTGATGGATATGGGTGTTTGTAAAATAAATTAATTTTTAAAAAGCTATGTCTGGAAGCATCATGGCTTAACTTGCGCCATACTTTATCAGCCAAAGAGGTAGCATACCAACCTAGATACAAAGGAAGGGGAAGTAGAGCCTACTTCTTGGTGGTAAATTGTCAAAGGATTTGCCACCCTCTTTTATCACCTTAGCTAAGAGTCCAGTAGGGCTTACAAACAAGGACTGAGTATATGGCTGGAAGAAGTCAGAGAAGCTGCAGAACAACTAGAGAAAATGAGGCTACTAGGGGAAATGGGATTGGATAAAGCCTGGGTAGGATTTATATAAGCAGAGGGGAGTGGGAGAATATTTTAGTCATAGAGAACAAATTATATGAGGTAATGTTCAGAAAAGAAGTGTATGGAGCATGTTCAGGGCCCTGACCATAACAGCACTAATTGCTGGTAGTAATTGGGCAACTAAGTTTGATGGTATAAATTGAGGACAGATTTTACAGGGCCTAGAATGGTAAACTAAGGAGTTTGGATTTTGTCTTCTATGGTGGAGTTTTCCAAACTGTGAAGTGCTATGGCATTGTTGTTTTTCTATATAAAATCATTTTCAGAATCCCTAAGACTTTAAAACGGGTGGTCTGGGCAAGAGAAAAGGACTCCAGGGATGAAGTCTCACTCTTTGTAGGTCATGCAAGCTGGCAGCAGGTAAACTGACCAAGGCAAGCAGTAACAAGAACTCAGCTTGAGGCACCTTCCTTTTGACATTTCTTTGGGTCAGTGTCCTATCTGCACCTAAAGCCTCAATATTTTAAAATGTATGAGAATGTTTCTAATAGGGAGGTGAGGCAGGGAGGAGGAGAAGGATGCCTTCCTCCCCTGTGAACCCTCATCAGACTCCTGGGCTCTTCACCAACTTCTGCTCTCTCACATTAATGTGTCACCAACACAATCCAATTGGCTTTTATTTGTTTCAGTGGTTTTAGTGTGGTTTCTTCAAAATCCTTGAAGTCAGGAGTTAAGTTTATAACAACTCATGGGTCCGCTCAGCCCTCACCAGAAAATTTAATAATTTCAGGTATATAAAGAATATTCAATGATTACAGCTGGATTAACATTGATTGCGCCTATACTGTGGAGTATATAGAGACATATCAAGGTGCATCTGTTCTCTTCTGGAATGTTTTCATATCATTTGGATATCTGTTCATTTTATAGTCTAAACAAGAAAACCACAAAGGCCTTGGGATCAAGGAATTTCTGGTGTCAGCCATGCACGCACCCATAAAAATATTTTACACACACATAACATAGAGTAAGTAGCAAAACATTTTTATTCTCAATCTTATTAAATACATTTCTTTGAAGTTTAAAGTTTTTTCTTTGGAGTAAAATTTTTTTTCATTTTCCTCATTTAAATTTTAGTATTATATTTCTTCACTTTAATAGCCAAGGTATAGTTTGTCTTCACTTTCCTTTGGCATAAATTCAATCAGTGCTTGACACTTTTGAGCAAGACTTTGTTCTGGGTCTCTGAAAAATAATGTCACTACCAAAGTCTTTTTTTTTTTAAGATTTATTGTTATTTATTTCTCTTCTCTTCCCCCCTACCACCCCCGTTGTCTGCTCTCTGTGTCCTTCTTTGTCCACTTTCATTCTTGTCAGCGGCACCAGGAATCTGTGTCTCTTGTGTCATTTTGCTGTCATCAGCTCTCTGTGTGTGTGGTGCCACTCCTGGGCAGGCTGCACTTTCTTTGCACAGGGCAGCTCTGCTTGCAGGGTGCACTCCTTGTACATGGGGTTCCCCTATGTGGGGGACACCCCTGCATGACACGGCACTCCTTGCATGCATCAGCACTCTGCATGGACCAGCTCACTGCACAGGTCAGGAGGCCCTGGGTTTGAACTCTAGACCTCCTATGTGGTAGGTGGATGCTCTATCAGTTGAGCCAAATTCTCTTCCCACCAATGTCTTAATGAAGGTTTGTTTTGCCCTCTTCCAACAGGCCTAATTTTAATGAGCTTGGTTTCTAGTTTCTCTTACACTGCTGTATTAGTTTACCAGTGCTGTAGTAAATAACACAGATGGCTTAAAAATCAGGAATTTATTGTCTGACAGTTTTGGCAGCTGGAAGTCCAAAATCAAGGTGTTGGCTGGACCCTGCTTTCTCTGAAGCTTATAGTACTCCGGTAGTGAATTGCCAACCAGTCGTAACTCCATCTCTGCCTGTCACATGGCTGTCTCTTCCCGTCTGTCTCAACCTACTCCTGTGTCCAGATTTCCTTTCCCTATAAAGACTCTGGTCATTGGATTAAGGTCCACATGGATTCAGCTTGGCCTCATCTTAACTCATAGGATCTTTGGAGATGCTATTTGAAAAATGAGTTCATATCCACAGGTCTAGGGGTTAGGCTTAATTTTTCTTTGTGGGGACATGACTTAATCCATAGCAACTGCCTTTGACCAGATATTGAAAGGGTTAGGGTGAAAATGATGGTAATGATGGCAACATTCATTGAAGAAAAGGAATGATGACATGTGTGTTTATTTATAGTAATTGAGAAAGTGGAGAGCAGCGGAGGAAATCAGGATGAAGAGTCATCCTACTGTTTCTTTGTGTGTCTTCTCATACCCGTAGATGAGACCCAGACCAGAGTATAGTTAGAAAAAGCGCTCTCCGTGTGAGGGACTGGGGCACAACCCCCCCCACACCAACCCGTAAGATGTGATGAAGAGCTAGATGCCTATTATGCGGAGAGGACATATCAGAGCTTCTTGATTTGTCCTTTTCACGTAAAAGAAAAGATTTTAAAACTGAAAAGGCTTTGCCTTCAGGCTTAATAACTTAAAGAGGTATATTATATGTGTAAAGGGAAAAGCCTGAAGTTTTTCCGAAATTCTAAGTTAGTTCAGACTTATTTGGGCTACAAGCAGATATTTAGATTATTTTAGCAGCAGGTCTGAATGGTTTAGGTAGTTTATTTGCATTTCTGATCTATTGCATTAATAACTGTTTAATCTTATGCAATGAATAAAACATTGAGTCTTCCTTTCTGAAATGTCAGAAATCTCTGCCTATATTAGTCTGAATAGATTACACTAAAATACAATAACAAATAAACCACAAGATCTCAGTAGCATAAAAGACAAAAATGTTACATTTCATGTTCACAACACAATCTGATATCAGTTGAGTGGTCCTCCTAAACCTCTCTACTCCAAGGGGTTACTCAGAGAGTAGCATCCTTCTTGCAACTCTCCCACCTTGAAACCCTTTGAGTCCAGCCATCTGGGCAAGAGAGAAAGAGCAAGAAGGCACACACTCTCTTTACAGCCCCAAATTACTTCAACTCCCATTCCATTCGAGCCGTACTCCTTCTTTTCTGGGGTTCTTTAAAAGTGATGTATTTTCACCCAAATTAGAATTCTTTAAACTAAGGAGTAATGTTCATTGCTTCTTACCTGCTTTATATTTGGGACATTACTTGTTACTTGCAAGCTTCCTTTTGAAAAGAATTGTGTTGCTAAAAAGATAAGAGTGTAGGAAGAAAGGGGGAAATAATGACACAATCGACATTAAGTTTGATATTTATGATCTAAAATCATGTGTGTGGATAATGGGCACTTTGGAATAAACATAAAATTCTCCCTGCCCATGAAATTGCAAGGGGTGTCCTGGGAAACACAATTTTATAGCTAATTTAGTCTCCTTTACGTTTTGATTATATAATATTTACCTTGAAGTGGGATCCAATTAGGCTGTGAATCATAATGCACCTGGTGGCATTGTCTAAATGCCCGGGACTCTCTGCTACCACTTGGGATTTTATAGGCACTCCAGGCTACTGCAAAGAGGGGAAATAAATAACGGCTCAGAACTTAGGAAGCAAGACTCACAAGCACTTCAGTGTTCTTTTCCTTTAGACCAAAGACCTATCTCAGCAATGCTATTTACTCATTCATATTATAATAACCTGTCAAGAGCTCATCCTACCAGACCAATAATACCCTGAGGTCCAGAGTCCCTTTGTGGAGTGCAGCTCTTTGTGAGCCTCCAGGGAAAAGATTTCTGCAATTTCGCTCTGGTAGAGCCACTTTCGAGAGTTGCTATTTCACTCTTGACACGATTCATGCTTCATCCAGGAAGAGGCTCTGCCTTAGGCTTAATAGGGATGCTGTCAAATATCTATGGTAAGGGACAAGAATTGTGAGAATTTTGTCCTTGTCTGCACAGGATAAGACATATCCTCCATCCCTGTAAGGAAAGGAAAGTCCTATGGTTTTCACCTGATTTGTGCTTTTAATATGAGGAAGATGAAGGAAGAGACAGAAGTGTGGGGCACAGAGGAAAGAGAGAAAACTATTGAGTCACACCTGGTCTCCCAAGAGTGGAAGAGGAGAGTTAAGGGAAGGTTTGGAAAGAGATGTATTCTCCATAGCAGCTTGGGGAAGTGAGAGACTGTAAGAAGGGAAAACAGGAATTTAGGAGATCTTGCTGTCAGTTATGAACCAGACACCATTTAATGTCCCTTGGGAACTGAAAATCACAATGCATTTTCTTAAACACCACGCTGCTCTGAGACTGGACCAGGGTAGAATTCTAGTCATGGCTGTTTTATTTTCTCCTTGTGCAGAAATAAGGAGATGATCACTATACAATTAAGGGCATACATTGAGCACTTCGTTAGATTGTGCAGACCTTGTTTTTCTCACTTATTCTGGGCACTCATTCATGGAAAACAGCTCAATAAATGTGAATGAATGAATGAAGACATGAAGACATGAATAAACATTTGGAGATGGTTGTGATAGCCCTGAACCAACAATGTGGTGCCCTAGAAAGTTATCAATGTCCACAGTCAGCAGGCCTGGGCCGTTTCAGTCCCTGCCACTAACTAGTCGTGGGAACAAGAACAAACCCTCAATGGCACTCAGTTTTGAGAATCAAAGGAGAGCTTGTGAATTTCTTTGTTATCAATTTATATGCATATTTAGAATAGATATACAGGAGAGGGGTAAACCATAAAATACTATACAAATAGTAGTTACAATTGCAACCAGTAATTTTCAAGATTCAAAAAAAGGTATACATATTAATACTATTAAAAATTTATTAAAGTCATAAGGCTCAATTATGTGTGTGCTTGTTTAAATTAACAGACTATCTTCTCTGAAAAAATATAAAAATCACATAATCATGCTATTATTCTTAGGAAGCGTCACAAAAAAACATATATTTGAAATATGGGGGTGCTGTATATTTTCCAAAGGTCAGTTTCTAATATTTATGTTTCTCTGGTATGCCCTGGATAATTGCAAAATGGTTTTTTGCCTAGAAAATTTCCAGGGCCCAGACTGGCTGCTGCTTGTGCTGCCAGGGAGTCAACACCCTCTCCACTTGCTCTCCCTGCTCTCTTCATTTCCAGTAACTTATATATGCCTAAGTCCATTGTTTATAAACTAAAGGGGAAATACACTGTTTAAAAATTGTCTTCTTTCCTTCTTTCTTTCTTTCTAAAAAATTTAGCATGTGTCCTCAAGGTCTTTCTTGTCAGTACACAGAATTTTCTCAGTCTGATTAATGACTGAATAGAATTCAATTGTTGAATGATCTACATTTAGTTCATCAGTCCCCAATTATTGGACATTTAGTTTCTTTTCATTTTATTACAAATTTCATTTTCTCACAAATACTGCTGCAATAAACATTTTTTAATCTATATATCTTCTATAGAATAAATCTCTGGTGTTGAGATACAAAGATTAGTTAAGATACTTTCAGCTACAACCAGGTGTCTAAACAAACAAAAAAAAGATATTAATTTCCGACTTGTCTTTACAAAAAATTGGAGATGGTTCTGGAATATTGAGATGGTTCAACAATATCAGGATCCTGGATTGGCATCTCTGCAATTCTCTTTGCTTTCTCCTCTTAGTGACAAGATGGCTGAAGTAGATGCAAATATCTCATCCATACCCAGCAGCGTCCATGCAGGAAGCAAATAGAAGGTGAGAAGAAGAGCATTTCCCCCCTACAATCTATGCTTTAATCAGAAACTACAAGAGAAGCTGAGAAAGCTATTGGGGAGGCAGTCAAGAAATAAGAGAAATGTTGGGTAAGGATGTTACATATGGCTGTGCACTACACAATTCTAGGAGCACTATTCATATCATAATAATCATAAATTGTATCATTATGAATAAGTTCTGATCAAAGCTATAAAATATCTTAAGGAAGAGCCACTTTTTCTTGTCTATGTAAAATCTTCATGTGAGTTAGCAGTGGCTTCAAAACAGTGTCTGCCACAAATGCAAAGGATAATTTCAATCTTTCATCCAAAAATGTTAAAACTTTATCACCAACATCATATGAGAATGCTATTTTCTCCACACATTTGTCAATACTAGGTATTATCAATCTGATAGGTGAAAAAAAACTCTTACTGTTTAAATTATATATTTTTATTATTCTCAAGGTACATGCTTTCTTATATTAATTGGCTATTGAGGTTTTGTCTGTGATTTGCCAGTTTATACATTCTGATCCTCTTCTCTTTTGGTTTTTATTTCAGAGCTCCTGGTCCTCCAGAGATCTCATTTATTCTGCTCCCTATTTTTAACTTCTTTGTTCAAGATTACATGGCAATTGATTTATTTTTAAAATTGCAAGTTGCCTTGAAAGATAAACTGTAATTTTCTGAGACGAGTAAATTATTTGACCATTGTAAGAAGGAAATACAGTTCCTGAAAAGGAAGTAGTATTAGGAGAAGAGAATTATGGGAAGTAGGAATCTCCCCCCATTCATAACTCATATCTTCCTCCCCTGAGCCAAACAACTGGTCGTACTGTTCAGCTATATGTGGGTGGAGCCCTAGGTTCTGTGGGAGCTGGTCAGGGAGCTGATACAGGAAGATCTCCTGTGTGGTCGTGATGTAGGCCTTGGGATTAGCATGTGAGATTCCAAAGGAGAGGACCAGGGGGCAGAAGATGCTGAGAAGAGTTTGTACCATCATGATGCATGGACCCAAGTAGAGGGTTGGCTTTGTCCTAAATAAATGTGCCTGTTTTCCACAATACCCATGGATAGGCTGCACCCTTCCTCTTCTTGGGGGCACCTCCTTCCTGATGCTTCAGAGGAGTCTGGCAGCCCACCAGTTGGCACAAAACTGATCCACAGTGAGAGAAAACCAATTCCCTATCTCAACCCCCAACCTTCCTACAGCCTTCTGAACTCAAGTTTGTAAAGAGCAAAGCCTAATAAGCAAACCCTTCTCAACATTACTTTGCCTTTCTTACTCTAACTGAAAGCGGGCTTTCACACATTGTAGCTCTTACTACACCTCAGCTATTGTGGGCTAGAGATGGAAAACGTTTCCTTCTTGGGCCTCAGGGCTACTTCTAGATCACTTCTCCCTCTCCTCCAAAACTCCAACACTATTGACACACATCCACCACCTTATGCAATCCCCTATGCCTCTCTTTGTCAACAACTTTACGATTACTTTCTCCCATTTTTAGCACTTGTCTAAATGGTTACCTCTTTTACCACTTTCCTGTTGCCATGCTTATGACTTCAACATCCAACATGGAGGTTTCATCCAACACTTAACCTCAAAGCACCATTGATTGTTTTCCCATCAATTATGTGGCCACTTCTGGCTGTGCCTAGATCTCATCTTCACCAATAACTACACCTCCTCTCAAATCTTGATGTGAGTATCCCATGGATGAGGAAATCAGTCCCTCCATCTTAACAGCACTGTAATTCCAAAGTTATAGAGAAAAGTTAGAGGTTCAATAAATGTTTTGCTGGACAGTCACTGATTTCTTTCAAATGTATTTTATTAGTACTTCTTTCAAATAGTTGTGCACTTTGCAAACTTATGAACTCAAGTTCCACACTCCCTTCCTACAGGTCTCCTATACTCCTCCCTTTCTGACCACAAGCCAGTTCTCAGTGGGGAATATAGGTTACACCTGCATGTAAAGTAAAGGTTTTTGTGGCCATCAGCTAGAACTGAACATACCCTCCTTTGTTGCTGCAATGAGGTTCTTAGAAATGACAAAGTCCTATTCCCAAATTCTGATTTTGTGGTCTTTTCCACACACCATTCTTCTCATTTTTTATATTACTGTCTCTAGTGACCTCTAAAACTGCAATTTTTAAAACCATTTGTGCCCCAAATCCCTAGTATTAGTACTATAATTTTTTAAATGTTTATCTCTGCTTTCTTCCTTTCCCGACCTAGATTCTATGGTCTAGCATTAAACTCTCTTCCTTGCATTTACTCTTAACTTTCTTGACCTTCTCTATCATATTTAAATGGAAAAAAAAAAAAAAACACCCTGCTTAAATCCAAATAGCTGCCTCATCTACCATAGCTATACCCAAGGAGCTATGCATGGCTAGAGAAAATACATTATCATGCTTTCTGGTCTTAATTTACACATGACCACAAAACCCAAGTGGACACCTAGCATGTTTTAAGCAAACCTAAAACACTGCCCAAGAGAAGTGAGTTTCTTTCTTTCTGAGATGGTAATTTCACACATTCTCTCTCCTCCTTCAGTTTGATTTCATGCTCAGCTGATGCCTAGCTTTTAATTCCCCTGGAAAAGTAGCAATCGTCAAATGAATTATGTCATCTTACCAAACAATACTTAGCAATCGTCTTGTATATGTTCCTATAAATTTTGCCTTCCATTCTGTTTGAATGGAAGGGCTGCTTCCTAATAAGTAAAAACAAAGTTAGGTGGATGGCTTCAGGAAATGTGTTATTGCCTTCAGTGATCTCAGCAGTCTAAACATTGAAGTTGGTGATTCTTATGATTATTCTGGAAGAACCTGGAAGACACTATAGTGTAACTTTGAACTCATTACCCCTTACAACTTGTCAAAGCCTCAACTGAAAAAGAATAGAAAATGTACAGAGGATTGCCTGGAGGATTTACATTCATCCATTCCTTCTTCTAGTTGCTCTAAAATCTGTTTTTGGATTAAGTCAGATCTGTTTTTGGATTAAGCCAAAGTAGGGCTTTGCACTTACCTGGATAAAATAAATCTCTCCACCACCATAGTAATGGGCTTTGGTGTTTGCCATCAATCTGAACTGAAAAGAAGAACCTCATGAAATTTGCTGTTTATGCAAAGAAGGGTTTCGAGAACAATGTTTACTTCCTTCCTGAAATCATTCCTTCATTTCTTTTATCTTTTCCTGGATTATTTCTTTCAGTGCACATACATGCTACAATATCTCTTATCTTAAAAGAAAACGTTTTTTTATGCACACGTCCCCTACTACCTATTGCCCCATTTCTCTGTTCCATTTAAACCAAAAAAATCCTTGAAAGAATTCTCTCTACTTGCTGCCCCTACTTCCTTTCCATCTGTTTTCCCTTGAAACCAGCCCAGTCAGGCTTTTGTGGAACCAGTTGCTACAATGGTGGGTCATAGGAACACTGGTTCAGGACACAAGAACTTTCAGCAAATAACCCTTTTTCACTTGCACAGAGTAAAGAATCCAGAAAGGACAAATAATCTCCTTGTTACTTACACAGCACAAAGAGTCCAAAAGAGCAGGGGAAGAAGTCCTATCATGCTGGCCTCCCAGGATGGCCAAAATTTGCTCTGAGTTGGGATGGTAGATGGCAGCTCCACATGCCCCACTTCATGCTGGAAAAAAAACAGGCAAATCTATACTGTTTGAAGGTGGTTTGTATCTACCTCATGGGGAGGGAGCCCTGCACTGCCACTAAGAATTTCTGTATATTAATTTTTGTTACCTACCTAAATTCCATTGATTAAATTTATGGTATATCAGTAAAGACATAACTTATATTTCATAGTTAACAAATAAGGGAACTATTAGAATCCAGCATTTTAAAATTTTGTGATATGGAAAATTTTGGAGAACTCTCCTAACAAGTTTTGCTAAACAGTTTTAGTAGTAGATCAAATAATGATATTAAAATTAACCATCTAATTGGGTTCATTTCTGCAAAGGTCATGAAAAAATCACTGTTAGAGAAGTGTAGTTTAACCCTATGAAATATAAAATTTCAAATACAGTCATATTTCATTAGCTGGAGTAATTTTCAATGGTCTTTTAACTGTATTTTATTCTTATTGATATAGTTTAATGATACTGACAGAGAAATAGGCAAATATTTTTTCCTGAAAAGAAACATACATATTTATTTATTTATGGGCATTAGGAAGTAATTCATACTCCGATTTTTTTTTTTTATATTTCCCAGGTGGGTTTTAATTTTTCCTTCAGGGTGAAAGGACTTTTGTCTTTTAAGCAAGCAAGACAAACAGATTTACAAACAAAAATAATTTAATTCCAATCACATGTTATTTTGCGTGAAATGTACTTTGGATTCATTAAACTATTCCTGACTTGATCCACTATTACCCCCACACTTCAGTAATCAGGTAAACAAGGGAATTCCTTCTTTACCTAAAAAGGTTTAAAAATTGGCCAAACTGAAGTGTATTGAAAATGTAGCTGAAGAAGAAACAGTCAAAAGGAAAATATGCACTGAATGATCCTGATTGTATTGTAGTATAAAATTTGAGTGCCACCCGCGTGTGAGTGTACTACAAAAATAGTATGTGTAAATTAGGCATGGCCTGAATATGAATTTTTTACTTTCTCAATGAAATGCCAAATTAAATTTATGTATATTTCAAAGGTATTTTAGAACTGTGTTATAATTTTAAAATGGCTCCAAGATTCCCACTCCTTGGTGTACTCTCCTGTATAATCTCCATCCTTGATTGTGTGCAGACCTGTACCATGACGGGATGCACCAGGTTTCTAATCAGTTGTCTTGGGGTTAATACAAAGTGAGAGGATGCTGGGTGGGCCTGGCCTAATCAGAGAGACCTTTCAAAGAATTAGGGAAGCATCAGAAAGACCCTCTCCAGCTGGTGAAAGAAGAAGTCCAGCTCAAAGAAGAAGTAAAATGTCATGAGTTCTGCAGCTGCAAGGAAATAAATTGCACCACATAAGCATGGAAGAGGATGTCACGCTCCAGCTGAGAACCTAATTCCTGGACAACACCTTCACTGCAACCTTGTACGAGGCCCTGAAACAGAAATCCAGCTCAGCCATAACCAAAATCCCTGTAGACAGAAACTAGAAGATAGTTACTGTATGGTGCTTTTTTATTTTGTTTTATTTTGGGGTTTTTTTGGAGGTACCCAAGACTGAACCCAGAATCTTGTACATGGGAAGCAAGAGCTCAACCACTGCACTACACCCTCTCCCTGTGTGGTGTTAAAACTCCAAAATTTTTGGTGATTTGTTACACAGTGATAGATATCTAATACATACTTCAAATTTAAATGTTACAATTGCTAAGCGCAGCTGCCTAAATACAGAGTTGAAATTTTTTTAAAGTTATTATTTTGTAAGGAAAAAATAATTAGTACTATAATAAAAACTAATGTAAAATTTAGACGAGCTATTTACTGATCTTCTATATATTTTCTGACCACTGATCAGGCAAATTTTAAAAATTGGCATCTATCAATTTAAAATGTTTAATTAAAAAAAGGTAGGGAAGCAGACATGGCTCAGCTAATAGAGCGTCCGCCTACCATACGGGAGGGTCCAGGGTTTGATCCCCAGGCCCTCCTGCCCCGGGTGGTGAGCTGGCCCACGCACAGAGCAGCCACGCACAAAGAGTGCCATGCCACACAGGGGCGCCCCCACATGGGGGTGCCCCACGCACAAGGAGTGCACCCTGCAAGGAGAGCAGCCCACGTGAAGAAAGCAAAACCCACCCAGGAGTGGCGCCACACACACGGAGAGCTGACGCAGCAAAATGATGTAACAAAAAGAGATGCAGTTTCCCAGTGCCACCAAGGGGGCAGACAGGCACAGAAAAACACACAGCAAGTTGACACAGAGAGCAGACAACAGGGGTATGGGGAGAGGGGGAGAAGAAGGGGAGAGAAATAAATAAATATAAATCTTAAAAAAAAAGTTTACATGTTAAAAACCCAATAACAAAAAAATACTGAATGTAGGGTCTAAATGAATGCCTCTAATGAACTAGTATGGCAATGAACTCATTTCTAATGGCTCAAAAAATTGAAAATTTTATTGAATATTAAGTAATTAAATAAATTAAATTAATTCTTATAATTATTTTGTGAAATGGAGGGTGAGAAGATAAATTATTCCAGAACTAAAAATCTAGCCTGTTTTTTTTTAGGCACCAAAATTTTTGTTTACCCACCTTCCTGTTCTCTTTTAACACATTATAAACCAAATTAATTTCTTTTTGACCCAGTGTTGTGATAGGAACCATCGTGTTACAAAATAGTGACAATCCTATGCCTGTCTTTTACATTTTTCTGGCCCCTGTCAACCTCTGTCTGTCACTTCTCTTATCCCCTTAACAATCCATTCTAACCACTGTAAAATGGGGACTCAAAGTACCAACCTCATTGTTCTGAGGTTTAAGAGAATGCCCAGTGCTAAAGTACTTTCCTAGGAGCATTCAAACTCCAACAATTCCTCGCTGCTCTTTAAGACTGCTTTTACTCATCTGTCATGGACTGAAGAACCAGTAAGCCAAGCACATGGGTATAAAGTCCAAAGGGCCAGGTGAAGACCTAGAGTGCATTGATGGGGTCAGTCTCAGTGATGATGACATGGGCCCCAAAACCCCTGAGAGCCTGGACACAGCCCTTGCCCACATCGCCATAACTAGCTACCACCGCCACTTTGCCTGCAATCATCACATCTGTGGCCCGCTTGATGCCATCTATGAGGGACTCCCAGCAGCCATAGAGATTGTCAAACTTGTTCTTGGTGACAGAGTCATTGACATTGATGGCAGGCACCTTCAGGATCCTGTTGGCCTTTGGAAGTAATTTATATTAGGATTCTCACCTGGTGTGATGTCCACCCAAAATGGCAGACTTACTAGACTGAATGAATTATTATCCTACCTCTTATTTAAAGATTATAATTTTTTACAGGTCTAATTTTCAACAGAGTGGATTTTAGAATCACATATCGTTATGCACAATTCGGGATATTTGATACACATTACGCTATATAAAAGCTTTTACTCTCCTCAAGATGACTAATTGGATAAACAAGAAAGTAAAATTTGATGGGCTGCCCAAATTCCAGCTCATTACCTAATTGCAGGTGTGGGTAAATAGCTCAGCTCTCACATTTCTTAAAACATGTATAAGAAATGATTCCTGCTGAATCTATTCAATTTAAGACAGGCTAACTAAGTAGAAATGACCCAAAAAAAGTCTGAAGGAGTGACTAGTCATGAAATAGACTGTGACATTGGCTTTTTCATTTAAAATTTTCCCTTTTACTCTATCCTTGTACTGGGCATTGTTGGATTTGCATGTGAAAATAAGCTTCTCTGTTTTTGTTTTCATGGCAGTCTTTGTGTTTTGCAGTACTCTGCAGGCATGTGATTGTCTAACTAATTGTAAATATTTACTTACCATCCATCTTCTCACGGATTCCCTGAGCTCTGTGAGGGCAGGTCTATGAATTCCTAGTATTCCCCTCAATTTCCCCAAAGGCCAGCAAAACACTCAGCACAGAGATTTAGTCAATAAAGACATTTACTGACTGGTAATTTTTCTGCAGTTTTGCTTTCCATTAATACTTTCCTCTGATTTCATTTCACTATAAAAATTTTCAGAAGATGGGAGGACACATATGAGAGATTTCTTCTGGGATTCAAATTCTTCCAGGAGAACAGTTTTTAATTAGGGATCATTTGCTTTAAAATTCCAATACCCAGGTCCCATCTCAGGCCAATCAAATCAAAATCTCTGTGGGTTGGGGTCTAGACATCTGAATTTGTGAAGGCCCCAGTTTATTCAGCTAGCATGGAGAACAACAGCTCTAAGCCTGCATCTCCCAAATTTCAGTGTACATAGAATCACTTGGCTATTAAAAAGTCACTTCTTTAGTCTGCTTGTGGTAGACTAGAAAATTATTTCAACTCTTCTCTCACTCCATACCTTACCATGTAAGTATGCAGTGCCTGCCCACTGTGGAAAGACTTATTTCCCACACCTTGACTTCTGTTGAGCCATGTGACCTGCTTTGGCCAATAGGATGTAACCAAATGTGACACAGACAGACGATATTATCAGGCCTACTTTCTGGCACTTTTATAACTGCCATGAGAAAAACATGCCTGGCCTTACCAGCAGGTCTCAGGAAGAGGATGAGAGTCATGTGGATCAAAGCCCAGTTAACCCAGCCAAGCCCAATGTAGATCACCTGACCCCCCAGCTGACTCCTAGAAGAGTGAGAAAGCCCAGCCAAGATCAGCAAAGCCAACTGTCAACTTTACCCCAGATCAGCTGACCCCCTGTTGACCTACACATGTGTGAGCAAAATGCTCATTGAGATTTTGTGGTTGTTAAATAGCAATAGATTTTGATTTGATAAATAATAAATGGTAATAAATTCTGATTTGGTAACTATTTTAGCCAGTATTTTTGGGTAACAACTAGTAGAGTATTGACCTAAACTCATTTAAAAGTAAAGGAGAATTTACTGAGTCACAAAGTGAGCCAACACAGCTTCAGGAATGACAGAATCCAAGTGTTTAAATGGTATTGTCAAGAATGTGTCTCTCTGCATCCCTCTGTATTTGTTTCGTTCCCAGGGAGGGTCTCTACAAGCAATAGAAAAAATGGTCAACAGCAGCTCCAGGTTTGCATTCTACCAGTTGCACCATGCTCAGGGGTGGGAGAGAGCCTCTTTCAAAATAGTTCCAAGAAAAATCCAAGTTATAATTTTCCTTGGTTCTCACTGTATCACCTGCCAATTCCTGAACCAATCTCTATAACTCTGATTAGCCAGGTCAGTTTCTCATGCCTATTCCTTAAGCTAGAGTGGTAGCATTATTCTAAAGTCACATGGACAGAGTGTTTATGGGAGAGTTGGTTCCACAAAGGAAAATCTGGGTTAACAAAAGTAAAAATGAATGCTGAACAACCAAGTGTAAGATTTCCATACCAGTAAGTATGGATTGACGCTAGCACACCAGATGGTTCTATATTTTGGAAACCCAGAACTATCATTTAAGTCTTATTATATTATCAATAGGATCACCCATCTTCAGAAATACTCAGAAATGGCATAATTTATCCAACTTTTAAATATTTATATACAAGATTAGTGAATAAATCCTGATCAGTGATGACTCATGATTTCAATCTAATCTTTGGGATTATACTTTATGGTAGAGATGTTTGGCTGTACTAAATTATTTATTGGTCTCTTGTTAGTCATTAAAGACGCTATGGTGTTTGGAGGAGTGGGGGTTCTTGTTAGTTTCCTTGGATGGAGAGGGGAATGGAGATCCTTTTTATTATCTTAACCACTAACATAAAATTTGGCTGCTTTGGGCAGGGCTGCTTCTTTATATATGCTTAAATCTGAATCAAGCATTGATACTGTTCAGAATGGAATTTCTCTTTTGAGACCCTCAGGATGAAATCCTGGAGTCACAGGCTACACATGCTCAAAGGTCATTTCCTTATTCACAGAAGACACTACTTCTTCTGTTTCAGTGAAAAGGTGAAACAAACAAGAAGCAAAAAATGAACACAACACCTAGACTAGACTAAATTCAAGCATGGATGACTTCTCTACAGCAAATGCATGTTGTCTGGCAATACCACTGACTTCCCTCAAATTCTGTTTTCTTCAATTCAGATCCATAGTCTAACAATTTTTTAAGTTAATTGGCTTCTTACCAAATGTTGCCTGATCAGAACTTACCTTGAATTGTACTTTTATATAGTCAGTATGTCATTTAAGTTTCAGTAAAAAGTGAAAATTTTCAATACTTTTCTAATACTTTTAAAAACAGAACTATATGGGACAATCTAAATATGTGATTCACCTAAAACTCTTATTTTCTATAGCAGTGACATGTAGTGTTTCATTGAAAGTCCATAAAGCAGTCGAGTGGAGCTAATCAGAGAATACAGCTCTGATTCATAATGGATGGGCAGCTGGAGCTGTGAGGCACGTATCACTAGGTAAGGTGCAACCAGAGGTCTGGTCAACTGGCAGAATCAAAGACCAGTGACACACTGAAAACCTGGTGACTAAAGGCCAATAATCCTCAGAAAGAACACTGTGAAGAGGGGAGCGGAGGGGCAAAATAAGAAATTTGGTTGGAAGCTGGATGAACACTTGAGGGTGGGGAGAAAACACATGAGAAACATGTCCTGTTAGCTAATTTCTCAACAGAGTCCAGTAACTACTCTTCTGTGGAAAGTCAAGCAACAAGTAGATGACATCAGGTGTCATTCAGCAAATGTTGTTGACCAATCCTGGAAGGCTACAGCAGTACAGTGCGGTGGAACCAGTGCAGGTCACAGTCAGTCTTCATGGTTTCAATCCTGGTGCTACTAGTTATTTGACTGTATAATTTTAGGCACATTACTCATTCTCTTAGAGTCTCACTTTTCCATTACATAAGAATGGTATATTATATATATTTAGCTCACAGAGCTTTATTAGGTGATACATATGATGAATTGCCTTCATAGAGTACTGGCCTCCTACTAAGTATCCAATAAATATTAGCTGATGTTATTTCAGTATTTCTAGGATCAGAATATTCTGGACTCAGTCATGGCAGCTGAAACACACAATAGGAAAGTCATTGACTGGGCACTTATCACAGTGACCGGAAAACCAATTATATGTACTTAGAGATGGAGTGCTGCTAATTTGAATGGCCCTGAAAGCTCATTTCCTCTTCCTTCTGGTAACAGCAGAGCGCTGGCTCATCAGGCCTGAGAATAAATTGATAGAATTTATTCTGCTCTAATGACTTCTCCTTTTTACCATGGAACTTTTAACTTTTTTTTTAAGTAAGCTTTATTTCAACCTCAGAAAAAATAACAGACAAAAGGCAGATTAACAAATTATGAAAGTATTAGTTCAAAAATTCTGTCCAGACATATTTATCTTATTCGATCCTGAAAACAAACTCAATTGCTCTCTGGTGTTCAGAAAGATAAACTAAATGAACACAGATTGGTTAAAATGGCATGACCAAGGACTCCTTGTTAATGAAGCCATGTGACAGAAGCCAAGATTGAGTTTTACCACCACAAGCCACGGAATGCCATGGATTGTCAGCCACCCACCAGTTAGCTAGGGGCTAGTCAAAGAACAGATTCTCCCATTTAAGAGGAAACATGGCCAACAAAACCTTGAATTCAGACCTTCTAGCTTCCAGAACTTAAGAGATAATAAACTTATATTGTTTAAACCAACTAGTCTGTGATACTTTGTCACAACAGCCCTAGCAACTAAGACAACTGTATTAACAGAATAAAAGGCAACATCTCAACAGACATAGAATAACATTTGGTAAAATTCAACAACCTTTCACTATTAAAAACACTTAGAGGAAAGCAGATGTGGCTCAAGTGGTTGAGCACCTTCTTCCCAAATGGGAGGTCCTGGTTTGGTCCCCAAATAACAAGCAAACAAATGAATAAACCAACTTAAGGCTGCCGATGTGGTTCAGTGGTTGAGTGCCGGCTTCCACATACAAAGTCCAGGCTCATTCCCCAGCCCCAGTACCACAAAAAAAACAAACTTAGAAAACCAGGACTAGAAGGGAACTTCCTCAATCTGATAAGGGGCATCTATGAAAACTCAAAGGTAACATAGTTAACGGTGGAAGACTGCTTTCCACTAGGATCAGGAACAAGACAAGGATGCCTGCTTTCTTCACTTATATTCAACATTGTGCTGGATGTTCTAACCAGGCCAATTGGCAAGAAAATCCTAAGAATAAAAAAAAATTTTTTTTTAAAAGAAAGAAAAGAAAAATTATTATACTTAATAAACAATTTCAGCAAGACTTTGGGATACAAGATCAATATACAAAAGTTGATTATTTCTGTAACTAACAATGAACAAACTAAATATGAAACAAACATTTCATGTGTAATACCATCAAACAAAATAAATGGAAAGATGCTTTATGTACATGGATTGTAATACTTAATATTGTTAAAATGATATTTACCAACTTAATTTTTATTTTTTTTAAAGATTTATTTTTTTATCTCTCTCCCCTTCCCCCGTCCACCCAGTTGTCTGCTCTCTGTGTCCATTCTCTGTGTGTTCTTCTTTGACTGCTTCTATCCTTATCAGTAGCACCAGAAATCTGTGTTTCTTTTGTTGTTGTTGTGTCATCTTGTTGTGTCATCTCTCCATGTGTGCGGGGCCATTCTTGGGCAGGCTGCACATTCTTTCACACTGGGCAGCTCTCCTTACGGGGCACACTCTTTGCGCATAGGGCTCCCCTACACGGGGGACACCCCTGCATGGCTCAGCACTCCTTGCGCGCATCAGCACTGCGCATAGGCCAGCTCCATGCAGGTCAAGGAGGCCCAAGGTTTGAACCGCGGACCTCCTATGTAGCAGGTGGACGCCCTATCCATTGGGCCAAGTCTGCTTCCCCAGCTTAATTTTTAGAGTCAATGAAATCACTATCAAAATCTCAGATAAAATTTTGGCGTAAATTGACACACTGAGCCTAAAATTCATGTGGAAATGCAAGACACCTGAAGAACCAAAAAAATCTTGAAAGAGAACAAAGTTGATGGACTAATACTTCATGTTTCTGAAACTTACTACAAAGCAGCAGTATTTAAAAGAGTGTGGTATTACCATAAGAACAGATATATAGTTCAATGTAATAGAATTGAGATTCTAGGAATAAATCCCTACATTTGTGTTCAATTGACTTTTCACAAGGATGTCAAAATAGTTCAGTGGGGAGAAAAGAAACTTTTCAGCAAATGGTGCTGGGAAAATTGGATATCTACATGCAAAAGAATGACGTTGAAACCTTACCTCACACTTTATACAAAAATTAGCTCAGAATTAATCACAGATTTAAATGTGAGAGACAAAACTACAAAATTCTTTAATAAATTTTCATGACTTAGGTTTAGCAATTTTTTTTAGGTACCACACCAAAAGTATAAGGAACAAAGGAAAAATATCAATTGGGCTTTATCAAAACTAAAAACATTTGTGCTTCAAAGGACAACATCAAGAAAGTGAGTAGATAACGCACAGAACGGGAGAAAATATTTGCAAATCACATATCTGATAAAGGTCTAGTTTCCAGAATCTATAAAGAAATCTTACAACTCAACACAAAGAGACAAATAACCCAATTTAAAAGTGGGAAATGACTTGAATAGACATGTTTCCAAAGAAGCCATGGTCAATAAGTGCAACATCTTTGGAGTCAAAAAGGAAATGCAGATCAAAACTACAATTTGATACTACTTCACACCTACCAGAATGGCTAAATTTAGAAAAACAATTACAAAAGTCAGTGAGGACATGGAAAATTTAGAACCCTCATGTGCTACTTGTGGGATTGTAAAATAATGTAGCCATTTTGGAAAACTGTTTAGTAGTTCCTCAAAACGTTAAACATGGAGGTACCATATAACCCAGCAATTCCACTCCTATGTGTATACCCAAGAGAAATGAAAGCATATGTCCAGACTAAAACTTACAAACAAATGTTCATAGTAGCAGAATTCATAAGAACAACAAAGTGGAAGCAGCCTAAATGTCCATCAACTGACAAATGTGGTATATCTATAGAGTAGAATGTTATTTAGCAATAAAAAGCAAGGAAATACAGATATATGCTACAACATGGATGAACCTTGAAAATATGATGCAAAATAGAAAAGCCAGTCTCAAAAAACCACATTTTGTATGATTCCATTTATATAAAATACCCAGAATAGCAAATCTTCAGAGACAGAAATTATTTTAGGAGTTGCCAGAGGATTACAAATGTTGTAGATGATGTGGAGGAATGGGAACCCTCATCCACAGCTGGTGGGAATGTAGAATGGTACAGTCATTGTGGAGGACAGTTTAGCAGTTTCTCAGAGGGCTAACAATAGAACTGCCATATGATGCAGCAATTCCACTGCTGGGTATACACTCAGAAGAATTGAAAGCAAGGACACAAACTGATAATATGCACACCAATGTACATAGCAGCATTATTCACTATTGTCAAAGTTGGAATCAATCCAAATGCCCATCAACAGATGAATGGATAAATTGTGATATATACATACAATGGAATATTACTCAGCTATAAAAGAAATTACATGGGATATTAATACATGGGATAACATGATTTAATCTTGAAGACCTTAAGTTGAGTGAAGCAAGCCAGGCACTGAAGGGCAAATATTACATGACCTTACTGATATGAATTAAGTAAGTTAAGCAGACTCACAGAGCTAGAGTCTGGAAGATAGGTTTACAAGAGTTAGAGAGGGAGAAGAAATTTATGAGCCAACATCCATAAGGGCAATTAATTTCACAGTTCTTAATATTCCCTTCCTTAAAATTCACTTTCTCACATATCTTTTTCCTAGTCTCTCCAGCCATGGAATCTTACTATCCACATCTGCTAGATGAAACTTTATGGCACAGATTACCCTTGTCTTAAATTATATCCTTTCCCAGGTTCCCCTTCTCCCTCTGAGGACATTGATGATCCACCAACAAACTTATTCCTTTACAGGTTCTGAACCAATTCCAGATTTGCAAAGAAGGAAGAAACAACTTTAGGATATTATATATACTTCTATTTAAATGATATGTTAACTATTTAAATATTCACAGGAAAAAGGACTATGTTCATTTTAGAAACTCCTAACCTTCCAAAATGTAGGTAGTTACTACAAACTGTATCTGAATAATTTATCATATATTAAAGATAAAAGGAGTGAAAATGGAATTATTTATTTTTTTAATTATAAAGAATAAGTATTGTATTAGTCAGGTTTCTCCAGGGAAATAGAACCAACAGGATATCTAAAATATATGTAAATATTAAGAGATTTATTATGGGCATTAGCTCACACAACCATGGAGATTGGCAAGTCCAAATTCTAGAGGATAGTCCACAAGTTGGAAACTTGATGGATTTTAGAGGCCTTCTTCTGAAATAAAAGAAGGCCGAAGTTTGGTTAAGCTATCTATGATAGCTACCATAGATTGATAAACAGTGTGCTAAAAGGTATTTTTTCTAGTCCCTCTGTTTTCTTTTTTACCCAATTTTCATATTGAAGTAATTTAGGGCTTTCTATTAACCAAGAATATTTCTCCAGAAAAAGTATTCTGTTTTGTCTCTGTGTTATCCCTGAAGGGAAAGAACTGGTCCTCCAAAGACAGACTCACCCCAGTTATAGACACTGTCTTCCTCCAAGGACCTTCTATTAGAACTGCAGGCATGGTCCCTAAGGGGAATTAGTCTACACATGCAGGGTAGGAACTGTGAAAATACTTGCAGTAGAAGGAGAAAATTTTCATAAGTGGCTGTCAGTACTCAGCATAAAACTCAAGATTAATTTTTAGAATCTGCTTAGAACAAATTTGGATTTAATATTATCATTAGCCAGTTTAACTCTAATATATCATCATTACATTAATTCGCCTATACCACAATGAAAATCACGGTTCCCCCGCAGGAAAAAAAAACACATCCAGGGAAAGCTGGAGAAAATAAGGTTAAGTTCCGACATAGATGCTTAGCCCTGTCCCCAGACATTAAATTTATTTTAAAAGCAAAAATGTTTGGTTAGTTGAAATGCATTCCATTTCTTTTGTTAGGCAAGGTAGGGGTGAATTTGCTGATTGAGGGATGAGTCATATAGGGCAGGAGTTTGTTTCCCTCCACTAACAGTAAGCTGCCCTCCTGAATCCGGGGCAACATTTTAACCTTCATGAAACTGCAAAGGTTGGTCATGAATAATGCAAATCATTTTGCTTTTCAGGGAGGCATATAAAACATACATCACTAGAACACAAACATATTTGCCACAACATAATCTTTTCAATGACAAAGAACACATCTATTTCAGAAGAACTAATTTTATTTAAAGTTGGAAAAGCTAATGGAAAAGCAAAAAATATTGTTAGGGAAATGTATGAGCAGTGTTTATGAGCAAACTCTCTACATTGTACAATCTGATTCAGTGATTTACAAAGAAAGAAGACAATGTCTGCCCTAATGCAAGAACTTAAAAATGTAAATAATGGCAGCATCACCAGTTCAAGACACTGCATAATAAAGGAGCTTTTCTAAACTATGATGGTAAAAAGGGGGTAAGAAAATATGAAATGGAGGTGAATAGAAATGTTTTAGTTGTCCAGCTGCTAAAACAAACACCATATATTTGGTTGTCTTAAACAACAAAAATAAAGGTATCAACATGGCGATGCTTTCTCCCCAAAGACTGTCATGTTCAAGGGCTGGCTACCTGAGATTTTTGGACCTTAACTTTTCTGTCATGTGGCAATGCACATCGTGGTCTATTTTTCTTTATCTTCCATTTTCTTCCATTTTCTGGCTGTTTCATCTGGCTTATTTTACTGTGTTCAATTTCCTTTGTTTATAAGGACTTCAGCTATACTGAATTAAAGCCCGCCCTCATTCAGGGTACACCTTGACTGATAACATATTCAAAGATCATATTTACAAATGAGTTCACCCCCACAGGACCGGGGTTGGGACTTGAACATGCCTTGTGTGGAAGGCTTCATTCAATCTTCACCAAGGAGGAAACGCTTGTTTCATTTGGGAAAAAAAAAAAATTGGGCTTAGGAACACATCCTCCAGAGCAGTGTTTTTCGACGCAAATTTTACTTTGGACCAGCCATGCTTCTAAACCCTCTTCCTAATACCTCAATAATAAGGAAAAACAGGAAAGTTGAAAAATGAGGGGTGGAGATGTAACATGTTTCCAAGAAGAAGTTGCTGGTCTACTTTTTAATCTTTTGTGTTCCACCATAGTCTGTGCTAAGGTTACACCTACTTTTTATCTGGAAATTAATTAATGACAGAAGAAGTCTCCACTTCTGCTTATGAAACTGCTTTGAATTCAGATTTACATAACTATGCATCCCTGTACTTTTTTTTCCTTACTCTCTTAGTCTCGTTTTTTTCAATCTGCACAGTTCTGATGGGTATATTTTTTAAACGGCACTTTGTGGCAGAAAGAGCTGTTGTCAGCACACATTCAGTTTTCAAAATGTTCCACCTTCCAGTCAGAGTTATTGGATTCCATGGTACCTTCTCTATCAGCCACCTAAAACCAGGCCTCCAGCTGCTACTGGTTGAGGTTTCACTTCTAAGTCTTTTCATTCCTACCATTTCATTCCTACTTTGTGTAGGCTACATCCTTTGTTGAATTGATTTTAAAGACACAAACATTTAAATTTTTAAGAAAGTTATTTTTTAACATCTCTTTCTGAGAAATATTAGTGATTCTTAAGCCAGATGTAAATTTTTCCCCTGAGCTGACTTTAAAATGAGGGGTGATTGTGTGAAACTCTAGAGTTGGCCAATTTTGCCAACATTTAGGCAAAGCAGGACTTTACAAATGCCTTAATTTAACTAAGTCATCCAATTTCTCTCATATCTTAATCTCCTTAAAATTATTAAAATTAAGTTATAATTATTATTAAAATTCATGAAATAAGTATTTCACAGAGCTCTTTTGCATTTTTTACTGTTTCTTGAAAGAGGAGAAACACAGTTGAACAAAATACATCCATATATATAGTTTGAAATTGTAACCCCTGATTTGGGAGAAACAAAAATTTAATTCTAAAAAGACAAATTTCCATAAGTACAGAGAGGATGAAGATTGTAGAAACAACATACTCACATATCTCTTACCATTTCGTAAGCTTCTTCCCCAAAGGAAATAATTAGTAGTTTATTACATTTAATGCTAATTTACCAAACAAGACTTTTTAACACCTGCTAATTTATTTAATAAAACTTTGTTTTTCACCTATTCAGCATTGCCATGTTTCATGTATCAAAGTAGATCGAAGTCTAAAGTAAATTTAGCACTTGGAAGCAGATCCCACAAAGCTCTAGTTTGAATGCTCAATGCAATTTATTTGCTTGCTAAATCACAAACTTCCAATACAACCAATGTGCAATAGCCAGGCCAAAGGCACACAATACACTTAAAGGTGGAGGATACCAGAGTCTCAAAAGTCCATTGGTCTGAGGACCAGGGGAAAGTAGGCAATACCTTTAGCAACAGATCTCAGGAGCCAGGTCTGTAGAATCTGTGGAGATGCCAAAGCAATGGCAGATGTGCCTTAAGTGGCATCTGCGCTGGATTTTATAAAAAGTGTCCTTCCAGCTATGCATTCCATATCATATTCTTGCATAAATATCAGTTATCACTTGTTTTAAAACCATGTTTTTCTCAATTTGTTTGTATTCTAATTCTTTTCAACATGTCTAATATGTTTTTTTTTTTAGGTTCAAGATCATTAATATCATTTTGAAATGCAGCACCATGTTTCATATTCTAGAAACAAATTTGAACACAACTCTCCCTACAGAATATTTACAATGCTTGGAAAGAAAAGATCCAGACTAGTATGCAGAAAATTAAAGGAATATAACTTAATGCAAAATATAATTTGGATGCCTAAATGCAGTAAAGAAATAGCAAGAGGCAACTAAAAATTAGGAATAAAGTTGCGTGGGAATGAAAGCAAATGTCAAAATAATGTCAGACAAGTAGAATAAAAAATAGGGGAATTGAGGGAAGATGGCATCAAACCAACAGACAGAGCTCAATGCTATCAAAAAAGCAGCAAAGAGCCAAAAGGTGTCTGAGGGACCTGCTTTGGAGGTCAGCAGACCAAGACAATGCTACATAAATCCTAGGAAGGTGAGGGACAGAGAGATAAAGAAGCTGAAACAAATGTGAGTTAGCAAGTCCACATGGCAACCAGGAACCCTTCCCCACCCCAAGATATTATGCTGTGGTAAAACCCTTGGCTCACTGGAGCCAACAGAGCGGAGAACAGACATCTTCCTTCCTGTCAGCTGTTTCAAGGGAAAAGGGTGAAGGTCGGGTGCTTTTCTTCAGTGAATTTGGCCAGCAGAGCCCGCTTTGAATCTCCAATCTGGAAATTCAACAAAGAAACACAGGAAAGCAAAGACTGAAACACCTCTGTGGAAAGGCGCACTGACAAATGCCATCTGCTGGCCAGTCTGGAAGTCTGGAAATCGCAAAAACATTCCCGTGCTCTCTGTAATGAACCTCTGGGAAATAATGACTGAAAACTTCCCAACCCTTTTGAAGGACATAAATACCAATATCTAAGAGGAGAATAAACAGAATAAATCTGAAAAGACCTACCCTGAGACACTTACTAGTCAGAACGACAAATATCAGATATAAAGAGAGGATTCTAAAAGCAGCAAGAGAAAAAGCAAAGCATCACATACAAGGGAAACTCAATAAGATAAAGTGCCAAGCTCTCATCGGAAACCATGAATAGGAAGTAGATGTGGCTCAAGTGATAGAGCTTCCAGCTACCACATGGGAGGACCTAGGGCCTCGATCCCTGGGGCCTCCTCATGAAAAAGAAGAGAAAGCATGCCCTTGCACCAAGACAGTGCCTTCATGAGTGCCATGTGGTGAGCCAGTGCCTGCACAAGTGAGTCACACAGCAAGGTGATGATGCATCAAAAGAGAGACAAGGGAGAGTCAAGATGAAGTGCAGCAGAAACCAGGAACTGAGGTGGTGCAATTGACAGGTAACCTGTCTCCCCATCAGAGGTCTCCAGGATCGTGTCCCAGTGAATCCTAGAGGAGAGAAAATGAGAAAAGAAGAAACACAGACAGAAAAAACAGCAGAGTGGGAGGCGGGGAGGGTGGAAATAAATAGATAGATAGATAGATAGATAGATAGATAGATAGATAGATAGATAGATAGATAGATAGATAGATAGATGAATAAATAAATAAAAGGAACCATGGAGGTGAAGAAAGTGTTATGATGTATTCAAAGTATTGAAAAAGAAAAACTGCCAACCAAGAATTCTGTATCTGGCAAAGCTGTCTTCCAAAAATGAGGGTGAGTTCAGAGTCTTCACAGACAAAAATGGGTAGAATATGTTAATAAAAGACCAGAATTACAAGAGATACTAAATAAAATACTGCAGCCTGAAAGGAAAAAACAAGAGCAAGATTTTTGGAGAAGAGTTCAGAAATGAAGATTATTAGGAAGAGTATACTAAAAGACAAGACAGACAATAGAATTATATGACAACAGAACGCTGAAGGACAAAATGGATGACATAAGTAATACCTTTACAGTAATAACATTGAATGTTAATGGATTGAATCCTCCAATCAAAAGACATAGACTGAGAGAATAGATTAAAAACTATGAGAGAAGCAGACTTGGCCCAGTGGCCATGTGGTCCAGTGGGACCACATGGGAGGTCCGCGGTTCAAACCCCAGGCCTCCTTGACCTGTGTGGAGCTAGCCCACGCACAGTGCTGATGCATGCAAGGAGTGCTGAGCCACACAGGCGTGTCCTCCTCATAGGGGAGCTCCATGAGCAAGGAGTGCACCCCATAAGGAGAGCCGCCCAGTGTGAAAGAAAGTGCAGCTTGCCCAGGAATGGCACCGCACACACAGAGAGCTGACACGACAAGATGACACAACAAAAAGAAACACAGATTCCCGTGCCACTGACAACAACAGAAGTGGGCAAAGAAGAACACGCAGCAAATAAACACAGAGAACAGACAACTGGGGTGGGGGGGTAGATAAAGAAATAAATAAATAAATCTTTAAAAAAATATATGAGACATCTAGATGTTGTCTACAAGCGATCCACATCAGATGTAAGTACACAATAAGGTTAAAATGAAAGGTTGGAGACAACCAGCAAAATCATGGCAGAGAAAGGAGTTCCTACTAACATGCTACAGAGCAGTTAGTAATCACCCAGAGCCATCTAAAGCATCTGTTTGAGGGCTCCAGGGGACCAAAAGATCATCCTGCAACATCTCTGAAAGAATGGAAGGAGGAAACTGCCCATCTATAAAAAAGATTCATGAGTAGAGCACTCCATGCCCAGAGGGCAGTGCCCATCCTCCACTGGTGGAACAAGCTGCTTCTGGAGCCATTCTGCAGCTGAAATTGGAAGCTTCACTTCCCAAAAACGAGGAAGGAAGAGACTGTTGGGCACCAACTTCAGCTACTGGTTAATAAATTCGACAGGCTAAAGTATAATCCTAAGAACAGCTAAAGTTTGAAATTGTCCAAATCAGAAAGAGGCCAGTAGCCATTATTTTAACTCCACCCCTGGCATGAGGGGAAGCAGGGCAGATTGAAAATCACAGGGCTGGTAAGGACCAGCTTCTTTCCATCCAAATCAGATTGCAGCTCTAGCATAAGTAAGCCCAGCCCCACCTACAGCAGGGAAGAAGCTTGGGGAACCCATGCCAGCCTTTCAAGGAAAATACATGCCATACCACAAAGGCAAGTAATCATCCTACTCTGACAGCTCAAGCCACTTCAGTAGCTATTCTGTGGCTGGAATTGGAAGCTCCACTTCCCAAAAATGGGGGAGGAAGAGATGGTTGGCCACCAACTTCAACTACTAATTAGTAAACTTGGCTGGCTGAAGTATAACCCTAAGAACAGCTGAAGTTTGAACCTGTCCAAGTCAGAAAAAGGCCAGTAACCACCATTTTGACTCTGTCCAGCATGAGGGGAAGCTGGGCTGATTGAAAATCACAGTGACAGTAGGGACCAGCTTCTTTCCACCCAGATCAGACTGCAGCCCTAGCCTAAACTTCAGCCCTTCCTCTAGTAGGGAGGAAGCTGGTGGGCTCTGCAGCAACCTCTCTGAGTAACTGTAGATACATTTGGCTGGCACAGACTCATAGTCAGAAGTCTAGTGGGGCAACTGCAGTCATTTTGTACCCACACAGCACAGATTGCTGCCCACAGCTGCAGCTCCATCCCCACCCCAAGCAGGAGGAAGGGACTGAAACTTCCTCAGTCTCTCTGGGCAACTACAGTCTAGGTCTGCACGACTTGGATTATTCCACACAGCTGTGGCTCTGTCCCTGCCCCTGGCAAAGGACAAAGGTAGGACAAGCTTCATTGGTCCCTTATAACACCAACTACATTCTTGGCTCCTACTATACAACCAGCAAGAGAGAAAGAGCAAGAAAACCCTAAAATAAAGAGAGAAACTGCATCCAGAATATATATATCTAGTAAGCCAGATACCATGACACCAACAAAAAAATTACAATCCATACCAAGAAACAGGAAAATATGGTCCAGTTAAAGGAAAAAGATAAGCCTCCAGATGACATAAAGGAGTTGAGACAACTAATTACAGATGTTCGAACAAATATCCTTAATAAATTCAATGAGATGACTAAACAGATTAAGGATATTAAGAAGACATTGGGTGAGAACAAAGAAAAATTTGAAAGCATACATAGAAAAATGGCAGATATGGGAATGAAAGATGCACTAAATGAAATGTAAAATACACAGGAATCACATAATAGCAGATTTGAGGAGGGAGAAGAAAGGACGAGTGAGCTTGGAGAAATGGCCTCCAAAAGCAAACATACAAAAGAACAGATGAAGAAAAGAATAGAAAAAAATTGAACAAGGGCTCAGGGAACTAAATGACAGCAAGAGACATGCAAGCATACGTGTCATAGGTGTTGCAGAAGGAGAAAAGAAGGGAAAAAGGGCAGAAGGAATGTTTGAAGAAATAATGGTAGAAAATTTCCCAATCATATTGAAGGGCATAGATATCCATGTCCAAGAAGCACAACATACTCCCATCCAAATGAATCTGAATAGACCAATTCTGAGACATTTACTAATCAGAATGTCAAATGCCAAAGACAAAAAGAATTCTGAGAGCAGCAAGAGAAAAGCAATGCATAGCATATAAGGGATACCCAAAAAGATTAAGTGCCAATTTCTCATCAGAAACCATGGAGACATGAAGACAGAGGTATGATATATTTGAGATCCTACAAGGGAAAAACTTCCAGTCAAGAATCTTATATCTCACAAAATTGTCTTTCAAAAATGAGGGCAAGTTTAGAATGTTCACATAAACAGAAACTAAGAGAGTTTGTCACCAAGAGACTGACTTTGCAGGAAATACATAGGGTGTGCTACAGTCTGAAAAGAAAAGACAGGGGGAGGGAGACTTGGAAGAAAGTCTAGAAATGAAGATTATATCAGGAAAATTAACTGAAAGTCTCAAAAGAGTGGTGGAAATAAAACATGACAGATAAATCTCAAAGGCCAAAGTGGGTGAAATAAGAACTGCCTTTACAGTAATAACATTGAATGTTAATAGACTAAACTCCCCAATCAAAAGACACAGACTGGTGGAACAGATAAGAAAATATGAGCCTCCTATATGCCATCTGCAAGACTCTCACCTTAGACCCAAGGATACCAATAGATCAAAATTGAAAGACTGGAAAAGATATCCCATGCATGCAGTAATAAAAATAAAATAAAATTTTAAAAACCAGACTATAGTTACATCAGGTGAAATAGACTTTAAAAGACACTAGTACTGCACAATTTGAGGAGGAAATCGGGGGGGGGGGAATCCACTTACAATAGTGACTAAAAGAATCAAATATTTAGGAGTAGACTTAACCAATGCTGTAAAGCCCTTGTATTCAGAAAACTACAATGCATTATTAAAAGAAATTTTAAAATACCTAAATAATTGGAGTAACTCTCCATGCACACAGATTAGAAGAATAAATATTATTAAGATGTCAATTCTACCCAAATTGATATACAGATTCAATGTAATCCCAACAAAATTCCATGGGCATTTTTAAAATAAATGGAAAACACAATTATCAAATTTATTTGGAAGGGCAAGGGGTCCTGAACAGCCAGAAACATCTTAAAAAAGGAAAAGCAAAGTTGGAGGACTCTCACTTCCAGACGTTAAATCATATTACCTAGCTACAATGATAAAAAACAGCATGGTACCAGCATAAAGACAGACACATAGAGCAATGGAACCAAATTGATGGTTCAGAAACAGACCCTCACCTCTGTGGTCAAATGAATTGACAAGTTTGTCAAAACCCACCCAGCTGGTGCAGAACAGTCCATTCAACAAATATAATAGCCGAAAGAAAGAAAAAGGACCCCTATTTAACACCTTATACAAAAATTAACTCAAAATGGATTAAATACCTAGATATAAAAGCAAAAACCATAAAACTTCTAGAAGAAAATGTAAGAAAATATCTAGTGGTAGGTGGTGGATTCTTAAAACAGATAAGCAGAGGACTGAGGTAGACTACAGATGCTTAATGTATGTAGAAGTTTTAATGAACTTTACTGTAAAAATGTGGAAATGTATAGAGTTGATGGTAACACATCATAGTGAGTAACAGTTGGTTTATAGATAAGAAAGTGGCTAGAAAGTGTAGTCTAGGGATGTAAATGTCAATTGAAAGAAAGCTAAAGAATAATCTAGGGACTGAATAAAACAGTAAACCTAAAGGTGGATGAGAATTGTGGTTTATGGTACAGATGCAAGAGTCTCCTTTGTGAGCTAGAGAAAATGTACATCTCTACTGCAGGGTGGTGGGAATGTGGAGAAGCATGGGAAAAATATAATTGGTGTGACCTACAGACTGTGGTTAACAGCAGTACTGTAATGTTCATTCATCTATGCCAAAGATGTACTGTGTTGATAATGGGGGAGTATGGAAAAAGTGTGCCAAATGTACATTATGCACCTGATAATAGTGTGATGATATTATTTCATAATCTGTAACAAATATTGTGTTGATGGACGGTTGTTGTATGGGAATTCTGCACATGTGTGTGATTGTTTTGTGACAACTTCTGTCACAAAAATATTTTTTAAATAATAATAGGGTGGGTTGGCAGGGAAAATACACCAAATGTAAGGTATTTTTGGTTAGTAGTAATGTTTTGAGAATGCTCGTTACTCAGTTAAAAATATTTCACAACAATGCAAGGTATTGGTGGTAGGATGAGAGTCCTGTACAAAGTTATGTAAGTTTGTTTTGTAAGTTCATTAAATTTTTTACAAATGTTTTAAAGGGTGAAAGGTTGGAAAAGGTATTCCATGCAATTAGTAACCAAAGAAGAGATAGAGTAGTAATTGAAGATGGTCATTATATATTAATAAAAGGGGCAGGTCACTAAGAAGAAATAAATATGCTAAGTATCTATGCACCTAACCTGAGTGCCCCAAGATACATGAGTAACACATTGGCAAAACTGAAGGGAGAAATAGATGTCTCTACAGTAATAATTGGAGAATTTGATACACCACACTCAGTAATGGATAGAACATCTGGACAGAGGATAAAGAGACAGAGAACTTTATTTATCTGGGGGTAAAAGAAGACATTGCAAGAGAATTCAGTGAATATCTTAAGACTAAAGAAAATGAGAACACAACATATCAAAACACATGAGAAGGAAATGTATATATAGCCTTCAATGCTTATATTAAAAAAGAAGAAAGAACTAAAATTGAAGATATAACTGCACATCTGGAAGAACTAGAAAAAGAACAGCAAACTAATCCCAAACCAAGCTGGACAAAAGAAATAGTAAAGATCAGAGAACAAATAAAAGAAATCGAGAACAAAAATCAATATAGGGAATCAAAAAAACCAAAAGTTGATTCTTTGAGAAGATCAACAAAATTGACAAACTCTTAGTTAGACTGACAAAGAAAATAGAGAAGACACAAGTAAATAAAATCAGAAATGAGAGTGGCAACATCACAACTGACCCCCCAGAAATAAAAGAGATCATAGTGAATACTATGAACTGTATAACAAAAAAAATAGACAATGTAGAGGAAATCAACAGATTCCTAGAAACACACAAAACATCTACACTGACTCTAGAAGAAATAGAAGACCTCATCAAACTAATCACAAGTGAAGAGACTGAAACAGTCATCAAAAACCTGCCAAAGATGAAAAGCCCAAGACCAGATAGTTTCACAGGTGAGTTTTACCAATCATTCAAAAGTGATCTAATACCAATGTTGCTCAGGCTCTTCCAAAAAATTGAACAGGAAAGAAGACTACCAATCTCATTCTATGAAAGCAACATTACCCTAATACCAAAACCAGATAAAGATACTCAAAAAAAAGAAAATTACAGACCAATATATCTAATGAAGAGAGATGCAAAAATCTTCAACAAAATATTTGCAAACAGAATCCAAAAACACATTAAAAGTGTCATACACCACGATCAAGAGGATTTTATACCAGGTATGCAAGGGTGGTTCAACACGAGTAAATCAATTAGTGTAATAAACCACATGGATAAACTGAAGAAGAAAGATCACATGATACTCTCAATTGCAACACAAAAGGCATTTGACAAAATACAGCAGACTTTCTTGATAAAAACTCCAAAAGATTCTCCTATCTTTCTCAATATGGTAAAGTGCATAAATGAAAAACTTACATCTAGCAGAATAGTCAATGGTGAAAAACTGAAAGTTTCTCCACCGAGATCAGGTTCAAGACAAGGATGCACACTGTCAGCATTATTATTCAATATTGTGCTAGAGGTTCTAGCTAGAGCAATTAGGCTAGATAAAGAAATAAAAAGCACCTAAACAGGAAAGTAAAACTTTTACTATTCACTGATATGATCACATATAATCTCCTGAAATCATTTCACCATGGTCTTATCATTTGCTTCAATAAAGAAAGAACATGAAAAGTAAAAACTGACCAATTCTCACTATATTGGCATCATTCTGAAATGTCTTAATTAAATCCCATTTCTCTTATTCAAGGATAACAATACTCTTTTTTAGAGATTCTTAATGTGACTGTATGTGGACATGCACATATTGTCCAGTATTCTGCTTTACTATCCTTTTTATAGTTTAATGCATCTTTCAATGTCATGAATTCAACTTTATGCACATTTATTTGATGAGGCCGTATCATTTCCCAATATAGTGTCATTGTAATGTGCTCCAGGGGGCTTCAGAATTTTAAATCTTCACAGAAATTTAAAAATTAATCATAGCTATGCATAATATTATGGCTGGATGTGAAGGCTTTAAAATTAATAAATTCAAATGTTTCTTTGGTTAATTTCTACTTTTAATTAAATTATTATTTATCATTTTTATCTTATTGACAGAGTTTTACCCATTATGTACAACTTCATTATCTGTGTCCATGTTAACGGCATTCACAAATACACACACACATACACACACACACACACAGAGAGTTAGAATGAGGAAGTAGGAAATGGTTTATGTCTGTAGCTAATTATTGATCAAATACTAAAAATTGCATCCTATTTTATTTTTTGACTCAAAATTGCACAATATAAGACTGACCTTCTGCAACAACTTGATGTTTAGATTTCAAATATGTGATATGTGAAGATGTACTTGACTGCTGGTTCTAAATTGGCTTAAACTTTTATTATGGAAATTTTCAAACATATACAAAGAAAACAGAATACTGTAATAAATCCCCAACACCCATCAATCAGGTTGAACAGTTAGCAACATTCTATCATTGTTTCATATATGTTTCTTAATATTCTTATCATTTTATAGTTGTTTTCTGAAATAAATTTAGACATGCTATAAATCTCACAATATATTTTTATTTAATTTTGCTTTATACAGTCAATCATGCTTTAAAGAAATATTATATATATAATTTTAACAAAATTATAGGTTAACCTGTGTAACTTATACAATTGTAATGAACCTATGTGCTTACCATATTCCCAGAAAATTCCCTCACATCCATTTTCTGTCAATCTTCCTTCTCCCAGTTCTGGATTTTTTAAAAATATTTTTTCTGTGGTTTATATTCCTGCAAATGCCACTTGTTATGGTTTCTTTATTGGTACATAAGATGAAAACCACTCTCACTATTTCCAAGCATATGGATTGGCTTATTTGTGGTTGATAGGAAAAACTATCCCCATAAAATTTTAATTAAAAATTAAACCTTTTTAGCAGATGTGGTGGATTTGGATATATATCAAGTGCTCTTCAAAAATCTACCACACCTGCTTCTTTAAACATTTCCAGCTTAAATTTGCATGAATTATTGAATTAGGAATGCGTGTATCTTTTGTTAAGATTAAAAAGTATCTCATGTAAAATCTGCAAAACTCCCATCAACAATGCTAATAATGTATACCTCAATGACTAATGTTGCATTATATCATTAAAATTAAATATTAATATAACTCTGTATTCACTAACTTTTAATAACAGCAGAATATACATTCTTTTCAAGTGGATGTGGAACATTAGCAAAGATAGGCTCAATAAATGTAAAAGAGTTAAAGTAATTCAGGGTATGTTCACTGATGACAATAGAATTAAAGTGGAACTAAATAACAGAAAGATATCTGAAAAGTCCCCACAAATATTTAGAAATTAAACAGCACACTTTTAAGTAACCCATAGTCAAAGAAGAAATCTTTGGGAAATTAGAAAATATGTTGAAAAGAATAAAAATGAAACATAATCTATCAAAATATGTGTTGTGCTGAAAAAACAGTGCTTGAGAAATTTGTGATTTCAAATGTTTATTTTAGAAAAGAAAAAATGTTCTAAAATCAATTATTTAAGTTTCTACCTTATGACTACAAATAGAAAAGTAAATTAAGCCCAAAACTGGTAGAAAAAAATAATAAAGAGTAGAAATAGAAAATGGTCAAATAATAAAGAAGAATCAAGGAAACCAAAAGCTTGTTCTTTGAAAAGTTTGGTAAAATTGATGAACAGCTAGCAGTAATGACAAGGAAATAAATGGAGAAAATACAAATTAGCACTATAAGGACTGAAAGAGGGGACATCACTATAGACATTTAAAGGATAACTAAGGGAAGACAGCAATATGGCAGCGGAGTAAGGAGCTCCTAGAATTGGCTCCTGCCACAGGGTAGTTAATAAACACCCAGAGCTCTCTGGAGCTAGCTGAAGCAACTGTTTGGGGACTTCAGGAGGCCAGAAGGGCATCCTGCAACATCCTTGAAGAAATAGAAGGAGGAGGCTGCCCATCTGCAGAGACGACTCATAAGTAGAGCACTCCATACCCCGGAGGCCAGTGCCCATCCTCCACTGGAGGCACAAGCCGCCTCGGGAGCTGTTCCACAGCTGGAATTGAAAGCTCCACTTCCCAAAAACAGGGGAGGAAGAGATGGTTGGGCACCAACTTCAGGTATTGATGAGTAAAATTCAGTGGGCCAAGGATAATCCTGAGAACAGCTAAAGTTTGAGCCTGTCCAAGTCAGAAAGAGGCCAGGAGCCGCCATCTTAACTCCACACCTGGCACAAGGGGAAGCGGGGTGGACTGAGAATCCCAGGGCTGGTGGAGACCAGTTTCTTTCCATCCAGATCAGATTGCAGGTCTAGCCTAAGCCCCAATGACAGGAGGAAGCTGCAGGGACCTGTGCCAGCCTCTCCAGGAAATTGCCAGCCAAGCCACCAAGGCCAGTGTTTGTCCTACTCTGGTGGCACAAGCAGCCTCAGGAGCTGTTCTGTGACTAGAATTGGAAACTCCATTTCCCAAAAACAGGGGAGGAGGAGATGGTTGGCTGCCAATTTCAGCTACTGATCGGTAGACTCAGATGGCTAAGGAATAACCCTAGCAACAGCTGGGGTGTGAATTTGTCCAAGTAGGAAAGAGGCCAGTGGCTGCCATTTTAACTCCACCCCCAGCCTGAGGGGAAGCCGGCCTGACCAAATATTACAGTGATGATAGGAACTGGTTTCTTTCACCCAGATCAGTCTGTAGTCCTAATTTAGACCTCAGTCCCACCTCTGGCAAGGAGGAGGCTGGTTAGCTCTGTACCAGTCTATCCAGGTAACTGAGGGTACCTTTGGCTGGCACAAACTGGATAATCAGATGTCTACTGGGGCAACTGCTGTCATCTTGGACCCATACTGCATAGATTGCTGCCCACACCTGCAGCCACATCCACACCCCAGGCAAAGGAGATCGGGGCATGACGCTCCATCAGTCTCTCTGGGCAACTACAGTCTAGGTCTGCACTTAGATTATTCCACACATCTGTCACTCTGTCCCTAACCCTGGCAAAGGAGAAAGTTGGAAGAAGCTTCCTTGGTCCCTGGGGCTATAAGGGCAGCTTGAGCCTCCACAGCTTACAGCACAAACTACATCCTTGGCTCTTACTGTATAACCAGCAAGGGAGAAAGGATAGGAAGCCCTAAACTAAGGAGAAAAACCGCACCCAGAATAAATACTCTAGTAATCCAGATGCCAAGACACCAACCAAAAATTACCATCCACACCAAGAAACAGGAAGATATGGCCCAGTTAAAAGAAAAAGATAAGCCTCCAGATGACAAAGGAGTTGAGACAACTAATCATAGATGTGCAAACAAATCTCCTTAATAAGTTCAATGATATGGCTAAAGAGATTAAGGATAAGAAGTTACTGGATGAGCACAAAGAATTTGAAAGCATGCACAGAAAAAAAGAGATCCTATGGGAATGAAAGGCATAATAAATGAAATTTTTTAAAAAATTGGAATCATGTAATAGTAGTTTTGAGGAAGCAGAAGAAAGGATTGGGTCAGAGGGCAGGACAAGATGGTGTCTGAATGCCACTTCATAATCTCTCCTGCAAAGAAGCAGCTGGGTGGGGTTGGAGTCCTACCAGAGTGGGCTGTTTCAGGGGCTTGCAAGGTAGGAGGAGTCTGGACTTGATTTGGAGAGACGGTGACAGAAGTGGTGCTTGCTAGAGGTAGAGTTTTGGGTTTCCGACATGGAAGTCAGAAGTTGTGGGCGGGACCCTTCCCCCTAGGGCTGGTGGCTGCTGCATTCCCTGAAAACTGTTGGTTGTGTGGTGGCGTTCCCAAGCCCCATGTTTCCCAGATGCATGGTTCTGGGGTCCGTGTCCCCTACGCCCCCATAGCCCATGCTCCACAGACCCACATACCTTGAGTCCGCAATATCCCAGACTTCACATTTCTGAATCCACCACTCCCTGAGGTCTGTCATTACCCTAGCCCTCTGGTTTTTTACTGACTCTATGAGTGTGAGAGATTAGGTGGGAGACGTGGAGGGGCTAGATGAGTGGGTTCAATTTTCTGGTCCCCACCCCCCCTTATTTTTGAGCTTGGAGGAGCATACCAGCTGGCTTGGGGAGAGCTTGGGAAGGAGAGGTGAATCTGCTGAGAAAATCCAATTTACCTAAATGCCCTGGGGTAGGAAACTTGATCTGGGAGAAGGAGGAGTCACAATATTAATTAGCCCTCCCCTAGCACACCTAAGGGAGAGGGACATAGGACGTGCTTTCTAAGCTTCCAATAGCATATTTGGGGTTCCTGGGGAGGTGTAGGTGCTCTCTCCTGTAAATAAAGAGTCACTGTCTTCTGTGTTGAGTTGGTTCACCAAGGACCCATTTGAATCTCCTACCGGACCCCTCATGCAGCTTTCCTGCTGCCCTGGGAGAGAGGGAAGTGAGAAAGGGAGAAAGGAGAATGCCAGATTCCTAAGCATTTTTATTTAACTGCAAAGAGGATTCCTAGGAGCTTGAAACTTTGACTTTTTTGTTGTTGTCATCATTGGTTTGTCTTCTGGATTTTCCTTCCTCTTTACCCCCCAAAGGCCTTTTTTTCCTTTTCTTTTCTTTTCTTTTCTTTTCTTTTCTTTTCTTTTCTTTTCTTTTTTTTCTCTTTTTCTTTTTCTTGCTTGCTTCCTGCCCCCCTTTTTGATCCCCCCCTTTCTTTTTCTTTTTCTTCCTTTCTCTTCTTCTTTATTTATTTATTTATTTATTTATTATTATTATTTGTATTAGGTGCTGCAGGAAGTGCTTCCCATTTGCTGTATTTCCTCATCCTCCATTTCCTCTTTTCTGTGTGTATTGATTTTGGCTACCAACACTATTCTCTTTCCTCTACATCTTTCTATCCTCCATCATTTATTATTTCTCTTACATTACACCTCTCTTTGTTTGGCCCCCAAATTATCTGACTTTTTATTTCAAACACCTTTGTTCTGTCTTTTATTCATTCTTTATATTATTTTCTTTCTTTTCTCTTTCCCTCTCATGAAAACACTGGCCTCTCAATTCATACTATATTCCCCCACATATTCAGTTGACTGTCTCATTATAGGTACTCTACTTTACTTAATGTTATAACGCTACACAGCTTGCATGAGTCTAATATACATTCTCCTAGATCTCACATGGTTCCTCTGTTAACATTTGCTATCAATACTACTATTATACATTTTCTTTTTGCTTCCCCTGGCTCTAATATTTTCCTTCAAGTGAACTTAGCCAGCAATAAGAAAATAGAATAAGAAGAACAAAGTGACAAAGAGAAGACATAACACATATGCAAAAACAACAACTAATTAAAACCCAAGACTAGACAAAGAAGCTAAAGAACTGATTAAACCTGTCAAAATAAAATGATGACCAGACAGCAACAAAAAACTACAAACCAAACCAATTATCAGGAAAACATGCCCCAAGCCAATGAACAAACTAAAAACCAGGAAGAGGAGCAGAATATTGAATGAGTAATTAAAGCTCTCAAAACATATATTAGCGACCAATTTGATGAAGTGAAGGAAGAGATAAAGAATATGAAGAGGGAAACGGACTTTGGCCCAGTGGTTAGGGCGTCCGTCTACCACATGGGAGGTCCGCGGTTCAAACCCTGGGCCTCCTTGACCCGTGTGGAGCTGGCCCATGCGCAGTGCTGATGCGCGCAAGGAGTGCCGTGCCACGCAAGGGTGTCCCCCGCGTAGGGGAGCCCCACGCGCAAGGAGTGCGCCCCGTAAGGAGAGCCGCCCAGCGTGAAAAGAAAGAGCAGCCTGCCCAGGAATGGCGCCGCCCACACTTCCCGTGCCGCTGACGACAACAGAAGCGGACAAAGACAGAAGCGGACAAAGAAACAAGACGCAGCAAATAGACACCAAGAACAGACAACCAGGGGAGGGGGGGAAATTAAATAAATAAATAAATCTTTAAAAAAAAAAAAAAAAAAAAAAGAAAGTGAGAACTATAATATTAAAAAAAAAAAAAAAAAAAAAAAAAAAAAAAAGAATATGAAGAAAATACTTGGAGAGAATACAGAAGAAATTGCAATCATATACAATAAGATAACGGATATGATGGTGATGAACAGCACAATTCAAGAAATCAAAAATACACTCTCAGCAAATAACAGCAGATTAGAAGAGGCAGAGGAGAGAATTAGTGATATGGAAGACAGTACATCTGCAATCAAACAGACAGTAAAACTGATTAATAAAAAGATAGACAAAATCCAGCTGGAACTTAGGGACAAGAATGACAATGCAAAATGCACAAATGTACTCATCATAGGCATCCCAGAAGGAGAAGAGAGGGAAAGGGGACAGAAGGGGTGTTGGAAGAAATAATGGCTAAAAACTTCCCAACTATTCTGAGGGAGATGGATGTACATGTCCAGGAAGCACAACACACCCCAAACACCTCAACAGGCCTACCCCAAGACATATACTTGTCAATTTATCCAATGCTCAAGACAAAGAGAAAATTCTAAAAGCAGCAAGAGAAAAGAAAACCATCACATACAAAGGAGACTCCAAAAGATTGAGTGCTGATTTCCCATCTAAAACCATGGAGGCAAAAAGGCAGTGGTATGACATAGTCAAGGTACTAAAAGAAAACAAATTTCCAACCGAGAATACTCTATCCAGCAAAGTTAGCATTCAAAAATGATGGAGAGTTCAAAATATTCACAGATAACCAGGAACTAAGAGAGTATGCCAACAAGAATCCTGCCCTTCAAGAAATACTAAAGGGAGTTCTGCAGGAAGAAAGAAAAAAACAGGAGAGGCAGAGTTAGAGAAAAGTGTAAGAGAACTAAAAAGACAAAAAGAGAAAAAATCAAGCAAAATATGATAAACACAAATTTAAAGAAAATAGGCTAATATAAATAATTTCTTAAAATTAATAAAACTGAGTATCAATGGATTAAACTCACCTGTCAAAAAACTCAGAATGGAAGATTGGATAATGAAATATGACCCATCTATATGCTGTCTACAAGAAAACACATTTTAGACCCAGGGGTTCAAGGAGGTTAAAAGTGAATGGCTAAAAAACAGTCTTACAAGCAAACAATAACCAAAAAAGGGCAGAAGTAGCTATATTAATATCAGACAAAATAGACTTTAGGGAAACGGACTTTGGCCCAGTGGTTAGGGCGTCCGTCTACAACATAGGAGGCCCGCGGTTCAAGCCCCGGGCCTCCTTGACCCGTGTGGAGCTGGCCCATGCGCAGGGCTGATGCGCGCAAGGAGTGCCGTGCCACGCAAGGGTGTCCCCCGCGTAGGGGAGCCCCACGCGCAAGGAGTGCGCCCCGTAAGGAGAGCCGCCCAGCGCGAAGGAGGGAGCAGCCTGCCGAGGAATGGCGCCGCCCACACTTCCCGTGCCGCTGACGACAACAGAAGAGGACAAAGAAACAAGACGCAGCAAAAAGACACAGAAAACAGACAACTGGGGGAGGGGAGGGGAATTAAACAAATAAAAAATAAATCTTTAAAAAAAAAAATAGACTTTAAATGTAAAACAATTGTGAGAGACAAAGTTGGACACTACATATTAGTGAAAGGGATAATCTTTCAAGAAGTATGAACAACCATAAACACTTATGCTCCTAACAAAGGCACCTCCAAATACATGAGGCAAACACTGGAAAAACTAAGTGAAAGAATACACACCTCTACAATTATAGTGGGGGGCTTTAATACACCACTATCAACTTTGGACAGAACATCTCAAAAGAAAATCAATAAAGAAACAAAAACTTTGAAAAGTATATTAGAGGAGCTGGACTTAATAGGCATATACAGAACATTACAACCAAATACAGCAGGATATACATTTTACCCAAGTGCACATGGATCATTCTCCAAGATAGACCACATACTAAGCCACAAAGAAAGTCTCAATGAATTCAGAAAGATTGAAATCAAACAAAATAATTTCTCTGACCACAGTGGGGTGAAGCTGGAAATTGGCAAGGTCCAAAGACCCAGATTTCACACCAAGATATGGAAATTAAACAACACACTCTTAGAAAAACAGTGGGTAAAGGTGGAAATCTCTAAAAAAATCAATAACTACCTTGAAACTAATGAAAATGATAATGCAACATACTAAAACTTGGGTGGCAGACTTGGCCCAGTGGTTAGGGCATCTGCCTACCACATGGGAGGTCCGTGATTCAAATCCCGGGCCTCCCTGACCTGTGTGGAGCTGGCCCATGTGCAGTGCTGATGCACGCAAGGAGTGCTGTGCTACACAGGGATGTCCCCCGCATAGGGGAGCCCCATGTGCAAGGAGTATGTCCCATAAGGAGAGCCACCCAGCATGAAAGAAATTGCAGCCTGTCCAGGAATGGCACCACACACACAGAGAGCTGACACAACAAGATGATGCAACAAAAAGAAACACAGATTCCCATGCCACTGACAACAACAGAAGCAGACAAAAAAGATGCAGCAAATAGACACAGAGAACAGACAACTGGGGGGGGGGGGAATAAATAAATCTTTAAAAAAAAATACCAAAACTTATGGGATGCAGCAAAAGCAGTACTGAGAGGGAAATTTATAGCCATAAATTCATACATCAAAAAAAAAAAGAGCTAAAATTGAACTAACTGCACACTTGGAGGAATTAGTAAAAAAAAAAACAACAACAAAGTAACCCAAAAGGAAGAAGAAAGAAAGAAATAACAAAGATCAAAGCAGAACTAAATGAAAAAGAAAATAAGGAAGCACTTGAAAAAATAAACAAAACCAAGAGCTGGTTCATTGAGAAGATCAATAAAATTGAAAAACCATTAGCTAGACTAACAAAGAAAAAAGAGAGAAGATGCAAATACACAAAATAAGAAAGGAGAAAGGAGATACCACCATGGACCCCACAGAAATAAAAACAATCATAAGTAGATACTTTGAAAAGCTATATTCCAACAAGAAGGACAATTTAGAGGAAATGGACAAATTCCTAGAAACACATAAGCAGCCTACTTTGACAAGAAAAGAAATTGATGATCTCAACAAACCAATCACAACTAAAGAGAGAATCAGTCATTAAAAATCTCCGAACTAAGAAGAGCCCTGGGCCAGATGGCTGCACAAGTGAATTCTACAAAACATTCTGGAAAGAACTAACACCAATCTTGCTGAAACACTTCCAAAAAATTGAAACAGAAGAAATATTGCCTCACTTATTCTATGATGCCAACATTACCCTAGTACCAAAGCTGAACAAAGAAACCACAAGAAAGGAAAATTATAGACCAATCTCTCTAATGAACCTAGACATGAAAATCCTCAACAAAATACCTGCTATACATATTCAAAAACATATTAAATGAATTATACACCATGACCAAGTAGGATTAATTCCTGGTATGCAAGGATGGTTCAACATAAGAAAATCAATTAATGTAATACACCATATAAATAGATTGAAGGAAAAAAATCACATGACATATCTATAGATGCAGAAAAAGCATTTGACAAAATACAGCACCCTTTCTTGATAAAAACACTGCAAAAGACTGGAATAGAAGGAAACTTTCTGAACATGATAAAGAGTATATACGAAAAACCCACAGCTAACATCACTTACAATGGTGAAATCCTAAAATCCTTCCCTCTAAAATCAGGAACAAGACAAGGATGCCCACTATCACCCCTTCTATTTAACATTGTCTTAGAAGTACTCGCTCAAGCACTGAGGCAAGAACCAGACATAAAAGGCATCCAAATTGGAAAGAAAGAAGCCAAAATTTCAATATTTACAGATGACATGATTCTATACATAGAAAACCCTGAGAAGTCTACAAGAAAACTTCTAGAACTCATAAATGAGTTCAGCAAAGTTGCAGATTTTAAGATCAATGTGCAAAAATCAGTAGCATTTCTGTACACTGATGATGAGCAATCTCAGGGGGAAATCAAGGAACAAATACCATTTACAATAGTAAATTAAAAAATCAAATACCTAGGAATGAATTTAACTACAGATGTAAAAATCTTATACACAGAAAACTACACAACACTGTTCAAGGAAATCAAAAAAGACCTCAATGAATGGAAGAATATTTCCTGTTCATGGATAGGAAGACTAAATATTATAAAGATGTCTATCCTACCAAAACTGGTCTACACATTTAATGCAATCCCAATAAAAATCAACACAGCATTCTTTAGTGAACTAGAAAAACTAGCTATGAAATTTATTTGGAAAAGAAAGTGGCCCCAAATTTCCAAAGACATATTGAAAAAGAAAAATGAAATTGGAGGACTCACACTACCTGACTTCAAAACATACTACAAAGCTACAGTAGTAAAAACAGCATGGTATTGGCACAAGGATAGACACAGAGACCAATGGAACCAAATTGAGAGTCCTGATATATATCTTTATATATACAGTCATATAATATTCAACAAGGCCACCAAACTCATTCAACTGGGAGAGAATGGCCTATTCAACAAATGGTGCCTGGAGAACTGGATATCCATATGTAAAAGAATGAAAGAGGATTACCAACTAACACCTCATACAAAAATCAACTCAAGCTGGATCAAGGACCTAAATATAAGAACCAAGACCATAAAGACTTTGGAATACAATATAGGGAACCATCTACAGGACCTTGTAATAGGAAATGGCTTCATGAATTTCACACCCAAAGCATGAGCAGCAAAAGAACAAATAGATAAATAGAATTCCTCAAACTTAAAGCCTTCTGCACCTCAAAGGAATTTGTCAGGAAAGTGAAAAGAGAGCCTACACAATGGGAGAAAATATTTGGTAACCATATATCTGGTAGGAGACTGATATCCTGCACATATAAAGAACTCCTACATCTTGAAAATAAAAAGACAATGCATTTTAAAAATGGGAAAAAGATTTGAACAGACACTTCTCCAAAAAATAAATACAAATGGCTACAAAGCACATGAAAAAATGCTCAAAATCACCAACTATTAGGGAAATGCAAATCAAAACTACAGGGAGATACCTTCTTACTCCCATAAGATTGGCAGCTATGAAAAAAACAGAAGACTACAAGTGCTGGAGAGGATGTGGAGAAATGGGAACACTCACCCATTGCTGGTAGGAATGCAGAAGGATACAGTCATTCTGGAGAACAGTTTGGCAGTTTCTCAAAAACTAGCTATAGATTTGCCATATGACCCAGCAATTCCACTCCTGGATATATACCCAGTAGAGCTGAAAACAAGGACACAAACCGATATAATGCACACCAATGTTCATAGCAGCACTATTCACTATTGCCAAAAGTTGGAATCAACCCAAATGTCCAACAACAGATAAATGGATAAATAAAATGTGGTATATACATACAATGGAATACTACTCAACTATAAGAACAAATACAGTACAAACACATGATAACATGGATGAATCTTGAGAACTTTATGCTAAATGAAGCAACCCAGCCATTGAAGGAGAAATACTACATGACCTCACTGATATGAAATAAGGAAACCAAGCTGTCTCAGAGAGCTAGAGATTGGATGATAGGCTTAAAGGAATTTGGGGGGTAGAGGAAGGTTGCAAGCTGACACCTACCTGGGTGAAATCTATGATAAGCTGGAGGTAAATATTTATACAGGGAAGGGATAAAATGGGGGCATAGGGATAACGTTGGGTGGGGTTTTGTGCGCTTGAGGGGGGATAGGGATGGGAGGATGGGTAAGATGGCCCAAGAAATAAGGGGAGGGGGAGGGAACATTTGAACATAGGAGATTGTCGGGTATGTGGTTGAAAGTATAATGTTGAGAAATCTTTTTCAAAAATATAATAAGGAAGGTTACCTGTTTGAGATACTTAAAGGGGAGATTTTTACACAGGGCAGGCTTCAAAGGGAGTGTGTGAGTGCTCATTTTGTCATAGTGGGTTATATTATTGGATGGAGACCCATACAATGAGAGTGAAGGTATGCCCACATTCTGGTGAGGACTGATGTTTTCAAATAGAGGAAATTATATCTCAAGAGAATTGGTGGCTCCCAGTGGGTTAGGGCAGTTGAGCATGTCAAGCCCTCAGCATTGTTGCAAGTATCTCTGAATATGGTCCTTCAAGTAATGAAGATTGATTGTCACTGTGGGCCCTGAGGGGAGGAAGAAAGAGGTATTGAATAGATGGAATCAGTGTAACTATGGGGCAATGGAAGTGTTCCACAAGATTATGCAAAGATGGATATAAGACACATTAAAGTACACCAAAAATGTATAAAAGCCTGTAGGCTAAATGTAAACCATAATATAAACCCAAGTGTAATCATGTTTGAAAGCTATTGTCTCAATATCTGTACATCAGTTGCAGCAAATATAATATGAACATGTAAAAAGATCATTGCTGGGGAAGGGACAAAGTGTTTGATGCTGGATATCTGGGAGTACCGTATATTGTATATATGAATTACTGTGATCTAAAACTTTTGTGACAACGAACTTAATAATTAGAAGAAAATAAAAGAAAGAAAGGATGTAGACACTGAGTAAGAAATGGAAGAAATTGCCTTGCCACTGTACATACAGGGCAATACTTATAGCAGTGATAAAAGGCAAAACATCAAAAACAAAGTTTTATCATTTTTAAAATTTTTGATACCCCAATTTATTTTTACCTTAATTTTTCTAAATTAGTATGTATTCTATATCTAACCTTTAAACCCATCACTATATTCCATTTTACTATTAATGAAACCTGGCAATATATTAGGTTTCATTTCGACGAAGTTTGGGCTCACAGAGAGGTGCAAATATGACAGGGGAGGAATACTGGTGTGGGATGTTATTGATAAGGGACACATGATTGGAAGGGAGTTCTCCAGGGCATGTATATAGGGTACATAAAAATGTTTGGATATTTTCATAGTGGTTAGTTAAAAACAACAACTGAGGGAGTGCTGAATTCCTAGCCAGGGAGGGGGGGGTTCTTTCATATTCTCCAATAGGACAGCAACAATCCTCCAAGTGCAATGGCTAAGACCAATAAAGAAGGATGGTCCAACAATGAGCCCTTGATACTAATGTCTATGCTTGTGATCCTGTGACCTGAAATAAGAACTAGGCCTAGAGCTGCAGGGTGCCTACGAGTTACCTCCTGAGAGCCTCCATGTTGCTCAAATGTGGCCAGTCTCGAAGCCAAACTCAGCATGTAAATGCATTACCTTCCCCCCCACCATGGGACATGACTCCCAGGGATGAACCTCCCTGGTGCTGAGGGATTACTACCAAGTACCAGCTGATGATGTAACTAGATAACAACCTTGTGCGGCGGCTTGCTCTGTCAGTAGAGGTGGGGTCTGACTGCGGACGAGGGGTCGGTCCAGCTCAGGACAAGGGGTCGGTCCCGCTTGGGACGAGGGATCGGTCCGGCAGCAGACGAGGGGTCGGTCTCACAAGGGTTGCGCGGTTTGGCTAACGGGGCCGCCCGGCGAAGCCGGCGACGAGGGGGTCGCCCGGAGAAGCAGGCGACAAACTGGGGACAAGGGAGGCCAGGCCCTTGTAGGGGGCTCTCAGGACTGGAGGGCGCACAGCAGAAGAACTACCGCGGAGACAAGGTAAACGTGCAAGGCCACTTTATTGAGGGAGAGGCAACAGTTTTATAGGGGCTGGGGAAGGCTGATTGGTCGAAGCCACGCCCTGTTCTGATTGGTTGCCGGAGAAAGGTCAGTGGGTGGTACTGGATGGGGGAGGGGTGGTGATTAGGGATTGGCTGTTGCTGTTGCTGGGGGAAGTGGCAGGGTTTAGTGATTGGTGGCTGCTGTTGCTGGGGTAGAGGGCAGACTTGAGTTTCCTGCCCACGCCTGGCTGTTGCTGCTGTCGAGGGGAGGGAAAAGGGCAGACTGGATTTTTCCGCCCACGCCTGGCTGTTGCTGCTGTCGGGGGGAGGGAAAAGGGCAGATTGGATTTTTCCGCCCTGCGCCTGAGCAGGGAGAAAGAAGAAGAAGGGTGCCGCCCCACAAGGCATCGTGTGGCGCCATCCGGGAGGAGGGGCGGCCGCGGAAGCATGGCTGCCGAGAAGGGGAGACCTGAGGGCACTCTGCGCCCATGCCGAGCTTCCTTCAGGGGTGGCGGTGGGCCCGACCAACCACCCTATTATGGGGGCAGCGGTTTGGAATAGGCCTACCGCGGCCGCCGCCCCTCGCCAGGCCAGCAAACCACACTTCAGCCCGAGGGGTGACCGCACCTTGAATAAAAGGGTCAACTCAGACCAGCTGAATATCTCAAGCTACATGTAATATCAGGTGTCAAAAATGCTTTTTGAGCTTGAATAAAAGGCGGAAATGGAAAGGACAAATGAGTTTATATGGCTATGCGTCTCCAAAAAAGAGTTGGGAGGTCATCAGAGGGGTCACTCTTATGCATACCTCAGCAGTGTCCCAAAGACAGCCAAAGTAGATACAAGCCCAGCCATTGGTTCTTCTGAGGGCTACAGAGACCCACAGGTTTGTGGTCATGCAGATGGAGTTCAAAGTCATGTCAGTTTGCCCTACTTTGGAATTTGTGTTCCTGAGTGTGTGATGGAGTTAAACTCAGATGTGATCTTTGTTCACAAGCCTCTCCTGTTACTTTTACCAGACCTGTGGTTGGTGCTGGGGTTTGGTGTATGCTCAGGGGACCTGAATCTCTGGACTGTCCATGTGATAGCCAGGCCATGGGCCTCAACAGACCTGCAACTCCTACCCTCTGGTTTAATGAACTTACTCCAGCCAGCTAACAGGGAGGTGAAGAAGGTCAATCACCACACCAGGGAGCCAAGAGTGCCTGCAATTGCAAGTAGGAGAATTGTATCCATCATCCATATGAAATCTAAGTCCCCTCTCAATAGAGAGGTGGAGTGGACATAACCAGCCCAGGGTCCACAGGATGGAGGAATAGAGTATGGATTAGAGTAAACTTACTGATATTCTACTGTGGAACTATTGTGATTAGTAATGGAAGAAAATGTAGCATTAATGTGGAGAAAGTGGCCATGGTAGCTGCTGAGGGTAGAGGGAAGAAGAGATATGAAGGGGCATTTTCAGGACTTGGAGTTGTCCTGGGTGGTACTGCAGGGACAGTTACTAAGCATTGTATGTCTTCCCATGGCCCACTGGGTGGACTGGGGGAGAGTGTAAACTGCAATGTAAACCACTGTCCATGTGGTACAGCAGTGCTCCAAAATATATTCACCAAATGCAATGAATGTGCCATGATGATGAAAGAGTTTGTTGATGTGGGAGTAGAGGGGTGAGGGGGGTGGGGGGTATATGGGGACCTCATTTTTTTTAATTTAACATTTAAAATATATATAAAGACAAAAGAAAAGAATTAAAAAAAGAGAAAGGATTGGTAAGCTTGAAAAAATGGCCTCTGAAAGTGAACATACAAAAGAAGAGATGAAGAAAAGAGTGGAAAAAATTGAACAAGGTCTCAGGGAACTAAATGATAGCAAAAGGCATGCAAACATATGTATCATGGGTGTCCCAGAAGGAGAAGAGAAGGGAAAAGGGGCAGAAGGAATATTTAAAGAAATAATGGTAAAAAAATTCCCAACCCTATTGAAGGACATAGATACCCTTGTCCTAGAAGCACAACGTACTCCCACGCAAAAATATCCAAATAGACCAACTCCAAGACACATACTCATCAGAATGTTAAAGGCCAAAGACAAAGAGAGAATTCTGAGAGCAGTAAGAGAAAGCAATGTGTAACATATAAGGGATATCCAATAAGATTTAAGTGCTGATTTTTCACCAGAAACAATGGAGGCAAGAAGATAGTGATCTGATATATTTAAGATACTACAAAAGAAAAACTTTCAGCCAAGAATCTTATATCCGGCAAGACTGTCTTTCAAAAATGAGGGTGAAATTAGAATATTCATAGATAAACAGAAACTGAGAGAATTTCTAAGCAAGAGACCAGATTTTCAGGAAATACTAAAGGGTATGCTAGAGCTTAAAAAGAAAAGACAGGAGAGAAAGGCCTGGAAGAGAGTCTAGAAATGAAGATTATATCAATAAAAGTAACTAAAAGTGTCAAAAGAGTGGTGAAAATAAAATATGACAGCTAAAACTCAAATAGCCAGGAATAAACTTAACCAATGATGTAAAGTGCTTGTATTCAGAAAACTGCAACCCAATGTTAAAAGAAATCAAAAAAGTCCTAAATAACTGGAAGAACATTCCATGCTCATGGATTGGAAGACTAAATATCATTAAGATGTCAATTCTACTCAAATTAATATACAGATTCAATGCAACCCTGATAAAAATGCCACCAACATTTTTTAATTGAAAACACAAATATCATATTTATTTGGAAGAGTAAGGGGTCCTGAATAGCTAGAAACATCATAAAAGGGAACACGAACCCTGGTCTCCAGACTGTAAATCATTCTACCAAGCTATCGTGGTAAAAACATCATAAGAGAGTTCACACCAGAGAGAAACCTTACAAACATTCTGAATGTGGTAAAACCTTTGTGAAACGTTCATACTTTTGGGATAATGATAGAATTCATACCAGACAGAAACCTTACAAATGTGGTCAGGCTTTTATCTGAAGTTCAAGCCTGTGGAACATCAGAGAATTCATATTGGGGAGAAAACTTACAAATGCTGTGAGTGTGGCAAAGCTTTTACTGTGCATTCAAATGTTAATAAACATAAAAGAAAACATACTGGAGAGAAACCTACCAATGTAATGAATGTGGTGGAGCCCATACCCAATTTGCACATCTGAACAGACATCACAGAATACATACCAAAAAAAAACATCGTGAATCTAATATACATAACCATGTTTTTACCAAAGCTCTAGCCTTAGCAATCATCAGAGCATTCATAGTAGAGAGGAACTGTACAAATGAAATGAATATGGCAAATCCTTTAACTGGTGTTCATGCCTTGTTGCTGTCAGAGAAGCCATACTGGAGAGAAACCATGTAAATGTAATATATATGACAAGAATTTTATTCAAAATGCTATCTGCCAATTCATTTAAGAAGTCACACTTGAAAGAAACCATACAAATGTAATGAATGTGGCAAAGCCTTTAAGCAGAACTCGGGCCTCAAGAGACATCAGAATATACGTCCTGGGGAGGAACCCCACTAATGCAGTGCATGCAATAAAGCCTTTTTCAAGCGTTAACACCTTTGGGATCATGGAAAACATCATAGTGGATAGAAAGCATCTAAATATATTGAATTTGGCAAGGTCTTTGGGCAGTGGTCTGACTTCAGGGTTCACCAAAGTATTCATACTGCCGAGAAACCTTACAAATGTACTTAGTGTGGTAAACCACATAACCAAGTCTCATAATGGGCTGTCCATCAGGAAATTCCTGCTAGAGAGAATGGTCTGTAGTCCTCTATACAGGAATTAAAAGTCAAAATCATTTTAAATACATATGATAAGAGGTGTCAGTGAAGCAAGGAGATTGTTGAAAGGTAAAATTTCTTTAGTTTATGAAACATTTTTATTCTATTTGAGGTTTCTTGACAAGACTGTATTACTATTGATGACTTTCAATCTGAGGTTTGAAATCTTTTGATGTTTTGCTTTCATCGCAGCCCTTTCATTTGTCACCATAAAGGTCTGCAGGAAGAGAGCAGTAAGATGAAAGGGCCTACTCCATTAGTGGGGAGTTCATTTAGATCTATGTGCCCTGGAAGAACGAGGACACTAGATCATAAGATGCAATATTGTATGAATGTGAATAATGAATAAGGTCATGAGAAATAGGAGAGAATATATGTAAAACTATGATGTATGTTATAATTAATGTGTTCAGGGTCTTCTACAGCTTTTGTGGTGCCACCGAGAACCACAGGATTATCAGAAAGGATTCCTCTGCCAGCTGACCATGAAACAGAACAGGCCAGGACATTAAGAGACTGCCGTTTTCATGGAAGCAGAATGCTAAGTTATTAGAAACTGCATATATCATGGAGATAACAGGGGAAATGATAGTCAATCAAGAGAGGAATGTTTAATGAAAAGAACCAGAATACAGTGCAAATGTGTAGGATTCACATTTAATCACTGGTCTTGATGCATTTGGTACCATTTTATTTCAAGTGTATGATTATTTTCATGTTTCAATTAATAAAATTTTATAGTTAAAAAAGGTTATATATGAGATGAAGGAATTTCTACCTCGAACTGTGTCACTGGGATGCACGTGGCAGCTCTTTAAGGTTGGCTTCATTGTCAAGTTTGGAGTGGTGGCAGCTTTAGTCCCCATCTTAACCATCAGTGCACTGGGAAAAAAGAGCTTCCCTTCCCCAGAAGTCCAGTGTACATCTTGGTTTTCCCTTACAGCTAGCCTAATGTATTAGTCAGCCAAAGGACCAGAAGTCTGTTGGCTTTTATAGAGGGTATTTATTTGGGGTAGATGCTTACACTCACAAGGCCATAGAGAGTAAGTTACTTCCCTCACCACAGTCTGTTGCCACTTGTTGGAGCAGATGGCTGCTGGTCTCTGTGTTAAGCCTTCCTTTTTCTCCTAAGGCTATGTGGTCCCAGCGTCTTCTGATCTCAGCTTAGGCAGGAGGGCTCATCTCTTCAGGCTTGTTTCTCTCCCTGAGCAGCTGCTCAGAGCTCTGCTCTCTGCAGCTGCAAACAGTCAGGCAAATGGCTTATCTCCCTTACCCAGGGCAGCAGGATCCTGTCTAATGAGCTGTCTCTATTTCTCTGTGTTCTCCTCCCTGCATTTATTTCCATGTGAGAGTCTGTTTTATCCCCACCATGGGGGTGGGGACTCAACCCTGCATGACCTAATGACTTGATCAGATAAAAGCCCTAATCTTGATTTAGTAAAGTAAAAGTGAAACCTCTGAATCCAATACAATCTAATATGCCCAGAGGAACAGACAAGTTTACAATTGCAATCCAATATCTATTTTTGGAATTCATAAACAATATCAAACTGCTTTACCTAATAACTGGGAAGGGATAAGCTGCTTAACTGAAACTCACCTGGAAACTGTAAGTGAAGCCAATCACTGAAGATTAACTGAGGCGATCTTTCCAAATGAAAGTATCAGATATTCTGATAGCCAATTGGAATGGAATTTGAGAGAGTACCTCCAGTGGCCCTCAAGTTAAATGAATTGAGGGTGTCTGATTCTTTGCCTGCTCTGATTGGCAATTTTTCTGAAGCAAGCTAAGGGGCCCTGACATCATGCTCTTGGGAGGTCAAAGGTGAGCAGATTTTGGAAATGTCATTGGTCAGCAAGAATCTGCAGTATGTCCTAGAGATATGAAAAAAGTGTCACATAAACTCACGACTTGATGTAGTAAATTTGCTTTCCTATTTAGCTTTTTAAATCAATCAAATGAGCCACAAGAGCTCCCCCAAAAAATGTGATTTTAGAAGAGATTAGATGTCTAAGCAGGAACTGAATATAAATGCTAACAGCATTAAGAGTCAGTGAGGAATAAGAACAATTACCATTTTGCCTGACTTCTGCACCACATATATATAATTCTATTACTCTGGGTGGTTTTTATAATAGTGAATAAGTGGAAACCTACATAAAAGCTATCTTAAAATGCTATGGAGATGATTAATATAAAGTTGTTCAAAATCATTTTTGCAGTAAAATGTGGACAAATCTTCCATCACCCCATGAGACAGCTTAAGAACAGTATGTAGATCTTTATATCACTAGGTTAATCTTCTGGGTAAGATTGAAAAAGGAATTTAGATTCAAAAGTTAGTTTTTATTGCAATAGCCATGAAATACTGGGAGAAAAAATTCTTTTATCCAAAACTATTATCATGTCTTTTTTACATTCTCATATGGGTAATTCTATTATCAAAATAGCTTAAATTAATTTTGGTTTATTCTCTCATTGATTTAGCCTCCTATTAGACTCTTAATAAAGAAAGTAAAAAGGACCACATGAATGAAAGAACCATCAGGGACCTTGGAGTTAAATAGAACTGGGTTCAATTCCTGACTAAGTCACTTGATTTTGAAAAAATTAGCTAACCTCTCTGGTTGTTTCTACATTTTTGAAATGGGGATAACTACACCATAGTGTATTATGAAGATTATATAATAAAGTATACAGAAAATACTGAGCTCATTTCTAAAACAAAGTGAGTGTACATTGTTTCCCTATGTCATTCCTAAACATCACATAGAGAGGACACTTTGTCAGCCTAGAACTTCCTTGGATGAACAGACAAGAACTTTACTAAAGAGTTGATTTCCTTATGTGTCTTAGGGAGAGGATCTAAGAATGGAGGACATAGGTAGAGCAGGCTTAAAGAAAGAAAAAATGTTGATATCCAACGCATGAAACTAGATATTTGAAACTCTTCAGAAAATATGAGAAGGCCCTCCACAGATTTTGAACAAATTCAACCATTTAAATATTTAGACTTCCAAAATAAAACAATTTCTGCTTAGATGTAAGTTATAGTTAAATGGCAAACTAGACAACTTCCCTCCTTGTAAATGCAACACATGAAATACCATTAAAACTGGGGAAAATATGGTTTCCGTGAAGCAACCTGGCATATGGCAATTATACAGTCTAACTCTAGTCAACCAGTGGAATTATTTCTGTGTAGAAAATCCATATAAATCTCTGTATTAGTTTGCTGTGGCTGCTGTAACAAATTACCTCGAAGTTTGGTGACTTAAAACACACAAATTCATTACCTTATAGTTCTGTAGGTTAGATGTCCAACTTGTCCTCACTGGGCAAAAATCAAGGTGTCATCAGGGCTACGTTCCTCTCTAGAGGGCCTTAGGAAGAATCCATTTCAGGTCCTTCTTGCATCATATCATTCTGACCTCCTCTTTTGTCTCCCTCTTACACTTTTAAGGAACTTTGTAATTACATTGGGCCCATGTAGATAATCCAGGATAATCTCCCTATTTTTAAGTCAGCTGATTTGCAACCTTAATTCCACTGGCAACTTTAATTCCTCTTTGCCATGGAACCCAACATATTCACAAATGCTGGGGATAAGGACACGGACATCTCTAGGAGACCATATTTTGGTTACCAAGATATAACACCTCTGAATTATATAATAGTAATCCCTGGGTTTAGGCAATATACTGCATCTCATATATGTCTTATTCATTTTCGTCTAAAAGTTCAAAAACAGTTGTTGATTTCTGGGTATTTTCTTTTTACAAATTTAGAATCTGCCAAACAAAGGTGTTTCAGTTTATTTAACAAGTAACGGACATAAAACAATACTATGGCAATAAGAGTTAAATGACCAAATTCATTCCTGTCTACACCAGGTATTAAAAATTAATAGATCTCTGATGTAGGGCTCTCTTTTGGCCACAAGAAAAATATGGAGTTTTAGTTTTAATATAATGAGGCAAAACAAGATATAACTTAGAACAATGATGTAAGAGCTGAAGTTTTTCAATAAGTGATTTTACTAATGAAACATTTCTATGAGTTAGGTAGATATTATCCTCATTTTAAAAATGGAAAAATTGAACTATGGAGGAAATTAAGTGATTTTTATAAAGCCATGCAGAAAATTAGCAGTGGAGCTAAATTTGTCTCTGGCTCAGCCCATGATGATTCTTTCCAAACAGGAATTCATCTGATTCATTTTATATTGTCCCATATAAAACGTCCCTATTGTTCCATAGGGATGGGACAATATAAAATGAATCAGATGAATTCAATATGCACAACTGCACCTGAGTAAACAGGAAGGGGAGAAAATGATCCACTCCATAGCACAGAAGAGAAAGGAAAGAGCATGGAAGGAAAATATCTTTTTCAAGAGGGTACCTAGACATCAGAACAACCTTATTCATCATGATGTTCTTCGTATACTGGTGAAATCATTCAGCAAAATGAGACATTTTACTTGGAAACATATTGCTCTGTGGTGCTTTTCATTTCTTATTTGTGTTTGTCTTCTCCACTGGAGTGAAAACTTCATGAGGGTCAGAGGCTGAAATATATTATAATATGAGTTCCTAAAAGACTCTCTACCTAGAAGGAATTCACTGAATTGTTTGGTTAATGGGCTATGTACATTTTGGGGACAGTATAGCATAATGGTTCAGAACATGGGGCTTGCAGTCAATAGATCTGTGTCTGAATCCACACTGCCAGTGACCAGCTGTATGACTTTGGGTATGTCACTCAACCCCTGGGAACCACATTGTCTTCTGAGTGACAGTGACAGGATAAATGTGTTGTAAGGATTAAATGAGAAAATGCTTGTAAACATCTAACAGGATACCTGCATATGACATGCTCTCAATACCCATTTTCACTACTGCAAAATACTGCTATTTCAAGGTCAGAAAAATACAGGAGCTGAATGCTGGTATCTGTAGATTTGAAGAAGGGTAAGATTGGTTGGTTCTCAAAAATAAAGTGAGATCCTGAAAGGAAATCAAAGAAAAGGACCCAAAATATATTTTTCAAAACAAACTTTTAATTTATCCCACATGCCATTTGCCACTTAGTAATAGAAGAAAGAAGAAAAGGACAAAGCTATCTTTTAATACAAATGATCACAAAAAAAATCCACTTGCAGACTCAAGCCCACTGATGGAGAAATTCTTGCAACATGTCAATGTTTACAAAAAAGAAGGAGGGAAGACCGGAGGTTTGGCTGGTTATAGAGTGGACGCTGAAAAGGAGGGATATGTGCAATATTCTTTTTTGAGTAATTTCCCTTGTTTCAGGAAAGAAACAAGTTTAATAGTCATAAGTTTGTTATTTTACCCAAGTTCAACCACCTTACTTTCCAGTGTGTGCTTGTTCTTACGTTTTTCATCTTTCAACATAGTTTTCAGACCCTAATGGCTCCTTTGCACAAGCATGATGAATGCAGTGATAGAAGTACATTAAAGTGAGAAAGAGAAATAGAGAGTACCAATTCCCTAAAAGGAAAATAACACATACTAAATTATCTCTATCATAATTAGGATGACATTTTTGAGAGAAAGATAAAGTCAATCACTTGAAATATTTTCTACTCAAAAGTAACAACAAAAAAAGAACTATCACAGAGCAAGTACCACCCATACATTCGAAGAGAATCTGATGCCAAAATAAGGTAATAAACTTCTCCACTGACACTTCCTCTTTTGTGTTTTTAGGATTTACAGAAGCCAAATTATGGAGGCTGAAAGCATTTAAGTAACACCTTAATCCTGAATTTTCAGTTCGTGGGCTGACATTTCAGCTCATAGGAATGAATGTCCATCAAACTTCTCTCTCACAACTTGCTCTGAAAGCCACAGACAGTCAGAGAACATCCTCAGTTTCTCCTTTGCTTCCTTCAAGGTCTGGGATAAATTCCAATGGCCTGGAAGGCTCCAATGGAATACCATCACCCTGCAGCCCGCTGTCTCCTGTGGCCTCCTCATGGATTGACTGTGGTAGGCAGTCCTGCTCTGAGTTACTCTGGACATAGCCGGGCAGGGTCACATGGCTGTCGAGCTGTCTGCTGACGGTCTTGTTCGCTTTGCCCGAGAGGAGCACCATGCGGGTGCTGGCCGCCATCTGCGGGAGGCTGCAGGTGCTGTGACTCACCACGGTGAGCACCGAGCCATATCTTCGGCTGCCACAAGGGGGCGTCCTTTTCCAGTCAATGGATAGATTCCACCGGCTCCACAACTTCTTCATCTCGGACTGAACCTAAACCACGAGACACAGGCTGAACATCAGAAATTATCAGGGAGACCAGGAGACCTTGTTACCAGGATGTCTGCCCCAATTTCAGTGATAATAATAATCATTAATTGAGGTTTCACTACGTACCAGGGACTTTACACATCTTCTCTCCCAACCTCAAAAAAACCTAGAGAGATGAGAAAACTGAAACTTTAGAGAGATAAAAAGGATGCGTCCTAAGTTAGTATTGTAATAGACACTGAAATACAGCTCTTAGAAATTCTGATTTGTGAGACAGGGGAAAAAAAGACTCCAGATTGGAAGAGAAATGAGGGATAAATGATGCCAGGTATGAAAGAGGAACGACATGGAAGACACTGAACTTGAAAAGGAACTGCCACATTTTCTATTTGCATAGGAATACAAAAGGAGGAAAAACGGGGTTAGAGGATCATGGAAATTTTAAAAAGCAGCCATTGTAAATGCTTTCTTAATCGGGTGGGACTCTTCTTACAATTCCTACTGCTGCAGATTCGATTCTGCTGCTCTTGCCATTGGAAGTTCCATAGGAAGCAGTGGAAATCAGCTAAGCTGATTTCACCTGAGAAAACGAAATTCCTCTGTTCAATCTGGCAAAAAAAAAAAAAAAACACTTGCCCTACTTACTCCTTTGCAAAATAAGGTAAAAAAAAAAAAAAAGTAATTGAAAAGTAGATCAGGAAATTAATGACTTTCTACTTAATTTCTTTCTGTTGGATATAAACATGCCACAATTCCTAAACCTTAGATGTGGTCAGAATCATTAGGTGATCAACAGCAATAACAAATATTCTTGTGTTTCTAGGATTTGCAGCAAATTTAAAATTTGAGATGGGAAAGCTGGCAACTCATCCAACGCAGGACATGTTAAAAGTTACAGGATTAAAGTTATCATCCAGCATGGTTACTTCTCTCTAAACTGAAACTGCCCCATTGCCATCTTGTCATTTTTTAAATATCAAAATGTTCTAATGGATTTGTCCCAGGGAAACCTGGATTTGAGATTTATATAGAACTTGAGATTGAATACAAGTTTAAGTATTAACTGGACTATGAAGTTTACTGTCCTTCCAATTATCAGTTTGCATTCCAACAAGTTGTTTATTGGTATTGGGGTTTGCAAATAAGTTGATATTAAAACTGCTACCTTAGCTAATTTACACTAATTCCTGCTTTCTCAAAATAATTTATGATTAAAATATCTCCCTTCTCCCCACCCATGCTGTCCTGTAATTCCTGGGAATTCTGAAAAAGATTCAGGTCACACTGCAGTAGTCATGTACAGGTTTAATCAGAGTTAGACCTAGTGGATGTCTGGGCTTCTTTCAGACCTACCTCACCATTGCAGTAGCAGTAGATGATAGACACAAAGAAACCCTAGAGGGAAAAAAAAGGAAGAATGTTAGCACAGCCCCCAATTCATGAAATCGCAGCACTAAAGTGTCTTGGATCAAAAGCTGTAAGTTGAGAAACTGTTTTACAAGTTATTATACAAATTATTCTCTCCTAACGTTTATTGTTTCCAAATGCTTGAATTTACATTAAATTTGTTGGCAATCTTTCCTTGATGTCAGCTTAACCAAACAAGAAACTGCATAAAACACTCCGAGATACACAAAGAACTAATTTCTATTCTATTAGATTCATTTATGTTGTCACTCAAGGATCATATAATATCTCCTGGTTGGTAAGAGTTGTTAAGAAACATTAAGTGCCAGAAACTACAGATACAGAGCATTATATAGTAAAAACACCAAAAAAAACCCTTTTTTCATTCATTCATTCAAAAATATTGTATAGTACACTAGGAGCTGATCAGGGTGAGAGGGATAAACAAAGTAGAGGAAAGTGGGTTTGGCTCAATGGATAGAGCATCTGCCTACCACAAGAGAGGTCCAAGGTTCAAACCCAGGGCCTCCTTGACCCATGTGGAGCTGGCCCACGTGCAGTGCTGATGCGCGCAAGGAGTGCCTTGCCACGCAGGGGTGTCCCCGCGTAGGGGAGCCCCACGCGCAAGGACTGTGCCCCATAAGGAGAGCCGCCCAGCGAGAAAAAAGTGCAGCCTGCTCAGGAATGGTGCCGCACACACGGAGAGCTGATGGAGCAAGATGACGCAACAAAAACGAGACACAGATTCTGGGTGCCACTGACAAGAATACAAGCAGACAAAGAAGAACACACAGCAAATGGACACACAGAGCAGACAACTCGCGGGGCAGGGGGGAAGGACAGAGAAATTTTTTAAAAAAAAGCAATGTAGAGAAGACAGACAAGGTCTCTGTTCATATATTCTAGAAGAGAAGAGGGATGGACAAAATAGCAAATAGCAAACAAGAGCAAATAAGGGTATAAAGTAAAATAAGTGAGGTGAAGAAGAACAAGTTGCTATATCAGATGGGGAACTCAGCGCAGTTCTGTCTAAGGAGGTGACATGTGAATGAGTTTGAATGACAAGACAAGCATTCCAGGCAGAGGGAACAGCTAGTGTGAACCCCCTGAGGCAGGCATGAGCTTGGCATCTGAGGACAGAAAAACTGCTGGTGTGGCTGGAAAACAGGGAGCAACAGGAAGCCTGGTGTGACATGAGGACGGAAGTCGGGCAGGCGCCACGCTGCATAGCTGCCTAAGCCAGGAAATGGAATTCGAAGTTTATTCGGCATGCAAAGGGAAGCCTTTGGATATTTTTGGCATGGAAGTGACTTGATGGAATTTATATTTTTAAGATTCTTCAAATATTGTGTAGAAAACAGATTTAAGGCAGCAAGGGGCAGTGGCAAATGAGTACACAGGAAGAATTAGGAGATGTCTGCAGTAATTCATGTGAGAGATTATGATAATCTTATTTTTAAATGAGATTAAATGTGTAGAAGCAGCCTCTTCTTCCTTTTGTCTTCTTTTTCCCTTTATTCTTTTTCCTGCGGTTCTGCTCTTTTACTTTCCTTTGTTTTCCATTCACGCCAGAAGAGGGCGCTGCTCAGTAGATGTTACATATTTTCCAACACGCTTTCTCGTCTCACCACTGAGACTTCTTGGTGGGAAACACCTCCAGGACCAGACCTGCTGTGGTCAGAGGATTAACCTGACCTCTGCTGGATGGGACAGCACAGGCACCAGAGAATATGGCCTCCCATGGCTTCCCGAGACAGGAACATCAATAGCAGAGAGGGACAGAAAAATATAGGGTTCAAGGGCGAAAGGAGCAAATTACAAGAAGGGGATTATTAGATGGCACTCTCTACCTGAAAGGAGTTGAAGAAGAGCTCACAGTGCATCCTGATCTCCCAGCCCAGCCCAGTGAAGGAGCGGGGAAGGCACACGAACACGACGTAATGCACCCCGAAGACCAGTACGAGGACGAGCGTTGACTTGGCGAGTTTCCTGAAAGAGAACGGTGAGTTCATTTTATGAATTAACGAGATGGCCCTGCAGTAAAGACATCTTGCTGGAAGACAGAAAACCTAGCAGAACAGGAGCTGGCTTTACCCTTTCTCCTTGGAAATCACTGACTGTGCTCAAGTTTGTTTTGTTTTGTTTTTTCTCCCTCATCTTTCTGTCACTTTTATACTTAATCAGGTAGTTTATTCTCACAACCCATAATTAATATCTTTTAGGTCTCTCTAATCTCATTTTAAATTTTTCTTAAAGAATACTAAAAGAATACTATTCTAAAAGAATAAATGTCTTTTTTCTGTCCCCAATGTTCTTTAACTTCTTTAAATTTTTTTTCTTATTTCTCCATCCACCCCCCCCCCCCCCCCCCGGCCGCAGTTGTCTGCTCTCTGTGTCCATTTGCTGTGTGTTCTTCTATGTCTGCTTGTATTCGCATTAGATGACTCATACTGGGACCTTCCAGAGTGGGAGAGAGGTGATCATTCTCTCGCTCCACCTCAGCTCCCAAATTAGCTGTATCTCATACCGTCTCTTCTGTGTCTCTTTTTTGTTGCGTCATCTTGCAGCATCAGCTCTCCATGTGGGCAGCTCCACTCCTGGGAGGTCTGCTCTCCTGCATGGGGCTGAACTCCTTGCGCAGGGGGCACCCCTGTGTGTAGCAACACTCCTTGCGTGCAGCAGCACTCCACATGGGCCAGCTCGCCACACAGGCCAGGAGGCCCTGGGTGTCAAACACTGGACTTCCTATATGGTAGATGGAAGCACTATCCATTGAGCCATACCTGCTTCCCTGTTCTTTAACTTCTATGCTTGACATTTAAATGAGCATTACCACCTTCACCCGTGTTAATTGTCTTCATTTTCATAGGCAGAATTTTGGTTTGTTTTATTCATTTTTAGAATGATCTACTCCCTTGTTTTCTTTCATCTTACCCTGCGATCCCCAAATATCATTGATTATGCTTATTCTGAGATATTTCCTATTTTCTTATGAGCTACATATGGTCAATCCCCAAATTCCTCTTACCTTCTCTGAATATTCTGTTCATACAATATCTCAAATTGTCTATAGATCAATTTTGCCTAGTTTTATTTTTTTTCACACTATACAATGTGACATCATTTCCCTTAATTGCCACTTCATATACGTTCTTTTGGGTAGTTGGAGGGGCCCTGGTTTCCCCAATATGACAAGCTGACTCTAGGTGTGGTGGCTTGTACCCAAGAATCTTAATCTTAATCCATTCCTGTGGGGTATACCTTTGGACAAGTTTACTTCAGTGAAGGAATGGCCCATCTGAAGCAGGATGGGTCTTAATTTTATTACTGGATTGCTTTATAAGTGGAATGAAATTCAGAAACACAGAGAAAAAGTCACAGGAAGAAGCTCAGTGCATGGTATTTGTTGTAGCAGCCAGGAAACTAAAACACTAAGATGTCCCCAATAATTCCCACCTCCTGGCAGTCATGTCCTCGTTAATCCTTTCAGTGTTTAAGTGTGGGCAGTGCCTGGGACTTGCTTCCAACCCATAGATTATGGCAAAGATGATGGATGTAACTTCTGTGATTACATTACATAGGAAAGTAATTCCAGTTACTAGCAGATCTTCTCTCTTGCTTGGTTTGAAGATGCAAGCTGTCATGTTGTGAATAGACCCACACAGCAAAGAAAGGTAGCACTTGGCCTTCAGCAAGAAGCTGACTCTTCCAACAATTACATGGGCTTGGAAGTAGATTTTTACCCAGTCTAGCTTTAAGATAAGACCCCAGCCCCAGAAGACACCACAATTGCAGCCATGGAAGAAACTCTGAAGCAGAGGATCCAGCTAAGCCTGCACAGATTTCTGACTCTCAGAAACTATGAGATAATAAATGTGTGCAAGGTGAATTCTACAAAACATTCCGGAAAGAACTGACACCAATCCTGCTGAAACTATTCCAAAACATCGAAACAGAAAGAACATTACCCAACTCCTTCTATGATGCCAACATTACCCTAGTACCAAAGCCAAACAAAGACATCACAAGAAAGGAAAATTACAGACCAATTTCTCTGATGAACCTAGACGCAAAAATACTTAACAAAATACTTGCTAATCGTATTCAACAATACATTAAACGTATTATACACCACGACCAAGTTGGATTCATCCCAGGTATGCAAGGATGGTTCAACATAAGAAAATCAATCAACATAATACACCATATAAACAGATTGAAGGAAAAAAATCACATGATTATATCTATTGATGCAGAAAAAGCATTTGACAAAATACAGCACCCTTTCTTGATAAAAACACTCCAAAAGACTGGAATACAAGGGAATTTTTTGAACATGATAAAGAGTATATATGAAAAACCTAAAGCCAATATTGTTTATAATGGAGAAATCCTAGACTCCTTCCCTCTAAACTCAGGAACAAGACAAGGATGCCCACTGTCGCCGCTCCTATTTAACATTGTCTTAGAAGTACTTGCACGAGCACTGAGGCAAGAACCAGAAATAAAAGGCATTCAAATTGGAAAGGAAGAAGTCAAAATTTCATTATTTGCAGATGACATGATCCTATACATAGAAAACCCTGAGAGATCTACAACGAAGATTCTAGAACACATAAATGAGTTTAGTAAAGTCGCAGGTTATAAGATCAATGTGCAAAAATCAGTAGCATTTCTGTACACCAATAATGAGCAAGATCAGGAGGAAATCAAGAAACAAATACCATTCACAATAGTAAATTAAAAAAATCAAATACTTAGGAATAAATTTAACTAAAGAGGTAAAGAACTTATACAACGAGAATTATACAAGATTGTTCAAGGAAATCAAAGAAGACCTAAATAAATGGAAGACTATTCCTTGTTCATGGATAGGAAGACTGAACATTATTAAGATGTCTATCCTACCAAAATTGATCTACACATTCAACGCAATCCCAATAAAAATCAACGCAGCCTTCTTTAAGGAACTAGAAAAACTAACTATGAAATTTATTTGGAAAGGAAAGAGACCCCGAATAGCCAAAGACATACTGAAAAAGAAAAACGAAATTGGAGGAATCACACTACCTGACTTCAAAACATACTATAAAGCTACGGTGGTGAAAACAGCATGGTATTGGCATAAGGAAAGACACATAGACCAATGGAATCGAATTGAAAGCTCTGATATAGAACCTCACATATATAGCCACATAATATTTGATAAAGCCACCAAACCCTCTCAATTGGGAGACAGTGGCCTATTCAACAAATGGTGTCTGGAGAACTGGATAGCCATATGTAGAAAAATGAAAGAGGATTACCATCTCACACCTTATACAAAGATCAACTCAAGATGGATCAAAGACCTAAATATAAGAGCCAAGACCATAAAAACCTTAGAAAGCAGTGTAGGGAAACATCTACAGGACCTTGTAATAGGAAATGGATTTATGAATATCTCACCAAAAGCACGAGCAGCAAAAGAACTAATAGATCAATGGGACTTCCTCAAAATTAAAGCCTTCTGCACCTCAAAGGAGTTTGTCAAGAAAGTAAAAAGGGAGCCCACACAGTGGGAGAAAATATTTGGCAACCATATATCTGATAAGAAACTTATAACTTGCATATATAAAGAACTCCTATATCTTGAAAATAAAAAGATAAACAACCCATTTAAAAAATGGGAAAAAGACTTAAACAGACACTTCTCTGAAGAAGAAATACAAATGGCAAGAAAGCACATGAAAAAATGTTCCAAATCTCTAGCTATCAGGGAAATGCAAATCAAAACCACAATGAGATACCATCTTACACCCATAAGATTGGCAGCTATGAAAAAAACAGAAGAATACAAGTGCTGGAGAGGATGTGAAGGAAGGGGAACACTCATCCACTGCTGGTGGGAATGCAGAAGGATCCAACCATTCTGGAGGACAGTATGGCGGTTTCTCAAAAAACTAGCCATAGATTTGCCATATGACCCAGCAATACCACTGCTGGGTATATACCCAGCAGAACTGAAAACAAGGACACAAACCGATATATGTACACCAATGTTCATAGCAGCATTGTTCACTATTGCCAAAAGTTGGAATCAACCCAAATGCCCATCAACAGATGAGTGGATCAATAAAATGTGGTATATACACACAATGGAATACTACTCGGCTGTAAGAACAAACACACTACAAACACATGTGATAACATGGATGAATCTTGAGAACCTTATGTTGAGTGAAGCAACCCAGACATTGAAGGACAAATACTACATGACCTCAATGATATGAAATAAACAAGCTGCCCTAGATAGCAAGAGACTGAACGATAGGTTTACAGGAAATCGGAGGGTGGAGGAAGGATATGAGCCGATGTCTGCAGGGGTGGAACTTAAGACGAGATGGTGGTAAGTATGAACACAAAGAAGAGATAAAATGGGGGCAAGGGGTTGCCTTTGGTTGGGGCTTTACGGGTTTGAGGGTGGCTGGGGAGGGACGGTTGGGTAATGTTGCCCAAAAGTGGGGGGAGGGAGGGGTAGCATACGAACACAGGAGAGGGTTAGGAGGTGGTGGAGAGTAAAATGCCAAGAAAATAATATCAAAATATAATAAAGAGGGTTACCTGTTTAGAATGCTCGGAGGGGAGGGTCTGATGCAGGACGGGCTCCTGGGGAATGTCTAAATGCTCATTCTGCCAGAGTGGGTGACACCATGGGGTAGAATCCCAAGTAGTGAGAGTGGGGGTGGACCCACATCCTGGGGAGGACTAATGCCACCAAATAGAGGGAACTCTATCCCTCGAGAGAAAGGGTGGCTCCTAGGGCATTGGGGCAGATGAGCAAGTTAGGCCCTAAACACTATTCCATCTATCTCTGGAAGTGGCTCCTCAGGAAACGGAGGTTGACTGTCACTGTGGGCACCAAGGTGGAAGGGAAAATGGACGTTAAATGTGTGGAACCAAAGTAAATGGGGGGCAAGGGAGGAGTTTCTTGAGAGTACACAAGGATGGATATAAAACATGTAATATTACACCATAACATATAGGAGACGACAGACTGATAATGTAAACCATAATGTAAAACATAGGATAACTAAAAATGTAAAGAACTGTGTATCCTAAAGTATGCACCATAATGTAAGCACAGATATTACCATGTTAGAAAGCTAATATCTCAGACTCTGTACATCACCTTAAGTAAATATGATGTGAATAGAGTGTAAGAGTATCGCTGTGGAAGGAAAAAGGTGTTGTGGTGGATGTATGGGAGTGCTGTATATTATATATATGCATTGCTGTGGTCTAGGACTCCTACGAAGAAACGCTGAATAATTAGGGGGGGGGGGGGGGAAAAAAAGAATAGGATGTGGAATTTTTTCAAGTCAACATTCTTTATCTAAGTTCTTTATCTAACTTTATCCAAGTTCTTTATCTATCCTTTAAACCCATCGCTATATGCCATTCCCTAGTAAGGGACCATGACATTATATTGGGCTTCAAATTTCGGGGAGTTCTGGATCACAGAGTGTTTCAACAATGGCAATGGAGGGATACTGGTATGGGATACCAATGACAGGTGATATATGGCTGACAGGGAGCTGTACAGAACATATGTCCAGGGTGCATGGTAATGATTGGATATACTCATAGTGGCAACAATTAAAAACCCAGCAGGGGGGGTACTGGGTTCCTGGCCAGTGGTGCTCTGTCGTGGTCCCTAGGGGAGCAGCGATAGTCTCACAGGTACAGCGGCGGGGACCGGGAGGGAGTGAGGGTTCAACAGTGAGCCCCTGATGCTAATGACTATGCTTGTGAGCTGATAAACCCAAAATAAGAACAAGGCCTAGAACAACTTTGTGCCTGGGAATTTCCTCCTGTCAGCCTTCATGTTACTCAAATGTGGCCAGTCTCGAAGCCAAACTCAGCATGTAAATGCAATGCCTTCCCTCCAGCGTGGGACATGACACCCGGGGATGAGCCTCCCTGGCAACGAGGGACCACTATCAAATACCAACTGATGATGCAACTGGAAAAGGACCTTATATGGAAGGTTCAATGCGGATCAACAGAATATCCATGTCTACATAAAACAACATGACTTTAAAATGCTGTTTGACCTAAAGTAAGGGGGAAATGGAAAGGAGAAATGAGTTTATATGGCTACGAGTTTCTAAAAAAGAGTCTGGAGGCTGGCAGAAGGATTGCCCTCATGCACAACTGAGCAGAGTCAAAGAGACAGATAAAGCAGATACAACCCCCAGATATTGGTTCCTATGAAGGCTAAAGAGACCCATGAGAGTTATGGTCATTGCCGATGGGGTTTACTACCAGGGCAGATGGCCCCTCTCTGGAAATGGTGTTTATGTGTGATGAATCTGGACTCAGATGGGATCTCCCTTCATAAGACTTTCATACTAATCTGCTGGAGGTGCCGTTAACGTTGGGGTTTAAGATATAGTTAGGGGTAGCGCTTGGAGCCGGGCGGGGCCAGTGCAGGCCCCAGCTGCGGGCTGCGGTAGCGCTTGGAGCCGGGCGGGGCCGGTGCAGGCCCCGGCTGCGGGCCGCGGTAGCGCTTGGAGCCGGGCGGGGCCGGTGCAGGCCCCGGCTGCGGGCCGCGGTAGCGCTTGGAGCCGGGCGGGGCCGGTGCAGGCCCCGGCTGCGGGCCGCGGTAGCGCTTGGAGCCGGGCGGGGCCGGTGCAGGCCCCGGCTGCGGGCCGCGGTAGCGCTTGGAGCCGGGCGGGGCCGGTGCAGGCCCCGGCTGCGGGCCGCGGTAGCGTTTGGAGCCGGGCGGGCCCGGGTCAGGCCGCGGCAGGTACGGAGCCGGGCAGGGCCGGTCCAGGCCGCGGTGGCGGGAGGTGGATGCCGGAGCCGGCTGGGCCGCTGTAGCGAGCGGAGCTGGGCGGAGCCAGGCCAGGCCAAGCGGCGTGAGGAGCTGGGCAGAGCCGGTCCAAGCCTCCGCGGCGGGCGGAGCCGGGCCTGCGGAGGGGTTTCTGTTTTTTTTTTTTGAGCATCTGCAGTACTGGGGAGTTCGTGGGCCCTGGGCGGCCTACTGGGGGTTTGTGGGAAGGGAGGTGCTTGCAGACCCATTTGGGCAGACAGACGGGGGGGTTTTAGGGCAAAGCGGGGGGAAGTTGTTGTTTTAGATAGTGTTGCAATTGTGACACGTGTGTACCTGTATCTCTCTTCTCCCTATCCGTTCCCCACCGTTTGCCCATCCTCTTTTTCTTTCTTCCTTTCTTCTTGCCTTTCTTTTTTCTTTATTATAATTAGTTTGTTTTGTTTTGTTTTGTTTTTTTTTCGGTTTTCTCTTTCCCTCTTGTCCCTCATCTTCCACTTATTTTTACTTTAATTCAAGTATACAATAGGTGCTACAGGGAACACCTCACATTTGCTGGGTTTTCCCATCCTCCACTGCCTCATTTCTGTGTGAACTGATTTAGGCTACCTACACTATCCCCCTTCCCCTGCATCTTGATATCCACTATCATCTACTGTCTCTCCTATATTCCACCCCCCACCTCCCGTTCTTTGATCCACAAAGTGTCTAACTCTTAATTTCTAATACCTTTGTTCTGTTTTCTGTCTATTATCCACTCTTGAAACTATTACCTTTCTTTTCTTTTTCCCTCTCTCATGAAAACAATAGCTGTGTAGTTCATACCATATTCCTCCCAAATTCAGTCATCAACTTCATAAAAGGTACTCTACCTACAGCTATAACTCTATACAATCTACATGAATCTAACCTCCATCCTTCCAGATCTCATATTCCTGCTTTATTAACATACATCACCAATACAACTTTACACTTTTCCCTTGCTTACACAATTGCCTTTCCCCAACACTAATACTTTCCTCTAAAGTGAACTTAACCAACAACAAGTAACTAGAATAAGAAGAAAAAAGTGACAAAGAGAAGATATAACACCTGTGCAAAAATAACAACTAATTAACCTCCAAGAGCAGACAAAGAAGATAAGGAACTGATTAAATTCGTCAAAATAAAGAGATGACCAGAAAGCAACAAAAATCTACGAACCAAACCAATAATCAGGAAAACATGGCTGAATCCAATCAACAAACCAATAATCACGAAGGGGAGCAAAACTTGGCACAAGCAATGAAAGATCTCAGAACATTTATCACCGACAAATTTGATGCAGTAATGAAAGAGGTTAACAACATGAAGACATCACTTGGAGGGGAAATTGCAGACATACGCAAAAACATAACAGATATGATGGGAATGAACACCACAGTTCAAGAAATCAAAAATACACTTGCAGCAAATATCAGCAGACTAGAAGAGACAGAGCAGAGAATTAGTGATGTGGAAGACAGTACATCAGAAATCAAACAGATAGTAGAAGGGGTCAATAAGAAGATAGAAAAAATCCAATTAGGATTTAGGGACCTGAATGACAATGCAAAACGCTCAAACATACGTATTATAGGCATTCCAGAAGGTGAAGAGAAGGGAAAGGGGTCAGAAAGAGTGTTGCAGGAAATAATGGCTGAAAACTTCCCAAATCTACTGAAAGAGACAGATGTACATATCCAAGAAGCACAGCGCACTCCACAAATCATAAACCCCAACAGGCCCACCCCAAGACATATACTTGTCAAATTATCCAATGCTCAAGACAAAGAGAAAATCCTAAAAGCAGCAAGAGAAAAGAAAACCATCACATACAAGGGAAGCTCAATTAGATTAAGTGCTGATTTCTCTTCTGAAACCATGGAGGCAAGAAGACAGTGGTATGATACAGTCAAGGTACTAAAGGAAAAAAATTTCCAACCAAGAATACTCTATCCAGCTAAACTAGCATTCAAACATGATGGAGAGTTCAAAATATTCGCAGACAAACAGAAACTGAAAGAGTATACCAACAAGAAACCTCCCCTTCAAGAAATTCTAAAGGGAGTTCTGCAGGAAGAAAGGAAAAAACAGGAAAGGCAAAGTTGGAGGAGAGTATAAGACCAACAACAACAACAAAAAAGACAAAAAAAAAATATACAAACAAAATATGACAAACACAAATCCAATCAAAATATGGCTAACACAAATAATTCCTTGATAGTAATAACACTGAATGTCAATGGATTAAACTCACCTATCAAAAGATTCAGACTGGGACACTGGATAAGGAAATATGACCCATCCATATGCTGTCTACAAGAGACACATCTTAGACCCAGAGACGCATGGATATTGAAAGTGAAAGGCTGGAAAACAATCATACAAGCTAACAATAACCAAAAAAAGGCAGGAGTAGCTATATTAATATCAGACAAAATAGACTTTAAATGTGAAACAATTGTGAGAGACAAAGAAGGATACTACATTTTAGTCAAAGGGAAAATCTGTCAAGAAGATCGAACAATCATAAATATCTATGCCCCTAACAAGGGTGCCTCTAAATACGTCAGGCAAACGCTGGAAAAACTAAGTGAAAGAATAGATACATCTACAATTATAGTGGGGGATTTTAATACACCACTATCAATTCTGGACAGAACATCTCAAAAGAGAATCACCAAAGAAACAAAACATCTGAATAGTATATTAGAGGAGCTCGATCTAATAGACATATATAGATCGCTACACCCAAACACAGCAGGATATACATTTTTCTCAAGCGCACATGGATCATTCTCCAAGATAGATCATATGCTAGGCCACAAAGAAAGGCTGAACGAATTCAGAAAGATTGAAATCATACAAAACATTATCTCTGACCACAGTGGAGTCAAGCTGGAGATTTGCAAGGGAAAGAAGCCCAGATTTCACACCACGATTTGGAAATTAAACAACACACTCTTAGAAAAACAGTGGGTCAAAGAGGAAATCTCAAAAGAAATCAATGACTACCTTGAAACAAATGATAATGATAACACAACATACCAAAATTTATGGGATGCAGCAAAAGCAGTACTGAGAGGGAAGTTTATAGCCATAAATTCATATATCAAAAAAGAAGAAAGAGCAAAAATTGAAGAACTAACTGCACATTTGAAGGAATTAGAAAAACAACAACAAAGTAACCCAACAGGAAGAAGAAGGAAGGAAATAACAAAGATAAGAGCAGAACTAAATGAAATAGAAAATAAGAAAGCACTTGAACAGATAAACAAGACCAAGAGCTGGTTTTTTGAGAAGATTAACAAAATTGACAAACCTTTAGCAACACTAACAAAGAAAAAAAGAGAGAAGATGCAAATACACAAAATAAGAAATGAGAAAGGCGATATCACCACTGACCCCACAGAAATAAAGACTATCATAAGAGGATATTTTGAAAAACTATATTCCAACAAAAATGACAATCTAGAGGAAATGGACAAATTCCTAGAAACACATAAACAGCCCATATTGACAAAAGAAGAAATTGAGGATCTTAACAAACCAATCACAAGCAGAGAGATAGAATCAGTTATTAAAAATCTCCCAACTAAGAAGAGCCCAGGGCCAGATGGCTTCACAGGTGAATTCTATAAAACATTCCGGAAAGAACTGACACCAATCCTGCTGAAACTATTCCAAACCATCGAAACAGAAAGAACATTACCCAACTCCTTCTATGATGCCAACATTACCCTAGTACCAAAGCCAAACAAAGACATCACAAGAAAGGAAAATTACAGACCAATTTCTCTAATGAACCTAGACGCAAAAATACTTAACAAAATACTTGCTAATCGTATTCAACAACACATTAAACGAATTATACACCACGACCAAGTGGGATTCATCCCAGGTATGCAAGGATGGTTCAACATAAGAAAATCAATCAACGTAATACACCATATAAACAGTTTGAAGGAAAAAAATCACATGATTATATCTATTGATGCAGAAAAAGCATTTGACAAAATACAGCACCCTTTCTTGATAAAAACACTCCAAATGATTGGAATACAAGGAAATTTTTTGAACATGATAAAGAGTATATATGAAAAACCTAAAGCCAATATTGTTTACAATGGAGAAATCCTAGACTCCTTCCCTCTAAACTCAGGAACAAGACAAGGATGCCCACTGTCGCCGCTCCTATTTAACATTGTCTTAGAAGTACTTGCTCGAGCACTGAGGCAAGAACCAGAAATAAAAGGCATTCAAATTGGAAAGGAAGAAGTCAAAATTTCATTATTTGCAGATGACATGATCCTATACATAGAAAACCCTGAGAGATCTACAACGAAGATTCTAGAACTCATAAATGAGTTTAGTAAAGTCGCAGGTTATAAGATCAATGCGCAAAAATCAGTAGCATTTCTGTACACCAATAATGAGCAAGATGAGGAGGAAATCAAGAAACAAATACCATTCACAATAGTAAATAAAAAAATCAAATACTTAGGAATAAATTTAACTAAAGAGGTAAAGAACTTATACACTGAGAACTATACAAGATTGTTCAAGGAAATCAAAGAAGACCTAAATAAATGGAAGACTATTCCTTGTTCATGGATAGGAAGACTGAACATTATTAAGATGTCTATCCTACCAAAATTGATCTACACATTCAATGCAATCCCAATAAAAATCAATGCAGCCTTCTTTAAGGAACTAGAAAAACTAACTATGAAATTTATTTGGAAAGGAAAGAGACCCCGAATAGCCAAAGACATACTGAAAAAGAAAAACGAAAATGGAGGAATCACACTACCTGACTTCAAAACATACTATAAAGCTACGGTGGTGAAAACAGCATGGTATTGGCATAAGGAGAGACATATAGACCAATGGAATCGAATTGAAAGCTCTGATATAGAACCTCACATATACAACCACATAATATTCGATAAAGCCACCAAACCCTCTCAACTGGGAGAGAGTGGCCTATTCAACAAATGGTGTCTGGAGAACTGGATAGCCATATGTAGAAGAATGAAAGAGGATTACCATCTCACACCTTATACAAAGATCAACTCAAGATGGATCAAAGACCTAAATATAAAAGCCAAGACCATAAAAACCTTAGAAAGCAGTGTAGGGAAACATCTACAGGACCTTGTAATAGGTAATGGATTTATGAATATCTCACCAAAAGCACGAGCAGCAAAAGAACTAATAGATAAATGGGACTTCCTCAAAATTAAAGCCTTCTGCACCTCAAAGGAGTTTGTCAAGAAAGTAAAAAGGGAGCCCACACAGTGGGAGAAAATATTTGGCAATCATATATCTGATAAGAAACTTATAACTTGCATATATAAAGAACTCCTACATCTTGAAAATAAAAAGATAAACAATCCATTTAAAAAATGGGAAAAAGACTTAAACAGACACTTCTCCGAAGAAGAAATACAAATGGCAAGAAAGCACATGAAAAAATGTTCCAAATCTCTAGCTATCAGGGAAATGCAAATCAAAACCACAATGAGATACCATCTTACACCCATAAGATTGGCAGCTATGAAAAAAACAGAAGAATACAAGTGCTGGAGAGGATGTGAAGGAAGGGGAACACTCATACACTGCTGGTGGGAATGCAGAAGGATCCAACCATTCTGGAGAACAGTATGGCGGTTTCTCAAAAAACTAGCCATAGATTTGCCATATGACCCAGCAATACCACTGCTGGGAATATACCCAGCAGAACTGAAAACAAGAACACAAACCAATATATGTACACCAATGTTCATAGCAGCATTGTTCACTATTGCCAAAAGTTGGAATCAACCCAAATGCCCATCAACAGACGAGTGGATCAATAAAATGTGGTATATACACACAATGGAATACTACTCGGCTGTAAGAACAAACACAGTACAAACACATGTGATAACATGGATGAATCTTGAGAACCTTATGTTGAGTGAAGCAACCCAGACATTGAAGGACAAATACTACATGACCTCAATGATATGAAATAAACAAGCTGCCCTAGATAGCAAGAGACTGAACGATAGGCTTGCAGGAAATCGGAGGGTGGAGGAAGGATATGAGCCGATGTCTGCAGGGGTGGAATTTAAGACGAGATGGTGGTAAGTATGAACACAAAGAAGAGATAAAAGGGGGGCAAGGGGTTGCCTTTGCTTGGGGCTTTGCGGGTTTGAGGGTGGCTGGGGAGGGACGGGTGGGTAACGTTGCCCAAAAGTGGGGGGAGGGAGGGGTAGCATACGAACCAGGAGAGGGTCAGGTGTTGGTGGAGAGTAAAATGCCGAGAAAATCATATCAAAATATAATAAAGAGGGTTACCTGTTTAGAATGCTCGGAGGGGAGGGTCTGATGCAGGACGGGCTCCTGGGGAATGTCTAAATGCTCATTCTGCCAGAGTGGGTGACACCATGGGGTAGAAACCCAAGTAGTGAGAGTGGGGGTGGACCCACATCCTGGGGAGGACTAATGCCATCCAATAGAGGGAACTGTATCCCTCGAGAGAAAGGGTGGCTCCCAGGGCATTGGGGCAGTTGAGCAAGTTAGGCCCTGAACACTATTCCATCTATCTCTGGAAGTGGCTCCTCAGGAAACGGAGGTTGGCTATCACTGAGGGCACCAAGGTGGAAGGGAAAATGGACGTTAAATGTGTGGAACCAAAGTAAATGGGGGTAAGAGAGGAGTTTCTTGAGAGTACACAAGGATGGATATAAAACATGTAATATTACACCATAACATATAGGAGATGACAGACTGATAATGTAAACCATAATGTAAAACATAGGATAACTAAAAATGTAAAGAACTGTGTATCCTAAAGTATGCACCATAATGTAAACACAGATGTCACCTTGTTAGAAAGCTAATGTCTCAGACTCTGTACATCACTTTAAGTAAATATGATATGATTAGGGCGTAAGAGTATCACTGTGGAAGGGAAAAGGTTTTCTGGTGGATGTGTGGGAGTGCTGTATATTATATATATACATTGCTGTGGTCTAGGACTCCTGTGAAGAAAAGCTGAATAATTAGGGGGGGGGGGGGGAAAAAAATAGGATGTGGAATTTTTTCAAGTCAACATTCTTTATCTAAGTTCTTTATCTAACTTTATCCAAGTTCTTTATCTATCCTTTAAACTCATCGCTATATGCCATTCCCTAGTAAGGGACCATGACATTATATTGGGCTTCAAATTTCGGGGAGTTCTGGATCACAGAGTGTTTCAACAATGGCAATGGAGGGATACTGGTATGGGATACCAATGACAGATGATATATGACTGACAGGGAGCTGTACAGAACATATGTCCAGGGTGCATGGTAATGTTTGGATATACTCATAGTGGCAACAATTAAAAACCACAGTAGGGGGGGTACTGGGTTCCTGGCCAGTGGTGCTCTGTCGTGGTCCCTAGGGGAGCAGCGACAGTCTCCCAGGTACAGTGGTGGGGACCGGGAGGGAGTGAGGGTTCAACAGTGAGCCCCTGATACTAATGACTATGCTTGTGAGCTGATAAACCCAAAATAATAACAAGGCCTAGAGCAACTTTGTGCCTGGGAATTTCCTTCTGTCAGCCTTCATGTTACTCAAATGTGGCCAGTCTCGAAGCCAAACTCAGCATGTAAATGCAATGCCTTCCCCCCAGCGTGGGACATGACACCCGGGGATGAGCCTTCCTGGCAACGAGGGACCACTATCAACTACCAACTGATGATGCAACTGGAAAATGACCTTATACGGAAGGTTCAATGCGGATCAGCAGAATATCCATGTCTACATAAAATACCATGACTTTAAAATGCTGTTTGACCTAAAGTAAGGGGGAAATGGAAAGGAGAAATGAGTTTATATGGCTACGAGTTTCTAAAAAAGAGTCTGGAGGCTGGCAGAAGGTTTGCCCTCATGCACAACTGAGCAGAGTCAGAGAGACAGATAAAGCAGATACAACCCCCAGATATTGGTTCCTTTGAGGGCTAAAGAGACCCATGGGAGTTATGGTCATGGCCGATGGGGTTAACTACCAGGGCAGATGGCCCCTCTTTGGAAATGGTGTTTATGTGTGATGAATCTGGACTCAGATGGGATCTCCCTTCATAAGACTTTCATGCTAATGTGCTGGAGGTGCAGTTAATGTTGGGGTTTAAGATATATTTAGGGGATTTGAATCTCTGGACTGACAATGTGATAGCCAGATCCTGAGCCTCAACAGACTCCAGCACCTACAATCTGATTTATTGGACTTACCACACTCAGCTAAGATGGAGGCGAAGAAGGACAACCACCACACCATGGAGCCTAGAGTGATTACAACTGAAAATGGGAGGATTGCATCCAGCATCCAGGTGGAATCTGAGCCTCCTCTTGACATAAAGGTGCAATGGACACAACCAATCCAGTGTCCACATAGAAGAGGTGGCATTGGATTGGGAAAAGTGGACATAATGGACAAAGGGTATGGGGAAAGGCAGGAAGAGATGAGAGGTGGAGGCGTCTTCGGGACATGGAGCTGCCCTGGATGGTGCTTCAGAGGTAATCACCGGACATTGTAAATCCTCACAGGGCCCACTTGATGGAATAGAGGAGAGTATGGGCCATGATGTGAACCAATGTATATGAGGTGCAGAGGTGCCCAAAGATGTACTTACCAAATCCAATGGATGTGTCATGATGATGGGAACGAGTGTCGTTGGGGGGGGGGAGAGGGGGAGTGGGGGGGTGGGGTTGAATGGGACCTCACATATATATTTTTAATGTAATATTATTACAAAGTCAATAAAAAATAAAAAAATTAAAAAAAAAAAAAAAAAGATATAGTTAGGGGATTTGAATCTCTGGACTGATAATGTGATAGCCAGGTCCTGAGCCTCAACAGACTCCAGCACCTACAATCTGATTTATTGGACTTACCACACTCAGCTAAGATGGAGTTGAAGAAGGACAATCACCACACCATGGAGCCTAGAGTGATTACAACTGAAAATGGGAGGATGGCAGCCAGCATCCATGTGGAATCTGAGCCTCCTCTCGACATAGAGGTGCAATGGACACAACCAATCCAATGTCCACATAGAAGAGGTGGCATTGGATTGGGAAAAGTGGACATGGTGGACGATGGGTATGGGGAAGGGCAGGAAGAGATGAGAGGTGGGGGCGTATTTGGGACGTGGAGCTGCCCTGGATGGCGCCTCGGGGGTGATCACCGGACATCGTGGATCCTCACAGGGCCCACTGGATGGAATGGAGGAGAGTATGGGCCATGATGTGGACCATTGTCTATGAGGTGCAGAGGTGCCCAAAGATGTACTTACCAAATCCAATGGATGTGTCATGATGATGGGAACGAGTGTTGTTGGGGGGGGAGAGGGGGGGTGGGGGGGTGGGGTTGAATGGGACCTCACATATATATTTTTAATGTAATATTATTACAAAGTCAATAAAAAAAAAAAAACAAAAACAAAAGATAAAAGGATAAATGGAAAAATAAATAAATAAATAAATGTGTGCAGTTTTAAGCTACTAAATTGGTGGTAATTCATTTTGCAGAAATAGATAGCTAGCACACCCAAGCATATTTTCTGGTGTGGTTTTTTTTTTTTTTTTTTACCTTTTATCTAAGAAACTGTCAAATTTGGCTTTTTTTTCTTTATTTTCTCAAATATCCCTCTTTCTCTATGAATCATTCATGCCCTGATAATCCCAAATGGTTATAACCATCTTCCTTCTCCTGGTCTTCCTCCAGATGCTTTATCTATCAATTATCTATTTTCCTCCTTGGATACAAGCTGTATGGGTGAGCAGAGATCATGCTGCACTAGGGCTAAAGAGAACTGGAGTCAAGTTTCCAGATAAGACTTTAAAAGTTCAGCTTTCCTTATCTCTAAAATGAGGGGAAAGGGCTCAGAAGTCCACAACAGCTCTAATATTCAAAGGTTTTACTAGGGATCATCTTCCACACACACTCGCTTTCTTATCACAACCTCTTTCCAACTCCTACAAAAGCTGGAGCACCCCATGAAATCATATTTAAAAGTCTAGCAAATTCCAGAGTTGCCCATTTGCTCCATCCCGTTCTCCTTTGCTTCTCTCATCTCTCACTCGGCCGGGACCACCTGCTCTTCTCGGCTCAGGGCCATCTGCTCTGCCCCAGTAATTTCCCCTGTAGCTTTGGACTCCTGTCCTCTTACCTCTTTCCTTGAGTTACCTACAGTCCACTTAATTTGAAAATTCTACCTTAAATTCACTTTATTCAAGGAAACATCCCTGAGGAAGAATCTCAATACAACAGATTTCGCTGACCTAGCTAATAGCTAACCCTTTCAGCTGTCAGGGGCTCCTTGGATGTGCTTGTCCCTCTCCTGAATCCTGAGTAAAGAGGACTCTCCTTCCGTCACCGCAGGAATTGTCAGGATTCTTAGAATACCTTCAGGACCTTTTAATTCATTCTAAGCCAATAAAGGGGAACACATTAACTGCACTTGCAGGCCCTTAGAAATTTGTCTAACATTACTCAGGGGGAAAAAATATATTCCCTCCTTTAAGATGAAAAGTTAAATTTCCCTATAGATCAGGGGTTCTCAGCGTTTTTTGTTCCATGGACCCCTTTGCCATTCAGGTGAAAACCACAGACCCCTCACTAAATCCACACTATACTGTGTATTATTTAATAAATAGATTAACACCTCCACCAACATGTCCCCATAAGAGTAATGTCTTTTTTAAATTTAAATTCAAGCTCACAGATCCCTTGTTAAGAATCCCTGTGTAGGTGGATTTTGTCTAGGTCCTTGGCTAAACTGCAAGAACTGAATTTCAAGAGCATGCCACATTGATTAGGCTAATAATTTATTAGGGTAGGGAGGGAAGAGAAATGGAAGAAAATAACAGATCATAGGTCCCAGATAGAGAGGAGGGGTCTGAAGAGTGATAAAGAGGGCTGATTTATAGAATACAATTTCCCATTATAGATTGTAAACTCCAGGTTTACTTGTGTATTGATCCAGGCGGGGGTGAAGAAGCCAGAATAGGGCACAAACAGGCACAGGGTCCTGGCAAAGGCAAGAGACAGCAAAAGGCCTTTGCACTTGCATTTTAAGCCATTAATTATACCACCCCTTTGCTAACGACAGGGGAGGATTTCCAGCTGCTTGCTGTTTGGTTTGATTACCCCACCCATCAATCCCCCCCGGAGGGCCCAATGATAAGGTCCCTGGAGAATATCTGTGGCTTCTCCAGGCTTCCGCAGAAAAGCTTGTTCCTAATGGCAGACTCTCTTGAAAGTCTTCCAGCAGCCATCTTGGGGGTACTGATATCCAAGTAGACTCTTTGCCAGGCACCAGATCCGTCTATTGATTCTCTATCTAGCCTGCTTCACCTGCTATAGATTATTCTCAAAATCAAGCCTAATTTTGATGGTTTCTACTGTGAGCCAAAAACTAGGTTAAAACAAAAAATAACGCAGAACAACACACTGTAAAATTATCACAAATGTATAACTTTAGGGTCAGTTTGGTTTGATGCAGAGTAAGGAAAAGTAATTTATGACTAAAAAGTTCTTGGGTTTCCAGTTACAGTCATCTGGATTTTTTCCACCTTTGTCTTGGACTAGGCTCATTCATAGTCCCATAGAGATAAAGTTAATTTGTAGAAAACTGAGAGTAATTGTATTTGTTTTCCGCTGCTGCAGAAAAAATTACCACAAACTTAGTGACTAAAACAACAGTTTTTGTAGGTCTGAAGTCACACCGTCTCTGCTCAGTGTTTCACAGGCTGAAAATCAGGTGGGCTTTATTCTGTTCTGGAGCTCAGTTCTCTTCCAAGCTTACTGGGACTATTGGCAGACTTGAGTTCCTTGTGGATGTAAGAAGGAGGTCCCTGTTTTCTTGCCGGTTGTCAGTCAGGGGTCACTGTCGCTTCCCAGAGGTCACTCTAGCCATGTGGCCCTCTCACATCATGTCAGCAGAATCTCATCTGCCAGGATGGAGTCCTACATAATGTATCATAATCACAGGAGTGATGATTCCATCACCCTTGTCATATAGTATAACTTAAACAAGGAGGAGACTACCCCAGCCTATTCAGAGGTCCTGGATGCCCACCCTCCATGAGAAGTGATTACACAGGGCATGTATGCCAGGGAGCAGAAATCTTTGGGATCATCTTAGAATTCTTCCTACCACCATAAACACAAATAGGTCCTTTCCCTACAAATGCAAACTGTGTCCAGTGCAATGCCTTTAATTATCACTCCATGGATATTGTCAAGTTTTGCTAGTTTTGCATCCATTTGTAAATTCATCTCAGCATTCATTAACTGACTAGATAATGAGTTCTCTTTTGAACCAGTTGTATCTTACTGGTTCCTTCTTTAATTAATGAGTTAAATAAAATGTTTGAATTGTGTTCACTTATATTTATGTAAGAGTCATGATTATATCCTCTTTTTAAAATTTTTCCTTCAACAGTGCTGAAGGAGTTAAAGTAATGACATGTACCAGGTCAATGTATACATGTGATTCAGTCTGTCTCTTCATTTATTAACAGACTTTCCCACCCATATCAAATCATTCAGCTCTCTGGGCACTGATATTTCACCATCTGTCTTGTCCCCTGTGCACACTGTACAGCTTTGCAGCCCAACTCTCCAAAAAGGCACAGCTGCCTAAGGAAATGACTCAGGAATGCACTAAGTAAAAGCAACCTGTGGCTTCAGCTGGGAACAGGCTGGTTGCTCTGGGTCCAAGGCCAAAGCCAGTGAAGTAATACAAAGAAGTCAAAATGGTTTGTTGGACTCGGTGTTCTGTTTCAAAATAGTGCCTCAATTCTTACAGTTCCCAGCTCGTAGCATGTCTTGCCTGACTCCATGCCTTTCCACCCCCTCTTGCTTTACTTGTCATATTGTGGATCATGCCCCAGGTGCACAGCTGGAATTGGCCTACCTGGAAAATCTTAATTTTTCTTTTAAGAATTAATTTAGGTTAAAAAAAAGAATTGCAATTTCTCTTAAGCCTGCCTTGATCCCTCCTGACCAACACATTTTCCTTCCCTCTTTTCTGCACACAGAGCACTCAGTATGTGCATCTCTACTGTACTTTCTTCACATCACTTTAATTATTTGAGTATGTTTCTCCCTTTCCCACTAGATTGTGGGCTCTCTGCAGGCAGAAGCCATGTTCTTATTGAACTTTGCATCTCTTGTATCTTGGCCCATGTATGGCACAAGGACAGCACTCAACAAATGCAGCCATAGGCCACCAAGCACCATACGCCCTCACATCCTGCGTTCAGTACCTCTTTTCATCCTGTTGACAGCCCTGGAGAAAGCTATTGTGATCCCACTATGGGGTGAGAACAGAGGCTCAGAGAAGGAAAGTTTCTTTCCCAAAGTTACAAAGGATGGTTGGTCCAGCCTTAAAATCTCTGCTCTCTATTTTTATAATATTTAAATAATTATTAGTTAGATTTATTTGAAAAGTAATAATGGAAATTATTTTGTTTAACACTGAATGGTCAAATGAGCCAAAATAGTCAGGGTTTTCTTTTCCTAATCTTGTATTTTTCACATTTTTCATGTTCTTCCAGTCTTGGCAATCTTCTCTTGCACACAAAGGAAATGAGCTGTAATTTAAAGAAGGGAATGTATCAAGGTAGAATCTGGTAGATTCTTTAACTTTCTGCACATCGATCTTGTTTTTAAAATAAATGACTGTAAATTCTAGTTATGCAAGATGCTACCATTGGAAGAAACTGGGTGAAAGGTATTTGAGATTGCTCTGCATTATTTCTTAAACTGATTGTGAATCCACAATGATTTCAAAATAAGTTTTTAAAAAGCTGACTGTATTAATTCATTTCTTTTTTAAACCACTGTACCAATTAAAGGAGTTCATGTACTTTTCAGAAGTCCTTCTTTATTTTTGTGTGTACAGATGTCACAGATGTCCCTGGTGTGTATGTGTGTGTGTGCACACGTGTGTGCACGTGTAAGTGCACATGCATACATGGGCTTGCTCTGGAGAGACCAGCTCAGTTCTGGAAGATGTTATCAGGTCTTTCAGACAGTAGTATGCACAAAAATTTGAATAATATCTGTTTGAGATACCACTATTTGGAAAAATATATATGCCATTTCATTGTCATAGTTTAGCAAGAGTATCTGAATATTTGTTTGAAACAGGTGATAATAGAGCAAAATATAAGTTTAAAGATACAAAACTCAGTGCTCATAAATTGATTTACCCTCATAACAGGAATATCACTGGGATAGACAGATTCATTTTGCTAAGTCTCTTTAAGAGTGGTATTTGATGATCTAAAGCCTCAGAAAATAGAATAGTGCCAAGTAGGTACCCATATTTTTCTCTCCTAAATGAAAGATCAAGTTATTCTCCATTACATTTTTATCTGCAGATTTACTTTGGACATCATTAAGGATATTAAATATGCTTAACCCAAGAAAAAAAATGTGTTTGGCTGAAAAACACCTTCCCTATGAGTCAAGACTCGTTGTAACTAATCACTTCAAACCCAATAACCTTCTGGGCACCAGATTATTTTAAATCTATTCTGAATTCTGAATAGCAGATGATATCAGTCCATGATAAATAAGTCTCTTCAATCATTCCCAGAGAAATAACCCCATGGATGAATTCAAAATATTGTCAGTTCTATTCTATTTTTAAGATAAGTTGGCCTTTGTTCCCTTCAGGGCAACACAAATCTCTTGGGAAACTTTTTACTAAAACTGCCAGTTCACAACTTTCACAAAGAAAGATAAGGAGGTTTAAAACATCATTGCTCTTTTTCACTTTGTGAAGAAGAATGAAAGGCTATTTATATCTTCCATTGTTCTATATTGGCCTGATGGGATGTGACCAGAGACCAGTTGTATTAGTACAGCCTCTTTGCTGTAAATTCTTACACCCAATTTATATTATATTAATTCCATTTGCAACCCACTGAAAATAGCTGGAGCTAGCAGCTGCCAGCTTGTTCGTACCATGCTTCCTAACTAGACAGCATTTTATAACAGTCTGAGTCAGTTACCTGTTTCAGGATTATAAAGACTGAGCCACTTCCACCTGGTGCGTCAACGTGGAGAACATATTATTCAGAATTTCCAAAATGATCATTGAGAGAAAAAGGACAGATCTTGAAGATATTTTGATAATGATCACAAATACTCATTTGCCCTTTTCTCTTTTTTTCATATAATCTTTTTTGTCTGATATTAATGTCTCATAGTGTTAACATATACTTGTTCAATTTCAAAGAAAAATAGTCATAGAAATGCAATTTTACCCATATCCAAAAAATATGGAATGCTTCACGAATTTGCGTGTCATCCTTGCGCAGGGGCCATGCAAATCTTCTCTGTATTGTTCCAATTTTAGTATATGTGCTGCCGAAGCAAGCATGCCCTTTTCTTCATTAAAGACTGAAAAATAGTCCTCCCTCAATCAGCACATTTGAAAGCCCTTAAAAATTTGCATTTGGTAGGTACTAATTTGACAGAAAGATTGCAAACAATAAAGCAAATTCATTTTCGTGATCTTTTTCAGTTATATATTATTTTTAGAATGCACATAAAATTGTCTACCAAGGTCATCAAGAAGAAATTTTCTGGGGGATAAAGTGGTTTGCAGGAAAATCCCAATCTGCAAAGAACACATTTAAAAAATTATATTTAGAATTTAAGCACATTGGGGAGATTTTTAGTTATATTTATATAAAATATATATATATACTTTTCAGTTAAATCATACAATTGAACCAAATAAAGTACATATTCACAAATTTAACCTCTTAGAGACATTTCATATCAATCGATATCTATTTCTTTGCTCTAAATAGTAAACAAAATATTTCCTCTGATGAATGTCTGTGTTGGAATTACCTGTATTGCTTTCTTGTGTCATGCCCAACTGCATTGGTCTCCCAAATTTTTGTAGCCAGAACTCTAACCGTATTCAGAAAGAGAATAAAATTCAGCTGAAAGAGAAGGTAACATTACAAAGAATAATTAAGTTAGTCTTCAAGATGTTTTTTTAAATTTTCATAAACTGAACTTCCTTGAATTCAATAACTGAAAATTGCCCACTCCTTAAGTGTAAGTGAGAAAATTTGAGAGAAGATGCTGGAAAGCCAGTGGTTCCTGATTTGCCCTCCATTAAAGAAAGATAGAAAGTTTCAACAGCACTGGAAACCAGAAATACTGGAGGATGATCTGCCAGAATCCACAGAGAATTTCCAAACCAAAGATCAGGTGAAGTCCTGTGGCAGACTGGCAGAACAAGGATGATAGTTATTATTTAAATGTAACATCCGCCCTTTTGGAAGTGAAATCCCAGCTGCTGTCTCCATTTTAGGGAGAGGAAGAATAGAGTGGTTTGGGAGATGCCAACTACCCTCTGATGTATGACAGGTATTGGGTGGACTATAGAAGGTTTTTAAAAAAGGCAAGTAAGCTGCTTAGTAGGAAAAGGCCCCCAGCGTAGGCAACTGGGTTGAATTTGATATTTTATAGGTGTAGGTATCATTAGAGACAACCAAGTTCTGGTTTTTAATTAGGCAAGAGGAAGGGAATGTCGGACGGATGAGCCTTTTTGTGCCAGAGGGCCTCAAATCAGAGAACAGATGCTGAATGAAGAAGAAAATGTCTGTGTCTAGGTCTGGGTTCTTAAGGAGGTGGAAGCCAGAGCCCATCAGACCCTCTCATTCAGGCAGATGTCAGCAGCCTGGAAAGTGTAGTTCTTAGAAGCAAAGGAAATAATGATAACTAAGAGGGGACACTGTGTCAATGTCAGAGCAGGGGCCAGAAGAGAGGACCCATTAAGTTCCATATTCCTAAGGGTAACTTGTCTTGTAGAGGCTTCAATTGCTTCTAGAATATGGAGGTTTTTGACCACTGGGTGATTCATATGCTTTACTCCCCCATCCAGCTGATACCCTGAATCATCCCTTACCTCCTGCCATCTTCCTTGCCACTCTCTCACTAACTGCCCTTTAGAAACCTATCACCAATTTCCACAAGGGGCTAAGTGCACAGGGCTGGGTCTCAAGCCCCATACTCTGGGGGAAGATCAGAGGTATGTTATGGGCTTGTGGCAAAAGAGAGGTAAGGTTTCCAGGCTAATAGAAGCTGCCATTTATTGAGAACTTCTCATTTAAATCCTCACATCCATGCAAGACAGATATTATCATGCCCATTATTATTAGAGCCCATTGATCCCATGACTATTTATGATTCATCCAGCTCAAAGAGATGAATGGATTTGACCTAGGCCCCTAGCTATCAGCTGGAATTTGAACCAGGTCTGTGTAACTCTGTATTATGCATGTTATACCTTCTGTCCAAGAGGATTAAAAAATGCAAAATGTGAAAGTAGTAGCTTTGCATCCACCCCCATTCTCTACAACACCCAGCTCACAGACACACAATCTTTGTCAATGAGAAGGTGAGCAGCTGTCATCTATCACTTGGATGCTGCTTTCTGAGTGGACAACTATTTCACCCCCATTAATTCCTCTCTCTCAAAGACTATAGCCCATGGCAATAAGATGCAGCTGGTGTGAAGACAGTGGGAGGTGAAGAAGTAGAACTACTGTGTGAAGCACAAAGTGCAAAGGAACTGAAGCTAGCAGAGCCATGGGAGCAATGCCAACTGGGGATTGTCATTTGTCATTCCTTGTTCCTGGAAAAGGAAGAATTACAGATGGTTTCAGATAGGCTGACCTTAAGCTCCACCCATAGTAAAATGCCCAGGACCACGGACTCTGTCCTCAGGTTAGCAGATCACAATAAGTAGATACTATAACCTCTGGAAATTTGACTGAAGAAGACACACATCAACCAGTCCATCAGTTAAATAATAGAGAGAAGGGTTTTTAAGATGGATTATGGAAATAATTAAGAAAAAAACAACATTGAATAGAATTTGCCACCTTAAATTATGTTACAAAATACACATACCCACACATACACATATTCCCACAGACACGTTCAAACACAAGCAAAGCATGGTGCCTGAGAAAAGTCCTGCATCACAGAAGATGGAGAAACTATTTCAGAGGTAGAGGGAAAGCATATTTTGAAAAAGATTTACTGGGGAAAACATAATTAAACTTTTTAAAAAAATATTTGCTTTGAAAACTGGAAACAACTCATATGTCTGTCACAGATGACTGGATAAATAAAATGTGATATATCCATACAATGGAATACAATTTAGTAGTAAAAGAAATGAACTGTTGATACATACAACAACAGTTGAATGAATTTCCAAATAGCGATTCTGAGTGAACAAAGTCAGACAAGAATGATTATGTCATTCATTTATATATATAAAACTCTAGAAATGGCAAGCTAATCTATAGTAACAGAATGCCAATTAGTGGTTGCTAATAAGGGCCAGAGAGAAGGATCTCCAAGGGACAGGAGGAAAGCTTTGGGGAGATAGGTATGTTCATTATTTTGACTGTGGTGATGGATTCACAAATGTATGTACAAGCTTTTCAAATTACGTGCTTTTTAATATGTGCAATTTATTACTATGTCAGGTATATCTAAATAAAGCTGTTAAAAATATTTGCTTTACAACACAAACAGCAAACCCTATTGTAAATGATGTTAATAGTACAATTATATAAAAAGGTTTTTCATTAATTGTAACAAATGTACCAAACTAACACAAGGGGTTAATAATAGGATGTTATATGGGAACTCTGTATTTTATGCACGATGTTCCTGTAACCCTACAACTTCTCTAATTTAAAAAATTGATTTTTACCCAAAATTATTTAGGAAAATACAGAATATAGCTTAATTAGGAACTAAAAGGTATTAACTGCTTACTATTCAAGGGTTTTACATGAATTGGCTCTTTTAGTCTTCAGAACAACTCCATGATGTAGGCACATTATTATTGTCCCCATATTAAAGGTGAGGAATCTGGGATGCAAATTACAGATGGCCACAAAACCAGCAAGTGCCAGAGCACAAACCAAGTCCATACAGCCTGGATCCCATGTGTATAAGCTTAATGATTGCACTATATTGCTAATAAAGAGAGTTAAGAGCAAATTGAGATGAAGGCGGAAATTTTTTAAAAAGTAGGATGGGTTAAGAAAAGATGGTAAGGAATCTAAAATATAATCGAGTTTTAAAATCAGTATTAGGAACAGCACTCAGTAGATCCAACACAGCTGGAAAATGGAATCAGTGAGTTGGAAGACACTTCAAGAGTCTTCCCAAATGGGAAAAAAAATTAAGGCAAAGACTTGAGTGGTAGGAAACAGACTTGGCCCAGTGGTTAGGGCGTCCGTCTACCACATGGGAGGTCCGCGGCTCAAACCCCAGGCCTCCTTGACCCGTGTGGAGCTGGCCCATGCGCAGTGCTGATGCGCGCAAGGAGTGCCGTGGGACGCAGGGGTGTCCCCCGCGTAGGGGAGTCCCACGCGCAAGGAGTGCACCCGTAAGGAGTGCCGCCCAGCGTGAAAGAAAGTGCAGCCTGCCCAGGAATGGCGCCGCCCACACTTCCTGTGCCGCTTACGACAACAGAAGCGGACAAAGAAACAAGACGCAGCAAATAGACACAGAGAACAGACAACCGGGGTGGGGGGGAATTAAATAAATAAATAAATCTTTAAAAAAAACTTCATTCCTTTGGGAAAAAAAAAAGACTTGAGTGGTGAGAAGTAAGATGATTATTTGGAGCACATGGAACTGAGAGTCAACATGCAGATGATTTCTCTTTCTGAAGACAAAGATAACTAGAATAGATTAATAAATAAAGACATGAAAGAAGAAAATTCCCAAGCTTAAGAAAGGCCTGAGTCTGCAGGTGGAAAAGAGACTATATACTAGGCAAAGGGAATAAAAGAGAATAAGGCCAAGAGGAAGATTCTGGTGAGATATTTTTTCATTTTAAAGAATGAAGAAATAATTTTAGAAGAAAATCGTTTAGAGAGTCCTGGCATATCTCACATAACTTTCTTGGGAGAAAAATGTTGCTTACAGGTCTATTCCAGGCAGATTACTGGTAAAATGAAAAACTCAAAAACAGAGAATGTATGGACTAAAATGATCATCAGTAAACATTAAAGCCAATAAAGCATAGGATAAATTCCATGCAAATATGGTTCTAAAATAATTCAAATATAAAAATTAGATTTCTTTCCTCAATTAAAATTGTAAAGATTTTTTTCCAAGGAATCTAAAATTTCAGCCATGAAACCTCTGGCTCCTTAGGCTATCCTGTCCCTGAGCCTTTGTTCCTGGGGTGCTCTTTGCATGGAACATTTTCCCTGCTCCCTCCTCTCACCCATCCTTACCAGGTCAGTTCATTCTCAGGTTTCAACCTGAACATCACTCTTTCTCAGAAGCCATTCCTGACCAACCCTATTCCCACGATAGCATTTTTTTGCTTTTAAACATTTGCCTCACCCATTGTGCAAAAGCTCTGTGAGGAAAAATTAGTGACTGTCTCCTTACCATCTCACCTCCTTTGCTTCACAAAGTGCCTGCCTCATCTCTGGTGTTTAATCAAGATTTGAGTGAGTAAATAAATGAACGAAAGAGATTCACACTCTCTAAACATTGCTTACGTTAGGGCAAATCAGCCATTCCATTTAGATACAGAATTCTCACCATCACAAAAGACATAATCAAATAAAGAAGTCAAAATACTATAAAATATCTATAGAGCCATCTAATTAAACTTGCAGTTTTCATTCATACCTTTGTGTCTATGCTGGGGAGAGGTCCTTTCTCCCCATTCCTGATTTTTCCACCCAGAGGAAGGGCTCAACTGATGCGACACTTCTGTTCTTTTCCCTCCCCTTTTCTCACTTCATCTCTGGAGGAGATGGGTTGAAGTATTTGATGAGGAAATGTGGGAATAATAACCAGGTTTGCTTAGCTCAGCCCATCCTTCAGTATCTTAGCAGCCCAGCTGCCTGCAGCAAGTAGACTTTCTCTGCTGCACCTCCAGGATTAGGACCCTGCCCTTCAGCATCCCTTGTGCCTGGATGGGCTGAAGGTGACTAGTTATGGGGTCCTTCAATAGGCACTTGGCTACCGGAGCCAAGGCCACATCCTAATGCAGCCTCCAGGAGCAAGAAAGGTTTTATTTCGGTTCTCCCTACTCCCCTCCTTGGTTTCACATCTCAACTTGTTTAGAATCTGGGCAGTGAAGAAGAGTGCTGTGTATGAGGTGCCCTCAAGACCCTCTGAACACATCACACCTTCACACTTTTCAATATTGGCTTATTTTTCAATATTGTGAACAAAAGAATTTTTTTCCTCTGTTTATATTCATTGTACTAAATATTGAACTTTTATATAATATATAAAAAACTCTAATTGTACATCAAATACTGTATTTTGATTCTCTGTATAATAATAGGTATGAAAAAACATGTAGCTCTCTTTTATCAATTGCATTTCAATTTAGAATTTAGGGGCAGCATCTATGATAAATTTCAAAGTATTAATTTTACTGAAAGTTCTATTTCCGACTGACTTAGAAGAGGTAAGGAATTCTGGGAGGGGAGATTTTTCAAAATTCAAAAAAGCAAAAATTAATTTGAAATTCAATCAGAGATTAGAGATTAAATTTTGTCCATTGTACGTCTTCCTTCCCAATCATCCCCCATCTCCACCCTTCAATAACATGTGGAGGGAAAATCAATAACTTAACACCAGTTGATACACATGTACTTTGTTCCTTTTCTTTTGTACTCTAAAAAGTACACTGGATATTTTTAAAACTTGTCTCTTAAACTATTTCTTAAAGATTTGTATTAAAAGTACCATTTTATTCCTTCTGCCAAAATCCCCTGAGATATCCTTTGACTGGCCATGTGGAACAAATGCATTTACAAGGGGAAAATAAACCCCAAATCTGGAGCTCTCCATTTAAGGTGCTCTAAGTAGCATGTAGCCCCCTCAAAAGTCACCACTAGGTTAGTCATTCAAATTAGACCATTATGCATAGTATGAGTTAGCCCAGGACAAATATCACAAACTATCTGTTGAACACGAAGATTAATTCTTAGCTTGGACACATTGCTGCTGTATTCTATAATAAAGGAAACATCTAGAAACAAGCAAATATATAACAACAAAAAGTGACCCAAAAGAGAAATATTCATTACTGTCCCATGTTTTCCTAATACTCATCAACATCAATATTGGAAACCGTAAGTTCTCACAGTTATAACAGTTCACTGTAGGGTTTTTTAAAGGTCAATAGCTCTGCAATAGTGTTGTCAGATTAACATCAGGCAAAATATCCCCAGAATGCTTCCCAACATGAGCATTCTTTGATTCTGTGGCCTATTTTCTGAAGAATTTCCAGAAAATGAACTACTGCCTGCAGAAAAGCAAACACATAAAATTCTATTGATTCGATGAGTGACCAGGCCTGATTTTCTGTTTCAGTTTCTTCAATTCAAGCTGAGGGTGCTTTAAAGACTGAATTTTGGATTTTCTATTTCATTACTTCCATCCTATCAGCATTACTCATATGTATGTACCATAAGAAAAATGACTCTGAAAGAAATTTTCAGTTTTTAAATATAAAGGTATTTAAATTGGTTAAACATTTACTTTTTATTAATGACATTAACCTTTAGTTTTGGTCCCTTTAAAAAAAAATAAAGTTCTTCTTATTGCATATTCACAATTCAATTGAACTAAGATGAAGCAACACATTGTACAGGGAATTATTTTGAGGCTTTATGGTATCCCGAAAGGAGTGGTTTATATGAATGGAATATGTGGGGTTGACTACCATAAAAACAGTGAAAAGCCACTGATTGTATCATATTTGCCCATGTCACCAGCTGCTGTGGCACTGATGACCCTTTGCTGCTAACCTTAGCAGCTTCCAACTGTTTATGGTTGTTTCCATTTTCAAGCACCTCATTAATTCCTGTCTTTTCCTTTGGAAGTTTGTGTCAAGAATGTAGTCTCTCATATAGAAATCTGAGGACCTTCGAGATACTACAATTGATGTCAGAATCTATCAGAAAAGGCTATGCCCTTGAATATGAATAATTAGTATCTCTTTTAAGCAGATATTCACACCTCCAAACAAATTCACTTAATCCATCCACTATAATGCCTCCAGAGTTTTCTTTCAAAACCCAAATCTGATTACATCACTAACCTGCATACAATCTTTCAATGTCTCACCATAATTTTAAGGAAAATGCCAATGTCCTTTAACACAGAATATGTGTCCAATCGTGATTCAACTTTCCTTTCTGAACCCCTGCATTTTCCACAGATCAGCCTTCATTCCAGCCACAGAATTCATGATTTATACGTTTATATCTTGGCACATGGTAATGTCTGTGCCTGGAAATCCTTCCCTGCTCTCTGCCTATCAGCTGAATTTCTACTTTCCCTTCATACTTTCAGCTCGAATGTCATCTGCTTGGTGTTTTCATTCCAAAGTCCTCCAGATAGAGTTAGATGCTTTCTCCTCCTTGTTCTGAACACCATGGAGGCCACGGAAAGACAGGCATGCCGACGTGACTATGACATGGGTCCCCGTTATGTCATCACCACCTCTGCTCTGGCCACCAGCATTGCTGCTGCTGCCACAGCCCCTGGCTACTGTTCATCAAGTGCTTCTCACAGACCACACCAAGCATCTGAAATTTGCCGATTTAGTTCTCATAATAACCCTCTGAAGTAGGTATTAGAAGCTCCAATCTCCTTTTTAGAAGAGAAAGTGCAGAAGGGCTAAGTCATAGTGAGGTAAGCAGCTGGTATTAGGTAGCACCAAGATTCATATACTTGGGAAGTGGACTTGGCCCAGTGGATGGGGCGTCCGTCTACCACATGGGAGGTCTGCGGTTCAAAGCCCGGGCCTCCTTGACCCGTGTGCAGCTGGCCCATGCGCAGTGCTGATGCACACAAGGAGTGCCCTGCCAAGCAGGGGTGTTCCCCGTGTAGGGGAGCCCCACGCACGGGGAATGCGCCCTGTAAGGAGAGCCGCCCAGAGCGAAGGAAAGTGCAGCCTGCCCAGAAATGGTGCTGTACACACAGAGAGCCGACGCAGCAAGATGATGCAACAAAAAGAAACACAGATTCCTGGTGCCGCTGACAACAACAGAAGCGGACAAAAAGAAGAACATGCAGCAAATGGACACAGAGATCAGACAACTGCGCCGGGGGGGTGGGAAGGGGAGAGAAATAAATAAAATAAATCTTTAAAAAAAAAAAAGATTCATATACTTGCTCACCCCACTACAAAAATCTATATTTTGTACTATTATGAGTTGTACTTCTTCCACTAATAAGCCTCATGACCTTGTCTATGAGTTTTATTACTAGTAATAACAAAATCTAAGGGCCTCCAAACTCTGAAATTCTGTGATTCTAAGTCCAATACTCCTCTGTGTTCTAGCATCCCCACTTGTAACTACAATACCAATAATAGTATCAACATACTTATTACAGTTAGCTGAGAAGGAAGCTACACTCTAAAGGAGTATAAGGCATATGCATGTGGAAGATGCTTTCAATGGCAAGCTTATCAAATAATCTGCCTCTGATCCACTATAAGTAACTTTGTCAAGCCTATATATACATGTTCCAATCAGTTAATATTTGCTAGCTGCCAATAAGTAGCAGGTATTGTCCTAGTCTCTAGGAAAATTAAAAGAAGAAAATAGAGATGGTCCTTGCCTCCAAGGAGTCTGCAGGGAAAGAGGCGCATGAGCCAGTAAGTACAATTCAAAACAGTATATCTAAAATGGAAGTCCTTTTAAAGTGCCTGATCACATGAACCATAACTAGCCCCCAAAACCACAGGGACACTCAGTGGTTGCCCTGGTCAGGCCCTCTGCACTAATTTCATTGTTAAGGAAATTTTCCTAGTTTAACATTCTTCAAATGACAGGCTGCCACTGCCATGATCTTGCCATATTGATATAATTCTCCTACTCTTATTTTTTTAATACCTTTCTGCATGATTTTTTCATTTCTTCATGAGCCGCTGTTGACAAGTGGCACCCAACATGGGGCTAGAAGAAACTGAAATCGGTTAAGTATATTACAGTACGAAGACATGTTTCTCTTGGGATTTAATGAACATTCAGGGTAACATGGAGAATTCACATAGTAAATAGGAAGAATATCAAGTAACTTTGAAGCCTTTAGCAAAAGCCTCAGAATATCCAGTCAAAGAGTCTACTCTTAAGAACTTATTTATATTAGTAGAAAAGGTTTGTCTGTGGTTTCAGCCTGACGGAAAAAAAAAATTGTTAAGTTATCCTCAATGGCTGAAGGTCTTACAACAATTAAAATTAATTACAGAGAAGGTAATCCTATTTCCATTAATAAATGGACATTATCTAGTGCTTTGTCTATTGTTCTTAAGCCATTGCATAATTCTGATTCATCATCAAATAGTTCAGATTCTAGTAGCTCCAGTTCTGAGTCTGACTCATCTTCTGATGAATCTCAGGCTTCAACACCTTTGCCTTCAAAATGAAAGAAGAAGTATGGTACATTTCCTGTGCAGGCATCAGCACCTGAAATAAAGAATTCTAGAGAAACTCCTGCTTTGGTTCCACCTGGTTATTCTGTAATTTGGCCTCCAGGAAGTTATAATCCTCATGATTTTCACAATTCATTAGATCCAGTTTGTGAAAGTGAAAGAGGTGCTATGCAGGGTAAGGAGACTTTGTTACAACAGTCTTCTTCTCCTCTGGTAGACCTATAGGATGATAGGAAAGGTGACAAGGACAACTGCAAATCTTCCCCTATAGCTATCCAGCAGCAGCTGTCACAATTGTCTTTAATGGATCAAAAAATGTTGCAGAAAACCGCCTTTGCCAGTCAACAGTGCCCTCCCCCTAATGTGGGTTCTCCTTCCCTAGTGTCTCCTATAGCTGTGTCCCCTCCTGTCCTATCTCCTTTGCAAGCCCGTCTCCGGTCTGCCTGGGTGGAGGGAGAGGATATTTCTGAATTTATTCTTTTTCCTGTCATAGAGCACCCTCATCCCAATAATCCTGGCCAATATGTACGTCTACTTGAACCCATTCCTTTTAAGTTGTTAAAAGAATTGAAATCTGCTTATAGCACATATGGACCCACTGCCCCATTCACTTTCTCCTTCATAGATTCGGTAAGTCAAAATTCTCTTTGTCCCAAAGACTGGATGGTTTTAGCTAAACCTTGCTTGATGCGAGGCTACTGTTTGTTATGGAAAAGTAATTTGTTTAAAGAATGCAGTGCTCTGGCTAAATGTAATCAGGCTCATAATATCGCTATTACCTTGGATGTGCTTATGGGCACTGGAGCCTATGAGCCTTTGAAGAAAGTACAACATCCTGCACAGGCAAAAGTGCTAGATAAAACCCTGGTTACTGAAATTAGGTTTGTAAGAAAATTCTCTGTTGAACTGTTAACTAAGATAAAGAAATTATTCTGGCAGCAACTCTACAAACACACAGCTGTATACATGATATTGTAGCTGTGGGCTAGTGGCAGTTAATAGAATTAAGCCACTGGAAAAGGAAAAAAACATGGCAACACTGGTGTTCTGTTTTGTTTCCATGCTAATTCTGATTGGGCCTATTTAACCAAAACAATAAAATTAGTACAAAATTTTTTATCAAGGTGTTAAAAGGAATTTTCAGTTTTAAATCAATAGTTTACTCCTAAACTTCAAGTCTCAGTGTAGTCTTAAAAAGTAGTAATCTAAAAAATTAGTGTTAACAGTCTGTCTAAACTGCTAAATAAAAGGCTTAACTACATTTATGCTGCTCAAGTTATCTTAACTGGTTGCTAATAACTAATAAAAGTGTTTCCAATCACAAGCTTGCATGTTACAGGCAACATGGATTCCAGAAGAAATCTTAAAAACAGTAAAATCTAAGATGTGAAATGATGGAAAACTTAAAAACAACTATACCGAAAATGTAAGAATTATGAGTCAAATTGTAAACTTCAGGTTTCTATTGGTGTGTTGTACGTGTTTTGTGTTTGTCTGTTTGTTCAAGGTCAGTGTATATTTTGATACCTCCAGATGGTAATATATATTAATAAATAAAAATTTCTAAAATACCTCTATTCAAATGGCCAAAAATTATACAAGCACTTATATTAACTTAAGTTTAAGTATTAATAAGACCTCTACAATGATAAAAATTGTAAGTCTTGATTAACGAAATTACTGTCCTTTCATAAAAAATAGTTCTTACATTTTCCTTCACTAAATAAAGTAAAGAATGCAAAATTTAAATGAATATTTTAAAAGGTAAAAGGTTTGTGGGAATGCTGACTGAAATTTAACAAGTTTGTTCAAAAAGGTGTGTTTTGTCCTAAAATAGGATGGCTAATTTTCATAAACTCAAAATGGAAATGAACATAAGCAGCATGGGACTTAAATGCATGTGGCAAGTTGTAGAAGGTATTGTGGTAACTTTAATTAAAAAAATGTGTTCTGTGAAGGTAACATTTGTCTCAAAATAATATAATTATAGTATATATAGTTATAAATAATTATAAGAAGTTTAAAGAAGCATTGTTTAAATTAAGACATTTAAATGGCTAATTCCAAAAAGTCATTATTAAACAAAACCTGAATTGATAATAATAATAAAAGGTAATTTTGTAACAGGAAAACTTGTCAGCAGCTAGCCTCCCCTGCCAACTTGTTTCTAAAAGACTTTCTGTATTGCATGCTACTAAGTATTTAAAGTGAAGAAAGTTCATTATTTTAACAAGTTTGTTTAGTGCTGATGGTAATTATATATTGTAAAAAGTTTGCCTGGTAACTTATGTATGTGGGATGTATATAATGTATTTTTATTATTAAGAAAACAGAAAATAATTTTGTCCTAAAATAAAATGATTGGTTATTAAGAAAAAGTAAAATGTGGGACTAAACCTAAATAAATACAGAATGTGCAAAAGGTCCGTGGAAAAGAAATTTTTAATGTTAAAGTTAAGTAAGATTTGATGAGTCTATAAAGTTTTAAAAAGATTTAGTATGAAGTAGTATACTAATACAAAGTTAAATTTTTGTTCTTTCTCAAAGTCTCTCAAGTCATTAGTCTGTTTTAGCAAAAGTTTATAAAAAAATTTTATCCTGAATAATCGGTATACAAAGAAAGTCTGTTTTATCAAAATAACTTCTTGTACTTTACCCTTATCATTTCCTCAGTGTTCAAAGAAGAAAAGGTCTTATCTCGTTTAAAGGAACATAATGTTCAAATCTGCTTTCTCAAAATCAAATCCTGAAAAGTAGCTTTTTATTTCAAACTGGTTACAAGAGATTTGTTCTTTTACCTTTAAAAATATATATTATGGTAATAAAATAGTTGAGTTCATTTAATACGTTATAAGTTAAAAGGAAGGTGTTTAAAAGTGTTATAAAATTAAAAGGATTTTTTAACCCTCTGTTAATTAAAGTTGTATGAATAAAAGGTTTATATGAATTCTTAAGAGTGTATAAATTTACCAATATTTCAGTATAATATTAAACAAAAATACAATATGGTTAATTATAATAATAATTTATTATTATAAAAAAGTGTGCCACAAAAACAACCTCTTACCATCAACTAAAGTAACAACACTGTAGTATGCAGCAATCCCAAATACTGCTAGTTTGTTGCAAGAAATTAATATCCAACTGTGTCACTCTCACTTTGTTTTAAAGCTTTCTTTAGTATCTTCTCTTTTTTTTAAGATTTATTTATTGTTTTTTTTTTTTTATTTATTTCTCTTCTCCTCCCTCCAGTTGTCTGCTTTCTGTGTCCATTCGCTGTGTGTATCTTCTTAAACAGTCAAGCCCGCCTGTATTTCCCTATCTGTGAAAAACCCAACAATGGACTTTTGCAGTGCTTCCCTGAAGCTATGTGCATAACCCAACCATCTGTCCTGACATGGTGATAAAAAATCTGGCTGTATGGGAAAAATCTGTGGCTGAAACCCTACTGATGACATTATATTAACCAGTAATCCTCTTTCCAAAAATTAAAACATCAGAAATAATAGTATCCTACCTTAAAAGCCTAAAATAGGCAAACAATTAGAACAGGCTGCAAGGTCCCTACTGCTCTATCAAATTCTTAAGTGTTGTTTGGTTGGGTAAAACAAACTATACCCTCTGTTGTAATTAATACAGTACAATGTTTTCTCATGAAATAGAGTTTGTAGTATTATTAAAATACTAAAAATCTTTCATCCCTCATTTAGCTCAAATATTAAAACCACTGTATGTACTAATTTGAAAAAGTCCTTCATGGAAGAAGGAAAACCTCCAGCAGGCTGCTTTAAATAATAATAAAAGGGAAGGAAAAGGTGGACATTAACTTAGCCTGTGAATTGGATGTGGCCAGCACCAATATTGGCTTTGGGTGGGGTTTGAGGCAAAGGCAAAATTCTAAACAAGTACCTCTTGGTTTTCAATCACAATTCTGGAAAAAGGCCAAAAGTACAATATAAAAAAATAATTGTGTGCAGCTAGGAGGCCCTGCTGAAAGTGAAAGATTTAACCTAATAGTGTCTGGTCACTCTGAAGACTACCTATCCTATCCAGGGGTGGACTGCAAACACTAAAAGCAAGATAGAAATGATGGATTGTTGTAAATCACCATCAGATCTATGGAAAAACATCCGGGAAACCTGCTAGTAGTAAAAGGTAACTGTCTCTTATGTCCCTGCCCACTCCTCTAACACCCCTTTCAGGACTGTTGAGGCAGATGCCTTTGTGAAGATCCAGAGCCATACCATTGAGACCTGAAAAGAAGTTGGCTTTCTGTTGATTTGGAAAGACCCTGGCAGCTGTCAGTGGAATCTAGTATACTTTGGGACTTTCTACATCATTACATTAAAAGGACAAAAAAATTTATCAGATTGTTAATAGCAGGAATTATTGGACTCATAGGTATTATTACTGCAGCTAGTGTTGCTGGCGTTGCTTTGCATAACGGGATAAAAACAGCAACATATGTGTAAGATTGGCATAGAAATGCCTCAGATATGTGGCAAAGTCAAACAAAAATTGATTTGGAATTATCCAACTGTGTTAATGATCTAGAAAACACTGTAACACATATCGGGGATACAGTATTTAATATGCAAATGAAATTAACTTTAAAATGTGACTATAATCAAAGTTCTTTTTGTGTTACTCCTTTAAAGTGGAATAATTCAGAGGAATGGAATAGTATTAGAAAACATTTGTTAGGCTATCAACATTCTAATATAACTCAGCAAATTCAGGCATTGCAAAAGAAAGCTATATTAACGTCTCAAACAAATTTAGAGATAGTAACATCAGATATGTGGAATGGAATTATTAAAGAATTAAAATCATTAAATCCTGTCTGTTGGTGGAAACAATGGATTCCTACGTTTCATAACCTTATCATGTACTGTTTACTATTCTCAGTGACACTAATAATATGGAAATCTTGGTTGGTGACAAAACATCATATGGAACGACATTCTGCATCTCGAGCCATATTAAGACAACAACAACCCCCCAAAGCAGGCACTTAACTGGTAGTCAGTGATGGGTAAGATCTTCAGAGGAAGATAACCTAAGACAGGCACAGTTACCTTGTTATAAAATAAAAGGGGGACGTGTTGGAGTATTAGCCAGCATAAAGCATGCTGGGATACTTGACATGACTGCATTAAACAGAAATGCTTGCAGTTGGCATGGAAATAAATGGCTCAGAAAGAAGTCAATAAAAGGAGACAGTGACTTCTTGTTCCTCATTGTGTGGGTACATGTTAGGATCAATGTGTGTAGTGTTTGCCAAGTTTTTAATTATAGCTTGCTAGGGCCTTTTTTGCTAAACAGAGCATTGTTTGGAATTGTACAAATACTATGAGTTTGTACAATAAACTTGTCAGTAGCATTTGCTCTGATCCCCTGAACCCCGGTCTGCATGATTTTTTCATTTCTTCTTAAACCGCTATTGACATTGTTTTTTGTCCTAAAAATAGGATAAGGTAAGATAAAACAAGACTTACATTAATAACTAAAATATATTGAGCCATTTATGTAACAGGCACTGTGTAACAGGCACTATGCTAAAGATTTGTGTGAGGCAAATGCAATTTTTCCTATTACACAGAAGAAGACACAGCAACTCATTGAGTATAAGTAACTTGTCCAAGGTCACACAGGTAATATGTAAAGGAGTAGGATCCAAGTCCAGGGCTATTTGATTTCAAAGGTGTGAAGTTACTACTAGGTTAGTACTTCATCCAAGGGAGTTTTCCTCAAACTGAAGTCTGTAAGGGATCCATGAACTCTTGGTGAGAATTTCTAAATTTGACGTTTTCATTTTGACAATAATCTAATAATAAGGATGATAATACAAGCTTTCAGATTCACCCCATGCCACAGGATTCCAGTCCCTAACTGTTTACAATTTTGTCTGAACTGACTGAGTGGTACTATTTTAATTGTTGCAACTAATGGATTGAAAATGCATAAACACTTTATGGTAATACTGTGGGCCTGCCTATTTATGTTAATAAGAACGCCATAACTTTTCTATATATTTGTAAACTGGAAATAATGAAAATGCCTACCTTGAAATCATTTAAGGACTAATTGAAAAAAGCTTCTAAGATATTCCTGAAGCAAACAAGCATTCACAAATATTTATGCATAGAATGTTAAGAGAAAGAGATTAACTCTTTCAAAGGATAAAATAAAAGATGCATTGGTAAAGATTAAATTTGAGCAGGGCCTAGGAAGACAGTTTAATTGCATTATTGATAGATGGATGGATGGATGGATGGATGGATGGATGGATGGATGGATGGATGGATGGATGGATGGATGGAGAAATACATGAAGAGGTAGATGGGACAGAGTAATACAGGATAAAGGAAACACTTAAAGGCAAATACCACAAGGTATTCTTTTTCTTTTCTCTGATATAAATCTAGGATCTCAAGTTTCTGCTAGCAACAAACTGTTCTCTGCCCCTGATTATTAGTATCATCAGGGACCATTAGTATCATCATAGGTTTTCAGTTGACACCAGTGCAAAGGAAGGTCCTCATGTCTCAGAAGATAGTGACGCTGCTTGGTTGGGATTTATTGCATGTGCCAACATTGCCAGTACCACCTCTGCCAGGCCATACTGCCCTGTCTGCTGCTGCTTCTGCTTCTGCTTCTCCAGCTGAGCATACCTGTTCCTTCTAATGATGTTCCGGAAGGTACAGGACCAAAACAATACTTCACGCTCTGTTTTCAATTAGAAATATTCCTCTAATATTTTGCTATTACATAGAAGAGTTTTAAAATCACCCTCAAGTCAATGTCAAGAAGTTGCAAATACAGTAGGACCTCATTTTATGCAATCAATACATTCCAAGACCCTTCAAGTAAAGTTGAAAATCATACATAATAACGAACATCATTATTTAATAAGTATGTCTTATATGATTTTTCGGTAAATAAGGCAAATAAACACTCTGGCAACAGTAAGGAAACAAAATTAATCATAGAAATTGTTTTTTAACATTTTAATTCTCTCTACCTTTTTCAACTGCCAATTGCACATACCTGAATTCGCATGTGTTGTTTGTGTAAAACAAGATCCTACTGTATTATAAAATTTCATTAGGAGACTTCCAGGAAGATGGAGAATTAGAGAGACAGAGGGATCACTTCTCTTCCAGAAAAAAATAACTAGAGGAAGACAAGAGACTGTCTGGAGGGCTGCTCTGAGGCTCAGGACACCAGGGAAAGGTGAGACACCACCCAGAAAAGAAGTCTAATCTGGCTGAAAAATCCCATGAGTAAAGTTGCAAAAGCTGCAGCTGGCAGCCATCCACCCACCTTTGGATCAAACAGCACTCTGCAGACTACAGTGGCTGTGGACTGCAGTGGCTGTGAACTGAGAGGGTTATAAGGTTCCTCTTCCCAAAGTAAGAAGAGAGGGAGGGATGCAGCCTACAGCAAATTCAGATTTTGACCAGCAAACTTGGTCTGCTGCTTGGAGGGGTCACATACTTCCAGGTTGGGTGGGGCTGCAACATTGTTTGCACTGAGAGACTGCAGGGAGCTAAAGATAATTTGCCTTCTCAAACACCCTCCCTACTGCCCTGGAATCATTACAGAGGAGGCAGAGGGAGAGAGGGTAAGGCCAGCAAAAGGAGAAGAGCAGTTTTTGAGGAAGTTGGTTTGTGAGGCTTCGCCAGCACTGAGGACATTGCTTCTGCCAAGTTATACTGAATGAATTTCCCCCTAGCACCTGGAGACTGAGGTGAGAGGGTCTCCCAAGGAAAGCCATTTGCTGGTGGACCAGAAAAGTGCACAAAAAGGGAAAAATAATAAATAAATAAATAAATAAATAAATAAATAAATGAATGAATGAATAAATAAATAAATAAGGCAATCAGGTGCCTTTACTGACCCCACTCCAAGACCCTTCAATATTGGTCTGTACCCCATTACTGGGTCCTTAGCCTTGCTTTGAACAATTAAACAGGGGCAATCCTAAATATCTAGACCAAGTTGAACCAAGAGTCAAAGAACAGTGATAGCACACAGCTACTTAACAAAAAAATCCCTAGATGAGAGAGAGACTGGACATCAGAGTAAATTCAGCATTAGAATCAGATGCCTAGACTTCAGCAAAAAGTTACAAGCCATACTAAGAAAAGGAAGATATGACTCAGGGAAAGGAACAAATTAAAGCTCCAGAAAAGACACAGGGCTTGAAACAGCTAATCAATGAGGTCCATACAAATCTCCTAAATCAAATCATGGAGTTGAAGGACAACATGGCTAAAGAAATAAGACATTAAGACAATATTGAGTGAGCACAAAGAAAACTTTGTAATCTTGGACAGAAAAATAGGAGAGCTTATGGAAATGAAAGAAACAATAAGTGAGATTAAAACTATTATAGAGACATACAACAGCAAATTTGAAATCATGGAAGAAAGAATCAGTGACAGAGGAAAGAACAACTGAATTTGGAAAGAGAAAAAAATGGAAAAAATTGAGCAGGGACTCAGGGAGTAGAATGACAGCATGAAGCACACCAACGTAAATGTTAAGGAAGTTTCAGAAGGAGGAAAAAGGGAGAATAGGCAGAAAGAGTAATTGAGAAAGTAATGATGAAAAATGTCTCATCTCTCAGGAAAGACGTGAATATACATGTTCAGGAAACAAAGCATACTCCAATTAGAATACATTCACATAAACCTACCCCAAGATACATAATATGCAGAATGCCAAATGACAAAGAGAAAGAGAAATTTCTGAAAGCAGCAAGGGAAAAGCAAAACATCACATTCAGGGGCATCCAATAAGATTTAGTGTGGATTTCTCTTTAAAACCATGAAGGCAAGAAAGCAATGGTATGATATAATTAGGGTACCAAAAGAGAAAAACTACCAGCCAAAAATTCTTTATCCAGCAAAACTGTCCTTCAACTATGACTGTGAGTTTAAAATATTCACGGATAAACAGAAATTAAAAGAGTTTGTAAACAAGAATCCAGCTCTGCAGGAAACACTAAAGGTAGTTGTACAGCCAAAAAAAGAAAAGAGAAGAGGCTTGGAGGAAGTGTAAAAGTGAAGAATATTAGAAAGGGTAACCAACAGGTAAAAAGATGGACAAAAATAAGATATGACATATGAAAGTCAAAAGATAAAATAGTTGAAGTAATGCCATAGCAGTAATAACAGTGAATGTTAACGGATAAAATGCCCCAATCAAAAGACATAGGCTAATAGAATGGATAAGAAAGCATGAGCTATCTATATGCTGTCTGCAGGAAACTCACCTTAGACCCAAGGATGCAAATAGACAAAGTGAAAGGATGGAAAAAGAAACTCCACACAAATAGTAACCAAAAAAGTATAGGGGTAGCTATATTGGTGTCAGACAAAACGGATTTTAAATGCAAAAAAGTGATGAGATGCAGAAGGCCATTTTATAAAAATAAAAGGGACAATCCACCAGGAAGGAATAGCAGTCATAAATATCTATTCACTTAACCAGGGTGCCTCAAACTCTGACAAAACTGAAAGGAGAAATCGGCATCTCTACAAAAATATTTGGAGACTTCAACATGCCATTCACTTTAATAGACAGAACAACTAGACAGATTTGAACAATATGAGCAATGAGCTGGACCTTACAGACATATACAGAACATTGCTCCCCAAATCAGCAGGTTATCATACATTCTTCTCAAATGCTTGTGGATCTTTCTCTAGGATAGACCACATGTTAGGCCACAACACAGCTCTCAATAAATTTAGAAAGATTGAAATTATACAAAGTACCTTCTCTGATCATAATGGAATGAAGGAGGAAATCCATAATAGGTTGCAAAGGGGAATTTTTGCTAATATGTGGAGGCTAAACAGCATACTCCTAAACAATCAGTGGATCAAAGAAGAAATTGCAAGAGAAAATAAAAGATATATCAAGACTAATCAAAATGAAAACACAACTTATCAATACTTATGGGGAAGCGGGGCAAGATGGTGTCTGAGTGAGGCACCTTACAGTCTCTCCTGCGAAGAAGCAGCCGAGTGGGGTTGGAGTCTTGCCAGAGCAGGCTGTCTTGGGGGCTTGCAGGGCGGAGGGTGTGTGGACATCAGTTTGGAGAGAGAGTGGCAGAGGTGGTGCTTGCTAAAGGTAGAATTGGAGCTTACAAGTACAGAGGTTGAAAGCTGTGGACTGATGGGACCCTTCCCCCTGGCGCTGGTGGCCGTGGTGTTTCCTGAGATCTGTCAGTTGCGTGGTGGCATTCCTGGGCCCCGTGGTCCCTGGATGCATGGTCCCCAGGTCCGTGTCCCCTGAGCCCCCATAGCCCATGTTCCACGAACCAACATGCCCTGGGTCTGCAAAGTCCCGGACTTCCCTTTCCCAAGTCCAGTGCTCCGGGAGGTCTGGGATTGCCTTAGCCCTCCAGTTTTGGACTGACACTGTGGATGGGAGGGAGTGGGGGGGGCACAGTAGGGGGGCCCGACTAGTGTAGTTTCAATTTTCTGATGTTTCCCGCCCCCTTTTTCTTTTCTTTTTTTCTTGCTCTTGGAAGAGCATACCGGCTGACTTGGGGAGAGTCTGGGAAGAGAGGAGTGGGGAATCTGCTAATAAAGCCCGATTCACCGATATCTGGGATAGGAAACTTGTCATGGGAGAAGATGGAGTCAGAAAATCAACAAGCCCTCTCACAGCACACTACAGGAGAGGGACTGTAGGAGCTGCTTTCCGAGCCTCCAATAGCATACTTGGGGTTCCTGGTGAGGTGTGGGTGCTCTCTCTCTGGAAATTTTTTTTGAGGATTTTTTTAAAGATTCATTTATTTATTTATTTCTCTCCCTTCCCCCACCCTGCCCCAGTTGTCTGTTCTCTGTGTCTATTTGCTGTGTGTTCTTTTTTTTTGTCCGTCTCTGAAATTAAGAGCCGTTGTTTTCTGTGCAGAGCTGATTCAACAAGGACCCACTTGAATCTCCTACCAGACCTCTCAGGCACCTTTCCTGCTGCTTGGGAGAGAGAGGTGAGGAAGGGAGAAAAGGGGGAACGTCAGATCCTTAAGTGTTTTATTTAACTACAAACAGGATTCCTTGATTGAAACTTTCCCTAGTATTTGGTTGGTTTTTCCTTGTTTTTCCTTCCTCTTTATCCCCCCAAGGTGCTTTTTTTCCTTCTTTTTCTTTCTTTCTCTTTTTCTTCTTCCTGCTTACTGCCCCACTCCCTTTTGTCTCTTTTTTTCTCTTTCTTTCTTTCTTTATCTCCTTTTTTATTCTTCTTACATTAGGTGCTGCAGGAAGAGCTTCATGTTTGCTGTATTTTTTCATCCTCCATTTACTCTTTTCTGTGTGTATTGATTTTAGCCACCAACACTATTCCCTTTCCTCTACATCTTTCTATCCTCCATCATTGATTGTTTCTCTTACGTTACACCTCTCTTTGTTTGCCCCCCTATTTTTTTACTTTTTATTGCTAATACCTTTGTTCTATTTTCTGCCTTATATTCACTCTTTATATTATTGTCCTCTCTTTTCTCTTTCCCTCTCTCCTGAACACACAGGCCTTTTAATTCACATTGTATTCCTCCCCATATTCAGATTTTTACATACTCTACTTTTCTTACTGTTATAACTCTAGATACCTTACATGAGTCTAATATACATTCTCCTATTTCACACATGGTTACTATGTCAATATTTACTATCAATACTATTATTATTCATTTTCTTTTCTTACTCCTTTTGCTTTCTCTGGCCCTAATATTTTCCTTCAAGTGAACTTAGCCAACAACAAGGAAATAGAATAAGAAGAACAAAGTGACAAAGACAAGACTTAACATGCACGCAAAAACAACAACTAATTAAACTCCATATAGACAAAGAAGCTAAGCAACTGACTAAACCTGTCAAGATGAAATGATGACCAGACAGCAACAAAAAACTACAAACCAAACAATAATCGGGAAAACATGCCCCAATCCAATGAACAAACTAAAAACCAGGAAGAGGAACAGAACATCGAACAAGTAAGTAAAGATCTCAAAACATATATTTAGGACCAATTTCATGAGGTGAAGGAAGATGTTAAGAATATGAAGAAAATACTTGGAGAGAATACAGAAGAAATTGCAATCATACACAAAAATAGAACAGATATGATGGTGATGAACAGCACAATTCAAGAAATCAAAAATACACTTTCAGCAAATAAAAGCAGACTCAAAGAGGCAGAGGACAGACTTAGTGATGTGGAAGACAATGCTTCTGAAATCAAACAGATAGTAGAACTGGTTGATAAAAAGACAGAAAAAATCCAGCAGGGGTTTAACGACCTGAATGACAATGCAAAATGTGCAAACATACATAATATAGGCATCCCAGAAGGAGAAGAGAAGGGAAAGGGGACAAAAGAGGTGTTGGAGAAATAATGGCTGAAAACTTCCCAACTCTATTGAGGGAGATGGATGTACATGTCCAGGAAGCACAATGCACCCCAAACAGCATAAATTCCAATAGGCCTACCACAAGACATATACTTGTCAAGTTATCCAATGCTCAAGACAAAGAGAAAATACTAAAAGCAGCAAGAGAAAAGAGAACCATCACATACAAAGGAGGCTCCATAAGATTAAGTGCTGATTTCCCATCTGAAACCATGGAGGAAGAAGGCAGTGATATGACATAGTCAAGGTACTAAAAGAAAAATGTTTCCAACCGAGAATACTCTATTCAGCTAATCTAGCATTCAAAAATGATGGAGAGTTCAAAATATTCACAGATAATCATAAACTAAGAGAATATGCCTACAAGAATCCTGCCCTTCAAGAAGTACTAAAGGGAGTTCTGCAGGAAGAAAGAAAAAAACAGGAGAGTTAGAGAAGAGTATAAGAGAACTAAAAAGACAAAAAAAAAATCAAAATATGAAACACAAATCTAAAGAAAATATGGCTAATATAATTTCTTGAAAGTAAAAACACTGAATGTCAATGGATTAAACTCACCTGTCAAGAGACTCAGACTTGAAGATTGGATAAGGAAATATAACCCATCTATATGCTGTCTGCCGAAACACAACTTACACCGAGGGATTCAAGGAGGTTGAAAGTGAATGACTGGGAAACAATCTTACAAGCAAACAATAACCAAAAAAGGGCAGGAGTAGCTATATTAATATCAGACAAAATAGACTTTAAATGCAAAGCAATTGTGAGAGACAACGATGGATGCTACATATTAGTGAAAGGGACAATCTTTCAAGAAGAAAGAACAATCATAAACGCTTATGCTCCTAACAAGGGTGCCTCCAAAGACATGAGGCAAACACTGGAAAAACTAAGTGAAGGAATAGATGCCTCTACAATTATAGTGTGGGACTTTAATACACCACTATCAACTTTGGACAGAACATCTCAAAAGAAAATCAATAAAGAAGCAATATATTAGAGGAACTGGACCTAATAGACATATATAGAACATTACACCCAAATACAGCAGGATTTACATTCTTCTCAAGTGCACATGGATCATTCTCCAAGACAAAACACATGCCAGGCCACAGAAAAAGTCTCAATGAATTCAGAAAGATAGAAATCATACAAAATAATTTCTCTATCCACAGTTGAATGCAGCTGGAAATCTGCAAGGGCCAGAGGCCCAGATTTCACACCAAGATATGGAAATTAAACAGCACACTCTTAGAAAAACAGTGGGTCAAGGAGGAAATCTCAGAGAAATAAATAACTACCTTGAAACTAATGAAAATTATAACACAGCATATCCAAACTTATGGGATGCAGCAAAGCAGTACTGAGAGGGAAATTTATAGCCATAAATTCATACATCAAAAAAGAAGAAAGAAGGGGGCGGAAGCAAGATGGTCGCTGAGTGAACTTGCCTTGCGATTTCTCCTGGGAAGAAACGGCTGGGCGCGGCTGGAGGTTCTCCGAGGCGGGGCTTTTTCGGGATTTTTGCAGGGCAGGAAGTGTCTGGACATCGATTTGGTGGAAAGGTAACAGAGAGGATCGGTCTATAAGATATCATTTGGGTTCTATCGCCCAGAGGTGAGACCCACACACGGGTTCCTCCCTCTTGGGGGTGGGTGGAGCCACGGTGCTGCGCAGCGGCTCAGCTTTTTGGTGGCTCTGCAGTGCTGGGGCATTCGTGAGTCCTGGGCGGGCTGCTGGTGGGTTGATGCGACGGGTCGCCTTTGCAGATCGATTTGGGTAGATAGACGGTGTTTTGTTGTGAAGCGGGGGAAAATTTTTGATGGCGGACACAAATAATAGCGCTTCCGCCTGAAGCCCCGCCCCCACACCCCGGCTGCCGATCTGCAACCGAATTAGGCTGTAGGCAATAAAGGGACGTAATTGGGAAGTTGTCTCAGGGTGTGGCGAGGGAGGGGGACACGTCTGGAAGCCGATTAGGGAATATTTTGCGAAGCTTGGGAATTCTGGTTTTGAAATCTGTTTTCGGCATCACGGGCCAGGCTTCAGATCTGTGCCAGTAAAGTGGCTGCGGTGTAAAGGCGCCCTCAAGTGGCAGTGTTCTGGAAGCACAGGGCGGGAGCTGTCCAAAAGCTGAAGTGACGATATACCCACATTAACTAAGTAAGTTATACCCACATTAACTAAGTAAGTGAATTGCAGGGTTCAGACATAATATAGAGTTTGCGGATCTGACTTCCCCCATAGGGCTGGCGCCCAGCTGTGGGGATCCCTGAGGGCTGTGTTACACTACGGGGCTCCTAGGCTTCCTGTTGACCAGATTGGAGGTTGCCTGGTCTGAATCCCCTAAACTCTGGTGGCCCACACCCCAGAGAATCACACCTCTTGAGTCTTTAATATCTCAGACTTTCCACCCCTGAATCCATCACGCCCTGAGGTCCATCTGAGGTCCTTGAAAGCCCTAGCCTTCAATGTTGGCATTTTTTCTTTATCGTTTCATTTTGTTTTGTTTTTATTTTCATTTTATCTTATTTTTTACTTTTTTGTAATGTCCTGATTGCTAACACCACATTATCCCCTAGTCTTTTCTCACGGCGTACCCCCCAAAGTCTTTTTTTATTCAGTTATTTAGGGGTTTTTTTGTGGTTGTTGTTGTGTAGCTGGTGTTTTAATTGTGGGTTCTGTATATCTGTTTTTTTTTCTTTCCCCTACTGTTCCCCACCCTTTGTCCACCCCCTTTTCCTTTCTTCCTTTCTTCTCTTCCCCCCCTTTTTTATTTTTATTTCTTATTTTTTTATTTGTTTTCTTTTTCTGTTTTCTCTCCCCCTTGTGTCCCTCATCTTCTACTTATTTTATTTTAATTCAATTATACAATAGGTGCGCCAGGAAACACCTCACATTTGCTGAGGTTTTCTCATCCTCCACTGCCTCATTTCTATGTGAACTGATTTAGGCTACCTACACTATCCTCTTTCCCCTACATCTTGATATCTGCCATCATCTACTGTCTCTCCTATATACCACCTCCCACCTCCCTTTCTTTGATCCACGAAGTGTCTAAGTCTTAATTTCTAATACCTTTCTTTTGTTTTCTGTATGTTATCCACTCTTGAAACTATTACCTTTCTTTTCTTTTTCCCTCTCTCACGAAAACAATAGCTTTTTAGCTTATACCATATTCCTCCCATATTCAGTCATCTACCTCATAATAGGTACTCTACCTACTGCTATAACTCTACACGATTTACATGAATCTAACCTCCATCCTCCCAGATCTCATATTCTTGCTTTCTTAACATATATCACCAATACTACTTTACACTTTTCCCTTGCTTACACAATTGCCTTTCCCCAGCACTAATACTTTCCTTTAAAGTGAACTTAACCAAGAACAAGAAATTAGAATAAGAAGAACAAAGTGACAAAGAGAAGATATAACACTTATGCAAAAACAACAGCTAATTAATCTCCAAGAGTAGACAAAGAAACTAAGGAACTGATTAAATCCGTCAAGATTAAATAATGACCAGAAAGCAACAAAAATCTACAAACCAAACCAGTAATCAGGAAAACATGGCTGAATCCAATCAACAAACCAAAAATCAGGAAGGGGAGCAGAACTTTGCACAAGCAATGAAAGACCTCAGAACATTTGTCACCGACAAATTGGATGAAGTAATGAAAGAGGTTAACAACATGAAGACATCACTTGGAGGGGAAATTGCAGACATATGCAAAAAGATAACAGATATGATGGGAATGAACACCACAGTTCAAGAAATCAAAAATACACTTGCAGCAAATATCAGCGGACTAGAAGAGGCAGAGCAGAGAATTAGTGATGTAGAAGACAGTACATCAGAAATCAAACAGATAGTAGAAGGGGTCGATAAAAAGATAGAAAAAATCCAGCTAGGACTTAGGGACCTGAATGACAATGCAAAACGCTCAAACATACATATTATAGGCATTCCAGAAGGAGAAGAGAAGGGAAAGGGGTCAGAAGGAGTGTTGCAGGAAATAATGGCTGAAAACTTCCCAAATCTACTGAAAGAGACAGATGTACATATCCAAGAAGCACAGCGCACTCCACTGGTCATAAACCCCAACAAGCCCACCCCAAGACATATACTTGTCAAATTATCCAATGCTCAAGACAAAGAGAAAATTCTAAAAGCAGCAAGAGAAAAGAAAACCATCACATACAAGGGAAGCTCCATTAGATTAAGTGCTGATTTCTCATCTGAAACGATGGAGGCAAGAAGGCAGTGGTATGATATAGTCAAGGTACTAAAGGAAAAAAATTTCCAACCAAGAATACTCTATCCAGCTAAACTAGCATTCAAACATGATGGAGAGTTCAAAATATTCACAGACAAACAGAAACTGAAAGAGTATACCAACAAGAAACCACCCCTTCAAGAAATTCTAAAGGGAATTCTGCAGGAAGAAAGGAAAAAAACAGGACAGGCAAAGTTGGAGGAGAGTATAAGAGCAACAATAACAACAACAACAACAAAAAGACAAAAAGAGAAGGGAAAAAAAATACAAACAAAATATGACAAACAAATCCAATCAAAATATGGCTAACACAAATAATTCCTTGAAAGTAATAACACTGAATGTCAACGGATTAAACTCACCTATCAAAAGATTCAGACTGGGACACTGGATAAGGAAATATGACCCATCCGTATGCTGTCTACAAGAGACACATCTTAGACCCAGAGACGCATGGATATTGAAAGTGAATGGCTGGAAAACAATCATACAGGCAAACAATAACAAAAAAAAAAGGCAGGAGTAGCTATATTAATATCAGACAAAATAGACTTTAAATGTGAAACAATTGTGAGAGACAAAGAAGGATATTACATTTTAGTGAAAGGGAAAATCTGTCAAGAAGATCGAACAATCATAATATTTATGCTCCTAACAAGGGCGCCCCTAAATACGTGAGGCAAACACTGGAAAAACTAAGTGAAACAATAGATGCATCTACAATTATAGTGGGGGATTTTAATACACCACTATCAACTCTGGACAGAACATCTCAAAAGAGAATCACTAAAGAAACAAAACGTTTGAACAGTATATTAGAGGAGCTGGATCTAATAGACATATATAGATCATTACACCCAAACACAGCAGGATATACATTTTTCTCAAGCGCACATGGATCATTCTCCAAGATAGGCCATATGCTGGGCCACAAAGAAAGGCTGAATGAATTCAGAAAGATTGAAATCATACAAAACAATATCTCTGACCACAGTGGAGTCAAGCTGGAAATTTGCAAGGGACAGAAGCCCAGGTTTCACACCATGATTTGGAAATTAAACAGCACACTCTTAGAAAAACAGTGGGTCAAAGAGGAAATCTCAAAAGAAATCAATGACTACCTTGAAACAAATGATAATGAGAACACAACATACCAAAATTTATGGGATGCAGCAAAAGCAGTACTGAGAGGGAAATTTATAGCAATAAACTCATATATCAAAAAAGAAGAAAGAGCAAAAATTGAAGAGCTAACTGCATATTTGAAGGAATTAGAAAACAACAACAAAGTAATCCAACAGGAAGAAGAAGGAAGGAAATAACAAAGATAAGAGCAGAACTAAATGAAACAGAAAATAAGAAAGCACTTGAAAAGATAAACAAGACCAAGCGCTGGTTTTTTGAGAAGATCAACAAAATTGACAAACCTTTAGCGAGACTAACAAAGAAAAAAAGAGAGAAGATACAAATACACAAAATAAGAAATGAGAAAGGCGATATCACCACTGACCGCACAGAAATAAAGACTATCATAAGAGGATACTTTGAAAAACTATATTCCAACAAAAATGACAATTTAGAGGAAATGGACAAATTCCTAGAAACACATAAGCAGCCCATATTGACAAAAGAAGAAATTGATGATCTTAACAAACCAATCACAAGCAGAGAGATAGAATCAGTTATTAAAAATCTCCCAACTAAGAAGAGCCCAGGGCCAGACGGCTTCACAGGTGAATTTTACAAAACATTCTAGAAAGAACTAACAACCAATCCTGCTGAAACTATTCCAAAAAATCGAAACAGAAAGAACATTGCAGAACTCCTTCTATGATGCCAACATTACCCTAGTACCAAAGCCAAACAAAGACACCACAAGAAAGGAAAATTACAGACCAATTTCTCTAATGAAACTAGACGCAAAAATACTTAACAAAATACTTGCTAATCATATTCAACAACACATTAAACGAATTACCCACCACAACCAAGTGGGATTCATCCCAGGTATGCAAGGATGGTTCAACATAAGAAAATCAATCAACATAATACACCATATAAACAGACTGAAGGAAAAAAATCACATGATTATATCTATAGATGCAGAAAAAGCATTTGACAAAATACAGCACCCTTTCTTGATAAAAACACTTCAAAAGATTGGAATACAAGGAAATTTTTTGAACATGATAAAGAGTATATACGAAAAACCTAAAGCCAACATTGTTTACAATGGAGAAATCCTAGAATCCTTCCCTCTAAACTCAGGAACAAGACAAGGATGCCCATTGTCTCCGCTCCTGTTTAACATTGTCTTAGAAGTACTTGCTCGAGCACTGAGGCAAGAATCAGATATAAAAGGCATTCAAATTGGAAAGGAAGAAGTCAAAATTTCATTATTTGCAGATGACATGATCCTATACATAGAAAACCCTGAGAGATCTACAACAAAGCTTCTAGAACTCATAAATGAGTTTAGTAAAGTCACAGGTTATAAGATCAATGTGCAAAAATCAGTAGCATTTCTGTACACCAATAATGAGCAAGATCAGGAGGAAATCAAGAAACAAATACCATTCATAATAGTAAATAAAAAAATCAAATACTTAGGAATAAATTTAACTTAAGAGGTAAAAAACTTATACACTGAGAACTATACAAGACTGTTCAAGGAAATCAAAGAAGACCTAAATAAATGGAAGAATACTCCTTGTTCATGGATAGGAAGACTGAATATTATTAAGATGTCTATCCTACCAAAACTGATCTACACATTCAATGCAATCCCAATAAAAATCAACACAGCCTTCTTTAAGGAACTAGAAAAACTAACTATGAAATTTATTTGGAAAGGAAAGAGACCCCGAATAGCCAAAGACATACTGAAAAAGAAAAACAAAATTGGAGGAATCACACTACCTGACTTCAAAACATATTACAAAGCTACGGTGGTGAAAACAGCATGGTATTGGCATAAGGAGAGACACACAGACCAATGGAATCGAATTGAAAGCTCTGATATAGAACCTCACATATATAGCCACATAATATTCGATAAAGCCACCAAACCCTCTCAATTGGGAGAGAGTGGCCTATTCAACAAATGGTGTCTGGAGAACTGGATAGCCATATGTAGAAGAATGAAAGAGGATTACCATCTCACACCTTATACAAAGATCAACTCAAGATGGATCAAAGACCTAAATATAAGAGCCAAGACCATAAAAACCTTAGAAAGCAGTGTAGGGAAACATCTACAGGACCTTGTAATAGGAAATGGATTCATGAATATCACACCAAAAGCATGAGCAGCAAAAGAACTAATAGATAAATGGGACTTCCTCAAAATTAAAGCCTTCTGCACCTCAAAGGAGTTTGTCAAGAAAGTAAAAAGGGAGCCCACACAGTGGGAGAAAATATTTGGCAACCATATATCTGATAAGAAACTTATAACTTGCATATATAAAGAACTCCTATATCTTGAAAATAAAAAGATAAACAACCCATTTAAAAAATGGGAAAAAGATTTAAACAGACACTTTTCCAAAGAAGAAATACAAATGGCTAAAAAGCATATGAAAAAATGCTCCAACTCTCTAGCTATCAGGGAAATGCAAATCAAAACTACAACGAGATACCATCTTACACCCATAAGATTGGCAGCTATGAAAAAAAACAGAAGAATACAAATGCTGGAGAGGATGTGAAGAAAGGGGAACACTCATCCACTACTGGTGGGAATGCAGAAGGATCCAACCATTCTGGAGGACAGTATGGCGGTTTCTCAAAAAACTAGCCATAGATTTGCCATATGACCCAGCAATACCACTGCTGGGTATATACCCAGCAGAACTGAAAACAAGGACACAAACCGATATATGTACACCAATGTTCATAGCAGCATTGTTCACTATTGCCAAAAGTTGGAATCAACCCAAATGCCCATCAACAGATGAGTGGATCAATAAAATGTGGTATATACGCACAATGGAATACTACTCAGCTGTAAGAACAAATACACTACAAACACACATGATAACATGGATGAATCTTGAGAACCTTATGTTGAGTGAAGCAACCCAGGCATTGAAGGACAAATACTACATGACCTCAATAATATGAAATAAGCAAGCTGCCTCAGAGAGCTAGAGACTGGAAGATAGGCTTACAGGAAATCGAGGGGTGGAGGAAGGATGTGAGCCGACGTCTGCAGGGGTGGAATTTATGACAAGCTGGTGGTAAGTATGAACACAAAGAAGAGATAAAATGGGGGCAAGGGGTTGCCTTTGGGAGGGGCTTAGCGGGTTTGAGGGTGGCTGGGGATGGGTGGATGGGTAATATTGCCCAAAAGTGGGGGGAGGGAGGGGTAGCATACGAACATAGGAGAGTGTCAGGTGTTGGTGGAGAGTAAAATGCCGAGAAAATCGTGTCAAAATATAATTAAGAGGGTTACCTGTTTAGAATGCTCGGAGGGGATGGTCCGATGCAGAACAGGCTCCTGAAGAATGTCTGAATGCTCACTTTGCCAGAGTGGGTGGCACCATTGGGTAGAGACCCAAGTAGTGAGAGTGGGGGTGGACCCACATCCTGGGGAGGACTAATGCCATCAAATAGAGGGAACTGTATCTCTCGAGAGAAAGGGTGACTCCCAGGGCATTGGGGCAGTTGAGCAAGTTAGGCCCTGAACACTATTCCAACTATCTCTGGACGTGGCTCCTCAGGAAACGGAGGTCGGCTGTCACTGTGGGCACCAAGGTGGATGGGAAAATGGGTGTTAAATGTGTGGAACCAAGGTAAATGGGGGGTAAGAGAGGAGTTTCACGAGAGTACACAAGGATGGATATAAAACATGTAATATTACACCATAACATATAGGAGACGACAGACTGATAATGTAAACCATAATGTAAAACATAGGTTAACTAAAAAATTAGAAAACTGTATCCTAAAGTAAGCACCACAATGTAAGCACAGATGTCACCTTGTTTGAAAGCTATTGTCTCAGACTCTGTACATCACTTTAAGTAAATATGATGTGAATAGGGTGTAAGAGTATCGCTGTGGAAGGGAAAAGGTTTTGTGGTGGATGTGTGGGAGTGCTGTATATTATATATATGAATTGCTATGGTCTAGGGCTCTTGTTAAGAGAAGTTCAATAATTAGGGGGAAAAAAAAAAAAGAAAAAGATAGGATGTAGATTTTTTTCCAAGTCAACACGTATTCTGTATCTAACTTTTAAACCCATCGCTATATGCCATTTTGCTAGTAAGGGATCCTGACATTATATTGGGCTTCAATTTTCAGGAAGTTCTGGATCACAGAGTGGTTCAACAATGGCAATGGAGGAATACTGGTATAGGATACTATTGACAGATGATATATGGCTGACAGGGAGCTATACAGGACATATGTCCAGGGTGCATGGTAATGTTTGGATATACTCATAGTGGCAACAATTAAAAACTACAGCTGGGGGGGTACTGGGTTCCTGGCCGGTGGTGCTCTGTCGTGGTCCCTAGGGGAGCATCGACAGTCTCCCAGGTGCAGCGGCAAGGACCGGGAAGGAACGAGGGTCCAACAGTGAGCCCCTGACGCTAATGACTATGCTTGTGAACTGATATGCCTGAAATAAGAACAAGGCCTAGAGCAGCATTGTGCCTGGGAATTTCCTCCTGACAGCCTTCTTGTTACTCAAATGTGGCCAGTCTCGAAGCCAAACTCAGCATGTAAATGCAATGCCTTCCCCCCAGTGTGGGACATGACACCCGGGGATGAGCCTCCCTGGCACCGAGGGATCACTATCAACTACCAACTGATGATGCAACTGGAAAATGACCTTGAAAGGAAGGTTCAATGCAGATCAGCAGAATATCCCTGTCTACATAAAATAACATGACTTTAAAATGCTGTTTGACCTAATGTAAGGGGGAAATGGAAAGGAGAAATGAGTTTATATGGCTATGAGTCTCTAAAAAAGAGTCTGGAGGCTGTCAGAAGGATTGCCCTTATGCACAACTGAGCAGAGTCTAAGAGACAGATAAAGTCGATACAACCCCCAGGTATTGGTTCCTTTGAGGGCTAAAGAGACCCATGGGTGCTATGGTCATGGCAGATGGGGTTAACTGCCATGTCAGATGGCCCTTCTTTGGAGCTAGTGTTTATGCGTGATGAATCTGGACTCAGATGGGATCTCTCTTCATAAGACTTTCATGCTACTGTGCTGGAGTTGTAGTTGGTGCTGGGGTTTAAGACATATTTAGGGGATCTGAATCTCTGGACTGACAATGTGATAGCCAGGTCCTGAGCCTCCACAGACTCCAGCTCCTACAATCTGATTTATTGGACTCACCTCACTCAGCTAAGATGGAGTTGAAGAAGGACAACCACCACACCATGGAGCCTAGAGTGCCTACAACTGAAAGTGGGAGGATTGAATCCAGTATCCATGTGGAATCTGAGCCTCCTCTTGACATAGAGGTGCAATGGACACAACCAATCCAATGTCCACAGAGAAAAGGTGGCATTGGAGTGGGAAAAGTGGACATGGTGGCTAATGGGTATGGGGAATGGCAGGAAGAGACGAGATGTGGAGGCGTCTTTGGGACTTGGAGCTGCCCTGGATGGTGCTTCAGGGGCAATCACCAGACATTGTAAATCCTCACAGGGCCCACTGGATGGAATGGGGGAGAGTATGGGCCATGATGTGGACCATTGACCATGAGGTGCAGAGGTGCCCAGAGATGTACTTACCAAATGTAATGGATGTTACATGATGATGGGAATGAGTGTTGCTGGGGGGGGAGTGGTGGGGTGGGGGTGGTGGGGTTGAATGGGTCCTCATATATTTTTTTAATGTAATATTTTTACAGAATCAATAATAAAAAAATAAAAAAATATTTAAAAAAAAGAAAGAGTTAAAGTTGAAGAACTGAATGCACACTTGGAGGAATTAGTTTAAAAACAACAAACTAACCCCAAAGGAATAAGAAAGAAAGAAATAACAAAGATCAGAACAGAACTAAATGAAATAGAAAATAAGAAAGCACTTGAAAAAGTAAACAAAACCAAGAGCTGGTTCTTTGAAAAAATCAATAAAATTGACAAACCCTTTGCTAGATTAACAAAGAAAAAAAAGAGAGAAGATGCAAATACACAAAATAAGAAAGGAAAAAGAAGATATCACTGCTGATCCCACAGAAATAAAGACTATCCTAAGAGGATACTTTGAAAAACTATATTCCAACAAAAACAACAATCTAGGGGACAAATTCCTAGAAACACATAAGCAGCCTACTTTGATGAAAGAAGAAATTGACAATCTCAGCAAACCAATCACAACTAAAGAAAGAATCAGTCATTAAAAACCTCCCAACTAAAAAGAGCCCTGGGCCAGATGGCTTCACATGTGAATTCTACAAAACATTCCGGAAAGAACTAAGACCATTCTTTCTTAAATTCTTCCAAAAAATTGAAACAGAAGAAACATTGCCTAACTCATTCTATGTTGCCAACATTACTCTAGTACCAAAGCCAAACAAAGACACCACAAGATAGGAAAATTACAGACCAACCTCTCTAATGAAATGACGCAAAAATCCTCAAAAAAATACTTGCTAATCATATTCAACAACACATTCAACAAATTATACACCATGACCAAATGGGGTTCATTCCTGGTATGCAAGGATGGTTCAACATAAGAAAATCAATTAATGTAATACACCACATAAACAGATTGAAGGGAAAAAAATCACATGATCATATCTATAGATGCAGAAAAAGCATTTGACAAAATACAGCACACTTTCTTGATAAAAACACAGCAAAAGATTGGAATAGAAGGAAACTTTCTGAACATGATAAAGAGTATGTATGAAAAACCCACAGCTAACATCATTTACAATGGTGAAATCCTATAATCTTTCCCTCTAAGATCAGGAACAAGACAAGGATGCCCACTATCACCCCTCCTATTTAACATAGACTTAGAAGTTCTTGCTCAAGCACTGAGGCAAGAACCAGACATAAAAGGCATCCAAATTGGAAAGGAAGAAGTCAAAATTTCATTATTTGCAGATGATATGATCCTTTACATGGAAAACCCTGAGAAGTCTACAACAAAGTCTCTAGAACCTATCAATGAGTTCAGTAAAGTTGCAGGTTACAAGATAAATGCACAAAAATCAGTAGCATTTCTGTACACCAATAATGAGCAATCTGAGGAGGAAATCAGGAATCAAATACCATTCACAATAGTAAATGAAAATATCAAATACCTAGGAATAAATTTAACTAAAGAGGTAAAAGACTTATACACAGAAAACTACACAACACTGTTCAAGGAAATCAAAGAAGACCTAAATAAACAGAAGAATATTCCCTGTTCATGGATAGGAAGACTAAATATTATTAAGATGTCTATCCTACCAAAACTAATCTACAGATTCAATGCAATCCCAATAAAAATCAACACATCATTATTTAATGAACTAGAGAAACTAACTATGAAATTTATTTGGAAAGGAAAGAGGCCCTGAATAGCCAAAGACATATTGAAAAAGAAAAACGAAATTGGAGGAATCACACTACCTGACTTCAAAACATACTACAAAGCCACAGTAGTGAAAAGAGTATGATATTGGCACAACAATAAGACACATTGACCAATGGAGCTGAATTGAGAGTTCTGATATAGATCCTCATATATACATCCATATGGTATTTGACAAGGCCACCAAATCCTCTCAACTGGGAGAGAATGGCGTCTTCAACAAATGGTGTCTGGAGAACTGGATATCTATAGGTAAAAGGATTAAAGAGGATTACCAACTTACACCTTATACAAAAATCAGCTCAAGATGGATCAAAGACCTAAATATAAGACCCAAGACCATAAAGACCTTGGAAAACAAAGTAGGAAAGTATCTACAGGACCTTGTAATAGGAAACAACTTCATGAACTTCACACCAAAAGCATGAGTAGCAAAAGAACAAATGGATAAATGGGACTTCCTCAAAATTAAAGCCTTCCTCACCTCAAAGGAGTTTATCAGAAAAGTGAAAAGAGAGCCTACACAATGGGAGAAAATATTTGGTAACCATATATCTGATAGGAGACTTACATCTTGCATACATAAAGAACTCCTATATCTTGAAAATAAAAAGACAAACAGGACATTTAAAAAATGGGAAAAAGATTTGAACAGACACTTCTCCAAAGATGATATACAAATGGCTAAAAAATACATGAAAAAATGCTCAAAATCCCTAGCTATTAGGGAAATGCAAATCAAAACAACAATGAGATACCATCTTACTCCCATAAGACTGTCAGCTATCAAAAAATCAGAAGACTACAATTGTTGGACAGGATGTGGAGGAATGGGAACACTCATCCACTACTGGTGGGAATGCAGAAGGATCCAGCCATTCTGGAGGACAATTTAGCAGTTTCTCAAAAAAACTAGCTATAGATTTGCCATATGACCCAGTAACTCCACTGTGGGGTATATACTGAGAAGATCTGAAAACAAGAACACAAACTGATACATGCACACCAATGTTCATAGCAGCACTATTCACTATTGCCAAAAGTTGGAATCAACCCAAATGCCCATCAACAGATGAATGGAAAAATAAAATGTGGTGTATACATACAATGGAATACTACTCAGCTATAAGAGCAAATACAGTACAGACACACATGATAACGTGGATGAATCTTGAGAATCTTATGTTGAGTGAAGCAACCCAGGCATTGAAGGATAAATACTACATGACTCTCTGATATGAAATAAGTAAACCAAGCTGTCTCAGAGAGCTAGAGACTGGATGATAAACTTTAAGGTAGTTGGAGGGTAGAGGAAGGTTGTGAGCTGACAACTACTCAGATGAAATCTATGATAAGCTGGAGGTAAGTATTTGTACAGGGAAGGGATAAAATGGGGGCATAGGGATAACTTTGGGTGGGGCTGTCTGGGCTTTAGGGATGCTAGGGATGGGAGGATGGGTGAGATTGCCCAAGAAATTGGGGAGAGGGTGAGGGGAACATTTGATCATGGGAGATTGTCAGGTATGTGGTTGAAATTGTGGTGCAGACAGGGAGCCAAGAGTGCCTACAGCTGCAAGCAGGAGAATTGCATCCATCATCCATGTGGAATCTAAACCACCTCTTGATGTAGTGGGGGACTGGAATAGCCATCCCAGGTCCACAAGATGGAGAAATAGAGTATGGATTAGAGTGGACTTACTGGTGTTCTTATGGGGAAATATTGTCATTAGTAAGGGAAGAAATTGTAGAAGTGATGTGGAGAGGGTGGACACAGTGGCTGCTGATGGTCGGGAGAGGGAAGAGGAGAAATGGTGTGGGGGCATTTTCAGGAGTTGGAGTTGTTATGGATGGTGCTGCAGGGATGGAGGCTGGACGTTGTGTGTCCTGTCATGGCCCACTGAATGGACTGGGGGAGAGTGTGGACTACAATGTGGACCACTGTCCATGTGGTGCGGTGGTGCTCCAGAATGTGTTCACCAGGTGCAGTGGATGTGCTGCGGTGATGGAAGCAGTTGTTGATGTGGGGGATGGGGTGGAGTGGGGTGGGGTGGAGTGGGGTGGGGTGGGGGGTATATGGAGACCTCATATTTTTTCAATGTAACATTTAAAAGAAAATAAAGAAGAAAAAAAAAGACAGTATATAAAGAGGAAAAAAAAGAAATTGTGGTGCAGAAAAATCTCTTTAGAGAATGTAATATGGAAGGTTGCCTGTTTGGGATGCTTAAGGGAGTGGCATCTGACACAGGGCAAGCTTCTGGGGAGTGTGTGTGTGTTCATTTTGTCATAGTGGATTATATCATTGGGTGGAGACCCATACAATGAGAGTGAAGGTGTACCCACATCCTGGGGAGAACTGATTTCTCAAACAGAGGGAATTCTATCTCTTGAGAGAATTGGTGTCTCCCAATAGGTTAGGGCAGTCCAGTATGTCAAGCCCTCAACATTTGTGCAAGTATCTCTGAATATGGTCCCTCAGGTAATGAAGATTGATTGTCATGGTGGGCCCTGAGGGGAGGGGGAAAGAGGTGTTGAATATTGGAATCAGGGTAATTGTGGGGCAATGGAAGTGTTCCACAAGATCATGCCATGATGGATATAGGCCATGTCAAATTACACCAAAAATATAAACCATAATGTAAAACATAAAATAATTAAAAATTTAGAAAATTGTATAGTCTAAAATATAAATCATGATGTAAATCCAAATGGAACCATGTTTGAAAGCAATCATTTCAATATCTGTACATTACCTTCATCAAATATAATATGAACATGTAAAAAGATCACTGTTGGGGAAGGGACAATGGGTTTGATGTTGGATATGTGGGAGTACCATATATTATATATGTGAATTATTGTGACCTAAAACTTATGTCAAGAGAAACTTAATAATCAGGGGAATTAAAGAAAGAAAGGAGGTGGACACTGAGGAAGAAATGGAAGAAATTGCCTTGCCACTGTATATATAGGGCAACACCTGTAGCAGTAACGAAAAGCAAAATGTCAAAAACAAAGCTTTTTCATTTTTTCATTTCTTTGATACCTCAATTTATTTTTCCTTTATTTAATATTTCTAAATTTCTATGTATTCTATATCTAACCTTTAAACCCATCACTATATTCCATTTTTCTATTAATGGAACCTGGCAGTATATTGGGCTTCCTTTTTGAAAAAGTTTTGGACTACAGAAAAGTTCAACTATAGCAGGGGAGGAGCACTTGTGTAGGTTGTCATTAGTGGGAGGCACATGGTTGGAAGGGAGTTCTCCAGGGCATGTACACAGGGTCCATAGAAAGGTTTGGATATTTTCATAGTGGTAACAACAGATGAGAGAGTGCTGAATTCCTGACCAGGGAAGCCCTATCACACTCCCCAATGGAACAACAACAATCCCCCAAGTACGATGGCAAAGACCAATAAAGATGAAAGGTCCAATGATGAGCCCTTGCTGCTGATGGCTCTGATTATGAGCCTGTGTGCCTGAACTAGGCCTATAGCTCTGGTGTGCCTAAGAATTACCTCCTGAGACCCTCCATGTTTCTCAAATGTGATCACTCTCTAAGCCAAACTCAGCATGTAGAAGCATTGCCTTCTCCCCAGTGTGGGACATGACTCCCAGGGATGAGCCTCCCTGGCACCAAGGGATTACTACCAAGCACCAGCTGATGATGTAACTACAAAAAGACCATGAACAAAGAGGTCAACTCAGACCAGCAGAATATCTCAGCCTACATGTAATATCAGGTGTTAAAAAACTGCTTTTTGACTTTGGATAAAAAAAGGGGGAAATGGAAAGGACAAGTGAGTTTATATGGCTAAGAGTCTCCAAAAAAGAGTTGGGAGGTCATCAGGGGGTGATGCTTATGCATGCCTCAGCAGGGTACCAGAGACAGCCAAGGTAGATGGAAACCCAGGTGCTGGTTCTCCTGAGGGCTACAGTGACCCACAGGTTCTATGGTCAAGGAAGATGGCTCTGGTGTTCAGGGCCATACTTTGGAATTTGTGTTCCTGAATGATGGAGTTGGACTCAGATATGACCTTTCTACATATGCCTCTTCTGTTACTTTTACCAGACCTGTAGTTGGCATTCAGGTTGGTGTATACTCAGGAGACCTGAATCTCTGAACTGTCCATGTGATGGCCAGGCCCTGGGCCTCCGCAGACTTTCAGCTCCTACCCTCTGATTTCCTGGACTTACCCTGGCCACCTGACAGGGAAGTGAAGAGGGTCAACCACCACACCAGGGAGCCAAGAGTGCCTACAGCTGCAAGCAGGAGAATTGCATCCATCATCCATGTGGAATCTAAACCCCCTCTTGATGTAGAGGGGGACTAGAGGTCTACAAGATGGATGAATAGAGTATGGATTAGAGTGGACTTACTGGTGTTCTGCTGGGGAAATGCTGTGATTAGTAAGGGAAGAAATTGTAGTAGTGATGTAGAGAGGGTGGCCACGGTGGCTGCTGATGGTTGGGAGAGGGAAGAAGAGATATGGTGTGGGGGCATTTTCAAGATTTGGAGTTGTCCTAGGTGGTGCTGCAGGGATGGATGCTGGATGTTGTGTGTCTTGTCGTGGCCCACTGGGTGGACTGGGGGAGAGTGTGGACTACAATGTGGACCACTGCTCATGTGCTGCAGCGGTTCTCCAGAATCTATTTGCCAGGTGCTGTGGATGTGCCACAATGATGGAAGAGTTTGTTGATGTGGGAGGGTTGGGTTGGGAGGGGTGGGGGCTATATGGGGAACTCATATTTTTTTAATGTAGCATTTAAAAGAAAATACGGAAGAAGAAAAAAAACTGTTTATGGTAACAAAAAAAAAAAAACTTATGAGATACAGAGAAGGCAGTGCTGAGAGCGAAATTTATAGCCCTAAATGCCTATCTTAAAAAAGAAGAAAGAGTTAAAACAAAAGATCTAATTGAACACCTAGAGAAACTAGAAAGAGAACAGAAAACCAATCCCAAAGGAAGCAGAAAGTAAGAAATAACAAAATTTACAGCCGAAATAAATGAAATTGAGAACAAAAAAAAAAACCAATAGAGAAAATCAACAAAACTAAAACCTGGTTCTTTGAGAAAACCCTTAGCAAGACTAACAAATCAAAAAAAGAGAAGATGCAAATAAATAAAATCAGTAATGAAAAGGAGAATACTATGACAGACCCCAAAGAAATGAAAAGAATCATAAGAGGTCGTTATGAGAAACTGTATGCCAATAAATTAGACAACCTAGACCTAGATGAAATGGACAAATTCCTAAAAACACAAAAAAACCTATGCTGATGTTATAAGAAATACAGGAACTCAACAAACCAATCACAAATAAAGATACTGAATTAGTCATCAAAAAGCCTTCCAACAAATAGAAGTCCAGGACCAAATGGCTTCACAGGTGAATTCTATCAAACATTTCAAGAAGAACTAATACCAATACTGTTTAAATTCTTCCAAAAAATTGAAAAGGAGGAAAAATTATCCAACACATTTTCTTAAGCCAATATCACACTAATACCAAAGCCAGATAAAGATACTACAAGAGAAAAATTACAGACCAGTCTCTCTAATGAACACAGATGCAAAAATTCTCAACAAACTACTTGAAAATAGAATCCAACAGCATATTAAAAAGAATTATACACTATGATCACGTGGGTTTTATTTGTGGTATGCAAAGGTGGTTCAATATAAGAAAATCAATTAAACATAATATGCCACATTAATAAATAGAAGGGGGAAAAAAACACATGATCATCACAATTGATTCTGAAAAGGCATTTGGCAAAATCCAGCATCCTTTCTTGATAAAAACACTTAAAAAGATAGGTATAGAAGGAAAGTTCTCAACATAATAAAGGGTATATATGAAAATCCCACAGCCAATATCATATTCATTGGGGAAAAGTTGAAAGCTTCCCCCCTAAGATCAGGAACAAGGCAAGGATGCCCACTGTCACCACTGTTATTCAAGTTCTAGCTACAGCAACCAGGCAAGGAAAAGAAAAAAACAGCATCCAAATTGGAAAAACTCTCACTATTCACAGATCTCATGATCCTATATTTTTTAAAAGCCCCCACTCAGCTAACATGGAGTTGAAGAATGTCAACCACCACACCATGGAGCCAAGAGTGCCTACAACTGAAAGCAGGAGGAATGCATCCAGCATCCATGTGGAATCTAAGCCCCCTCTTGACATAGATGTGGAATGGACACAACCAATCCAAGGTCCACAGGATGGAGGAATAGAACATAAATTAGAGTGGACTTACTGATATTCTATTCATGAACTATGTGGTTAGTAATTGAAGAAAATGTGGCATTGGTGTGGAAAAAGTGGCCATGGTAGTTGCTGGGTGCAGGGAATGGGAGGAAGAGATGAGATGTGGAGGCGTTTTTGGGACTTGGAGTTGTCCTGGGTGGTGCTGCAGGAACAATTACTGGACATTGTAGGTCCTCCCATGGCCCACTCGATGGAACGTGAGAGAGTGTGGGCTATGATGTGGACCATTGACCATGAGGTGCAGTGATGCTCAGAGATGTATTCACTAAATGCAATGAATGTCTCATGATGATGGAGGAGAATGTTGCTATGGGGGGAGTAGTAGGGTAAGGGGGGTGGGGGGTACATGGGGACCTCATATTTTTTTAATGTAATATTAAAAAAATGAATTAAAAATTTTAAAAAAGCTATTAGAGCTAATAAATGAGTTTAGCAAAGTGGCAATATGCAAGATCAACATGCAAAAATCAGTAGTGTTTCTATACAATAGACAAGAGCAAGCTGAGAAAGAAATCAAGAAAAAAAATCCATTTACAATAACAACAAAAATATTCACATATCCAGGAATCAATTTGACCAAGAATGTAAAGGATCTGTATTCAGAAAACTACAAAACCCTGCTTAAAGAAATCAAAGAAGGCCTACACAAATGGAAGGACATTCCATGTTCATGGACTGAAGACTAATCATCATGACAATGTCAATTCTACTCAAATTGATCTATATATTCAATGCAACACCAATCAAAATTTCAACAGCCTACTTCACAGAAATAGAAAAGTCAATTACCAAATTTATTTGGAAGAGAAAGGGGTCCCAAGTAGCCAAAAATATCCTTAAAAAAAAAAGAAGAGCAAAGTCAGAGGACTCACACCTCCTGACCAAGAAGTGTATTATAAAGCTACAGTGGTCAAAACAGCATGGTACTGGCATAAAGATAGACACATTCATCAATGGAATAGAATTGAGAGTTCAGAAACAGAGCCTCGCTCTATGGTCAAGTGATTTTTGATAAGCCTACCAACTCCACTTTTCTGGGACAGAACAGTCTCTTCAACAAATGGTGCTGGGAGAACTGCATATCCCATAACCAAAAGAATGAAAGAGGACCCCCATCTCACTCTCCATACAAGAATAAACTCAAATAAATCAAAGATCTAAACATATGTTTAGATATGTTTAAAAGTATGTTTGGTGGTTCCTAAGGAAGTTAGATAGAGATCTACCATGTTACCTGGCAATACCTCTACCAGGTATATACCCAGAAGAACTGAGAGCAGTGACATAAACAGACATCTGTACATCGATGTTCATAGCAACATTATTCACAATTGCCAAAAGATGGAAACAACCCAGGTGTCCTTCAACCCATGAATGGATAAACAAATTGTGGTACATACACATGATGGAATATTATGCAGTGGTAGGAAGAAATGAAGTCATGAGGCATAATGACAACATGGATGAACTGGAGGGCATTATGCTGAGTGAAGCAAGCCAAGCACAAAAGAACAAATATTGTATGATTTTTGCTATTATGAACTAAACACATAATAATGAGCAAACTTATGGAGTTGATAGCTAAAATACAATTCACCAGAGAATAGAATGTGGTTAGAGAATGGAAAGTTGAGGTTTTAATCTGTGCAGAATTGGTGAAAAGTTGTTTGGAAATGTTTGGGAATGAATAGAAATGGTGAAAGCACAGCATAGGATTTTTAGTTAGTAGTGCACAAGTCTGTGATAGTGGTTTGTTTTTTGTTGCTTTATTTTTGGAGTAATAAAAATGCTTTAATATTGATTGAAGTGATGAATGCACAACTATGTGATAATACCAAATGCCACCAATTGTACACTTTAGATAAACTGTATGGTTTATGAACAAAACACAATAAAAGGGTGGGTTGGAGGAAAAAAACACCATGTGTAGGATATGGATTATAGGATAAGTATTAATAATAATACTTTGACGGTGCTCCTTCATAATTTTTTTCACATATTTCACAACAGTGCAAGGAATTTGTGGTGGGATAATGTATGGGAGTCCTGTATGATGTTATACATGTTTGTTTTGTAAGTTCACAACATTTATATACAGTTGTTGTTTATGTATGTTCATGTATGGATGATCTACTTCGATAAATTGCTTTTAAAATGAAAAAAAAATTTCATTACCATGAAAAGCTGTTGTAGCTGAGTAACAATTTGTTACATTTAGAGCAATTTATTTTTGGAAAATATTTTCCAATGATTCTAGTTTCTTCAAACATAATTTTAACATATATGAACAAAAAAAACCACACAGAAAACATTACTACATTTAATTTTACATCATTCATTTCCAAAACCAAATAGTTTTACTGACCTCTGTGGTAATCTCTAAAATTCAGTCCTCTTGATATGACTTTTTTCCATTTAGAACCTATGAATGCTCAACGTTTAATTTGTTTTACTCTCTTAAATTTAGTTTCCTTCATATATATCCCTTAGAAATTCTGACCACATTTTATTCAAATTTTACTCCCAGAAACATACATATAAAATAGCAGGATATACACTATTATAGCAGCCTTAGTTAGAGGATTAAGTGAGGAACCCAATTTAGAGTTTTTAATTTTTGGCAAATAATTTTGTGATAGCACATACAAATGATATTTACGTAAGACCTTGCTACATGCAATGCAAGACTCAAAAGCAAACCAACCAGCCTATATCCTAAGGTTAATAGATACAGAAAATTATACATGTAGCCATAAAATTGGAAAGACATTTTTCCCCTAAATTCCAGAAATAGTTTGCCATGTTTTGGAATGCAAGTGACAAGAGCATTAAAATGGTAGTCCAAAAATATTTACTGAGTGGCCACAGTGTGCCAAGAACTTTGCTGGGCACTAAAAATACAAGATTCAGAAAGAACATGGTGATTGTTGACATAAACCTTGCAGTTTAAGTGGGGAAGATGGATGTTCAGCAATCAGAAGCATCATGATCAATGTTAAGAAGGAAAAACCTAGGAAGTGGATGTGGCTCAAGCAGTTGGGCACCTGCCTACCACATGGGAGGTTCTGGGTTTGTTTCCCAGTGCCTCCTCAAGAAGACAAGCAAGCTGATGTGAAGGGTTGGCACAGCAAGCTGACACAACAAGATGACATGATGAGATATAAAACAAGGAAACACAATAAGAGACACAACAAGCAGGGAGCAGAGGTGGCTCAAGTGATTGGGCACCTCCTTCCCACATGGGAGGTCCCGGGTTTGGTCCCCAGTGCCTCCTAAAAAGAAGATGAGCAGACATAGAAAGCACAAAACAAACAGACACAGAGAGCAGACAGCAAGCACAAACAACAAGGGGGTGGGGGAAAATAAATAAAAATAAATCATTTTTTTAAAAAGGATAAACCTCCCTCACCATGCTCTGCAAGTGTTAGTAGGTAACTTAATTCAGATTCGGACATCAAGGAGGCCACAATGACGAAGTGACATTTAAAGTGATTGGAACTCAGTGTGGGAGGGGTGCGGGCATGCTTGGCAGGGTCTTCTCTGGATCGTCAGAGATGTTCGATTTTATTGTAAGGGCACAGTAGTACAGTGGGTGTGGGCATTGAGCTTGAAATTAGCGTCCCAGATCCACCCCACAATAGCTGCATGACCTTGGACAAGGTACTTACAATCTCTGTCTCTTTTTAAATGAGAAAGCCTCAGAGTTATTGAGAGGATTGGATTAATTGATATGAATAAAGGACTTAAAACAGTGAGTGCCCAGTACATGGTAAGCACTTGCTCTTACCCTCATCCCCCTTCCTGTGTTCACCACACAGCACAAGCCAGAAGGTCGGCAACGCGCAGGGCGCGTGGAGAGGGAGTTCTGGGCTCGCCTCTGCCCTCCTGCCTCCGTCAGCATTGGCAAGCTGCAGCCCCTCTGACTCTACTGTAAAACAGTAGCCTGGGCTACCTGATCCTTAAGATCCTTCAAGGCTCCGAAATGCCAGGAGAATACATAAGAGACTCTTCTTGGAAATGACTGCTAAACATTCAGTGCTCAGTGACTTCGGCTTCGGCTCAGGAGCAAGAAATTTGGAAAGAGCTTTGCTCCCACCCTTAAAATAAAGAAATGCTAGATCATCTGCAAAACAATTTTTTTTTCCCAATTCGTGGGAAAGCAGAGGTCATAGCATTATAACCTGAAATCTAAGGAAAGACTGGTGCCTCCAAGGAAAGGCAGGATGCTTGTGCTTGCTTCCCTAAAGCAGAGGCCAGAAGCGACAGGCAGCTAATGTAAGAGAAAATATTTAACAAATTGTGAAAGGTCAAGTGTGGGCTGGGAGCTACAGACACAAGGAGTCGCACCCACTGAGAGGCTCTTTTCCGTGGGCCTTGCGGGGTGCTTAGGAGAGAGATGGGGGCATGTCAGAGGTCCCTCCAGTGCAGGCCTGGGAGAGAAACCAGGGCTGGGGGACGGCATGAGGCCTGCCTGCTCGCTCACTGCCCCCCGGCCCTGTACCATCTCCCCTATGGAACAAAGGTGAAGGGCAGCAAACCCTGTCATCCTAGGACACAGGGGAAGAGCCACCGTGGCTGGGGAAGTGGAAAGAAAAACACCCTGACAACGGAGCGGGAACTCAGGCCTCCCGGCCCAGCAGCACTGAGGAGACCCCGCCCCATACCCAGAGGCAGGGTGAACCGGAAGTCCTCACCCCATCCCAGCAGAGCCGGCCTCAAGGGCCTGTCACCTGGGCAATCACACAGGGCCCCACGCTTAGCAGGGACTCAGGCTTGGTGTAGTGCTCCCCTGTCAGGATCTTGAAATTTTTTTAACAAGGGTCCCTGCATTTTCATTTTGCACTGGACCTTGCAAATGAGGTAGCCAGGCCTGTCCCCCAGGTCCCCACCAGGCCAGCAAGCCAGTAGCCAGTAACAGCTTCTACTGTGGGGGGAGAAGCATGAACAGAGACCGACTGTCAGGGGTGAAGCAGGAATAGAGACCCGGAGCAAAGAGAAGGCCTAAAGCTGAAGGCAGAGCAGATGCTGAGAAAATCTCTGGCAAACCAGCCCCCTCCCTAAGCACGAGGTAACACAGACGCCTGGGTGCACTGTTAGATTTTTGACCAATCTTTGGGGACAGTGACTCCATAGCCATTAGTTGCAGTCAAAAATGGGTTTTAAAATGAAAACTCAATGGGCAAATAAGTAAAAATTAAAGGAGAGACTATATTTGATTCAACAAAGATATTTATCATGCTGTTGCTTAAAAAACAAATGCAGTTATTTGTGGGACTGAGTCTTAGAAATGGATGCAAGAAATATAAGATTTTTACTAACTAAAAATACTTAAATTGGACCACTGCTTTAAAGGAATAATAAAATTAAAACTTTCTAACATGAAAAATAAAAATATTAATAACCGATACTTACAGTGCAATGCTCAGCTACTGTGCAAGTGATCTAATGAAAACGCATTTAATCAATGACATATATTACTATCTCATTTTACAGATGGCAAGTGGACCCTGAATTTAAATAACTTGCCCAAGGCAAGCCTGCACAACAAAACAAACCTCACCTCTATAGATAAGGGCAGGCCTGCAATTCTAAACCAGGCAGCCTGCCCCAGAGTCTGGACACTGAACTACAGCAACACTTTCAAAATCACACCCCAGAGAGGCCAGACCTCCTCCGTCCTTCATGCTGTGCCCACGGGCATCTAAAATTGCTATACAGGCCATTGTGCACTGGTGTTTCCAGAGCTTTGCCCTCTCTTTACGTTTTTGCCCAGGCCCTAAGGGAAGGACCACACAGTGTCAGCCAGGTATACGCACAGGCGCCCTAACTTACTGTTGGCCTATATTGCCAGCAGGTCATTGGGATGACCGTGGGATGCAATCAAATTTAAATGTAAAATTAATTTAATCAAATATTTTTAAATTCAAGAATGGGACTCACATAAGAAGAAAATGAAAGTGAAAATAAAAACATTCTATTATACTTTTCTCACCTCGTGGTTTATTGTGTTTGAATAGAAGGTGACTCATGGAATGGTTTACCTGGAAAATTACAAAATTAAGAACTTAATAACTTTTGAAATTTAAATCTCTATTTCTTGATTGCAAAGTGAAGCCCTTCTAATTTTAAAAATATAGGTAATACTAAAAAAGTTTAATAGCAGGATAAAAATGGCCTCCAATAGCCATTATATCATTTTGGTAGATATCTTTACAACCCTTTTTAAAGGAATTAGATAAATGACAAACTAGGCTTTATGAAGACATTAAAATTAAAATTATAAGAGTTTATAATTTTAAGTCATTTATTCATTCCAGAATCCATTTTTGAGCTTCTCCTAGGATATAGGGAATCAGGTCTAATTAGATAATAGGATGCTTTTCCCCCATTTAATGCCCATGGGCTTCTGAAATAAGAATGGCTTTTTTATCTCTTCTATTTTTCTTTCTGTATTTTTCCCATGAGGTAAATGCTTTTATCCAACTCTTTGGATAGATGCCACAAAGCCTCAACCACATTAGTAGCTGTCCCTTCCTTCTGAATCCAGCATGTCAATATATTAACAATCTGTATGACACATTGTCCATGGGAAAGCAAAATCAGAAAAATTAAAAAATGGAGACCAAAGAAAGACAAAAAGAATTACTTAAAAATGAGATTGCTAAATTATTCTCAAATGATTTAACATTTAATATTAGGACTTGGTTCCATTTTTAAGATGCTTATAATATAATCTTGTATATATACACGAAAGCCAAGAAAACACAAGGTGGCATAATCATCTAATCAAACTCCAGAGAAGCTGATGCCATAAAGCCATCCAGGAAGATCAAGAGATAACATTTGGTGTATTTTGAGAGACACAGGAAGGTACAATTTTGCTTTCCTCTACAATATAGATAAAACAAATAGTTGAAATAACCCAGGGAGATAAGGTCCAGTGCAACAGGTATTGCTGACTCTAGCCTTTTTTTCTATTACCTGATGGACAGGATTCCACAGGATATGCCTTGGTATGGAAACCACTTAACTCCTATCTTGGGGATACACACCAATTCAAGACTTTAGTGCTTTATAAGGAATCACACCCTCATTCTTTACTCTCAAGAATTCCTCTTCTCTTCTGCTATTCTACTTGCCCTTTCCCTCCTGAGCAACTATCAGGTGAAAAGGGGGAAGAGTTTTGGGACTTTCCAACTCCCTGGGCATATAAATGTTCATAGATATTTTGAAACCCCAGAATTGCCCCCAAGTGCAAGCTAACTAAAGAGAGGGTATGTGCTTTCTGAATTGATCTCTCAGTGTCAACCAGGGATAAAGATCTGTTCTGGTCTGGCTCTCCCAACAGCTCTTGTCATATAGTGAGTTTCACAAACCTATTTTAGAATAAAACAACAGACAACAAACCTCTTTCTCTGGGTTTTAGCAACAATTTACTTATTCATCCTTTAAAAAAAAAAACTCAATAAGCTTTTAAACTTACTCCAATAGCTGCTAGTATTGGGGCTTGATAAATCCACTTAATGCCTCCAGCACTAAGTTCCCAGCACCTGAGACATGAAAAAGAACTTTTATGAGTAAATTGGCAAAGCAAATAGGCAGTGAGAATTACATAGCATTTTAAGTTTTACCAAAAACACCAAGCTCCAGCTTCAAAGTAAACAATGAACAGGTTTAAAAAAAAAATTATCTTAAAATGCCTTAACTTGTGGCATGTGTGGTGGGGAAGAGGGGCAGGGGCAGGTTATTTGCCAGCCCTTGGAGATAAGTAGAGTCCCATAAATATTGGTGAATAATTCTTATATTGGCCAGTTTTCATGTTTCTAGAGCCACACAAAAAAACTATAATTTCCTAAAACTAATGAAATTGATACTTTATTTTTATTATCACTGGAATGAGCACATAACAATTAAAGCTTTTTGATAGTCTTCTCATTTTCAGAAGTTACATCAATGCCATTGTATAACTCTGTAAGTCGTAGCATACTGGCAATAATGCAAATGACTTTTCTGCACAGAAATGCATTAGAAAACTAAATAGAAATTATTTTTGTCCATAGAAATACAAATTAACTGTGTCTGGTGGAATATTATTATTTATTAATGCCCTGGGTATTAACCAGTTTTTGCATTTATTTGTACATTTCTTCTAGCACTCATTTTGCTACATATAAATATGTGGTTCTTTGAACCTACTCTTACTAATTCTCTTAATTAATGAATTAAAAAATATTTGACAGGTATTCATTATATATTTGTATGAGATTCATCTTTTCTTTTTAAAGATTTTTTTTTTTTTTATTCCTCCCTACACCCCTCCTTTGTTTGCAGTCACTGCCTCCTCTCTGTGTTTGCTCATCTTCTCTTTAGGAGGCACCAGGAACCAAACCTGGGAACTCCCATGTGGGAGAGAGGCACTCAATCGCTTGAGCTGCCTCAGCTTCCTGGTTTGTTGTATCTCTCGTTGTCTTTCCTCTTTGTGCTCTTTTGCTGCATCAGATCACAGTGCCTGCCTACAACACCACCTTGCCTTCTCCAGGAGGCACTGGGAACCGAACCCAGAACCTCTCATATGGTGGTAGGTGGAAGCCCAATCTCTTGAGACTTATCTGTTTCCCAGAAGATGGTACAAGTTTTCTATGCAATTTCCAATGTCACTGTGTAAATACAGGTCTGAAGCTTGGTCACCACCCAGATGCTTGGTGAAGGTGGAACAAAGAAAATGGCCGTTGGGCAAGCCTATGGAAAGAAAGGGTGGACCCCCATGTGGCCCCAAGAAACCATTGTCTTAAGAATGACTCTCAGACTTTGACGTCTAGTGAAGCATGTCCTGCAGGTTTACTGGACTATAGAGAACTCATGTTTCCCTCCCAATTTCTCCTTATGATAATGGAAATGTTTATCCTTTGTCCATCTGTGTATTGGAAGCAGATAAATTGGTAAGTTTCAAAGGTCTACAGCCAGGTGGGACTTTGCCTCAGGACAAACTATGTCTTTAAATTAATTGTGATGTGATTTTATACTTGCATTGTTACTGATTTAAGGTTTTTTGAATATTGTAATGTCTTCTTGGAATTCAAAGGGTAGAATGGAGCAGATTGGCATTATTTATGAATTCCAGAAATAGATATTGGACTATGTCTGTGAACTGGTCTGGGCATATTAGGTTGTATTGGATTCAGACATTTCGCTTTTACTTGATTAAATAATGACTAAGGTTTTGATTGTGCCACAGAAGTAGTATGTTGAGTCCCCACCTGCCAAGAGGGTGGGTACTCACAGAGAAAATGATAAGGCACAGGAGTTAGTTGGAGTTCTGAGAGGGAGCCCGGGAAATAAGCATAAAGAGGATCAAAGCAGCTGAGCCTGGAGAGAATCGAGCCCCAGCAAGAGAGACAGAGCTGGTTGCCTGATAGTCTAGAGCTGGCCTTGTGGAGAGAGCAAGGCAGCTGAGCCCAGAAAGAAACAAGCCCCAGGAGAGAGGAACCCAAGAAACCTGAACTCTAGGCAGACATCAGCAACTATGTTGCTCCAATTCCTAGCGACTTTGGTAAGGGAAGTAACTTATGCTTTATGGTCTGGAAACTGTAAGTTTCTACCCAAATAAATACCCTTTATAAATGCCAACAGATTTCTGGTACTTTTGCATCAGCACCCCTAAAGAAATGCACACAACTGGAGGACTCTACCCAAAGTCCCTCTGAACCAATTAAAAGCCTTTACCAGGCAGCCTACAGTTGGCCATGAGGTGTGACGGACAGACAGAAGTACAGAGTAAAACTACATGTTTACATGTTTACATCTTTTTCCAGATGGGAAGTCAGGCTGAGAGAAATTGCTATAACTAACAAATGGAAAAGAAGTGGTATCTCCTAATAACTCATTATTTGCTGTAACTCAGGGTTTAACATTGCTTACTAGATGTTTAGCAAATGGATGAAAATAACCACAGCACCAAGCATTGGAAAATTCTCTATTTTAAAACATAGATATTTCTCTTGTGCCCATATGAAATTAATAGTTTTGTTGAAAATATTTACACATACACATCAAGAAAAACAAGCTGAACTATAACAAAGGGCTGATTATTTGATACAGATATGAGATGCTACAAGACTTTTAAAAGGAAAGATTTTATATGTTGGGATAGTAGGCAGAGAACCTGGAAGTTATTGGTCTCCTTTATGAACAGCATGAAATACAGATACATTTAATTCTATAATGTGAATGAGAAAAAGGTGTGCTAGTGGACCACACCATATGTATGCATGCAACTGCAAATGCACAATGGGTCATTTCTCAACAAAATATATGAACTAAAAAAAGGTACATGCTAGGTGACTATTTCTGAGTTTAGAGAGCATAAGGAACTAGGACCAAATTGTGAAAGGATCAAAGGATAGATACAATGAAGCAGATATTAGTTCAACATAAGAAAAACAATCCAGCTTATAATGGACATCATACACTCCTGACACCAGGTGTGTCAAACAACTGAAGGACGGGCAGTTTTCAGTGCCACTTATTTCAATAGAAACATCTAATCTTCCCATAATAATATTGAATGCCTAAGGGTGTTTAAAAGCTCAACCTCTCTTCTGCAATCAAATTCCTTTTCTACCACTTACTAGCTGGGCAACCTTGGGCACAGCTTTTCTGTCCTCATCTCATTGGACTGAAAGAGGTTTCAATTAAATTAATGTTTGTAAAACTCTTAGAAAAGTACCTGGAATGTGGTCAGCACTAAGAAACACTAGCTACAATTTTCATTATTGTCTTTCTCATCTTTGTTCTCCACATGTTGATAATGATATTTATAAAATGTAAAATTTCTCTCATTATCACGGAACTTAAAACATTCCAGTGGCTCTTTGTTTATTTATTTATGTTAATGTTGGGGTCAAAACCCAAGCATGGCTTATGAGAATCTAGACAGTCTGGCCCCCACTCCCTTCTACCTCATCCAAACACTCTAACTTTAATGAAGTCAAGGACTCCTTCACCTTGACAGTATAAACATCCAAATATAAGCTAGGATTAAAGGAAGGATTGGTACTGCTTTTAAATGGGACAACAATAAACAAAAAATGTTATGCTTTCTTATTGTTTAATCAGACATTACCTGTAAGCATAAACTAATGAAGCAATGACAGGAATAGTAATACTTGCTAAAGAGTATTTATTTAGCACTTACCACCAGTAAATTCCAAACACAGGTACTTTACATTTATTACTTCGTTTATCTTACAACAGCACAATGAAGAGAGATATTCATTTTATCTGCATTTTAGAGGAGAAAACCATATGTCTGCTGTCCTACAGCCAAGAAGTGATGGAATCACGCCTATTAAGTCCCTGTATCTGAGTGCTCCTCATTATGCTTCAGTGTGTCCTGTCTGCCAGGCATTGTGCTAAGTGGTTCATGTGCATTAATGTTATTTATATGCAATTTTCTCTGTTTCATAAATGAAAACTACTACACAAAGAGATTATACTTTTTCCCAAGATTCCAAAACCAGCAGTAGCTAAACCATGATTCTAACTCAGATCTGAGTACATGTAAAGAATGAGTCCTTTACTATCACCCAGCATTGTTGCCTTATGCTCTTAAATGCTACATTAAATTAAACCCAAACTACCTTGTTCAAGGAACAATGGATTCCACTTCTAATATGCATTTGTTGTATTGTTTAAAGATATTTAATTCTGCTATAGAGGACAAGAAAACAAATGGGATGGATGAAATTCATAAGTTGCATCAAAAATAAGTAAGTAATAAAACAGAGCACACATATTAAACATAGGTATTAAATGTGAGGCAACTGGGCACTAAACTTTCATGAAATACTAAATATATGCAACACAAAATATTCCTGATACATATGAAGTGCTCGAAATTCTTGACGTATTAATTCAGCAACTGATTGGTGACAACCATTCCCACATGTCTTGCCCAAAGAACATAAATAAAACTCAGAGCTGTTCAACAGACTAACTGGCAAGTTACAGCTATCACTGGTTGTACTTGCCCTTGCATATCCCTGATAGAGCAAATTTATATCAATTGTCCAGGGCACCTTCCGTCTGGGGACCCCCTTGTTTGAACCTCAGCTCTGGTCCTCATCATCACACCATCAGTGGGAAAAGCTGATATAGCAGAGAGAGAGGACATATGAATAGCATGTATGGCCAGACTTGGAGAGTGTGGTCCTTCAATTTGCTTGTACCCTAATCTAAGTGTGGTAACTTACCCTTGTCTGTCCCCCATTGCTTCTCATGGTGCATTTTAAATTGCTGTCATAAACCACAGGGTTCGAACATCTTATTCTGGTCTGTGAGCCTTTCTGTCCCATGACCTCTAGGGTAGATTGCTGGTAGCATATTGGAGGTTACCATTGTATCAAGGTAATTTCCCACTTGACATCCCTAACGGGTGGTATCATCAAGAACAGCAGTAAGTGTGAATCCTAAACAGCAGTCTGAATAGTGAGAAAACCTGACGTTCTCTGCTTTCTTCTTTTTCACTCACCTTGCATCAGCCAGTGTTGCTCGTGCCACAGCCCAGGCCACAACAAATGCTGCTGGAAACCCTGTAATTAGAAAAGGATGCCAAGCCATACTTTTTAAATGAAGTTGTTTCTTCACCACATATAAGAATATGCTATTCAAGTTTAGAGAAAAAAACAGACAAGAGAAGACTCCATGAGCAAACAAGAAAAGTTCACCTAATTTTCATCTAGCCCATCTGAGAAATGAGCCAGGAACATTAATGTTATTTGTTCTTGAAAGTCTAAAGATGATGGCTGGCCCAATTTTCACTTGAGGGATGTAGGGTCAAGTTATGTTTGGAGGGGACTGACGTTCCAGAAACGGGCACAGCAAATGCTTTTGCTTGACCTCTTACCACACTGACAGCCACAGGCTTTGAAGAGGAGGAGGCACGAGGCCAATGTGTGAGTTGCTGCGAGGAGGATGCTGTTTTTTTAAATTAAAACTTTCTAGTTTTAAAAGTTGAAGGGGAAGAGAGGCTTTTACCAGACGTTATAAAATCACGGTGTTTTGATAAGTTTTGTCTCTTCCTTTCTTGGTTCATTAAAGTATTTGCATGCATTAATAGCTTAATGAAGGGTGTGGTTGTGCGAGTTGATGATTTGAGCAAATTTGTCCTGCATAAATGTTAAGTACCTTGTGGGCTTGCAATGTCAGATCCATTATACTAACTTTTCACAAGCCCTTTGCCCCAGTACCAGGTGACTGTGCAGTTCGTGCTATAGTTGATGAGCTTCTGGATAGTTGATGAGACTCACAAACCATATTTATGGGCACTGCAGTACAGGACCAAAGGGTTTGACAGATGACTTCTCATAATGCAGCCTTTATGAAAGAGGTTTAAACGAAGGACATAGAGACCATAATGTAAACAATATAGAAGCCAGGAAGCACCTTACAAATGGAGAAAAAAAAGTTTTAAATCTAATTTAGAATTTAACCTCAGCTTGCATGTGTGGCTATTGATATTTATGTTTCTATGTTTCAAATGCTTTTATTGTTTGTATATAACTCTTTTTTTAAAAAATCTTCTCAAATTCTATGTTCTAGGAAATTTTGTGAAACTTGATCTACCCAATTCTGATTATTTCTTAGGCTCAGCTTGCATATTCCATCTATCTATCTATCTATCTATCTATCTATCTATCTATCTATCTATCTAGCCATCTAGCCATCTATCTATCCATACATACATACACACATACATACATACAACCATTCATCCATTAAGCATTTATTAAGTGCCTATTTATGTGTCAAGGATCATTTTGATCTCAGAAGACAAAACAATGAATAGATAGACAATAGCCCTCTTTTTCTTCTACAAAAGTTATGCATGATATTCTGATGGAAGAGGAAAATTAATAAAACAACTTTGGTTATCAATTAGTTCCATGAAGAAAATAAAATATCGACACCATGTTATGGGGGTGGCACTGCTCCTTCCAAGAGGAAGGCTAGAAAAGGCTACCATAGACTCCTTTGCTGAGCTGCTGTCTTGGCTGTATTTAAAAAATATTCTGTGTTTGATCCAAATGTTCATATTTTCTTAATTTCAGGTCTTTATCTTCTGCTCCCTTAAAATCTTTTGATCAGGCAGTTTCCTAAATGACGTTCTACAAAACAACGATCAGTGCTCCTGTTTTGCATTATGCTGTAGATGACAATTATCTTGCTCATCCTCATGCACAGCATAGAGGCAACCAGGGAGGAGTAAAACAAGAAAACCGCTTCAAAGATTTTCAATTGCCAATCTTGGTATCACATTATTATGTAACTTAGAACACACAAATATAGAAAAAATGTTCAAAAGTAAATGTAAATGTTATTCAATGTATGTGTTAACCTTGAGAGTGAGTTCTTTTCATAATTCAGCACAAAATAGTGACTCTGAGAGAGAGACTACCCTGGTCTAAGAATAAATAGACTTGAGTGTGGATGTGGCTCTAATACTATTTTTTATATATCGGGATTCAGTTTATTCTTCTTTAAAATGGTTTGGATTAATTTAATTGTAGTTGAAAACGTTTTAGCAATTAAACCCTTTCTTCAAATTAAAATTTATGTGGAAGCCCACTGCATAAAACTGATAAAGGCAGAATGGCTTTGAAGCCAAAGAGAGGGACTAGGTAATCTCCTCTTCGACACTACAGAGGCTTCATGGAACCTAACATCAGATTCACGCTCCTCTCCTCCTGTGATGCCATTAGAATATTATAAACTCATAGCATATCTTAAGAAAAGAGATAGTCCAAAAAATTAGAGACCCATCATGACATAGGGAGTCCTAGGTTTGTTCTAGATACACAATGTCTTACTAATCAGAGAACTTGGCTTCTCCTGGATAGCCAGTTCACACTGACTGCTCAGATATGAAGCTCCTGGTTATGACTCCAGTTTGCCTTTCTAGTCTTTGCAGGATGGTAGATTTCAATACCCATTAACCTTCTTTTTCAGTCTTTAAGGAACCTAGGATGTCTTTCCATCTGATTTTGGCAGAACTATCCTCAAGTCTTATAGAACTCTAAGCCAATACTGAATAAGTACATCTCATTCTCTGTTAGGAAAATTGCAGGGCCTTTGAAAGGCTGTCATTGCTACAAAGAAGAGTCTTATTTATGGAATTTTAAAGGGGCTAACTACCTCCTCCTGAAATAAAATTATTACAAGAAACAAAAAATCTTTTAAAAATATCTAATTTGTAGTCTCAAAAATGCTCTAGCAGTCATTATGAAAAAGGACCAGTCTTAAACACAGAAGAGCTACAATGGCAAAGAAAACATATTTGCTCAATTAAATATTGCCAGTAGGCAGACACTGCAGAAAATCAAACTGGTGGAGAGGAGAGGGAAAAGTAGGGCTCAAGAAGAAGTAAATTGTGGCTAAAAACGACTGGCAATGAATCTTGAAACCAGGTGAACCCAAAGAGGTAATACATAATTGTTATAAAAGTGACTCTAAAGTTACTATAATTTATTTTCTTTTAGAAAGGTAGTAATCTATATTATTTTATTTATTTATTTATTTATTTTTAGTAATTTTAGATATTAACCCTTTTGGCTAACTTTTTTTTTTCTCTCTCTCTCCTTACCCCCCCGCCCCAGTTGTCTGCTCTCTGTGTCCATTTGCTGTGTGTTCTTCTGTGACCGCTTCTATCCTTATCAGCGGCACTGGTAATCTGTGTTTCTTTTTGTTGTATTATCTTGTTGTGTCAGTTCTCCATGTGGGTGGCGCCATTCTTAGGCAGCCTGCACTTTCTTTTGCGCTGGGTGGCTCTCCTTACGGGGTGCACTCCTTGTGCGTGGGGCTCCCCTACACGGGGGACACCCCTGCATGGCACGGTACTCCTTGCGTGCATCAGCACTGCGCATGGGCCAGCTCCACACAGGTCAAGGAGGCCCGTGGTTTGAACATTGGACCTCCCATGTGGTAGGCAGACGTCCTATCCACTGGGCCTAGTCCGCTTCCTAATTTTAAATGATTAGGAGTAAAACCCCAAATTATATTCTAAAAGTCTGAGACAAGTGATAAGCAGAAAGAACCAAGTTCCTTAGTTCTCATAAAGTAGAATCAAAATATTGATCTTCTACTGCCTTTAATGGGATAACATTAACTTTAAGGTAAATATCAGGAGAAATAATAGTGGCAAGAAAAACTCATAGAAGTTACTTTAGTTACTTTTTTTTTTACTTCTTTTAGTTACTTTAATTTTGCTTGAAACAAACAATGAAATTGTTTTCAGTGTTCAGAATGTTTAGAATGGTATTGGTTCTTTTAGTTACTTTAATTTTGCTTGAAACAAACAATGAAATTGTTTTCAGTGTTCAGAATGTTTAGAATGGTATTGGTTATCATAAATAATTTTATGAAGAACAGGGTATATAGACTAAAAAAATTTCAATATATACACATGATTAGAACAAAGTAACTAACCAAAAAGATCAGATTACATGCTGCTTCTGCGCGAGACTGTAAGAGAGAATACCAGAAAGCAGACCAACTGCACAACCGCACCTCTAGAAGAGATTGGTGATTACAATTTTGGATCCTGCCTATGCAGTGACATAATATTACATGTAAAATCGTTTTCAGTGATTTTCCATGAAAATCCTACTTTACTTTCATGTATGTTCTTAAATTACTTCATGAAATAAAGATTTCAGTTGTGCTTATCATTCCTGTGGCAATATTTTTGTGAAAAAATTAATAAATAAGTAAGGAAGGTAACAAAAGAAAACTGCATGGACCTCACAGGCTCCTTGACTTTTTTTTTTTTTTTTTGTCTCTTTTTCATAAATAGATCTGAAAACTAATTTCCTGGGTTTCAGTGCAACAAACTTCTGACATTGAGAAGGAAAGACTGAGTATTACAGCCCAAATAAAGAGTTGATGGGAAGGCCTGAATGAGTTAGCTAGGAAGCCAATAAATAAATAGAGAAAAAAAAATGTATTACAAATATGGCCAATGAAATAGAAATTCAACGAAGACAGATAGCTTAAACAAGTAAATGTCTACATTTGTTACTGAATTTTTTCCATCAACACTTTTACTAACTTCTAATAATCATCTGTGTTTGCAAATATAATTTTAATTTGAAAGCAAACTATAAAAAACTATCAAGGAAATTTCCCATGTGTCCTAAAAAATAAAATGAGTCTTTATAATAAATTAACTACTAGTCAAAGATATGGATGAGTCTTAAAAACAAATATGCTGCCTTCACAAGTAAAACATTATTCACAACAATTAGGATGTCATAATAAATGAAGTGCAAATTAACAAATTGAAGATTTTTTAATTAACTAGGAGGAAATTCAATATTCTTTACCTTCACACTTTCAAATGTTAAACAATATTAAGGAAAGCAAGCAAAAGAATATTCTTAATTTGGAGGGAAAAGGCTTGAAATTTAGTTTTAGTGAACTTTTTCCCTTTGCTGACCATCTAATAACTTGAATATTAAAATAACAATTGAGATCTGCAATTGTTAATCCCCAGATCCTTTTATTTTAACCATAAATGAGTTTAATTTCTCTTAAATTTTAAGAGCAAACAACATCCTTTTCTCCACATTGTATTGAATCAGGGTCTAATCTTGTTATCCCTCCAGTTCTGCTAAGCCATTTTTGGAATGTGAGCTTAACATCCTTTAAAAAAAAAAAAAATGACCTATGCCAAAAGTAATTTGACTGACTTTTTTCTGAAAAACATGGTAAGTCCAAATAATTAACTCATAATTTATATTTCTTAAGTGTAGTCAAGATGGTCCTATAAATTTCTTACTGAGATTTTTATTATATAATCTAGAAGCATGAATCAAGGCTATGCTACTATGGCTTAGGAATTCAAAAACCAAAATTTCTAGGATGAAATTATTGATAAATCAGGACACTGGAATAGCAATTCTAAATGCCTAAGGTTAACAACGTGTTCTCTTAAATTGCCTCCAAAGACTCAGGGATATGGTTTTAGAACACTAGTCATAAGTAAAAAATTTTAAATGTTTCTTACTATCAGAAGATCATAAATTTCATCTGAATAACATTCCTCCAAGAATAGAATCATGAAAGAGAGAAAAAGGTGAGGATGCAATTTATGCATGATAGTTGTCAACTCATAACTTCCCTAACAAGAAAAAAACAATTAAGATGAGGATGGATACTTGAGGAAAATGACTGAAAGAATGCTAATGATAGGCATCAAAAGTGATAGAATCATGACCAAAAAACCTCAGATCCAATAATCCAGTTCAAAAGGAAAGGAAATGTAAATGCCTTACCCCAGCCTATCAAGGTGAAGCCCCATAGGTATTTGGTGTCCGAAAAGAAAGCCACAAAGATTAGACTATGCAGGTAGAGACCTTCCACCAGAATCCAATAGTAGTTTGTAGCCAAGAAGTAAATAAACATCACCATAGCGATCTTGCACCCAATCTGTTACAAATAAGCCAGAATTGCATCAAATTAAAACTCTTAAGTGTACTCTATAGATGCCACCATTAAACCATTGAAAAGCAGTTCTGATTTATAAACTAATGTACATCCTGTACATAGTAATGCCTAGACTATGGAAAGAGGCCAGAACAAAGTTATAACGTAGCATTTTTAAAACTATAGGTTTGATTATATTAAGGTTTTTTCCTTTAGAAGTTAAAAAGTCACTTTTTAGTTAATTTTCCTCTTTATAAAAATAATACATGATCATCATTAAAATGGAAGGTACAGAGAAGCATAAAGAAGAAAACATTATCCATAATTTTACCATGAATTTATTTTATTCTGGTCTTTTTAAGCAAAGCTGTTTAGCATAGCTGAGATTATGAGCATATACATTTGTATAACTTGGCATGAGATATTTATTGAGCATCTGCTATATGCCAGGCATTGTTATAGGTTTGGAGAGTCCAAAGGTCCTGCCTTTGCTGAATTTACTGGTGAATTTACTAGCAACTAAGAGAAGTCAGACAATAAGCACACCCATATACACACACATACAATATTATGTCACAGAGGATAATAAGTGCAATGAAGAAAAATAAAGTAGAAAACAAAATAAAAATAATGGAGATACTATTTTCAAATTAACACAATAGCTGTTGTGTTGATCAAAATATCAACTGTTCTTCAACATATCATTTTAATAGCTATATAAAATTTTCTCTGAGGATATTATAATTTTCTTAAACAATCCCTTCTGTTACAAAACTTAGGTTGTTAACATTTTACCTATTGGCTTTAGTTTACTATGTAGCTATAATTTTTGTGGTACTTGTTGGGTTTCATTTTCACAATATTCTGAATAATTGGTAACTGAATTTTGAGTTTCTTTTTGACCTATTAGTTATTTCACAGGGGATTTTGTAAATGCACAGGGATTGCAGGTTTTTTAAAATTATTATTATATTTTAACTTTGTTGTTATCATGGTAAGACAAATTGGTTCATAGTGTGTCTATCTTTTTACAAGGAACTATATTTCTGATATTTGAAGTCACCTGATTTCTTTGGGAGGCGGGGGGAAGTTTGTCTAAACTGTGAGGCAGCAATGCGTCTTTTCCTCCTAATATATATTTCCTTCACTCATCAAACACCCTTCCTCTGTCCTCTTTATCTCAGACAATGCAGAAATCAGGCCTTCAACTTCTTGCTGTCACTAGCTCAAGGTGGTATAGCTTCTTTTTCGCAGAATCTAAAACTGGGGCAGGAATATTCATACATCAGCAACTTCCACTATCCTTCCTGTTCCTCAGCAGCAAGTTCTCCCATGGAATTAATGTCTGTTATTCCCCACCTGAAAGTCACACTGTAGTAATAGACAAAGAAGTTTCTCCAAGTTTTCAGTGTATGGTTGACTTCTATTTTTAATTTCCACTGCTAATAAATATATATCTATATTGCTATATTAATAAATCTATCAATATGTTGAATATGTGTATTACTATTTTGTATGTATCTTGGATATTTTAATGAGAAGTGAGGAAAAAGTATATCAGGACTACCTAGCTTGATACCTTCTTGGAAGTTCTATGAGAAATGTCTTTTGGATTAAAAGAATCAATTAAGAACCTAAAGAATGCTAACTGATGGCCAACACTGTCCTCGTGTACCAGTCAGCTATGACTACAAAGCAAATTTCCCTAACACATAATAGCTTAAGACAGCAAACATCTATTATTTCTTTTTTTTTTTAAGATTTATTTATTTATTTAATTCCCCCCCCCCCCCCCTCCGTTGTCTGTTCTCGGTGTCTATTTGCTGCGTCTTGTTTCTTTGTCCGCTTCTGTTGTCATCAGCAGCAGGGGAAGTGTGGGCGGCGCCATTCCTGGGCAGGCTGCACTTTCTTTCGCGCTGGGCGGCTCTCCTTACGGGTGCACTCCTTGCGCGTGGGGCTCCCCTACACGGGGAACACCCCTGCGTGGCAGGGCACTCCTTGCGCGCATCAGCACTGCGCATGGGCCAGCTGCACACGGGTCAAGGAGGCCCGGGGTTTGAACCGCGGACCTCCCATGTGGTAGACAGACGCCCTAACCACTGGGTCAAGTCCGTTTATGTGTGCATGGATTAACTGGAGGGCTCTGGTGATCTGGGCTGGGCTCAGTTCATCTTGACTAGGCTCATTCATATGTCTGCAGTCAGCTGGCAGCTCACCTGGAGGCTGGCTGGTCTTTAGTCACCTTGGTTGCTATGATTGGACTCTGTTCCACATGGTCTCTCATTTTCCAGCACAACATCCTAAACTTGTTTTCATAGTGATGGCAGTGTTCAGAAAGAGAGGAGGATGATATTCAAGGTCTCTTGAGACCTAACCTCAACTGGCACTTCGACTTCATTCTACTAAGCAAAGCAAGTCACAAGGCCAGCCTACAGTCAGATTTGGCAGGGACTATATAATTACCAGACAAAGTGTGTGAATATATCAGGGCATTAATTGTAACCATCAAGATAATCAATCTACTATATGTAATTACCACGTATGTTGCTTCAATAACTGAATCTTCAAGTGACTCTATTTTTTTTTAAGATTTATTTATTTATTTATTTATTTATCTCCCCATTCTCCCCCACCCCAGTTTTCTGTTCTCTGTGTCTATTTGCTGCGTATTCTTTGTCCACTTCTGTTGTTGTCAGCGGCACAGGAATCTGTGTTTCTTTTTTTGTTGCGTCATCTTGTTGCGTCAGCTCTCCGTGTGTGTGGCACCATTCCTTGGCAGGCTGCACTTTCTTTCGCGCTGGGTGGCTCTCCTTACGGGGCACACTCTTTGCGCATGGGGCTCCCCTACGCAGAGGACACCCCTGCGTGGCAGGGCACTCCTTGCGCGCATCAGCACTGCGCGTGGGCCAGCTCCCCATAGGTCAAGGAGGCCCAGAGTTTGAACCACGAACCTCCCATGTGGTAGACAGACGCCCTAACCACTGGGCCAAGTCCACTACCTTCAAGTGACCCTAGATAATACTATGGCATTTAAGAGCAGAATCAAGCACCATTGTATCTTATTTTGGAACAAACAGAGGAATTCAGTAACAGGGCTTTTAAATCCCAAGTTTCTGATTTTGCCAGTAGATTTTTTACTTTTGAAAGTAGAAAGCCATGACAGTTGCTATAGTACATGTATCAAATACTATTCTATTCAGGGCTTCTTTTTTTTTTTTTTTCCTCCAGTTTCCATTCCAGAAATGTTCTTGAGGAAAGAGCCCAAGCACTTTTAATAATCTAAGATGATGACGGAGTAGGCATGAGAGTTAAGGACAGAATTGAGGTAGTAAACTCAGTAAACAAACTGACAGTCTTTTTTCTTTTTTGTACAGAGACATTTCACAGATCAAGAAATGCCAAAACACAGCAAAACCTAGTGCACTGTTGAATTTTACTTTTTTATTTGTAATGTTATACCCATCAACAGTTAGAGAAAATGGGGAGATACTTACATACTGTGATTTGTCCACAGAAAGGGTGCCTATGGAATTCTGGAGGTCATCCTGCAGCAGCAGAGACTGCAACTCCTTTGCCCCGATGTGAGCATGGACCACTCTGTCTTTGACAAAGATGCTTGCAGCTCTCAGCATGAAAGACACAAATAAGTGCATGTGGATATAATTTCTGGTACAATGCAATCGCCTATGGAGAGAAAACGTTCAGTATTTAGATCTGGATAAAATTTTTAATGAGGAAAAGAAAGGTGAAAATGAGCCCCAAGTTCCTCCCAATGGGAGGAAAGTATGATAAAGACAAAAACTCATTATGATATATTCTCAATAAAATTAAATTGTAACTTTCAGATGATTAATTTCAAATTTACTTAATCTATTATCGGGTTTACCCTGATTTTGCAATATTAAATATTATGCTGTATCACACTATAGTATTATATTATACTATATGTTAAAGTAATAAATAATTAGTGGAGAACCACTTTGAAAAGGGAGAAATATTATTAAAATTAGAACTCTCCTATTTTCAATACATTCACTACAAGGCTAAAGCAAGACATTTTGATCGTATGGCACAATTTTATTTCCTAGGAATGTTTTAGAGTAAACAAGCTTGCTTTAATATAAATAGCTTTAGAATTATTTTAAAAAAAAAGAACTTTTATAGATTGAATTGAGTTCTCCAAAAAGATAAACTGAAGTCCTAATCCCTAAGACCTCACAGTGTGACCTTATTTGGAAATACAGTCATTACAGATGGAATTGGGCAGTTAAAAAGAGGTCATACTGGGAAATGGACTTGGCCCAGTGGTTAGGGCATCCGTCTACCACATGGGAGGTCCAAGGTTCAAACCCGGGCCTCCTTGACCCGTGTGGAGCTGGCCCATGTGCAGTGCTGATGCGCGCAAGGTGTGCCGCGCCACGCAGGGGTGTCCCCCGCGTAGGGGAGCCCCACGCTCAAGGAGTGCGCCCCATAAGGAGAGCCACCCAGCGCGGAAGAAAGTGCAGCTTGCCCAGGAATGGCGCCACCCACACTTCCCGTGCTGCTGAGGACAACAGAAGTGGACAAAGAAACAAGACACAGCAAATAGACACAGAGAACAGACAACGGGGGGGGGGGGGTTTAAATAAATTAATTAATTAAAAAAAGAGGTCATACTGGATTAGGGTGAGCTCTTAATCCAAAATGACCGATGACCTTATAAGAAGAGGAAATTTGGACACCAACAGAAGATAAGGGGAAAAGCCATGTGACGATGAAGCATAGAGCCCCAGGGATTGCCAGAAAAGCCACCTCAAAAGCCAGGGGAGAGGCATTGTACAGATTCTTCCCTACAGATTTCAGAGGCAGCATGGCTCTGCCAACATCTGGATTCCAGACTTCTAGCCTGCAAAACTGAGACAATAAGTTGTTCAGTTGTGGTTACTTGCAGGGGCAGCCTACAAATTCAAGATGGGACCTTAGACATAAATTAAGCCAGTAACATACTCAGGAGTAGATACAGTTCCACTAACTTCCATCATAGAAAGCTAACTCCAAAAAGGACTTATTTTAATTTTATGGGAAAAAAAACAAACCAAAGGTAAATGTATAATCTGGTCAAAAGGCTCAGCACTACCACTGCTTAAGCGTAAGAAAACCAAGTCTTAAATATACAACTTTCCTGTGGAATGAACACACTAACAACATTTTTATCCAGAAAGGATAACACACACAAGTGTTAAGGGACAAAGACATTTTTTAATCAAACTGATAAATTCTTATAGCTCATAATTTAGAGATAAAAGGTCCAACAAGATAGACCTAAATTTAGATATTTTAGAAGTGATTATCTTTTTAACATCAACAACATATATTTATGTCCATTGAACCCAGGAAGTCCTCTCCATTAGCTGACTACTCATTGCCAGTATATTCAGGGGTGAGAAGTATTGGCCAGGTTATTAGGTGTATGTGGCAATTACTGCGAATAATGCCATCACAGTATATGAGTAAGGTTTGATTTTTAAGACACTCGACACTACTATCTTTTTTTTCTTCTTTATTTTCTTTTAAATGTTACATTCAAAAAATATGAGATCCCCATATAGCCCCTATCCCCCTCACCCCACTCCTCCCACATCAACAATCACTGCACCTGGTGAATATATTTTGGAACACTGCTGCACCACATGGACAGTGGTCTACATTGTAGTCTACACTCTCCCCCAGTCCACCCAGTGGGCCATGGCAGGACATACAATGTCCAGCATCTGTCCCTGAAGCACCACCCAGGACAACTCCAAATCCTGAAAATGCACCCACATCATATCTCTTCTTCCCTCTCCCTACCATCAGCAGCTACCATGGTCACTTTCTCCACATCAGTGCTACAAGTTCTTCCATTACTAATCACAACAGTTCCACAGCAGAACACCAGTAAATCCACTCTAATCCATACTTTATTCCTCCATCCTGGGATGGCTATGTCCAGTCCCCCTCTATAAGAAGAGAGGACTTAGATCCATTCCACATGGATGATGGATGCAATTCTCCTGCTTGCAGTTGTAGGCACTCTTGGCTCCCTGGTGTGGTGATTGCCCTTCTTTACCTCCCTGATAGGTGGCCAGGGTAAGTCCAATAAACCAGAGAGTAGGAGTTGCAAGTGTGCTGAGGCTCAGGGCCTGGCTTTCACATGGACAGTCCAGAGGTTCAGGTATCCTGAGTATACACCAACCCCAACATCAACCACAGGTACAGTAAAAGTAACAGAAGAGGCATGTGTAGTCCTCTGAGTCCAACTCCATCACACTCAGAACACAAACTCCAAAGTAGGGCCAACTGACATGGCACTGAACTCCAGAGTCATCTGCCATGACCATAGAACCTGTGGGTCTCTGTAGACCTTAGGAAAACCAGTACCTGGGTCTCTATCTACTTTGGCTGTCTCTGGTACCCTGCTGAAGCGTGAATAAGCATTACCCCTCTGATGACTTCCCGACTCTTTTTTGGAGACTCACAGCCATATAAACTCATTTGTTCTTTCCATTTCTCCCTTTTATCCAAAGTCAAAAAGCAGTTTTTAACACCTGATATTACATGTAGACTGAGATATTCTGCTGGTCTGAGTTGACCCTTTTATTCAAGGTCTTTTTCAAGTTACATCATCAGCTGGTGCTTGTCAACACTATTTCTTAAGTACAGGGGTATTTTGTTTTGTGAAACAGAAGAGTTTCTAAAACTTATGTACAACTAATTGCTGTATAGAAAGAATTCATCATTAAATAAATACTGTGATTAATTATTGTGCAAATTGAAGAATTATTATGTAGACAATTGTATTCTCCTGAATTTTTGTATAGCTTTTGTCTTTCTCATAGAAACCTGTATTATTCTGACCAACCACAGTTAAGCTTGGTATGGTGAATTGAGCTCTGAATAATAAGTCAGAAGAAGTAGTTTCCATTTCCAATTAGATCCCTTTGACTTTGGACACAGAGCTTCAGTTTCCTGTTTTCTAAAATGGGAAAAATACCTGTCCAGCAATTAACAAACCCACAAGTCTGATCACGCTACTCTTCTTAAAGTGCTTCATTAGCTCACTGTTAACCTCGTAAGACAAAATTCATAACTCCTGACAAAAGCCTACAAAACCTAGTGCCACAAAATCTAGTTTCTTCTCAGATACTCCTGTATGGTCACTCCTCCCTATTTATCAAATGCTCCACGCACACGGGACTCTTCCATATTCCCTGGGTTTACTCACATCATCTGGGTGTACAGAACACCATCTCATCATTCAATACCAGCTCACATATCACGTGTTCTGGGAAATCTCTCTCTCATCTCAAGTTTCAGACTAGCTCCTTGGTGCTCCCAAAGCCTTTTATAAAAACTCTTATTATAGAGCAAACAATAGTTTACTTGACAGATGTTTAATAGTTTAATTTGTCTCAATAGTGTATATGCTACTTATCTGGCCAGCAACACATTGTTAACTCAGCCTCCCTCAACAACAAAGAGTAAATCACATGGTGGAGAAAAAAATGTTTGTTGAATAAATGAACTAGTGACTCAGTGAAGAAACTAATTTGAGAATAGAAACTACACTGCTAAAACATGAGGGGTGGTTATAGAAGCAATTGTAAAATAAAGTAGTCCTTTATTCATTTGACAAATATCATTTTACTACATAGCAAGTACATTCTAGCTACTGGGAATACAGCAATGATCAAAACAAAAAAAGCCCTACCCTCATGGAGTTTTCATTCTAGAGGGAGAGACAGAAATTTAAAAATAATAATAACAAGTAAAACATCAGATAGTACATAAATCTAAAGAAAAAAACAAAGCAGGAAAGATGTATGAGAAGGTTTAAGGAAGGGGTATTATAGTTTGATACAGATAGGCCTGGGAAAGCCTCACTGACATTTTAGTAAAAACAGAAGGAAGAGCAAAATCAGTAGAAAATGGGAAAAGTAATAATAAGATTATAGGGAACACAATAGAACATTTTGTTTAGTTTTCAGTTTCTAAATCCTCAGAATATGAGTTTTCTAATATGTCATCTCCCCTTTCTCCTTCTTTTCTCACATCTAATTTAGCACCAAATTCTGTAAAGTGGTACTATCTTACTATATATTAACAACTTCCATTTCTGTCCTATCCCAAAAGCACTGCCTAGGCCAGGCCACATCTTCTCCTGGTTTACTCTAACAGCCTCTTCCTAATGGGCTTCCCCTCTTGCTTCCTTCTGACTCACACTCCGCCTTACAATGCAAGCCATATTTCATTTCACTCTTCTGCTTAAATGCTTCAGTGGCTCCTCTGTGGTCTTAAGTTAAGTCCAAATTCCTTCACATGACATGCAGGTCTCCATATGCCCTCAATCCTGCTTGCCCCTCGTCTCAAAATCCATCACTTATGAACACCAAAATTCTAAATTCTCAAATACTCCAAGCTTTTTTTCTCAACCCAAGCAAATTTGGAACACGCTCTTCCCAGTCTCCTCTTTGGGTTGAATCTTATTTATACTCATATATCGTTTTAGACTTCACTTCACCTGGGAGGTCTCCCTCATATCCCTCCTGTGCCTTCCTTAAATTACTATACACCACCTGAATCACAGCACTTTTTCACACTGACAGTAATTGTTCTCTCCCCTATCTGTGGCACACACCAGTTTGTGCATCATGAGAACATACATCCTATACATGTGTAGATTTAGATCAAGTTGAATTGAATTGGACAAAAGCTTAAGTGAATAAAAAACAGCAATAGATACTCTTACTTCATGTGGTAATATCAGATAGTTTGGGACATTATTTAAGACAAATTTCTGTTCAATGGCACCAAATCATTTTGTAAAACTGAAATAAGCCATTACATTATGAATGAAATTTTTCCTTAACTCAATCAACTTTACTTTGTATCACTTTGTAAGCAAATACACTTTAATGCAGACATATCGGCTAAAAGGTTTCAGATGCTGCAATGCTATAAGTTTTTAAACAAAAAGGAAAAAAAAAGAATCCTGAATTTCTCATGAAAAGTAAATTGTCAAAGTCAAACAATGTAACATTAGGACCAATTTTTTTTAAAACTCATGTTTGGGAGAAATATTTCAGGGCAGCAAAGAACAGGAGACCTTTGCGTCTTCTACGGATAGGAACAGAGCCTGTCGCTGCATGCAGAGTGATTGAGAGCCACTCACCTGAAGTACCCAATGGTGAGAATAGCCACGGCCAGGGAACCAAAGGAGATGGAATATCCGACAGTGTACATGACATAGAGGCGCTCAAAGAATTCTTGCTGAAGGAAAAGAGGCGCAAATGTTACAGGACTATTTTTAGGAAGATGCCATTTTTTGAATCTTATTTCTAGTTCTTGTTAACTTTTCTATTAAGCTATAACTTGCATAAAATAAAATACACAGGTCTTAAATGAAGAATTTGATGGGCTTTGATAAATCAAGTTTGTTATGTGTCCTTCGCTAGTCAAAAAACAACCCACCACTCACCCCCAGATAGCCACTGTTCCAATTTCTGTCACCACAAATTAACTTTTGTATATTTTCATATACTTCATATACTTCTTAACTGTTCTTGGACTACCTGTAATTACATAGCATACACACTTTTATCTCAGGCTATTTTCGTTAACATGCTATTTTACTGATTCTTCAATATTGCTGCTTATAGCAGTGTTCATTCCTTTCTAAAAGTTTTAAAATTCTTAATAATTATGCATTTAAAGGAAGTTGCAAAGATAGTAAGAAAAGTCCCTTGTATCCTTCACACAATAGCACCCAATAATTATATCTTACATAATTATACAGTATCAAAACCAGGAATTTGACATTGGTACAACATGTATGTAGATAGCTCTATGTACTTTTTAATCACATATATAGATTTTTTTTATAACCACGAAATCAAGATGCAGAAGTGCTCCTTCACTACAAAAATCTCCTTCCTGCCATCCCCTTATAATCACACCTACCACTTCCATCCTACCATCCCTAATCCCTGGCAATCATGACTCTGTTTTTCATCTGTACTTTTTGTCATTTCCTAAGAGACCTTTTGAGACTATATTTTTCACTCAGTGCAATGCCCTTGAGAGCCACCTGTGTTCTTGCACATATCAATAGTTTGTTCCTTTTATTGCTGAATAGTATTCCATGGTGTGGATATATCCTACATATAACATTATATTTGAAGGCAGTTTCTTGCAGACAGTGTACAATAGGTTCATGATTTTTTCCACTCTTCTAATATCAGAATTCCATTTTAATGAATCTTTTTGCATAGTTTTGTAATGGTTGCTCTAGGCATTACACTGTATATACATAACTTACAGAATTTACTGGAGATGAAATATTACCAGTTCTAGTGAAAATGGCAGACTTTCCAAACAATTATTAAGTGCAGAAGAATGGAAACCTTACATCCATTTATATCATTTCATGCTCCCCCATTTATATGATTTTCTTAAATAGTTCCTCTACATACATTAAGAACCACATTAGACAGTGTTATTTTTGTTTCAACTGTCAAATATAATTTAGAAAACTCAAGAGAAGAATTAAGGGAAACGGACTTTGGCCCAGTGGTTAGGGCGTCCGTCTACCATATGGGAGGTCCGAGGTTCAAACCCCGGGCCTCCTTGACCCGTGTGGAGCTGGCCATGTGCAGTGCTGATGCGCGCAGGGAGTGCCTGCCACGCAAGGGTGTCCCCCGCGTGGGCGAACCCCACGCGCAAGGAGTGCGCCCATGAGGAAAGCCCACCAGCGTGAAAAGAAAGTGCAGCCTGCCCAGGAATGGCGCCGCCCACACTTCCCATGCAGCTGACGACAACAGAAGCAGACAAAGAAACAAGACGCAGCAAATAGACACCAAGAACAGACAACCAGGGGAGGGGGGAAAATTAAATAAATAAATAAATCTTTTAAAAAAAAAAAAAGAGAGAAGAATTAAAATTTATTTTATTTATCCATATCTTAGCTCTTACTGTGTTCTTTCTTCCTTACTGATGTTCCAAAATTCTTTCTTTTAATATTTCCTTTCTGTTTAAATAACTTCCTTTGGCCATTCTTTTGGTTAGGTCTGTTAGCAACAAATTCTTAGTTCTCCTTCATCTGAGAATGTCTTGATTTACACTTCATTCCTGAAGAATCTTTTTCACTGGGAATAGTATTCTGGGTTCACCACCTGAAAAATGTGTGACTTCCCCTGGCTTCCATGATTTTTGATGAGAAACCTTCTGTCATTCACATTGTTTTTCCCCTACAAGTACTATATTATTTCTCTCTGTATGCTTTCAAGACTTTTTTCATTGACTTTAGTTTTGATAAATTTTATTACAATGTATATTGGCATGGATTTTTTTGGGTTTATTATGTTTGGGGTTTCCTCAATTTCTGGAACCATATGTTCATGTTTTTTGCCAAATTTAGAATATTTCCTGCTATTACTCTTTAAATACTTTCTCAGGCCCACCCTCTTCCTCCTTTACTTCTGGAACACCAATGATCTGAATGTTAGATCTTTTGTCATAGTCTCAAGTGTCCCTGAGATTTTATACTTTTTTTCCAATCTATTTTCTTTTTGTTCAGATTGGGTAATTGATAATATTCTATCTTCTAGTTCCCTGGTTTTGTTCCTCTGTCAGCTCCACTGTTGCTGAGCCTATCTGTTGACTTTTGTTTATTTTAGCTGTTATAGTTTGTAGTTTCAAAATATCCATTTATGAATTTCCATTTATACTTCCATGTGCTGAGACTTTCTATATCTCTTTTGAAGTTTTTCTTTTTTTCTTTTTACATTTGTTTCAAGCATGTTTGTAATTTCTTATTGGAGCATTTTATCATGATTGCTTTAAAACTCTTGTTGGATACTTCCAGTATCTGTGTCATCTCAGTGTTGGCATTTGTTAATTGTCTTTTTTTTTTCCTTATTCAGTTTAAAATCTTCTTGGTATGATGAGTGATTTTCTATCAAAACCTGGACATTTTGGGTATTATAAGACTCTGGATTTTATTTAAATCTTGCTTTTATTGGGGCTCTTTGGACCTCCTCTGACACCACTCCAATGTGGAAAGAGGGTGGATGAGCGCTACCTCGTTAATGTCAGATGGAAGTGGAAGTCAAGTTTCTCAACTTAGCCTCCATTGAAATCTTGGTCGGGAGGGGCTCTTCGTTACTGCTGGGGTGGGGTGGGTTCAGGTTCCCACAAGGGCTGACACTATGATGATTGGGCAGGGATTGGGAGAGGCTGCACCACATTACTGCTTCTCACATGGGAGACCATGGTCTCCACTGACACCATGGGAAAGGGTGGCCTTGCTAAAGCCAAATAGTGGAAAAAATCTCAACATTCCACTATGCCTCCTCTGACACCATCCTAGTAGGATGGGAACCCCCTCATTATTGGCATATGGGAGTAGAAGTCAAGGTCATGTGGTCTCTGCAGACATTGTGGGGGTGGGAGAGTGGCCTCATTACCATTGAGCAGTGATGAAAGTGTCAGTTCTCTACTAGGAGAGGGAAAAGTGCCTCAGTATCACCTAATGGAGATGAAAGTCCTGACTCCTCACCCAAAGAGGGGCCTGGGCCTCCTCACTCCAGCCTGGTTAGTACGAAAGACTTGGCTCTTCACTTAGTCTTTGCTGAGAATAGGGACAGCAAATATATTTTTCTGTAGGGTGTGGCTGGAGTAAAGTTATTGTAGTCCGAAAGTTTTTTGTGTTTCTTATTACTTAGTCCTTTTTATTTGAGAAAGTAGACTTTCTTGGGACTATTTTATTTGCACCCATTGACATTTCTGGGGTTACTGGCTTCTCCAGTATCTAATCTGGGATATATGAGAGGGAAAAAAAATAATCCAAGCAAGTCACCACTGTATCATTCCTTAGATCCCATAGTTTCTTCTCTTCACCTTACAGAGTCCTCTTATGTTCATTTTATATATAATGTCTAAGGTTTTCAGTTTTACTAAGCCCATTCCTTTTTATTGTTCTGTAGTATTCCACTGATTGAGTATTCCACTATATGTTTATCCATTCTTCTGTGGATAAACATTTGTACTGATTACAGTTTTTGGCTATTTTGGATTAAGTTCTTATAAACATTCTTGTACTAGTGATTTTGTGAGCATATGTTTTCATTTCAATTCTATGCCTATGAGTTGAATTAATGAGTCATGAAGTAGAGGAATATTTAATTCTCTATTTTTCTGAGGAGTAAAAATGTCAGCCACATTTTACACGCTTATTGGCCTTTCACATATCTTTTAGTTCAACTTCAGAGTCCTTCACATGTTCTACATACAAGACTTATCCCATATGTCTTAGTTTGCCACAGGGCTGCTGATGCAAAGTACCAGTAATACATTGGTTTTATAATTGGAGTTTCATTTAGGTAAAAACTTATACTTCTGAGACCATGAAATGTCCAAATTAAGGCATCAGCAGAAATACTTTCTCACCAAAGTCAGCTACTGATGATCCTGGTGTCCTGCCCTGTGGCAAAACAAGATGGCAGCCAATAATCTCTGCTGTAGTGTCTGCCTTCCCCTCCAGGCTCACCATCTCCCGAAGCCTAGCTGTGGGTAACAAGGCATATCGTTCATCTCTTCAGCATTGAGCTATTCAATGGGCCCAACCCCTTGGGGCCCCTTTCCATGCCTCTGTGCTCTGCTGATTCCAGTCTCCAGGACCTCTCTCGGCCTCTCGGGGCCACTCTCTTCCTGCAGTCCTCCCTCTCACATGGCAGGATCAAAATGGCAGCTTCCTTTCTGTGTGTCCTCAGTTTATAAAAGACCCAGGAAGAGGGCAGACACCTAACCTGCATCACGCCTCACTGATGTGGCCCAATCAAACACCGTAAAGCAATCCAATTGAAAGGGACCTAATCAAAGTGAATCTAATGCAAAGGGTACCATACCCATAGGAATGGATTAGTTTAAGAACATAATCTTTTGGGATTCAAAAAAGAACTTCAAACTATCACACTATATATGTTACCCACACACACAAAAATATATTAGTATATATGTATAGAGATAGATAGATAGATAGATAGATAGATAGATAGATAGATAGATAGATAGATGATAGATAATATTTTCTCTCAGTCAGTGGCTTGCTTATTCATGTTCCTAATGATGTCTTTTTATGAGCAGAAAATTTAAATTTTGAATGAAGTTTAATCTATACCTTTTTTCAATTTGTTCTTAGTCCACTGTTGTGGCCTAAAATATCTTAATATGTTCATGAAGATATTCCCAATTTTTCCTTTCAGAAAGTTAGTGGTGATAGCTTTTGTGTTTAGGTCCATGAACTTCACTTAATACATTCATCTGTATAGAATAAGATAGGTATGAAGTTTCATTTTTTTTTCCATAGAGCTATCCAGTTGTTCCAGTACTGTTTGTTGAATGTTTCCCATTGAGTTATTTTGCTACTATTTATTAAGGGCAATTATAAGTATGTGGATATTAATTTTTTTTTAAGATTTATTTATTTAATGCCCCTTTTCACCCCCGCAGTTGTCTGCTCTGTGTCCATTCACTGTGTTCCTCTGTGACCGCTTCTATGCTTATCAGCAGCACTGGGAATCTGTGTTTATTTTCATTGCGTCATCTTGTTGTGTCAGCAATCCGGGCAGGCTGCACTTTCTTTTGCGCTGGGTGGCTCTCCTTATGGGGCACACTCCTTGTGCGTGGGGTTCCCCTACATAGGGGACACCCCTGCGTGATGCAGCACTCCTTGCACGCATCAGCGCTGCACATGGGCCAGCTCCACGTGGGTCAAGGAGGCCCGGGGGTTTAACCGCGGACCTCCCACATGGTAGGCGGATGCCCTATCCATTGGGCCAAGTCTGCTTCGCAATTACTTCATTTTTTCTAATGTACTTTGGATTCAGTTTACTCTTCCTTTTTCTTAGCTTAATGTGAAATCTTTGATTATTAGTATTTCAACTTTCTTATTTCCTAATTAATCAATGAAGGCTATAGATTTCTTTCTAAGTTCCACTTTAGCAGTTTCCTTTGATAAATTGGCTTTTATTTATTCATTTCAGACATTTGTCATGGATTATGTAATTTCCTGTGCATTGTCTACATGCTTTATTTTAAATGATTTTCAATTAATCCTTTTGTGGTCAAAGAACATACTTTAATTTCAATCTTGGAATGTATTGGTATTTGCTTTTCAGCCCAGTATATGCTCTATTTTGGTAAATCTTTGGTGTGTACTTTAAAATATATATGAATTCTGCAGCTATTGAGCTTAGTGTTCTATAAATGTTAATTTAATCAATGTGTTTTTGAAACTTTTTGATCAATGGAAGATTTTGTCTAATTGTTCTGTCAATTACTGAAAGAGTAGTGTTAAAAATTCCAATATGATAGCATTTAGCTCTCTCTCCCTCTATCTCTGTCACTGAAGGCTCCTAAATTCATGATATTTAGAATTGTTATTTTGCTTAGTTGGGAAGTTGATTCTTTCATCATTTTGAAATGTCCTCCATCTTGGTGACACCCTTTGTCTTGAAGTCTACTTAGCAATACCAACTTTCTTGTGCTAAGAGTATTTACAGAATATACATTTTTCCATTCTTTTATCTGTATTTTTATATTTAAAGTAAATTTCTTGAAGGTATCATAATATTTATCATACTTTTTTATCCATTCTTTATTTAGTTGACTTTACATTAGTTGACTTACATTAAACACAATAACTGTGATTATTGGGCTTAAATTTAGATGTTATTATTTGCATTCTGTATGTCTTGTCTTTTCTTTGTCCCCCTATACTTAATTCCTTACTTTTTTTAGAGGTGAGAGGGGTCAATCAAGTATTTCACTTTTGTTAATTTTTGACCGTTATGCTAGAGACTTCATTATGCAAACTTAATTATAGCAGAGGCTATATTTAAATAATATTCAAATATTCCACAAACAATATAAGAACTTTGCAATAATATACTTGAATTTTACTACCCTAGCCACTGTTTTCTTGTTCCTTTATATATTTTCTTCCACATGTTATAAACTCTACAGTAAAAGGCTGCTGTGCTTGATTTAAGCAGTAGGCATTTAAAGGAATTAAATTATAGATATAAAGATAAAGATAGAAATAAATAAAACTACGAATATAGACGGATTTTTTTTTTTTAGTCTTGCCTATTTATTCCTTCTTGCCAATCCATGTTTCCATCTGGTCTAGTTCTCTTCTGCCTAAAGAACTTTTTTAAGCATGTTCCATACTACAGGACTGGTGAAAATGAATTCTCTCAGATTTTATCAGTCTGAAAATATCATTATTTTGCCATTATCTTAAAGAACTTTATCGCTTTAAACCTGTCATTCTATTTTATTCTGGCCTCCATTGTTTCTGATGAAATGACAGTTACCTGAATATGATGTGTCCTTCTCCACTTTTGAAGATTTCCCTTTACCTTAATCTTCAGCAGATTACTTATCATGTGCCCGTGAATGCTTTGCTTTGTATTTGCATAAGGTTTTTCCTGAATTTCTTAGATCTGTGTATTGATTTACATAATCCATTTTAGAAAATCCTTGGCCATTGTCTCTTCAAATGTTTATTTTGCCCCATTCTCTCTCTCTACCTCCCATTTCACTTATGTTAGACAATTATATATTGTTTCACATATCTCAGATGCCCTGTTCAGTTCTCATCATTCTTTTTTAATCCTAGTATTTCAGTTTGGATAATTTCTAATAACTTCTCTTCAAGTTCATTGATCCTTTATTCTGTTGTGTACAGTCTACTGTTGAGTATATCAAATGAATTCTTTGTTTTTGTATTTTTCAGTTCTAGAATTTCCATGTGGTTCTTTGTTAAAGTTTTTATTTCTCTGATGAATTGCCCATCTGGTCACACATTTTATGTACCTTTTAAAGTAAATTATCTAATATATTTGTAATAGAAGTCCTCAGCTGCAAATTCCAATATCTGGATCACCTGTTTTTCTGCTCTTATTTTTATGACTAATTTGGATCAAATTTCCTTGCCTTGCTTTGTATGTTTTATTACATGGCAGGCATTGTAAGTAAAAGAACAATATATACTGAACTATAAATATGTATAACATGTATCCTTTGCAAAGGAGAGGCCTCTTCCTTTACGATGTTGATTGGATGGGGGGCTGAATTACTGGCATCTATTGTTAAATTAGGACTGGGCTTTATTGTAGCTTTTTCTTAGATTCATTTTATCCTGGTTTTATGTTTTGAGGGCAAAATCAAGACAACTCCTTCAACAGACCCTGGGGTATGAGCAACAGCAGCCTCCAGAGATCATTCTATGGGTTTCAGTCCATCTGGCAGCTTTCTAAGGTCACAGAAGAATTCTCTGCTTTTCAAACCATCCATTAGTTTTTTGAACTGCTGGGGATTTCATTTTGCTCTACAGTTGTACCCCTGGCTTTCTACACCTCAGGAGATCGCACGCATTCCAGCTGAAGCACTGTCCGCAGTCTTCAGCTGGCCACCACTTGCTCTAGATGAGGGCCCTTTGTGCTTTGGAGGGATATTTACCAATTCTCCTTTGGCAGACTGCTGCCTAGTACCTAATAAGACCTATGTATCTCAGAGGGATGTCTCTCCGATTTCCCACCTTTCCAGTCACGCACTTCAAGGAAGTTTCTTTCACCTCAGGGATGTCTCTAGACTCCCCTGTTCTGCTCCCTGCCTTCAGCTAACTTCTTCCTTTCAGTCTAGGAGAGCCCCAGGTGCTTATGCACTGCCCCCAGCCTTAGGCATACTGTCTCCTTGCACTCAGTGAAAGCCTATGGGAAAGAACTGGACAGTAAATGGTAACTCACTAGGGCTAGGGTTCAATCCTTGGAATTCTAAGCCCTTACTCCAGCTCTGGTCTGTTAAAAGTTGGTTTAAAAGTTTGGTCATTTTCTTTTTATTCCATTCTATGGCTTAGTTGCTCCCCTTCTGCTGCAGCTCAAGGGATGAATGTAGTCACAAGTCTCTTCTATCGTAAGAAGGGCCGGCCTATATGTGGAATTTGGTTCATTTAGATTTCATTTCTCTGCATCCTCAGCTCATTGATGGGTTTTACAATTTATTTTGGATCTCATCCAACTTATTCTTATTTTTACAATTTCTACATCCTGATTGGAAGCAGAAGTTTTTGCCTCTTGTTTGTTTTTTTTTAATATTGTTTACTATATATTATTTTCTCTTAATAAGATATTAAAACTTGTTAAAGAAAATATTTGGATAATGTATAAAATACAAAAGAGAGAAGGAAATTTTTTTTCCTAAATTATCAAACAACCAAAAAGAAACACTGTTTAAACATCATGTATTTCTTTTCACTCTATCCATAAATCTATAATTTCTTACTGTTTTAAGTTTTTACATTCCCAATTTACATATCAGCTTATTATATGATTTTTTTCTCAGTTAACTCTATAACAAAAGAATTTTCCAAAGTAGGGAAAGACAAAACATATATTTGAGTTTATTTAACCCTTTCTTGATTGGACATTTAAATTCTTCAAAATATTCACTATAATAATTAAAACTTCAATGAACATTTTTCAATTAAGTTCTCCACACCCCAATTCCTTACATTTGAATATTAGAAGTAAAATTTAAGGAAAACTATAAGATCAAAGGATATGATCCTTTCGACATATACTTCTAAATTGCTTTCCAAAAGGGCATACAGCCTTTAGATATGAGATATACTATACAGTAATTTCTGTGCTATGATACTATTTTAAATATCATATTCCAAAGAATCTAATAACCTTGTAACCTACCATAACACGTCCTTCCCTTTTTATTAAAAATTACTACCTAATTTTGTCCGGCCAACAATGTGGAAGTTAGAAAACAAAAGAACAGGGGTTCAAAAATATCTTAGTTGGCTGTTCTAAGACAAGCTGGGAAATTTTCTCTGAATGCTGAAATCACTTTCCTTTTTAAGGCATTCAACTGATTGGATAAAGCATCACTCATTGCTGATGGCAATCTCCCCACCTGATGCAGATATAATCAGCTACCTATGCAGTAAACTCACTGGTGACTAAAGTCCATAAATGTCCTTATATTACAATTAGCCCAGTGCTTGCCTGACCAAACAACTGGGCACAATTACCTGGCCAAGTATCCATCACAATGATCCTGATACCTCTTTAATTCTACAAATCTAATTTTTCATATATTAATGAAACTACCTACTGGCAAATATAAGGAGATGGAAAACATATCTCTAAAATACAAAGGTCTTTCAGAAATATAGAGTGAAATATAGCTATTCATAGGTAACCAAGAAGAAATTATAAATCATGTTGTTCATTACCTATTTGCTTTTATGTATCATTTAACATAATACAATATAACATAATAAGCAATATAATATATGCATGCATATACATGCATATTTATAAGAATATATGTATATATCTCAGCCAAGTAACTCTAACATTAGGAAATTATGAGAATGCTTTAGATACATGGTTAAAAAAAAGTTCTGGATTCCAACCTTGCTTCTATCTTTTATGACCTACAAATCATAAAATAAAAGGGTTTTTATATATAATGGCTGATAACCAAGAATTACATAAAAAAACATTTTTCTGTTTTTCCTTAGAAGTTTACAGACACAAAAATAACATTACCTTTCCTAAGCTGATATCTGGCTGCAGAAGGTGAAGGCATTCTGAATAATTGGCCCATGTTTTATTTAAGTGGTGCATAAAATCCCATGTGCCATTGGGGTTACAGTGTCGGAAAGCAACTCCTATAAAGAAAGGAAGAAAGATGCTGAGATTGCTTAGCAAAAAAAGAAATTTTTGTTTCAAATCAGTCATTTCAGAAAAATTCAATACCTTTATGATTGAAGTCATAAACATAAGGAGGGCATGGGACAGCCGATATTTTCCCCACTATTCCTCTGGGCCAACAAATGAGTCCATCCCATTCTGGGAAACAATTTCCCTCTGGTAAGGAAAAAAATTAAATAGCAAACAAACAAATAAAAATGCATTCAAAAATACAAAATTTCAGGTCTCTACCTGTGGCAAAATGTAAAACAAATTGGCAGCTTTGCAAACTAGAATAAGGTAGATATGATAAAAATGTCGCAAAATTCACCTACCCAGTTTCATCTAAGGTCCAATCAATATGAGCATTTGATTTGCATCAATTAAAATATTTGAATTATTCCACATATATTAGTTATAACCGTTGTGGCAATTAACATATTATAAATATTAGCAGTCTTCATGAACAGCCTCTGTAATAAAGTTCTTCAGACTATTGTAGCTGTCTAATTTTTTTAAATTGCGGTTAAAGAATATGATACATAAAACAGAGCTTCACACATAACTTCAGGTTTGTGTTTGCCTTTTTACCATTAAATTTAAGCAATTTCTTAGAGTCTAATACTCATAGCAAACAAAATTCTCATCAACTATGCTTTCAAGATGTACCCAGAACTCTATCACTTCGACCCCATTGCCACGACCATGTCTATACCATGTCATCTCCTGCCTGAATCATGGCGATAGCCTCCTCACCAGTCTCCAGAGTCCATCTTTGCTCTCCTTCCATGTATTCTCAGCACAGTCACTCTAAATCCTCCAAAGGCTCCCCATCTCATACTGAGTAAGAGCCCATCTTTCTAAAGGATAAAGTATGGGACCCTATAACACAGACAACCCTGCTATGGACAATGATTCTGGTTAATAATACAAATATGAGAATGTTCTTTCATGAACTAGGATAAATGTACATCACTATTACAAGGTGTTACTAATAGGGTAGTATATGGGGAGAAATGCACCTAATGCAAACTATGGACTATAGTTAAAAGTAATGTTTTCATATTCTTTCATCAATTGTAACAAAGGTACTACTCCAATGCTAAGTGTCAATAATAGAGGGGTATAAGAGGAGTGGGGGGATGGGGATGGGGTATATGGGAACCTCTTATATTTTTAAATGTAACATTTTTTGTGATCTATGTATCTTTAAAAAAAAGAATTTAACTTTTTTGTTTTTAAAAAAGAGAAAATGGAGAATCAACTTGAGGGAAAAAATTAACCTAAATATATCTATCAACTGATATTTATCCAATTTTATTATCTGATGTTCATACTAATTAGTAGGAAGAAACATAGTGTTGCTTCAAGCTCCTTTAGTTTTGATTCTTCTGTATCTTACTTCCAGGATAGAGCAGAAGGTAAACAAATTTCATAGAGACAGGTAATAGATTACTGGGACAGGGGTAGGGTGGGATAAAGATTTATCATTTAATGAAAGCAGAGTTTCTCTTTTAAGTAATGGAAATGTTGTGATTTTGATGATGATAGTACAGTATTTTTAGTATAAATAATACCAGTGAATTGCATGCTTGAAAATGATTATATTAATCATTTCCTAGTGGGAATTTTGAGTTGCTTATATGCTGCAATAAAAAGTATAAAAATAAAAAAATAATAAAAATAAATTTTTTTTTTAAAAAAGCCCATCTTTAGGATATAGGAAGGCACCACCTAATCTGCCTCCTTTCCCAGCTTATCAGTTTGACCTCAGTTCCTTTTGCTGTCCCTCTTACTCATAGCTATGGTTCTACTTACTCTTCCTTGTGATTCCCTCAAATGGCCTCCAGGCTTATTTCCTCGCCTCCTTCAGATTTTTATTCAAATATCAACTTCTGAGTAAGTTTTTGCAATTTAAAATTGCATCCCCGAATGCTCCCTGTTCCCCCTTCCTGCTATATTTTTCACCTGATCTCTGCCTTAAATCAATGTTATTTTATTGTTGTTGTTAAGAAACCTTTGGGTAGGGATTTTTGTGTTTTTGTTTCATCTTCAAACGCCTGTCTGGAAAGTCACCTGGCATATGGCAGGGATTTAGAAAATATTCAGTCAGTGTCAACACGCCGTGCCCTCTGGACTCCTTCCATTAGTTCTGTATTGAACTGGCAAGAAGAGAGCATATCAGCAGTACCACACTTCTCAAAGAGAGACTACTTCTAATGAGTGCTGCGTTAAAGTTTTCTGTTGCTACTATAACAGATTACCATAAACCTAGCGGCTTAAAATAACAGTTATTTTCTGTAGGTCAGAAGTGCAATAGACTCAGCTGGATCTCAGCTTAGCATCTCACAACGTGGAAATCAAGGAATCAGCAGGGCTGCCTTTCCTTCTTGGGGCTGTGTCCCTGCTCATTCAGGTTGTTGGAGAATTCAGTCCTTTGCATTTGTAGTACTAGAGTCCCCATTTCCTTTCAGGCTGTCAGCTAAGAGCAAGTCCCAACCTCAAGAGCCCACTTTTATTCTTATGGCTCCTGGTCCCTTCCTCCATTTTCAAGGGCAGCAAAGGCAGGTTGAGTCCTTCTCATATCCTGAATCTCTGTTCTGCCCTCCCCTTCTGTCACATCTCTCTGATTCTTGCCTTCCTTGCATTTTTAAGCACCTATGTGTTTACACTGGGCCCACCTGGAAAATGCAGGATAATCTCCCTATTTTAGGATCTGTAACCTCAATTCCATTTGCAAAGTCCCTGTTGTCAGGTAACAACATACACAGGCATAACATAAGGGACATCTCTGGGGTACATTATCCTGCCTTTCACAAATACTATAGCTCTCAATTTTTAGGTACCGATTATACTAACTATAACTAAGGAGGTTTGTTCAAGTCCATGGTGTCCATTTGCTTGTGCAGTTTTTAATAATCAACAAAAGAGAACCTCACCCAAACACTGATCTCTAAGAGAATTCAGCATAAACCAGAAATTTTTGGTGTTCACCATATAGCATGGAAACAAATACTGTGTTTTCTGATTGCTGAAGCAATAAAAGAAAAGAAAATGCCTTCCCTTTCCTACAGTGTTCTTATAGAAGACAGCATTTTCTAGGAAACAGCCTCACTTTTGGCCAAATAATGAAAGCCTGGGCTCCATATATAACAAAAAACCCAAGATCTCATCACATTGGCTCCTGCCTCTGGTACACAAACTCACCTTTCTCTCTTTTCACTAACATCTGATTTCTTATTGTTTCCTTCTTGTCTATGCAGTATCAGTAACTCAATCTCTCCCATCCACTTTGCCCTGGGACTTTCTATCTTTTGACAGCATTCCATACTGCTTCCCATCCACTCCACCATGTCATTAATAGGTCCCATCTTTATTCATCTGAACCGTTCAACCCTTTACATAATATCTATTGTGCAATCTATTCATATTGGACCTGGGCACGCATTCATGTCTTCCTGCCAACTAGGTGTCCCTCTAAAACATATGCTGCAATATCATATGCTATTTTCTGCCAAGAGTTAGTTAAATGAAGGAATAAGATCTTACTTTACATATAAGTGTAAAATCCAATGACCAGGTCATTCTGTAATTACATACTTTAAAATTCTATGGAAAAACATCTGCTGACTTTTCCTCATGTTCTAAATGGAAGTTTCTAGTTCCCAAAAAGATTCCACCCATACATGTACACACACACACAGAAAAATCCAAAGAAGCCAACACTCCCCCAAAGCAATGTTTCTGGTTTCTGTAGCTTATGTTTATTTTCATACAAAGGTTCATTTATCTTCTGATGGTCTTTGATGAAGAGTAAGATAAATATTCACAAAAAGTAAAATCTATTGAGGAAGGCAGGACTTTATACAAATAATACAGCTATCCTCAATGTCATCTTCTCTCTGATCATTTTGCCACATCCTAAGTGAGTTAATGCTCTCCTTAATTGGCAAGAATGTAACTAATTGCCTAATGACTCACCAATCTCCCTTTATTAATTAACACCATTAATTACAGTCCCCATAATCCTTTGTGTGTGCCAAGACAAACTAATTACTACTGGAGTTTTTCAAACCATGATATTTTCACAGAACAATTTAAAATTTGGAGAATCCAACTTCAGGTCCTTTCAGTTCTTCAGTTATATAATTAGAAGTGGGAAGTGGATTGATAATATGCTTGTTTTTCTTTTTAAAATAATTGAATAGTTTTATAAGTAGGTATTTGAATTTGTATTTCCATTTTTTCTTTCATAAACACTAGGAAAATTTTTACTGCCTTGTTACAATTTTTTTGAGAAAGAAAAGAGATAATGTTATATACCATCATCTAGAATTAATAGTCATCAATGACTAACTTTATATATATCATCTAACTTATTTTTCCTGTGGTACTTTAAACAGCAAAGAAAATAACACCTCAATAAATATTTTTATATACATCTTCCAATCTTAGAAGAATTTAAAATGAAAATTCCTTTAATTAGTAAGTTCAAATGTAATCCCCATTTTTTATAATTTTAAAGAAAATTTTAGTCAATTTACATATGATTAGACATTTTCCTTGAAAAGTACATCAAAGTTTGGCCAGATTTAATTCTATCTTATTTGTATGGACAAGGATCTCAAAAAGAAATCTTTCATTTTTTTTTTTAAGATTTTTTAATTTTTTTATTTTTTATTCTCCCCATTGCAGCTTTTTTTTTTTTTTTTTTTTTTTTTGCTGCTTGCTCTCTGTGTCCATTCGCTGTGTGTTCTTCCATGTCTACTTGTCTTCCTTTGTTGCATCATCTTGCTGCACCAGCTCTTCATGAGCATGGACTGTCAGCTCTCCACAGGGTGTGGGCCAGCTTGCCTTCACAAGGAGGCCCTGGGACATGAACCCAGAGCCTCCCATATGGTAGACAGGAGCCCAATCAATGGAGCCACAGCCGCTTCCCTGTCTTTTATCTTTTAATATGTGAATATCTTCATACTTCACATGATTCACCTCTTAACAAATTTTAGATGTTATATATATTCACATTTAGTCAATTTGTTCTTTATGTGTAATACATGTGGTATGTGATTAATTCAACTTGCTTTCCCTACCCACCCTATTCCTTCTGTCTCAAATGCCTGTTACTTTCTTCTCTACAAATCTAACTCCTACTCATCCTCTAATTTTTTTATTACAATCAGCTTTTCTGTATAGTTGATCTTTTTTTAACAAGTCAATTTTATTGATACATATTAATAAAGCATAAATCCATCCAAAGTGTACAATCAATGGTATCTGGTATAATCACATAGTTGTGCACTCATCACTTCAATCATTATTAGGGCATTTTCATTATACCAATAATAATACTAAATAATAAAGACAAACAAATAAAAAACAACTCATAACCCCTCAATCTGTCTGTAGTTCCCCTGCCATACATAGCTCCTATTTTGTTCCCATCTCTGTAGTTTATTTGTATTTACATTTTGTAAAAACAGTCATATATGCAATATTACCATATTCATATTTCACATAAGGTTTCACTAAGTTATACAGTCCCATGTTACATTTTTTTTAGCTTTCCTTCTAGTAATATACATGTCCTTAGACTTTCACTTTCAACCACTGTCATAACTATATAACAGCTCTGCTAGTTACAAACACTATGGTGTGCTTTCACCATTTCTAATTATTTCCAAAGATTTAAAAACAACCTTTTTACCAATTCTGCACAATTAACCCTCAACTTTCCATTCTCTACCATTATTCTATTTTCTGGTGACCTATAATCTAATTATTAACTCCATGAGTTTATACAATATATTTAGTTCATAATAGCATAACCATATAGTATATGTCCTTTTATGTCTGGCTTGCTTCATTCATCATAATGTCCTCCAGGTTCATCCATGTTGTCACATGTTTCACTACTTCATTTCTTCTTACTGCTACATTGTTTTCCAGTGTGTATACACCACAGTTTGCTTATCCATTCATCAGTTGGTGGACACCTGTGTTGTTTACATCTTTTGGCAATTGTGAATAATGTCACAATGAACATCAGTGTGCAAATGTCTGTTCTGTCACTGCTTTCAGTTCTTCTGGGTATATAAATAGTGTTATAACCAGGTGACATGGCAAGTCTATATTCAACTTCCTTAGGAACAGCCAGAGTCCTCCACAGTGGCTACACCACTCTACATTCCTACCAACAGTGAATAAGTGTTCCTATCACTCCATAACCTCCTCAATACTTGGAGATTTCTGACTTTAATAGTGGCCATTCTAATAGGTGTGAAGTGATATCTCATTATAGTGGTGATTTGCATTTCCCTCATTGCTAGTGATGTTGAACTTTTTTCATGTGTTTTTTCATCATTTGTATTTCTTCTTTGAGCAAATATCTATTCAAGTCTTTTGTCCATTGTTTAATAGGGTAGTTTGTCTTTTTATTACTGAGTTGTAGTATATCTTGATATATCATGGATATTAAATCCTTATCATATATGTGATTGCCAAATATTTTCTATCATTGATTTGGCTGCATTTTCACACTTTTGATGAAGTCCTTGGAGGGGCAAAAGTGTCTAATCTTGACAGGATTCCATTTATCTATTTTTTTCATTTGTTGCTCATGCTTTGGGTGTAAGGTTTAAGAAACTATTACCTACCACAAGACTTGATGATGTTTTCCATTTTCTTCTAGTAGTTTTATGGTGTGGTTTTTATATTGATCCATATCCTTGAGCCATTTTTAGTTAATTTCTTTATAAGGTGTGAGATAGAGGTCTTCTTTCTTTCTTTTGGATATGGATATCCAGTTCTCCCAGCAACATTTCTTGCATAAACTGTTCTTGTCGAGCTGGGAAAGTTTTACAGTCTTGTCAAAAAATCACTTGACTGTAGATGTGAGGACCTATTTCTGAGTTCTCAATTATTCTGTTCCATTGGTCAATCTATTTATCTTTATGCCAATACCATGCTGTTTTTACCATATACCTAAGTAATATGCTTTAAAGTCAGGAAGTGAGAATCCTCCAACTTCATTCTTTTTTTACATTTTTGGCTATTCAGGGACATTTACCCTTCCAAATAAATTTTATAATTGGCTTTTACATTTCTGCAAAAAGGCTGTTGGGCTTTATATTGGGATTGCACTGAATTTGTAAATCGGTTTGGGTAAAACTGATATCTTAACAATATGTAATCTTCCAGTCCATGAACATGGAACGTCCTTCCATTTATTTAAGTCTTCCTTGGTTTCTTTTAGCAATGTTTTGTAGTTTTCTGAATACAGGTCCTTTATGTCCTTGGTTAAGTTTGTTCCTAGGTAAATGAGTCTTTTAGTCACTATTAGAAATGGAAGTTTATTAAAATTTCCTCATCAAATTGCTCATCAGTAGTGTATAGAAACACTTCTGATTTTGGAATACTAATCTTGTATCCTGACACTTTGCTGAACTCATCTCTTATTTCTAGTAGATTTTTCAAGATTTTCTAGGTGTAGGATCATATCATTGGTGAATAGCAAAGGTTTTACTTCTTCCTTTCATATTTGGGTGCCTTTTATTTCTTCACTGAGCCTAATTGTTTTAACTAGAATTTCTAGCACAATATTGAGTAACAGTGGTGACACTGGGCATCCTTTTCTTGTTCCTGATCTCAGCGGAAAAGTTTTCAATCTTTCACCATTGAGTACAATGCTAGCTGTGGCTTTTTCATATGTGCACTTTACCATATTGAGAAAGCTTCCTTCTATTCCTAATTTTTAAGTATTTTTATCAAGAAAGGGTGCTGTATTTTGTCAAACACATTTTCTGCATCAATCGAGAGCATTATGTGATTTTTCTTCTTCAATATTTATTAATGTGATTATTATACTAACTGATTTTCTTGTGTTTAACCACCTTTGCTTATCTGGGACAAAATCCACTTGATCGTGGTATATAACTCTTTTAATGTGTTTTTGGATTCTGTTTGCCAGTATTTTGTTGTGGATTTTTGCATCTATATTCATTAGAAATATTGGTCTGTAATTTTCTTTTTTCATAGTCTGTTTATCATTTTGGTATTAGGGTGATGTTGTTTTCATATAATGAGTTTGGCAGTATTCTTTCCTATTCACTTTTTTGGAAGAATCTGAGCAAAATTGGTATCAGATCATCTTTCAGTGATTGGTAGAATGCACCTGTGAAGCTGTCTGGTATTGGGGTTTTTATTTTGGGTAGGTTTTTGATAACTGTTTTCAATCTCTTGTGATTGGTTTGTTGATGTCTTCTATTTCTTCTTGGGTCAGTGTAGCTTGTTCATGTGTTTCTAGGAATTTTCCCATCTCATCTACATTGTCTAAATTTTTGTGTACAGCTATTCATAGTATCCTCTTATGATCATTCTTATTTCTACAGGGTCAGTGGTAATGTCCCCTTCTTATTTCTTTTTTTTTTAAAGATTTATTTATTTATTTATTTCTCTCCCCTTCCCACCCCCCACCCTGGTTGTCTGTTCTCTGTGTCTATTTGCTGCGTCTTCTTTGTCTGCATCTGTTGTTGTCAGCGGCACGGGAATCTGTGTTTCTTTTTGTTGCATCATCTTGTGTCAGCTCTCCGTGTGTGCGGTGCCATTCCTGGGAAGGCTGCACTTTCTTTCGTGCTGGGCGGCTCTCCTTACAGGGTGCACTCCTTGCGCGTGGGGCTCCCCTACGCGGGGGACACCTCTGCATGGTCTGGCACTCCTTATGCGCATCAGCACTGTGCAGGGGCCAGCTCCACATGGGTCAAGGAGGCCTGGGGTTTGAACCGCGGACCTCCCATGTGTTAGGTGGACGCCCTATCCACTGGGCCAAGTCCACTTCCCTCTTTCTTCTTTTTTAATGTAAGCATTGAAGACTATAAATTTCTCTCTCAGCATTGCCTTTGCCTCATTTTTTTTAATAAATCAATTTTATTGATACATATTAATAAAGCATAAATCCACCCAAAATGTACAATCAATGGTATCCAGTATAATCACATAGTTGGGCATTCACCACTTCAATTATTATTAGAGCATCTTCATTATTCCAATAAAAATAAACTTTAAAAAAGACCAAAAAAACTTTCTGCTATTCTGTTTCCATCTCTCTAGCTTATTTGAATTTATATTTTGTAAGAACAGTCTTATATATGCAATATTACCCATATTCGTATTTCACATGAGGTTTTATTATGTTATACATTCCCATGTTTTATTTCTTAGCTATCCTAGTAATATGCATGTCCTTGGAATTTCCCTTTCAACCACTGCCTTATATAACCATACAATATCTCTGCTAACACTATGATATGCTTTCACCATTTCTATTCATTTCCAAAGATTTACAAACAATCATTTTACCAATTCTGCACAGATCAACCCTCAGCTTTCCATTCTCTACCCTCCTTCTATTTTCTGGTGACCTATATTATAATTATTAACTCCATGAGTTTACACAATATATTTAGTTCATAAATACCAGAATCATATAGTATTTGTCCCTTTGTATCTGGCCTGTTTCACCCAACATAATGTTCTCCAGGTTCATCCATGTTGTCACATGCTTCACGACTTCATTTCTTCTTACAGCTGCATAATATTCCATCATGTATATGCATCATAACTCGTTTATCCATTTGTGAGGACACTCAGGCCACCTCCATCCCCTGGCAACAATGAACAATGCTACTATGAACATTGCTGTGCACATGAATGCCCGTGTCACTGCTCTCAGTTTTTCTGGATACATACCCAACAGTGGTATTGCCAGGTCACATGGCAAGTCCATATTCAACTTCCCTGGGAACTGCCAAATAGTCCTCCACAGTGGTTGTACCATTCCACATTCCCAACATCACTGAACAAGTACTCCCATCCCTCCACATCCTCTCTAACCCTGCAGGCTTCTGTCTCTTTAATAGTGACTTTACCTCATTTCCATCATCTCAAGAGATTTACTGAATTCTCTTGCAATTTCTTCTTTGACGCACTGATTGAGGAGTATGTTGTTTAATCTCCATATATTTGTGAATTTTCCCTTTTTCCATCCATTATCGATTTCCAGCTTTATTCCATTGTGATCAGAGAAAGTGTATTGTAAAATTTCAATCTTTTTAAATTTATTGAGACCTGTCTTGTGACCCAACATATGGTCTATCCTGGAGAAGGGTTCATGAGCACTTGAAAAGAATGTATGTCCTACAGCCATGGAGTGTAATGCTCTATAAATGTCTGTTAGGTCTAGTTCCTTTATCATATTATTCAAGCTCTCTCTTTATTTATCCTCTTTCCAGAAGTTCTATCCAATACTGAGAGTGGTGTTTTGAAGTCTCCAACTATTATTGTAGAAACATCTATTTCTCCTGTCACTTTTGCCATGTGGCTCATGTAACTTGGGCACCCAGGTTAGGTTCATAAATATTTATTATAGTTATTTCTTCTTTGTGAATTGCCCCTTTTATTAATAGATAATGACTTTTCTCATCCCTTATAGGAGTTTTGCATTTAAAATCTATTTTGTCTCATACAGTATTGCCACTCCAGCTCTTTTTGGCTACTATTTGGGTGGAATGTCTTTTTCCAACCTTTCATTTTCAACATGGTTGTGTCCTTACATCTGAATTGACTCTCTTTTAAACAGCATGTAGATGGCTTATATTTTTTTATCCATTCTATCAGCTTATGCATTTTGACTGAGGGATTCAAGCCATTAACATTCAATGCTATTAAGGCATTATTTAATTCAACTACTTCTATTGTCATATCTATCTCACTATTGTCTGTCTTTTTTTTTTTTTTTTTAAAGATTTATTTATTTATTTAATTTCCCCCCCTCCCCTGGTTGTCTGTTCTTGGTGTCTATTTGCTGCGTCTTGTTTCTTTGTCCGCTTCTGTTGTCGTCAGCGGCACGGGAAGTGTGGGCGGCGCCATTCCTGGGCAGGCTGCTCTTTCTTTTCACGCTGGGCGGCTTTCCTCACGGGCGCACTCCTTGCGCGTGGGGCTCCCCCACGCGGGGGACACCCTGCGTGGCACGGCACTCCTTGCGCGCATCAGCACTGCGCATGGCCAGCTCCACACGGGTCAAGGAGGCCCGGGGTTTGAACCGTGGACCTCCCATATGGTAGACGGACGCCCTAACCACTGGGCCAAAGTCCGTTTCCCTGTCTTTTTTTTTAAGATTTATTTTTTTTTTTTTATTTCTCCCCACCCCTTTGTTGTTTGCATTTGCTGTATCCGTTTTTTGTGTGCTGGTCTTCTCTTTCTAGAAGGCACTGGGAACCAAACCCAGGACTTCCCATGTGGAAGGGAGGCACTTAATCACCTGAGCCATCTCCACTCCCTGCTTTGTTGTGTCTCTCATTGTGTTTCCTTGCTGTGTCTCTTGGTTATGCCATCTCACTGTGTCATCTGGTTGTGTCATCTCACCATGCCAGCTTGCCATCTTGCTCATCTTCTCCAGGAGGCATCAGGATCCAAACCCAGACCTCCCATGTGGTAGGTGGGAGCTCAGTCACTTGCACCTCATCCGCTTCCCTTGTCCATCTTTTAATCCTTTAATTATCCCTTCCTAATAATCTTCATTTCTAAATCTCTTCTAAATCTCTCACCCTCATTTTTTCCTTTCAGGCTTCAGCACGCCCTTTAGTATTTCTTGTAATTATGTAGTATTTCTTGTAATTATTTCTTTTGGTAATATACTCTCTCAGTTTTGTTTGTCTGTGAAGACTTAAAACTCACCCTCATTTTTGAAGGACAGTTTTGCCAGGTACAGAATTTTCAGCTGGAAGTTTTCCTCTCAGTACCTTAAATACATTATACCATTTTCTTCTTTCCTCCATGGTTTTTGACAAAGGTCTACATTTAATATTTTGAGGTTCCCTAGTATGTGATGCTTTACTTTTTTCTTGCTGCTTTCAGAATCCTCTCTTAACTCTGTCATTCTGAATAGTAGGTGTCTCAGGGTAGGTCTATTCGGATTTATTGTACTTGGGGTGTGTCATCCTTCTTGGATATTGATATTTATGTCTTTCATAAGGGCTGGGAAGTTTTCAGTCACTATTCCTCAAATATTCTTTCTGCCCATTTTCTGTTCTCTTCTCCTTCTGGGACACCAATAATGCATGTTTGTTGTTCATGTTGTCATTCTATTCCCTGAGACCCTGGTCCATTATTTCCATTCTTTTCTCTTTCTCTTCTCCTGTCTTTTCCAGTTTTGATGCTCTGTCCTTGAAATCAACAATTATGACTTCGAGCAATTCAAATCTACTGTTACATGTCTCTCATGTATTTTTTAAACAATTTTATAGACACATATTAATAAAGCATAAATCCATCCAAAGTGTACAACCAATGGTATTCAATATAATCACATATTTGTGCATTCATCACTTCAATCATTCTTAGAGCACTTTCATTATTCCAATAATAATAAAAAAATAAAAAATAAAAAATTCATCACCTCTCAGTCTCTCTATGCTTCCCCTGCTGCACATAGCTGCTATTCTTTTCCTTCTTTCTAGCATATTTGTAATTATGTTTTGTAAAAACATTATTATATATGCAATATCACCCATATTTGTGTTTTATTAATGTTTTGTTATATTATACAATCCCATGTTACAGTTTTTAGCTTTTCTTCCAGTAATATACATGACCTTAGACTTTCCCTTACAATCACTGGCATACCCAGCACTGCTAGTTACAAACATCATGATATGCTTTCACCATTTCTATTTATTTCCAAAGATTTACAAACAACCTTTTACCAATTCTGCACAGATTAACCCTCAGCTTTTCATTTTCTACCCTCCTCTTTTCTGATGACATATATTCTAATTATTAACTCCATGGGTTTACTCAATATATTTAGCTCACAGGAGCACAATCATACTGTAGAGTTTTATATGTTTGGGTTTGGCTTGCTTCCCTCAACATAATTTCCTCCAATTTCATCTATGTTGTCATATGCTTTATGACTTCATCTCTCCTCAATGTTGCGTAATATTCCCTCATGTGTACAGATCACAATTTGTTTATCCATTCATCATTTGATAGACACCTGAGTTGCTTGCAACTTTTGACAATCATGAATAATGCTGCTATGAACATCAGTGTACAGACATCTGTTCATGTCTCTGCTCTCAGTTCTTCTGGGTATATACCTACTAATGGTATTGCCAGGTCACATGGTAAGTCTATATTCAACTTCCTCAGAAATTACCAAAGAGTCCTCCATGGTGGCTGCACCATTCTACATTACCACCAACAGTAAATAAGCATTCCTATCACTCCACATCCTCTCCAACATTTACAGTTTTCCAACTTTTTATTAGCAGCCAATCTAATAGGTGTGAAATGATTATTTCATAGTATTTTTTTTAAGATTTATTTTATTTATTTTTCTCCCATCCCTCGCCGCCCCCCCCACCCCCTGCCCCAGTTGTCTGTTCTCTGTGTCCATTTGCTGCGTGTTCTCCTTTTTGTCCACTTCTGTTGTTGTCAGCAGCACAGGAATCTGTGTTTCTTTTTGTTGCGTCATCTTGCTGTGTCAGCTCTCCATGTGTGCAGCACCATTCCTGGGCAGGTTGAACTTTTCTTTTGCACTGGGCGGCTCTCCTTACAGGGCGCACTCTTTGCGCGCGGGGCTTCCCTACACAGGGGACAACCCTGCTTGGCAGGGCACTCCTTCCATGCATCAGCGCTGCACATGGGCCAGCTCCACATGGGTCAAGGAGGCCCAAGGTTTGAACCGTGGACCTCCCATGTAGTAGGCAGATGCCCTATCCACTGGGCCAAGTCCACTTCCTCTCATAGTAGTATTGATTTGCATTTCCCTAATCATTTTTTCACATGTTTCTTTGCCATTTGTGTTTCTTCTTTGGGTAATTGTCTTTTCAAGTCTTTTGCCCATTTTTAGTGAGGTAGTTTGTCTTTTCATTGTTGAGTTGGATAATCTCTTTGTATATCACCTCTCATGTATTTTTAGTCTCATCCATCATGTCTTTCATTTCCATAAGCTCTGTTACTTTCTTTACAGGTTTTCAAATTGATCTTTTCTTTAAATTAGTCTTTATTTATTTATTTTTTTATTCCCCCCCCCCCCATTGTTTGCATTCACTGTCTGTTCTCTGTGTCCATTTGGTGTGTGTTCTTCTGCATCTGCTTGTCTTCTCTTTAGACAGCATTGAGAACTGATCTGGGACCTTCTGGAGTGGGAGAGAGGTGCTCGATCACTTGCACCACCTCAGCTCCCTGGTCTGCTGTGTTTATTGTCTCTCCTCTGTGTCTGTTTTTGTTGCATCATTTTTCTGTGCCAGCTCTCTGCACAGGCCAGCATTCTCCATGCAGACCAGCACTCCACATGGGCCACCTCTCCACTTGGGCCAGCTCGCCATGCATTCCAGCTTGCATTTACCAGGAGGCTCCAGGAATCGAACCCTGGACCTCCCATGTGGTATCCCAGGAGTTCAATAACTTGAGCACATCTGCTTCACTCAATAGATCTTTATGCCCACTCGATGTCTTCTTAATATCCTTTATCTCTTTAGTCATATTTTTCTTCAAATTCTTTGAATTGACTTAGGAGATTTGTGTGATTATCATTGATTAGTTCCTTAAATCCTGTATCTCATCAGGATATTTGGTTTATCCCTTTGACTGAGCCATCTCTTCTTGTTTCCTAGTATGCCTTGTAACTTTTTGCAAATGTTCAGACATCTGAATACACTGGTGAAATTACTCTGATGGCTAATTTCTTTCTCTTGCCTAGTGTTGTTTTTTGGTTGTTGTTGTTTTTTCACAGCTTTTCTTTGATTTTTGGTTCAACTTACTCTAAGTCTTCCAAATTGCCCATTTTAAGTTATCAGAATTGGGTCAGGGACTCACTAATGGGGTACAGACTTTTCTCTCAGAGTTTAGGCTAAAGAGAGACCTAAAAACAGTTTTTCTCCTTGTGATTTCCTGCTGGCCAGTAGATGGTGCTATCAGCAAAACTTTCCATGGAGGTCTTTTTTTCAACGTCTGCTTTCCTAGGTTTCTAATATGGCCAGAGCCAAGAATCACAAGCTTTCTAATTGTTCTTTATGTTCTCCCAGTGCCTTCATCATATCTTTTACTCCTTTAGTCATATTTTCTATAAATTCTTTGAAATTATTTGAAATTAGTTACATGATTATTACTGATTGTCTTAAATCCTGTATCTCTTCAGGATATTTTGTTAGTTCTTTTGGCTGGAACATCTCTTCCTGTTTCCTAGTATAGCTTGTAATTTTGGACTGATGTCTAGGCATCTGAATATGTTGGTGAATTTACTCTGATGGGCAATTTCTCTCTCATGCTTCCTGTTTTTCCACAGCTTTTCTTTGTTATTTGTTCAACTTATTCTCAGTTTTTAAAATTTCCCAGCTTAAGTTTTCAAAATTGGGCCACAAGTTTACTAGTGGGGCACAGATTTTCTCCCAGGGGTTGGAAACAGCATGAAGTTTTTGTCCATGAAATTTCCAGACCTTCCAGCAGATGGCACAAGTTAGCACATCTTTCCATTGAGGTGTTTCAGTCTCGTCTTTCTTGTGTTCCTGTGTTGAATCTCCAGAGTAGAGATTCAGAGCAGGCTCTGCTGGCCAAATTCACTGAAGAAAAGCACCCCAAGCTCCCCTCCTTTTTCCCTTGAAACAGCTGACAGGAAGGGAGATGTCTGTTCCCCTCAGTTGACTGCAGTGAGCCAGGGGTTTTACGCCAGCTTAATATCTTGGGGGTGGGTGAGAGGAGCCCTTCTGGGTTGCCATGGGGGCTTGGTAACACACATTTGTTGTTTCAATTTCTTGGTCTTTTTGTCTCTTACCTTCCTGGGAGTTGTATAACACTGTCCTGGTCTGCTGACCCCAAAGCAGGTCCCTTGGACAGCTTTTGCCTCTTTCTCCTTAGCTTTTGTGAGATCCTTCGGCTCTGCCTGTTAGTCCATCACCATCTTCCCACAATCCTCCTGTAAATACTTCTGATGTTAAACATACATGGAATACTGAAAGGTGTCTATCTCCTTTACTAGTTCACCAACTTTCCAGGGCAAGGACTGAATCTTTTTTTTGTTTTGTTTTGTTTTGTTTTGTTTTAGTGAAAGATAAATATTATCTTGTTTAATTCTTAAATATACACAATTGCTTGCTAATGGGATATTTGTACCTTTTGGGAACTGTACAACTCCAAAACCTTGGGAATGCTACCTTCATTTTCTGGAAGGTTTTGATTTTGGGGTGGTACTTGCCTGTTATCAAAGCAGCCTCCTCATCATAGAAACTCAGTTTTGCAAAGATAAAATGTCAGAAAGAAATGTACTACAATCTAATGTTGAAACTGAACAATTTAAAGCTAGTAGTTTGCGTGATGCTCAACAGATGTCCAGTAAAGCTATATTTTCCTTTAATTCAGCACAGCTCCCTGGTGAACCTGGGCACACAGTTTGGGAATTATGGGAATATATCATATACATTTTTGTGTCTCCAGCAAGTAACACAGAGCCAGGGACACTAAAGTCTCAATAATATATAATGAATAAGTGAAAAATTGGAAAGACCGCTCTACCTCTAGAAAGGAGGCCTGATTTGTTATCTCAACTCTGCCTCCAGAGAGGTGATTGACCTTGGACAAGACACAGCACCTTTATCAACAATTTCCTCATCACTAAAATGAGGCTACTGAACCTGATAAGCACTGTGGTTCCCTCTAGCTGTTAAAAATTTTTTTTAATTTTTATTAAAGTTAATAGATCACATAGAATGTTACATTTAAAAAAACATAAGAAGTTCCCAAATAAAGCACATATCCCCACCACCCCCATCATTTTTATAAATTGTATTTTTTTGAAGATACATACATCACAAAAAAGGTTACATTATAAAAAATGGAAGAGGTTCCTGTATACCCCCCTCATCCCCTCAGCCCACTCCTCCTACACTATCAACCTCCCCCATCATTGTGGTACACTCATTGTACTCAGTGAACACATTTTGGAGCACTGCTGCACCATGTGAATAATAGTTTACTCTGTAGTTCACACTCTCCGCCGATACATTCAGTGGGTTATGGCAGGATATATAATGTCCAGCATCTGATCCTGCAATATCATTTAGGACAACTCCAAAGTTCCAAAAATGCCCACTCATCACATTTCTTCTTCCCTCTCCCTGCCTTCAGCAACTGCTGTGGTCACTTTGTCCCTGCAAGGACTAAATCTTATTCACTTTTTCAAGTGCCTAGTAGAGTGGCTTTACAAGATGGGTACATATATTTGTTGAACTTTTAAAGGGAAATAATATGATAATGTTGAAGTAGGTAATCTCTGATATCATCCAGCTCAAACTTTTATGAACCATCATAGAAAATAACTAATTCAACCCTCATAGATAATTCCTCAGTAGGGATGCGTCTCCTTTTTAGTAAATGTGCATGTCTGAAATATTAGCAAAAGCATTCCTTAGAGGTTAGCATAGGCAATTACCTTTTCTGATCAATTAATTAGCCATACAAGGAACCTAGTACAACACACCTAGAAAGGCTAGATTCATATAATATATAATATAATATAATATAATATAATATAATATAATATAATATAATATAATATAATATATATAATATAATGCCAAAAGTTATTCCAAAGGGTCAGCAAGCACTGCATTTGGGGCTCTCCTTGAGGGCACCTACTGATGTGATTGCTTAAAGCTTGGATGAAGGCTGAGGCCTTATTAGCATGGGAAAATGGATTGCAGACCCCTGTATAAGTTTAGGGCTCCCAAAAGTGACCCCCTTAATGTGTGAATTAGAAACAAACCCATCCTTCAGAAAGAGATTGGCCTCCTTCATCCTTGGTGCCATTTAGGGTCGAACTAGGAAGCAGTGGAGAAAAAAAAATTTCTTACCTGAGGATTTCTAACCACAAGTCTACACTTAAGTGTGAGCTAAACTTAGTTTAAAGTGGACATAGAGCTCTAATTCCTTTAGAGACCTTGCAGAACATAAATTTTCTCTGGAGGAATATGATTTAAACCAGGACAACATGAGTTACTTACTTTGTTTCATTAAACATGCAAGTAAATAAGTCACCATGCATTTTATTCATCATTCACCAGCAAAGTCTGTGGATGTTGGAATTATCAAATGCAGAATATAAAATAAATTTAAGGAAAAATGAAGAATTGAAATAATATTGAAGGTACAAGATACTATCAAAATTGAACATGGAGTTTCAGAAAATGAAAAATATAATTATAAAAAGCAACTCAGTTTATGGGTTAAATGGCTGTTAGACAAAGCTGAAAAGAGAACTGGTAAACTGGAAAAAGAATTTGAAGAACCTACCAAAACAAAGGTAGAAAGACAAAGAAAGGGGCAAATATATAAGACATGGAGGCAGAGTTTATAGTGGGAGAAGCTTCCATATGTGCATAGATACAGAGTGAAAGTACAGGACATAAAAACTAATTACCAAGAAAGACTGAAGATTCGTTTATCAACAAAAACATTGGAAGTTGAGAAAAAATGAAATAATGAATTTTCAAGCAAGGATCATATATCCAGAAAATATATCTTTTCTATCTCAATCTTGAGATTGCAATACATGTTCTGACATATAAAAAATGAGTGAGTTCATGGCAAATAAATAGAACCTGATATACTTCAGGAAGAAGGAAAGTTACCTCAGAATTCAAGTAGAAGCTGCAAGTCAGAATAGTGAGGAAAGAAATAATAACCATTTAAATACCCTTGAGCAAATATTTACTGCATATTTTATGTTAAATAATAACATAAAATTAAAGTAAAAGTAAAATCCTATATGATAATAACATATAATTTGAGAAGCAATTAAAGTATTCCAAATTCCTTATTTTATTTGAATGGGGGAAATCATTTATTAACTTTAAACTCTCCAAAATTAAATATACATGAAAAAAATCTCTAGGATAACCACTAAATGAATTTAATATAACTTTTATTTTCCAAACTAGTAGAAGAAAAAAGGAAACAAGGAGGAAAAATCTCAAGCATTCCAAAAGAAACCAAAGGTGGGGTGCAGCATGGTAGAAGTAGAAGGGACACATAGGAAAAGTTGGTGAAATAGAAAGCCCAACTAAGATGGTAGAATTAAACTTAATTACTCTCTATTAGTAACCAAATTCATATAATTGGACAAAACATCAGATAAAAGATAAATATTATCAAAATGGACAAAAAAAAAGTCCATGTATGTGCTGCTTATGAAAAATATTCCAGAAACATAAAGAAGCAGAAAAGGTGAATAAAACGTTGGGGGAAAGATATGCGAGACAAATGCCAACCAAGAGAAAGCCAGTGTTATTTTTTAATTATTCATATATTTAATATAATAATTTTATATTATATATATTATTTAATATTTAAAGCAAAAAAAACAAAATTAAAAGTTAAAGAAGAACAAAAATATTTTAAAAATTTTAAAGTTTACTAGAGATTAATAGAGTTGAGAAAAAGTTTAATTTGCCAGGAAGTATAACATTTCTAAATTTATATGCACCTTATAACATAGCTTCAAAATATATGGAGCAAAATTTTTCAGAACTTCAATGAAATATTTAAAAACTCACCATCATAGTGAGAGAATTTAAGACATTTCTCTCAGGAAAGAATACATCATGCAGATGAAAGATGATTATGGATAAAGAATGTGTGAACAGCCCAACTAATAAGTTTTACCTAGTGGACAATATAAAACACTCCAATCAGAAACTGGAGAATATACAATCTTTTGAAGATTACATTAAGTATTTATCAAAATTTATCACAATATATGCCATTTAGTCTGTATCATGCAGACCGCATTCTCTGATCACAACCAACTGAGAAATCAATCGGAAAAAAAATGTTTTAATAGTTGGAAACTAGATTGAAACAGATATCAAATTGCGTATTTTATTATATATGCATGGCTTTAAGAAAACTATTTGCTATATTCAGATTGTTGGAAATTTAGGGAACTCGGTAATATCGTCCTTCCCACTTGATTTTGTAACTAACTGAAAGGAATTACAGAAGGAGTAGGGCATGTTCTCGGCAAGCAGACAGGTCTCAAAAGAGGCCTGAAGAGGGAGCTGGTGTGCACATGCCCAATTGCTGTTCCCAAATTCACTGGTCAGGCAAATCACCCCTTCCATAAGAAAGAAGGAGCGAATAAGTGAAGAGAAAAAAAGAGCATTATTCTACCATACACCTCTCTACCTGGAAATATGAAATGACTGATAAGGATCTCTTTAAAACTAAACGGGGAAAATCAGCAATCATTTGGAGAAATGAGGTGGAGAGAAAAGGGTGGGACACAATTTTCTTAAAATCTTTACCTCCCTCCTGGAGCTGAGCTGTTATGTTGAGTTCACACTGAACTTTAGCTTTCAGCACAAGGACAATCTGTTCTTCTATAGTAATAGTGCCATCAGCATCCAACTGTAAAAATAAACAAAACACAAAAAACAAAGAGAGAAAAACATTCCCATCATTTTTTAAAATATAGCTATAATACAAGCTTTCCTTATTTTATCTTCTCATATTATTGAAATTATAGTTTTGCTTTCAAGTTATCTGAAATAGCCCTTGACCTAATTCAAAATTCAAAATCTGTCAGTGTATAAGATTTTAGGATAAGTTTACTTTTACCTGATTAGCCTAAAGGAAAAAAAAAAAAACTCATACCAGAAAATGTGAAGAAAATTTTAATATAATTAGGTAATTATATTACATTTATTATAATTAGAAAAATATAATAAACAGATATAAATTTTCCTGGAATGCTATGAAGACCCAATAGTTTATGAATTCTCTTGCAATAAGTGATATCAATTGTGACACTTAGAAAGCAATGGAATGGAAGACTAAATTTAGCTCTACCAAAATAGCACCAGTGAAACCTTGGAAAATCATTTAACATCTTTGGTCTTCAGTTTACTCATCAATGGAATAAAGGGGTTATTCCAAATCTCTCACTGCCCTTTTACGTTAGCACCCTAACTCTGTAATGGTGAGATATGCACCAACGTATTTATTTTGCACTAGATCAATATTTACTAAATACTTTTTAAGGGAAAAATAATGTGGTTGATATTATAGTCAAGCCTTTTGTTTTCAAATCTTATTTCTTCAAATAAAATCTCATGAGAGAACCCCATATATTAATACATATATATATAATAGCAGGAGTGCTCTGGCTGAAGCCTAGGCGAAGGAGATTGCAGAATCACACTGTCACTAATTTTAAACTTCCCTTATCCCTGAATCCGTTCTGAGAATCCACAGAATTTCTCAAAGCATTATCTGGAAATCATTGTTAATAGAAACACAATGATGTATTAGAATAGTATTTTATAAGACCCCAACACAGAAGTTTCTTTCTAAAGTTAATAAATTTATACTCCTAGAGAAATGTCCCTAACACCACAGTACAATTCTCCTCATTTAAATAGTTGGAGAGACAGATTATTAATGATGTAGATAGATGACAGACGAAAGAAAGAAAGAAAGAAAGAAAGAAAGAAAGAAAGAAAGAAAGAAAGAAAGAAAGAAAGAAAGAAAGAAAGAAAGAAAGAAAGAAAGAAAGAAAGAAAGAAAGAAAGAAAGAAAGAAAGAAAGAAAGGAGGAGGGAGGGAGGGAGGGAGGGAGGGAGGGAGGGAGGGAGGGAGGGAGGGAGGGAGGGAGGGAGGGAGGGAGGGAGGGAGATGTGACTTGTGATGGTGGTGATAAAACACAGTGGTGGCCTGGGAAGAACATTACCTTTCCCTACAGGAATTTGCTTAGGAAGGAGTTTTTTCCCGACCTCTCTTAATCACGATCTTTTCTGTGAAGCTATCCTTGACTCACCCATGCCCACTCCTAATCTGACTCTCCTCATCTGCAACTTCACCCACCCACAATATGGGCAGAGTTTATCACGCTTTTATTTTTGTGTTTAGTATATATTACAATACCCAATACAATATATTCACTAAATGGGCATTATTTAACTTTGATAGTATTTCTACATGTCTGTTTCAGTAGCCTCTGAGCTCCTTTAAAGAAACCTGTGTGTCTCTAATGACTTTCTATCCGTTCTTACCCAAGAGCATATTTCTAACTTACAAAAATATACTTGATAAGCACTCTCTGGATGGAGACCATCAGTAGTGTAAAGGATATTCTATTATTGGAAAACTTTAATTTCAATGAAACACATCTTAAATATAATAAAATATTCATAAACTAAGTGCTTATTCCATGTGTGGTGCTTGGAGCATCTGAATTTAATGCCTGTGTAAAACATAGATTTCTAGGCTGCACACCAGACCCACTGAATCAGAATTTATTTCTGGAGGTAGAGACTGATAATCGTCATGTTTCACAAGAACCCCTGGTTATTCTTCTGCTTACTTTAATGAGTTTGAGAATCAACATATTTGAAGATATAAGGTGGTAGTAAAGATCATTATTCCATTTAAATTTCAATCAGAGGAAAAGAAAACTAAGAAATAGAAATAGAATGAAGTGTGTTATAGGGATTTGACCATATCTAATTGTAGGAGTTGGTTAAAGAGTCTCTGTAAACTTCAGTTTTTGTTTCTGATGCCGGAGCTTGAAATCCACAGGTCAGCCAGGTAAAAAGAGAAGATGAGAACTAGGAGCATACACTAGAAGCCACAAGGATACATTGGAACTCGTTAAATTTCAGTGCCTCCAACATTGATTTGGGTGTCCTGTAGGAAACCTAAAAACACACCTGGCCCAGGAGTCAGAGAAGCTAAAGGAGGATCCAGGGAAAGGTCTACACCTTTCCAGGCTTCACTGCTATCCCACACCAAGGAGGTGAGTGAGCAGGTAATTGAAAGTGTGTGTGAGATATGAAACCACCTGCCTTAAACTTCTGAGTGTTAAAAAAAATAAAAAAGTTGCTGCTTCCCTTCTACCTTTCAACCCCTCATGAAAAAAAGGCTTGTTTGACTCACCTTAACCAGAAACATAGAGGGAAAGGAATTCTGAAAAATGCAGTTTAACCTAGACAAGTTGACACATTACAATACAAGAACAATCTATCCCTGTCAAGTTGGTACCCATAAACATCTCTTTAAACTACATTTAATTTCCAAAAAGACAACAACAAAGTCATGCTTCCACCTAACATAATACAATTCATCTGGTACCAAGGGTGGTTCCAAAGGAACAGAATACAAAGGGAAAAAAAATCTATATTTGTTCTCTACAGCTGTGTAACAAATTACCTCAAAACTGTATGGCTTAAAACAACAAACATTAATTATCTCATAGCTTGGGAGAAAATTATTAATAGCTAGGTGCCTCTCACGTAGAGTTTCTCATGAGGCTGCAGTCAAGACTTCAGCCAGGGATGGTACCACTGAACACCTGACTGTGGCTGGAGGATCCACTCCCAAGACAGCCCACTCACGTGGCCATTAGCACCAGCTCCACTAAGACTATTGGGAGGAGGCCTCAGGTCCTCACCATGTGGTTTTCTCCGTATGGAGAAATGCTTGAATGTTTTTAGAACTTAGCAGCTGACTCCCCAGAATGAGAGATCCCAGAAAGCAAGGAATAAACCACAAAGCCATTTTTTTTTCAAAGAAGCTTTAGATTACAAAGACGTTACATATAAATATAGGGGATTCACATATGCCATATGCCCCACCATCTCCCCTCCCACACTTTCCCACATTAACAACATCTTTCATTTAAGCGGTACATTTGTTAGAATTGATGAACACATATTGAAGATTGCTACTAACTGTGGACTGTAGTTTACATTACAATTTACACTCTGCCTGCACAATTTTATAGGTTATGGTAAATTGTATAATGGCCTGTATCCATCATTGCAATGTCATGCAGGACAATTCCAATGTCCCAAAAATGCTCCCATGTTACACTCATTTACAGTTTCCCTACATATGCTCTTCTGCTCCTTTTATTTGAACCTATAATTAGCACTATATTTGTTAAATATATGTCCCAGAGACTTAAATCTTTGGTCTGTTCATGTGCCAGTTGAGCCCTCAATCTCAGCAACACCTACTCTCTCCAGTTAACTGGACTCATCCAGGACAACTAACAAGGAGATGATGATGGACAATAACCATCCCAAGGAACAGAGAATGTCTGCAGCTGCAAGCAAGATAGTTCCATCCATCTGATCCATGGGCCCTAAGCTCCCTCTCAATTAGAAACAGAGTAGGTATCACCATCCCAAAATCCTCAAGATTGAAGATGAACAATGGACTAAAGTAAACACAAAGTCTTGTATGACATACTCTCCGAAGTCACTCACAGTTAGTTCAGCCATATTCTGTTTGTTAAAGGCAAGTAACAGGTGTTAATAATAGGATGGTATATGAGAATCTTGTAAACCCACAACTTCTCCAATAAAGAAAAAAATAATAAAATACTTAGGAATAAACTTAACAAAAGAAGTGTAAAACTTATACTCTGAAAGCTACAAAACATTATTGAAAGAAATTAAAGACCTAAATAAATGGAAAGATAGCTAACCTCCCCTCCCCCCCACCGCTCACTCAATGGGAGAGGAACTAATCTCCATCTCTTGAAGGGAGGTATCAAAAAATGTGTAGCTTATTGTTAAACAACCACAATTTTCAGCTGGTGGTCATATGCTTCAAAGAAAAAGAATAATTCTGTTTTCTGTGAATTTATTAACAATATAGGGTCCAGATTTTTGTATTTCTGTTTACTGTTAGGGATTTAAAGATTCTTAAATTAAATGAGATGATAAAACCTATAAATTTGCCTAAACAACATACTCCCAATAATACAATCCTTTGCAAAGCCTGAGTCTTTAATTTCAAGATGCAACTTCATCTGTTCTCTAGCATCATGCTTTAAAGGAAGGGCAAATATAAGCTTTTAGTAGGTTGTGCAATAAGACATTATGGACTGAACATGAGAAATATAAAGATGTCTACATGATGGGCCATAGGAAACACACCTAGAGATTACTGATAATTATGATTTTAAATGACATAAAATGATAGACATAATTTAAACTGATCTGGAAGATACAGAAAGAAAATCTATCATAAGAACTCAATTTAGCATTAAAGAAAACATGTTGTATTCCTGAAAAGAATGAGCTTATTAATTTCTAATATATTTTATAGCACAGAATAGCTCAATGAATAGGCAAGTATATAGTTTTGGAGATTTCTAGATTGTATCCATAGCTGAATGCCCAAATTTATGTTAATATTCTTTGTGTAATGAGAGACTAAGCAAAAACTAATTTTGCGGATTGGAATACATACCAGAATTTAGCTATCAGGGTAACACAACCAAGATACTGAGGCAGTAACTACACTAAAAATGAGCCATAAAATCTCACTTATCAAAAAAAAGAACGAAATGGAAACAGGTGAATCATCTGAGTGGACTTGGCAGAAACATTTAAGTCCTTTCTATTCATTCTCTAGAAACAGTAAGGGCACTATTCAGGTTTGGTTTGTTTGGGTGGGTTTTCTAGCTGTTATGTTTTTTGTTTTGTTTAGCGTTTTTTCTTTAAGTAGTTATTTTCTTTTACTTCAATCCTAGAAAACACAGGGTAAGCTTTGACCAAGTTTCAGAACTATAAATTTGTTTCAGAGAAATTTGACCACAATTATCAAGCAGGAACATTTCAAATGACCTCTTGTACCATTTTTCTTGAACTTACTCATTTGTGTTTCCTTTTGTGCAGAAGCAGCCTATTTTGGGGATAAACTTTTCAGAGCCATAGCAGCCTATAAATGATAGTTTCTAGAGATACTTTGCTGTTAAAATGAGGCTCGTTTAACCAAGACCAAGTTTGATTATGGTATGATAATTCATAATCTATCAAGTTGATCTTTAGCCATTTCAAATGAGAGCAAGAAAATAGTTGTCTTGTACATTGTTTTCACTTCCTCCTTTATTACAGATACAAGTGTTCTTTACCATAGAGTGACATTAATATGATAGTATACTTAAAATAGTCTTCATATTCAACAACTGTTACTCAAAAAACAATTGCAACAAAAAGAAAATGTTATATTTACAAAAATGGTTAATATTTTTCCTGAGTGATCATTTATGATTTGAAATAAAATGTTGAATTCAATCTGTCACAAACCTGGCAGCTAAAAGAAACCCTAATATGATAGTGTATGTTTTATTGAAATTTCCCAAAGTTGTCACTATAGATATCAATCTTAGTGTCAGAATCTGTAAATTCTCAAAATTACAATATTTACATTTATTCCATCTTCAAATAACATGAATCCAAAAATCTGTCCAGAACTTCAACTCTGGGTTTCTGGGGTCCATTTACCTTTCCTTATTCCTCCCAGTAAGTACAAATAAAAACTCTGGGATATATATATATATATATAGAGAGAGAGAGAGAGAGAGAGAGAGATAATGTATCTCAAAAGATTCTGAAAGGGTATAGTGAAGAAAGCAGACTGGCTAGGGACCTGGGGCCCTAAGGAATGACTCAGTGGTGACTTTCCTATGTTTTCTTTTGGCCTCGTGCATCCTTGATTTGGAGTTGAAAAAGCTAGCAACTCAGAAACACCAATAGGCACAGACCAAAAAAACCTCAGGAAAAGTTTCTTTCTAGCCAAGAACTAAGGAAGGAGCAGCCTATCAAGACAGAAAACTTTTAGACAATAATCCCTCTACCCCAGTCAAACACCACAGAAAAATAAATGCAACCCACCCCAACCCACACCAGCAAAGGCCAAGTGGCGTGCCTGGATTTCCGCCCTTGTGAGGCCATAAGGCTCAATACTCTCATTGTAGTGGTTTCAGAGAAAGCAAAGTAGGTAGCTGATACATTCATCCCACTGGCCTGAAATAAGGCTGCCTAAAGCCCCCATCCCACCTGTGGTATGAGTGAATATGATTCAAGGTAGCAGCAACAAGGTATCCTCCACCTCGCCACTGGGATGGTGTCAGAGGAGACCTAGTAGGAAGTCAGCCAAGCAGTAACAATACTATCATCACTGTGCTATCAATGGGGAGCATTATTCACACCCTCACCCATCAGTAATTATAAACCCCACTCCTCAAGTGTCAACAGAGTATGACTAGGGAACATTGCCTTCCACTACCACCTAGCAGTAGATAGATGGCATCCCAATTTCTCCAGCCAGAGCCATGTCAGATAAGTCAAGATTAAATAAGATTCAGACATTCATAATACAATACAAAAATGTCTTAACTTCAATCAAAAATCACTTGTCTGGGTCAGATGTGGCTTAAGCAGTTGAGAACCTGCCTCCCACATGGAAGGTCCCAGGTTCATTCCCCAGTGCCTCCTGAAAAAAAAGAGCAAGCAAAAAAACCAACTTAGGAAAGCCAACGTTGCTTAGTGGTTGAGTGCTGGCATCCAACATACAAGGCCCCAGGTTCAGTCCCCAGACCCCAGTACCTTGTCATGCAAGTGAAGATTTCAACTTGAATGAAAAAGATAATCAATAGATACCAACTCCAAAATGACAGGGATGTTAGAATTATCTGGAAAAGATGGTAAAGCACCTGTGACAAAATGCCTCAATGAACAATTGTAAACAAATCTAAAACACATGAAAACATAAAAAGCCTCAGCATAGAAACAGAAGATATAAAGAAGAAACAAATGGAAATTTCAGGACGGAAAACAATAAAAAGTTTATTAGATGAGCTCCATGTCAGAATGCAGAAGATAAGAAAGAATCAAGAAAATGAAGGCAGAACACTAAAAATTAAACAGTGAGAACAAAAGAAAGAAAATAGACTAAAAAAATACTGATCAGAGCTTCAGGGACCTGTGGGACTACAACAAAAGAGCTAACATTTGTGCACTCAAAGTCCCAGAAGGAGAAGAGAAAGACAGTAGACTGAAAAAGAATAATGGTTGAAAATGTTCCAAATTTGAGAAAAGACATAGACCACAAATTCAAGACTCAAAGTGACCCCAAACACATAACAAATTGATACGGCAGAGGATTTCACATGAGAAAGTGCTGAAAGGATAATATATATAAAATAGATAATATGAATATCCTTATTACTATTAAGGAAACTGAATTCATAATTTTAAAATTCCAAACCCATAAATCTCCAGGCCCAGAGAATTTTGCTGAAGAATTAATACCAATCCTACACAATGTGTCCCAGATAATAGGAAAGAAGGGACCAGTCCCCATTTCATTTTATGAAGCTAGTATTACCCAGACACCAAAAACAGACAAAAAATGGTATAAACAAGAAAACTACAAATCAATATCTTTGTGAATATAGACGCAAATATCCTTAAGAAAATATAAGCAGATAGGATAAAGTTATATATATATATATATATATATCACACTCACAATATATATGATACAATAAGAAACTATATATACATATATTTTATATATTTATATATATATATATATATATATATAATTACACACTTGTCCTTTCCAGGGATGTAAGGCTGTTTCAATATTTGCAAATCAATCCATCAGATGTACCATATTAATAAGCTAAAGAAGAAAAAGCACATGATCCATATCAATCAATGCAGAAAAATCATTTGATCAAATTCAACACCTACTCATCATAAAAACTAAGACAAAAAGGAAGGGAAATGTGATGGCTAATTTCATGTGTAAACTTGGCTAGGTGTCCAGTTGTTTGGTCAAGCAAGCACTGGCCTAATGGTTACTGTGAGGTATTTCCTAGATGGATTTAAATCATTAGTCACTTGAATGCTGATAACATCTACAATCAACAAACAAGATTGCCTTCCCCAATGAGAAGGTGTCATCCAATCAGTTGGTGACCTTAAAATAAGAACTGAGAATTTCAGCAGTCAGAGGAATTCTATCTCTACTTCAGCCAGCCAACTTCTCATGGGGAATTCAATGTCACCTTCATCAGGGTTTCAAACTTGTGGTTTATCCTGGGGAATTCAATATTACCTTCATCAAGTTTCCGATTTGCAGGATTCAGACTTGCTAACTGTCATGGTTACATGAGCCAATTCCTATAATAAATATCTTAATATTTACATATAGCATAGATACATATATATACATATATGTTGTCAGTTCAGTTTCCCTGAAGAACTCAGACTAATTGAGGGAACTTCTTCAATTTTATAAAGGGTAACTATGAAAACACCTACAATTAACATACTTTATGGTGAGACTGAATGTTTTCATGCTAAGATCAAGAACAAGGCAAGGATGTCCACTCTGACAACTCTTATTCAACATAGTGTTAGAAGTTCTAGCCAGGACAGTCTAATCCATATGATTAGAAAGGAAGAGATAAAACCGTCCCTATTCGCAGATGATATGATTATTTACATAGAAAATATCAAAGCAACTCAAAAAATACTCCTAAAATTCATGTGTATGCAATGAGGTTGCAAGACACAAGATAAACATACAAAAACTGTATTTCTATTTACTAGCAATGAACACACGGCGGACACCAGAATTAAAAATACATTTCCATTTACAAACACTAAAAATACAGAAATACTTAGGTATAAATCCACAAAACATACAGAACTTGTTTCTGAAAATTAAACAATGTTGATGAAAGAAATCAAAGAATATCTAAATAAAAGGAAAGCCATACCATTTTTATGGATTGGAAGATTATTTGACATAGTAAAATGTCAATTCTCCCCAAATTGATACAATGTTTGACAGAATTCCTATCAAAATCCCTGAAAGATCTTTGCAGATATAGAAAATGTATTCCTCAAATATACATGTAAAGGAAAAGGAACTAAAATAGCTAAAAGAATTCTGAAAAAGAAGAAAAAAATGGCAACAATCAGTCTATCAATTTCAAGACTTATTTTATAGCTACAGTAATCAAGACTAAATGGTGTTGGTATAGGAATGACACAGATCAATGGAATAGAATAGAAGACACAGAAATAGACCCACACAAATATGCACAACTGATTTTCACAAAGATGCAAATGCAACTCAATGGAGGAAAGATAGCCTTTTCAACAAATGGTGCTGAAAACAATTGGAAATTGTTTTCAGGCAAAGAAATGAACCTTAACCTTACTCTCACACATTATACAAAAATTAACTCAAAATGGATCATAGAGATACATATAAAATGTGAAACTAAAGAATTTGGGGAAAAAACAGAAGAAAAATATTTAGGATATAGGACTTGGTAAAGAGTTCTTAGACTTGACACAAAAAGCAAATAAATAAAAGTAAAAATTTACAAACTGGACCTCATCAAAATTAAAAACTTTACCTTTGTCAAAGGCCTTGTTAAGAGAATGAAAGTATAAGCTACAAAGTGGGAGAAAATATTTGCAAAACATATATCCATCATAGGAGTTATATGTATAATATATAAAGAATTCTCAAAACTCAGCAGTAAAAAAAAAAGCCAAACAATCCAATTAGAAAAAGGGCAAAAGATCTGAAGAGACACTTCACCAAAGAGGATATAGAACTGCTAAATAATCACATGAAAAGATTTTTAACATTATTGGCCATTCGGGAAATGCAAATTGAAACCACAATGAGCTATCACTGCATACCTATCAGAATGGATAAAATGAAAACTAATGAATTCAAATACTGGGGAGGATATGGAGAATCTGAATCAACTCAAACATTGCCAGTCAGGATGTAAAATTGTATGGCTACTTCCAAAAACAATTTAGCAATTTCTTAGCCACAGCAATACAACTCGGCAATTGCACCCCTTCGTAATTAACATAGAGAAATGAAGACTTATGTTCACACGAAAATTTGTACAACAAATGTTTTTAGTAGCTTTATTCATGATAGCCAAAAATTGGAGACAATTCAGATGTCCTTCAATGGTTAAACGGTTAGACAAACTGTGATACATCCAAACCATTAAATACCACTCAGCAATATAAAAAGAACTATTCTTGAGAAATACAACAATCTAGGTAAATCTCCAGAGAATTCAGAGTGAAAAGTAAGGTAATTAGAAAAGGTTACCTGCTGTATGATTCCATTTACAAAACATTCTTGAAATGACAAAAATATAGAAAAGGAATATATATTAGTGGTTGCCAGGGATGAAGGATGGTGCTGGGAAGGAGGAAGTGCAAACGACTATAAAGGAGTAACAGGTGGGATCCTTTGGGAGATGGAAATATTATTAATCTTGATTGCATCAGTGTCAATATCTTGGTTGTGACATTATACTATAGTTTTGCAAGAAGCTATCATTGTGGGAAACTGAGCAAAGGGCACATGAGATTTCTCTGAATTATTTCTTACAACTTCATATGAATCTACAATTATCTCAAAATAAAAAGTTTAATATATATTTTTAAAGTTTTTGTCCTACCCTAAAAAAAACACAATATATTAAAAAATGCTATGAACTGATTTTTTTAAAGTTTTAAAATTATGACTATTTCATAATTTCGAAAAAATATCATCTAAGTAAACTGAAGCGTCTTTAATATATGATACTCTCTTAAAAAGTTATTACAATATTCATATATCAAATCTGACATTAGTTTTAGAAGGATTAGAATAATATTTAAGATGAATCAATACCCTTCTAAGCTAGTCATTCCATTTCCCATAGTCCATGAGAAAGGTGAGTCAGTCTGTAGAAATAGGTTTTCCCTGGAATTCAGGGTCTCTCATATATCCTAGTATTAATGGGCCAAAAGGTTTTTTTCCCCTAACTCTCTACTCCATGTTTTCACACAGGCCTCAAAAAAGGACATATATATCTATGATTATTTTATTTCACTTTCTTAAATGGCAATGCCATTCTCAGGAGTGTGCTTTCTTTTGAGGACAGCCAAAGTTTTTATATTGTGAAGTAGTTTAAAAATGAACACACATATTATTATTGATAATTATTTATAATGAGATTAAAATATTGAAAAAAATCTGTGTTATATTAAAACTTGGAGGAAATTGTTATTTAGCCATACCCCTTTAATTAAATCACCAACCATGAAAGTGTTTCCTTATTTATTCCTTTTTTAATTCAAAGGAAAACAAGCCATATGAATAAAATACACAGTATAATATACACACAAACACATGCTTACAAATACATAGCCCTTCTTAAAGTTTTTAAAGCTTTACTCACTAACCTCTAACTCAGAACTAAATCTGAAAACCAGTTCGTTTTGCACATTTGGCTGTAAATATATATAAATTCTATTGACCCTGTTTATGCAAGAAGACTGAAAATTGTTCAATAAATGAAGATCACTCTTTCTATACTATGCCTCAAAAATAGTTAAGATTGCAGCATAGATCACATAGAGCACCCACCCTTTTTACATATTACTTTTCTCTCACTTTTTTAAAAATTTGTTTATTTTTAAAGAAGCTTTAGATTACATAAATGTTGCATAAAAAATATAAGGGATTCCCATATGCCCCATCCCCTCCCTCTCCCACACTTTCCCACAGTAACAACATCTTTCATTAGTGTGGTACATTTGTTATAATTGATGAACCCATATGGAAGCATTGGTACTAATCATAGGCTATTGCTTACACTCTGTCCCAAACAATTTTACAGGTTATGGCAAAATGTATAATGGCCTGGGTCGCTGAGGTGGCTCAAGTGATTGAGCACCTCTTTCCCACATAGGAAGTCCCAGGTTCAGTTCCTGGTACCTTCTAAAGAGAAGATCAGCAGATGGTGAGTGCAACAGGGGGTACAAATAAATAAATCTTTTTTTTTAAATGTATAATGGCCTGTATCTATCATTGCAATGTCATGCAGGACAATTCCAATGTTCTGAAACATCCCCATATTACACCTATTCTTCCTTCTCCCTCTCCTCAGAACCTCTGGTGGCCACTTCCTTTATATCAATGATACAAGTTTTTTCATTGCTAGAATAAAAATAAGTCTATAATAAAATAATAATAAGTCTACTTTAGTCCATTGTTCATTCCCCAATCTTGAGGATTTTGGGATGGTGATGCCTGCTCTGTTTCTAATTGAGAGGGGGCTTAGATCCCATGGGGCAGATGGATGGAGCTTGCTTGCAGCTGCAGACATTCTCTGTTCCTTAGGATGGGTGTTGTCTCCTCGTTAGTTGTCCTGGGTGAGTCCAATGAACCAGCGAGTAGGTGTTGGAACTCTGCTGACATTCAGGGCTTAACTGGCACATGAACAGACCATAGATTTAAGTCTCTGGGACATATATTTAACATGTATAGTGCTAATTATAGGTTCAAATAAGAAATCATTGTAAGCATTTTAAAGTCTGATTACTACTTAGAAACAAAGCATGGTTAACTTTTTAAGACTTGTATAATGATTACAGCTATGGAAATAGATTAGTGGTTGCCAGGCATTGGGTTGTGGGGTTGGGGGGTGGGGATACAGAAATGATTATGACTATACAAGGGCAGCACGAGGGACCACCATGCTAGAACTGTTCTGTATCTTGACAGGGGTAGTGTTCACACAAAGCTACACATAATAAAATTGCACAGAACTAAACACACACACATACTAAGTGCATGTACAAATGAGTGAAATTGGAATAAGGTAGGTTAATTGTATCATTGTCAGTTTCCCAGTTGTAATATTGTACTGTAGTTATGAAACATCTTACCACTGGGGGACACTAAGTGTAGGATACAGGTTGTCTCTGACTTATATCTTACAACTGCTTGTGAATCTACAATTATTTCAAAATAAAAACATTTTAAAAATAATGAAGACTTTTAATGAATTGTGTTTAATGTCTCTAACCATGAGAGAGATGCACCAACTAAATTCTAAATTAAGTGTAAACTGAGTACAATATAGTCTATTAAATTTGAGCTACATTAGGCTCAAATATATTAAGACTATTTTATTTAGCAAAGATTTTGAGTGCAAAAGAAATCATGCATTAGATAATTCCCTGTAATTTACAGTCATGCCTCTGAACAGGAGAAATTCTCTATCTCCTCAAAAAGTTAGATAATAAATTAGAACTGAGAAGTTAAAAATTCCCATATATTATTGTATCTTCTAAGCAATCTACTCTATTCATCATCAACAAATGTAGGATAACTCTTGGCAGTGGGGTAAACATGTCTATCTTCTTCAAAAGGAAAATAATTATTTTACAAAGTGTTTCCGTCTTAAGTTCAGAATTAGGCCTACAGGATCAAACAGGTTTGTGCAATAAATTACCCTTAAGTCAAAAGCTCCATTTTTATATACAAGGTGAAGCTGATCCAAGACTTTCAGTTCCTTTTTTTTTTTTTTTTTTTTTTTTCTGCTTTAAAAAACAGTTAAGTAACAGATCTGAAACGATGTGTCCAAGTCACCCAACATTAAGAACTTGAAACACTTTCTGTGACCATAGAAAGGCTGAAAATTTGCCTTCCTTGAGGTCCTTACAATTATGGGGAAAAGTCACAATTTTCATTATTACTGAAATAAATGATGAAATTGTTGTAGCAACTTTTATTCCACATTATAAGAGTAGTTCACAACATGATTGATATAGGATGGGACCATGATTGGAGACCCATTGTATATTCTCTTTTTTTAGGGAATATCTAAAGAAGTAGTGGGTCCATTTTTATTCAGCCAGGTGCCTGGATTCTCCTAAAGAGATTGACTGATTTGCTGTTCCAGACCTTGGAATCTGGAACAGACCAGTAACTCAGAACATATGCTTTAATGTCGAACAGACCTGGGTGTGGATTCTTACTAGATGTGTGACTTTGGGGAAATTTATTCACTTCTCTGGAATTCAGTTATCTCATTTGTAAAATTGGGAAAACATCTGTTCCAATCTCATTTTATGGATTAAATGAATTAGATAATATAGGTGAAATAAACATATATATAAATTTCTCAATAATTTATAACTGCTTTATAAATTTTTTTGAATTATAAATAATATACAACAATCAATCAAGAAATAGGTCCAAGTCCTGTCATCACCATTTCTTAATAATGAATTAGTTTTTATATATTTATATATTTATAAAGACAAAATTAGATTAGTGTTTATGTAGGGCTGAGGAAGGAATGCTAAGGGGTGTGGAGTCTCTCTTTTTGGAGTAATGAAATTGTTCTAAAACTTTTGAGATGATGAATGCACAATATTGTGATTATACTAAAAGCCATTGGTTACACACTTTGGATAGATCATATGGTACATGAATACATCTCGATAAAAATGCTTAATAATCAAATAAATAATTGTGCAAGAATAACCACAGCTATGTACAGCAGGGGGAACAGAGAGAGATTGAGAGGTAAAGGATTTTCTTTTTTGTTTGTCTGTTTTTTATTATTATTGTTGTTGAAATAATGAAAATGTTCTAGTAATGATTGAAGTGATGAATGCACAACTATGTGATTATACTAAACACCACTTATTGTACACTTTGGATGAACTGTATGCTTTATTAATATGTATCAATAAAATTGATTCATTTAAAAAAGTAACTAGGCTGTGTTCAAGAGAAAAAACCTCTACCCACACTTAAATTATAAATTTTATCCTATAGTTTCCTCTCTTTCTTTTCTTTTTGTATGTGCCTGGTATTCTGTTTCCAGGATATAACAAAAAGATTACTTTTATAATGTATGTAAAATGATGGAGCCTTGATGCATTTTCAGGGATGAAATGAAAACTAATTAGAACTAAGCTCAATATTTTGTTATCTGCTAAAATATACATGAAGAAAAAAGAAAGTACAAATTTCATTAACCCTGAAAATTAAAACTCCCTGCAGATTTACTGTAAAATTTAAGAGGCTAATGAAGCTTTGCCTTCTAAAATAGAACAACCTTCTTGTTCTGGATGTAGGTGGGAATGGTTTTCCACTCTCCCTCATGGCCTTACTTCTTGCTCAAAGATGCCAATACCCACCGATCAGAAAAGACAGTTGTTGCTCCACTGAACAAATATTACTCTTGAAGTTGCCCCTCCCTCCAACCAAAAACGGTTGTCTTTCTGAATCTATTTAGAGATTCTTAGTAACTCTTAATGAACCCCACAAAAGAACAGGCAGGACAAATACCATTACATTCTGACAAGTATAGTCTTCATATATAACCTGTTGCATATGGGATCAAAGACATTCTGCTTGGAATTGTAACGAGTCATCCCACTCATCTGTACAAAGCATAAAAGGAGAGGTACCTGGGTGTATTCACCAAATGCAATGAATGCCTTACTAATAAAAGGGGAGGTTGATGTGCGAAGGGTGTGGGGGGGGGGTATATGGGAACTTCTTATGTGTTTTTTTTAAATGTAACATTTTCTGTAATCTATTGATATCTTTTTTAAAAGGCAATCAATTAAAAAATAAAATAAATTTTAAAAATTTTTAAAGGAGCAGGCAAAGGTAACAGAGATAGAAGGAATACTAGATATAGAAGGAGGGATAAAGGGAGACAAGGAGGAAGGGCAGAAGAAATAGAAAGATATCCAACTTCTGATATGTGGGGCTTCAGGGAGTTTCTGGGTAAATTTTAGTTGTATGACATTAATAGTTGGTTTTTTCCTCAATCCGATTTCACTAGCACTCTACCTGGCAAAAATTTCTCAATTTCCTTAGAATGCAGACGGCAGAATATTTTGGTTTTCAAAACCAAGACTGACTTTCCATCTAAGTGTTTGAGTCTTTTAACCATTTACATGGGAATATGGAAATTTAGTAAGGAGAGGATAAAAACACTGTCTTAAATACAGAAACTCATTTTCAGACAAATTCTACTACTCCCCCCAAATTTTAGCATATGCTTGAAGGATCCTGCAAATCATTCCATAGAGAACCATTTGCTTTTGTAGGTAAATTCTATCCAATCTCCAAGTTGGATATAAATTTCAATTTCATATAAATTTGATTTTGTAGATAAATTCTATCCAACCTCCAAGTTGGATATAAATTTCAATTTCATATAAATTTCACATTACTAAATGGTATCTTTCCTTTGTTTCTCTTTGATCTTTTGTTTTAAAACAGTTTCAGATTTCCAGAAAAAAAGTGTGACATTAGTACAAAGTGTTCCCATATAGCCCACACTCAGTCTCCTTTGTTATTAACATCGTACTTTAGCATGGTATATTTATTACAGTTACTCAACCAATATTGATACAGTATTGTTGTTAACTAAAGTTCATACTGTATTCATATTTTCTTAGTTTTTTATTATGTCCTTCTTCTGTTCCAGGATCCCATCCAGGACACCACATTATATTTATTCATCATGCTTCCAGAGTCTCCCGTTGGCTGTGATAGTTTCTCAAACTTTTCTTATTTTTGATGGCCTTGAAAGTTTTGAGGAGTTCTGGTCAGCTACTGTGTGGAACATCCTCAATTTTCTCATGATTAGACTGTGATAGTGTATTTGGGGGCAGCAGAACAGAGAGGTAAAATGTCTTCTTCAAAAAGGAAAAGCAGATGCTTACCTCCAGGAACTTTAATTGTACAAATATGTCTGCTCCAATCTTGCCACCTAAATATCAAGTTTTAAAATAAACATGTTTTAAAACTAAAAGTATTAAACAAGTTTTCTGTTTGTTTTCTGAATATTTTAGTTTTTATCAATCTGTATCTAATAATTAGCATACAATAATAATTTTATGTATTTGTTATTTCAAGTAGAACCAAGCTCAGTTCTGAAGAAGTCATAGGATTGGAAGGAAGAGTATCATTGGCAGAAGGAATACTTCAAGAAATTTTAAACCCAGAAATTTTAAATCCAGAAATAATCTAAATGTTCTAATATCCACTACATAAAAATGCTTTTGCTAATGTAAGAAAAAAGGGCTAACATCTTTATTATCAGACCCCCTAAGGCCTTAGTATGTTTGTGAATTTCTAAATTTAATATTCTTATATTCTAGGAGATAAATGCAATGACTGTCCTCATTTTACAGTGGATGAAGTGGAGACAAAGACTTTAAGTGAGTAGCCCAAAGTCACGTATCCATGAAAAAGTTTAAAGGATAATTCAGAGGAAAGGCAAAAACAAAACAGAAGGGGGGGGAAGGGCATGGATTCTAGTAGATGAAAATAAATGGATTACATGAATGATGGCTGAAAATGTTCTATTTTCACTCACAGAGGTTTGAGGAAGTTTTGGGAAAATGAAACCTACTCTCTGTGCATTGCCAAGAAAAAAGCAATGCCTCACTCCCGTCTTGTTGATACTGGGCTAAGAAGCTGAAGAGACCACACAGGTAGTGCAACCACCTGGACTTCAACCCCTTTAGGGATATAAGGCTTCCTTAAAGCTAAAAGACAAATGGAAACAGTACTGGAGGTCAACAGGAAAGAACCAACTAGCCACTGCATTGTTAACTATGATAGTGCTAGTAGAAATAGGCATGAAATGGAGATAGCAGCCAAGCCCATACAGATAGTACAATTCTATATGGATATGTGCTTCCACCTGGTAGGTCATGATGAGCTTCTGGGAATGTTTTCCAGTCATGGTGATGGATTTGTATTCATCTCTCTGTAATCATGTTAGCACAGAGCCACACATGGATATGGAGGTAATATATGGCCAGAGAGCCTGGAAACTGTAATTAATCACTTGATTTTGCTAAAGGTATTCCATACCTTTAAAAAACAATCCTTCATAACATATAGAATTCCCATATATCACTCCACTACCAATAACTTACATTGTGTGGGACATTTGTTAAAAATCGTGAAAGAAGGAAACGGACTTGGCCCAGTGGTTAGGGCATCCATCTACCAAATGGGAGGTCCGTGGTTCAAACCCCGGGCCTCCTTGACCTGTGTGGAGCTGGCCCATGCACAGTGCTGATGCGCGTGAGGAGAAAAATAAATAAAATAAATCTTTTTTTAAAAAAAGAAACAACTATAATAAATATTTATGCACCTAATTTATGTGCCCCAAGATATATGAGACACACAATGGCAAAACTAAAAGGAGAAACAGATTCACTACAATAATAGTTGGAGACTTCAATATACCACTCTCAACATTGGCTAGAACATCTGGAAGGAGGATAAACAAGAAAACAGAAAGCTTGAATAATATGATAAATGAGCTAGACCTGACAGATATTTATAGAGCATTACATCCCAAAACTGCAGGATGTACATTCTTTTCAAGCACTTATGAATCCTTCTCCAGAATAGACCATATGTTGGGTCACAAGAAAGGTCTCTAAATTTAAAAAGATTGAAATTATACAGAGCACCTTCTCTGATCATAATGGAATGAAGTGGAAATCAAAAACAGATGGGGAAAAAAAGGAAAATTGACAAATATATGGAGATTAAACAATACACTATTAAGTAATCAGTAGGTCAAAGAAGTACTTGCAGGAGAAATTAGTAAATATATAGAGACAAATGAAGATGATAACACAACATATCAAAACCTATAGGACAGAGTAAAGACAGTGCTGAGAGGGAAATTTACAGCCTTCAGTGCACATTAAATAAAGAAGAGCTAAAATTGCAGATCTAACTGCACATCTGGAGGAACTAGAAAAAGAAAAGAAAACTAACCCCAAACCAAGCTAACCCCAAACCAAGCCAAAGGAAAGAAACAATAGTGATCAGAGCAGAAATAAATGAATTTTAGAATAAAAAAAGCAACAGAGAATTAACAAAGTCAAAAGTTTGGTTCTTTAAGAAGAGCAACAAAATTGATAAATGCTTAGCTAAACTGAGAAAGAAAAAAGAGAGAGAAGATGAATAAATAAAATAAGATATGAGAAGGGGGGCATTACAACTGACCCCACAGATACTAAAGAGACCCTAAGAGGATACTATGAACAACAGTACACCAACAAACATGACTACATTGATGAATAGGAAAGGTTTCTAGAAACAAACAACCTACGCTGACCTTAGAAGAAATAGAAGACTTCAACAAATCAATCACAAGTAAAGAAACTTCAACAGTTTCAAAAAACGCCCAAAAATGAAAAGTCTAGGACCAGTTGGCTTCACAGGTGAATTCTACCAACCATTTAAAGATGATTTAATAAATCTTGCTCAAACTCTTCCAAAAAAGTGAAGAAGACAGAACACTACCAGACTCATTCTATGAAGTCAATATTACCTGAATACCAAAACCAGATAAAGATACTGTGAAAAAAGAAAACTACAGTTTCTAATGAATATAGATGCAAAAATCCTCAACAAAATACTTACAAACTGAATCCAAAAGCACATTAAAAGAATTATACACCACTATGTTGGTTTTATCCCAGGTATGCAAGGGTTGTTCAACACAAGAAAATCAATTAGAGTAATAAACCACATTAATAAATTGAAGAAGAAAAATCACATGATCCTCTTGATTGATGAAGAAAAGGCATTTGACAACATCCAGCATCTTTCTTGACAAAAAACACTCCAAAAGATAGAAATTTAAGGAAGCTTTCTCAACATGATAAAGTGCATATATGAAAAACCCACAGCTAGCATTGTACTCAACAGTGAAAGACTGAAAGCTTTCCCGCTGAGATCAGGAACAAGAAAAGGATGTCCTATGTCACCACTGATATACACAATATTGTGCTAGAAGATCTAGCTAGAGCAATTAGGCTCGATAAAGAAATAAAAGGCAACCAGGTAGGAAAAGAAGAATTAAAACTTTCACTATTCACTGAAGATTATTATCCTACATCTAGAAAATCATGAAAAATCCACAACAAAGCTACTAGAACTAATATATGAGTTAAGCAAAGTGGCAGGTTACAAGATTAATACACAAATTCAGTAGTGTTTCTATATACTACTGATGAGCAATCTTAGGTAATCAGAAAAAAATTCCTTTTATAATTGCAACTAAAAGAATCAAATACATAGGAATAAATTTAACCAAGGACATAAAGGACCTGTATTCAGAAAACTACAAAACTTTGCTTAAAGCAACCAAAGAAGACCTAAATAAACAGAAGGAAGAGCATTCCATGTTCATGGACTGGAAGACTACATATAGTTGAGATGTCAATTCTACCCAAACTGATTTACAGATTCAACACAATCCCAATAAAAATCCCAACAGCCTTTTTGCAGAAATGTAAAAGCCAATTATCAAATTTATTTGGAAGGGTAAGTGTCCCTGAATAGCCAAAAATGTCATAAAAAAAAGAATGACGTTGGAGGATTCTCACTTCCTGGATTTAAAGCATACTGCTTAGCTACAGTGGTAAAAACAGCATGGTACTGGCAGAAAGACAGTCAGATTGACCAATGGAACTGAACTGAGAACTCAGAAATAGACCCTTGTATCTACAGTCAAGTGATTGGGCCAGAAGACTCTATTCAACAAATGGTGCTGGGAAACTGAATACCCATATCCAAAAGAAAGAAGGAGGGCCCCTGTCTCACACGTTTTACAAAAATTAACTCAAAATGGATCAAAGACCTAATATATAATCTACAAACATAAAACTCCTAGAAGAAAATGTAGGAAAACATCCTCAAGATCTTGTGGTAGGCAGCAGTTTCTTAAACCTTATAGCCAAAGCACAAGCAATGAAAGAAAAAAGTAGATAAATGGAAACTTCTCAAGATTAAACATTTGGGTTTTTCAAAAGATTTTGCCAAGAAAGTAAAAAGGCAGCCTACTCAATAGGAGAAAATATTTGGAAACCACATATCTAATAAGGGTTTTATATCTATCTTATATAAAGAGATCATCCAACTCAAGGGGGGGGAAAAGCAGTCCAATTAAAATATGAGTAAAAGACTGGAATAGACATTTCTCCAAAGAGAAGGCCAAAAAACACATGAAAAAAATGTTCAACATCCCTGGCTATTAGGGAAATGTAGATCAAAACTACAATGAGATACAATTTCATATGTATAGAAGAGCCATCATTTAAAAAAAAAAAACAGAAAACTACAAGTGTTGGAAAGAATGTGGAGAAATAGGAACATTTCTTCACTGTTGATGGGAATATAGAATGATGTAGCCTCTGTGGAAGACAGTTTGGCAGTACCTCAAGAAGCTGAAAATAGAACTGCTCTATGATCCAGCAATCCCGTTACTAGGAGCATATTCAGTAGAACTGAAAGCAAAGATGCAAACTGGTATTTGCACACCAATGTTCATAGCAGCATAGCAGCATTATTCACAGTTGCTAAAATATGGAACCAGCCCAAGAGTCCATTAACCAATGAATGGATAAACAAAATGTAGCATATACATACAATGGAATACTATGCATCTGTAAGAAGAAATGAAATAGTGATGCATACAACAACATGGATGAATCTAGAGGATATTATATTGAGTGAAATAAGCCAGACACAAAAGGACAACTATTGTATGCTCTCCCTAATAGGAACTAAATATGATGAATAAACTCACAGGGGTAAAGTCTAGATTACAGGTTACTAGGAAATAGAATGTGGATTGAGAATGGGAGCTGATGCTTAATGTTTCTAGCATTATTAATAAGGTTAATTGTAAAAGTGTGGAAATGAATAGAGTTGCTGGTAACACAATAGAGTGAGTGTAACTAACACTGATGATTTACAAATGTGATTGTGGCTGAAATGGGTAGTCCAGGGACATAACTGTCAACTGAAAGGAAGCTAAAGGCTAATATAGGGACTTGGTGGTAGATGAAGATTGTGATTAATAATATAAATATAAGATTGTTCTTTTACAAAGTGTTAAGAATATGGTGAAATTGCAACTAATATAATTTATGGATGACAATTGACAGCAATATTGTAATATTTCGCAGCAATGGCAAGAGGATATTATTTCAATGCTAAGAGACAATAATAGGGGTGTATAAGGGTGTATTAGTCAGCCAAAGGGGTGCTGAGACAAATACCAGAAATCAATTGGTATTTATAAAGTGTATTTATTTGGGGTTAGAAACTTATTTACCAGGCCATAAACCATTTGTTACTTCCCTCACCAAAGTGTCGCCATGTGTTGGAGCAATATGGCTGCTGGTGTCTGTAAGAGTTCAGTCTTCCTCCTCCTCCCTAGGCTAGTGGTCCCACTTTCTTCCAATATCAGTTGTAGGCTGGATAAGTCTTGTCTCTCTCCCAGGACTCATTTCTCTCTAGGCTCAGCTGGTCTGCTCTCTCCACAAGGCCAGCTATAAACTATCAGGCTAACAGTTCGTCTTTCTTCCCAGGGCCTCTGTCACATCTGCTTCTCTGTGCTTACTTTCTGGGGCTCCAGCTCAAAAACTCCAACCAACTCCCATGCCATGTCATTGTCTCAAGGGGGCAGGGATCCAACAAGCTACTGACATGGCCCAATCAAAGCCTTAATCATTATTTAATCAAGTAAAAGTGAAACCTCTGAATCCAATGTAATCTAGTATACCAGGAGGAACAGACCAGTTTACAAACATAATCCAATATTTCTTTTTGGACTTGGGTGTAGCAGTTTGATATTGCTTATGAATTCTAAAATAGATATTGGATTATGTTTGTAAACTTGTCTTTTCCTCTGGGCATATCAGAGTGTATTGGTTTCAGAGGATTCACTTTTACCTGATTAAATTATGATTAGGGCTTTGATTGGGCCATGTCAGTAGGGTGTTGAGTCCCCACCCCTTGGTGGGTGGGGACTCACAGATAAAAGACATGGCAAAGGACAGAGTTAGAGCTTTGATGTTGGAGTTTTGATGCTGGAGTTTTGAGCTGAAGCCCCAGGAAGTAAGCACAGAGGGAGCTTGGTTGTGAGAAAAGAGAAGCAGTCCCAGAAAGAAATAAAACTTGAGCCCAGAGAGAAGCAAGCACTGGGAATAGAGGAACCCTGAGACCAGAGAGAAGCAAGCCCTGGGAAGAGAGGAATCTAGGAAGCCTGAGCCCTTGCAGATGTCAGCAGCCATCTTGCTCCAATATGTGACAAAAGACTTTGGTGAGGGAAGTAACTTATGCTTTATGACCTGGTAACTGCAAGCTTCTACCCCAAATAAATACCCTTTATAAAACCAACCGATTTCTGGTATTTTGCATCAGCACCCCTTTGGCTGATTAATACAAGGCGTATGGAATTTTTCCTTTTAGAGTAATGAAAAAGTTCTAAACTTGACTGAGGTGATGACAGCACAACTCTGTGATGAAAATGAGAGCCACCGAGTGTACACTTTGAATGGACTGTAGAAAGTATGAGACTGTATAACACAGGGAATCCAGTGATGGAAGATGGACTGTGGTTAAAAGGGCAAAATGAGAATATTCTTGCATAGTTTGTAACAAATGTTACAATGCAAGGTGTTGGTGGGGGAGTGATGTAGGGGAGTCTTGTATCATGATATGCATGCTCTGTAAATTCACAACTTTTACTATACACTTATTGTTTATTGTGTTCATATATGAATGATACACTTAAGTAAAATTTTTACAAAATAAGAATCTTAATCCAATAAAATTCTTTAGAAGATGAAGAAACTGAAGGTCAAAAAGGATGTCAAGATATCACTGTAAATCACTTTAACCTTCAGATTTTGTGTAAATAGCCCAAAATTTCATAGTATTTAATATATTATCACAAACTCTCATTTTTTTTTAAAGATTTATTTATTTATTTCTCTCCCCCCCACCTCCAACTCGGTTGTCTGCTCTCTGTGTCTGTTTGCTGCATCTTCTTCTTTGTCTGCTTCTGTTGTTGTCAGCGGCATGGGAATCTGTGTTTCTTTTTGTTGCATCATCTTGCTGCAGTTCTCTGTGTGTGTAGCACCATTCCTGTGCAGGCTGCACATTCTTTCCCACTGGGCGGCTCTCCTTGCGGGGTGCACTCCTTGCGCGTGGGGCTCCCCTACGCAGGTGATACCCCTGCATGGCACAGCACTCCTTGCATGAATTTTATGGCCCAAAATATCAAAAATTGCTAAGGAGAAAACTTGGTTTAAATTTATTGTAGGAAAAAAAAAAGTTATTCAGTATTCTATCTTATTGAATGGTAAAAAGAATAGAAATATTCTCCCCATAATCCCATACTGATTTCTCTTTGTTGTACTAAATATTAGCTCCCCATTTCCTTAGAAACAGGAAACTAGAACACTGAAGAAAATAAATGTTTAGAATTGATTTGCCTCTCATGCAGAGAAGTATTTTAAGCATCCTATTCAAATATTTTATGAGCTAAAAAAAATGTAAAATGCACATTCAGACATCACCAAATGTCATCATGGAAATTTATCACCAAATTCTTAGGGTTTTTCCCATCATTCATATTCATTCTGTTAACTTCATTTTTAAAAAAAAATCAGGCTAAATGAATTATGATTATACCCTAGTTTTAAGCATTCATTGCTAATTTTATTAGTCAATGTATGCAGTGCAATTTTTTAATTTACAGAATAGTTCACTTGAAACATTCTGGTCATGTTAGGTAAAGCAAAGTATTTATCAGAACACCTATTTCCTAGAAATCCCTTTTAAGTTTTAATTTATGTAATTATAATTATGACAGGTAAGTTAAAAAACAATCGCACTTGAAATAATTGAAATTTAAACTGGCCTTGTAAAAGCAAAGAACATAGTATTAAGTTTAATAGCACCATTACAAAAATCAATGCCTTTTCTCATGTTGAAAGAATTTAAAAAGGGAAAAAGAAAAGAAAAAGAAACTTGGAACTTCATTTGACGGTCACGGTGCGCCCCCTACCGGACAGAAAATGGAAATAACGTTGATACTGTTACTGGGAGGAATCCTCATAAACCCGTCCCATGACGCACATCTCCTAGCTTATCTGAAGAGCTAAGTGTAAACTAACATTTAATTTGGCTACAAAAAAAAAGTGCATGTTAAAGAGGCTCCATCGTGAGATATCGCCCAGAAAATCTCTAAACTGATAAAAACAGTACTAAAATGACAACCACCACTTATTCTTAACCTTAGAAACGGAACTTTCTTTAACAAGATTTTTTTTTCTATCTAGTCTTTTCGTTTGATAATGATTATGTATCAGGGAGAGCCATGTCCTCTCTGGCAGTGGTCACAATCGATGCTAGAAATTTAAGTTCTCAAAAGTGAGGGTAAACTGCCAGCAAACAAAGTAATTTAGATCATTTAAACTGGGACCAAGGAGTCTCAGAGTAAGAAAAGTTCCTTCCCCTCCCAGCCTCGCACTCTGGATCCCGCCGTTCATAAATAACGCCTGTATTTAGCGATGCCAAGATGCTGAAGGAACAGCTCGCTCTAGGACCTCAGCTCACAGAAAGCACCTCTTTGCAGCTCGCTTAATGCCTCTCAAACGCTGCGGGCTTCGCCTAAGTCTAGGTATCAGAGCGCGTGGATAGGTCAGCGGAGCGTCCGCGCGCGCCTTGCGCTCGGGCTCCCTAACGCGGCGAGCAGGTGCGGCCCGGCTCGGCTTCTTACCTGGGCTCCAGCGAGGAGGCAGCTGCCGAGCACCACCCACCCCCAGACGAGGGGCGACGTCCTCAGCCCTGCCATGCCGAGAACAGACGCAGCCAGAAGCAGGGTCTTTCTTTCCCGGAGCCGGGCAGAAGCTCACTGGACAACTTGACCCGCGGAACGCAAACCTGTAGCCAGGAGCGAGGCGCAGCTGCCCCGCGCCACCGCTGCCCGGGCGGCCGGGGCCAGGCACCCACTCGGCGGGGGATGCCCAGGGGCCGGCTGCCCGCCTCCCTCCCGCGCGTGTGGGAACCCCGGTGGCGCGGCGCCGCGGCTCCTGAGCCGCTCGGATCCTCCGGGAAGAGCTCTCTTGTCCCGAGCTTGACTTGCAGCCCGGCTGGGCCTGCGGCAGGGAGGGGGCGGCAGGGCGTGGGCGGCCCCCGACCAGCGGATCCAGGACGCGCCCCTCGAGGCCGCAGGAGCTGCGGGGCGGTGTTCACGTTCCTCCTCCGAATTCATTCCATCCCGCAGCCCAGGGGGGCCCTAAGGCAGGGCATCCAGAGGTGAACTTGCGCACACCCCGAACTCACAGTCTCTTTCCCTCCGTTCTGTCCCGCGTTCCCAGCGTCCAGTCTCCAAAGGCGCCGTGGTGCATGGGGACTGGTCCGAGAAGTTCCCTCCTGTATAGATGCGCGCTGCCAGTCACACACGGGAGACAGCGGACAGGGGTGGGTAAAGACTTCTGAGGCCAGATGGGTCCTGCAGTTGTGGCCGTTGGCTAAACAGTCTCTACAGCCCTCTAAAGTTCTCAAATTCCTTTTCTCCTAACCATTACAGTTATTCTGTGTGTGTCTGTGTGTGTGTGATTCTATTCCAGCAGAAATTTCTGGTCAGAATTTCTTTGTATCATATTAAGTTCTGGATCCGGGTATTAAAGAAAGGTAATAGTATCCTTTAAACAATCTTTCGGGTAAACACCTTTATTTGGGTCAAAGCCCGTTATTTTATTATGAGGCAAAACCATAGAGATGCCAGAGGCATCTTTGTGCAGATCTGATACTGTTGGAAAGAAATGATTCCTGTAGATGAGGCACATTAATTCACTCATCTCCTTGACTATGATGATATGAGGTTTGTCACAAATTGGCTTTCATTTGAGCACCACACTGAAAACCGCGTGGGCTTTTCAAATATATTGGCTAGATCACTGGCTGCTGGCCAGCTCTAAAACACTAGAAAGAGGTAACTTTATTTCTATTTCTCCATATCTGAGGCTATTCACACTATCTTAATTTTAGTAGCAATGTTTTGTATTATGTATGTTTCCTGTAAACAATATCACACACTTTTTGGGTGTGGCGGGATATAAATTATACAAACACACATGTAGAGACACTAATTTTGCCTGCAAGATTACCAAACAAAGTCCATTTTCCACTGATTTCACCAAAGATTTTAGTATATTTTTGGAACTCTTCTTCAAAATAGACCTCTCTATGCACACTATTACCGAAAATCTCAACTTAAGTGACTTAGAAATATTACCTGATATAGAGCCCTACTCAAGCTAAAAAATATATATATAGTAATAGATAACATTTATTAAGTGCCTCCCTCTAAGTACTTTATATGAAATAATCTTTACAATATCCCTGCGAGAAAAGTATTATTCTTAACCATATTCATATTTGAGGAAATACACATGAGGTCATTTGCACAAGGTCCAGATATTCTATTATTATGGAATTGCTGGTGATCTGTTTGCTTATTTGTACAACAGTACTATTAAAAAAATTTTTTTAATTCTTTGGGCTTCACAAAACCGGAAACAATTATCCAGCCAGTTGTAATATTCATTTATTTATTTTTTCCCCCTCCCAAAACTCAAGAATTATTTACTGTGCATTACAGCAGTGGTTCTCAAAGAGGAACAATTTTGCCGTGCAGCGGACATTTGGAAATGTCTAGAGACATTTTTGGTGATGGCTCCTTCTGAGCTGTAGGATGGAGGCCAAGGATGCTCATTCTAAACATCCTACAATGCACAGGACAGACCCCCCATAGCAAAGAAATATCTTACCCGAAATCTCAATAATGTCGAGGTTAAGAAACCCTGAATTACAGCAAAAAGGGTACCCAAAACTATTAGCTAGCTATTAATTAGATATACAATAATAGAGTCATATATGCTAGAACTTACCATCAATTTTTGTAAAACTTATGCTATTCAAGCAGTCCATTCATATAAATGTATTAATCCACAGGATCTACACTGAAAATGTTGAAAGTCTTGATGATATTAAACTGTGGTAAATGAGAAATTTTAGGTAAAGTAAAGAATATTGACATGCTACTGTGACACTGTCAGGATATTGGTGCCTCTTACTGTAAGATACATAGTAATTCACATTATGGGTAAATTCTGAAAGTTAGTTAATAGTTACACTGGTAATATTTTTCAGAATCATGTCAATTTAGGAAAAATGGTATTTCATTATAGTTTTAATTTTAATTTTTAGTTTATTAATAATGTTGACTGTTTTGTACATTTTTCTGATCAATTGTATGCTTTTTTTTTTTTAATCCCCTGTGTTCTTGCCTCTTGACAGAATGGGTCAAGTAGAAACAGATGGCCTGGCCTGGGTTTGAATTCTGGCTCTTCTACCTCCTAGCTGTGTAACCCTAGACAAATTACATAACAGCTCTTTGTCTTAATCTCTTCAATTGCAAAATGGGGAAAATAGCAGTACCTCTTTCAAGAGTTTGTTGGAAATGTTAAGTGAGTTAATAGGCATAAAGCACTTGGAACAATGGCTGGTCCAGGGGAAATGCTCAGTAAATGCTGACTATTATGATTATTATCATTATTATTTTAGTCCTGTGACTATAGTTTATTTATGTGGAAAAACACTATCTGTATTTAGAATATTAATATTTTTCTAGTATAAATACTCAAATGTTTTTCCAGCTTTATTTTTGGCCTAATTTGTAATGTCTTGATCAGTGCAGATATTTTTCATTGATATATATAAATATATCAATTTTTCATCTATAGTTTCTTCCTTAGCTTTTATGCCAAGAAATTTCACTCAAAATTAGAATATTTATTCATCTTTTTGCTAATTCTTTTCCATTATATCATAATTTCACATTTAACATTTTAACTTACCTACATTTTTTTAAATTTGAAAATGGTGATCTAGAAATTTCCCTAAGTACCTAACCAGTTAGCCCTGCATTATTTATTAAACAATCCATACTTTTAGTTGGGAAGATACTTGAAAGGAGGTGGAGGATAAAAGTTTGCTGATGCCTTTAAATTACAACCTCAGCCCCATGTGGAGTATCTATGCTAAAAGAAGTTTAGAAATTAAAGTACGGCTATCTTTGCAGTGCAGGCCATCACCTCTCCACAGCACAGGCCAGCTTGCCTTCACCAGAAGGCCCCAGGAATTGAACCCATGGCCTCCCATATGGTAGACAGGAGCCCATTTGCTTTAGCCACATCTGCTTCCCATACCCTGTTTATATTTACACTGAGTCAAAAATAAATCTGGGTAGATTTTATATTATTCATTTGAAAGGGGTTAATTAAACACAATAGAATGCTCAATAACTGGTCTTTAAAAATATTTCTATATATATTTCAACTTGGCCAAGAGCTGCAGGGTGCCTAGGAGTTACCTCCTGAGAGCCTCCACGTTGCTCAAATGTGGCCATTCTCTAAGCCAAACGCAGCGTATAAATTCATTACCTTCTCCCCCCCCTCCCCCCCCCCCCCCCCCGCATGGGACATCACTCCCGGGGATGAGCCCCCTGGCGCCAAAGGATTACTACCAAGCACCAGCTGGTGATGTGACTAGAAAAAGACCTTGAATAAAAGGAGAAAATTTTAAGAACAAATGAGTTTATATGGCTAAGAGACTTCAAAATGAGTCAGGAGGTCATCAGAGGGGTCATGCTTATGTACATCTCAGCAGGATCTCAGAGACAACCAAAATAGATACAACCCCAGGTAGTGGTACTCCTGAGGGCTACAGAGATACCCAGGTCCTATGGTCATGGCTCTGGAGTTTGGTGCCTTGCCAGTGGGCCCTACTTTGGAATTTGTGCTCCTGAGTGTGATGGAGTTGGACTCAGATGTGATTTCTCTACACATGCCTCTTCTGTCCCTTTTACTGAACCTGTGGTTGGTGCTGGGGTTGGTGTATGCACAGAAGACTTGAATCCCTTTACTGTCCATGTGCCAGCTGGGCCCTGTTCCTCAGCAGAGTTGCGACACCTACTCTCCAGTTCATTGGACTTACCCAGGTCAGCTAACAAGGAGGTGAGGATGGTCAACCACCACACCAAGGAATCAAGAGAGTCTACAGCTGCAAGCAGGAGAAGCGCATCCATCAGCCATGTGGGATCTAAGCCCCCTCTCAATTTAGAGGTGGAGTGGGCATAGCCATCCTAGGGTCCTCAGGATGGTGGAATAAAATACAGATTAGAGTGGACTTACTGGTATGCTACTATAGAATTATTGTGACTCTAGCAATAGAAGAAATTATATCATTGATGTGAAGACAGTGGCCATGGAGTTGCTGAAGGCAGGGAGAGGGAAAAAGAGTTGTGATATGAGGGCCTTTTTGGGACTTGGAGTTGTCCTGAATAATATTGCAGGGACAGATGCAGGTAATTATATATTCTGCCATAACCCACTGAATGGACTGGGAGAGAGTATAAACTACAGTGTGAACTATAGTCCATGCTGTGTAGCAAAGCTCCAAAATGTATTCATCAAGTGCAGTGAATGTACCACTCTAGTGAAAGTGATTGTTGACATGGGAAGAGTGGGGGGTATGGGAAGAGGGGTATATGGGAACTTCTTATATTTTTTAATGTAACAATTTGTGTGATCGATGTATCCTTTAAAAAAGGATAGAAAAAAAGAGGCAGTAAATGAAAGTAAAATAAATTTTAAAAAAGAAGATACAGGAGATTCCCATGTACTTAAACCCCTCCCCCACTCTCTCCCCTATTAATGGCATCTTGCGTGGGTGAGGTGCATTTGTTACAATTGGTGTGCAGATGTTGGGACATTGCTACTAACCACGTTTGATCGTTTGCATTGTGATGTGCATTTGCACCATGCACTTTTATGAGTTTTGGCAGCAGTATAATGGCCTGTGTCCATCACTGCAGTCTTGTGGCAGCAAGCAATTCCAGTGCCCTGGAAATGCCCTATGTTCTGTCAGTTCTGTTCTTCCCTCCCCCTCCCTCAGAAACATTGGTGTTTTAAACATATGTTCTTTGATTCCCATGTGTTTGTGAATTTTCATTTTCTCCCTCTTCTATTGATGTCTGGCATCATTCTGTTGTGATTAGAAAATACACATTGAGTATTTCGGTATTTTTTAATTTATTGAGACGTGTTTTCTGACCTGCGTGTGATCAGGTCAGATCACACATATATACCTAAGTGTATTATGTATATACACACACACACTGATTGTTCCAAAATTTCAGATTGTAGTCTTGCCGTGAAGTATACTAATGTCCTAGAAAGGAATATTATTAAGAACTACCAGGAGTGCACAAGTTTAAAAAGTGGCAATATGACATTATATTGATTGGTTTTGAGAGAGCAAAAATCAAGCCAGAACTGAGAAAGTAAAAAATCTGACAATAAAAGTTACTCATGCTTTAGCAAATTTTAAGTAGAATTTGAGAAAAATACCCAATTAACCCTAACCTTCAATGTCCTCAATTGAAATGGCTGTTTTTGTTATAGATTAATTACGCACCTAGCATAATACTCACACATACCCATTTAATTATGTTAGCTCCTTGCTATGCCCACCTCTAACCCCTAATTCTCTGTAGCAACCTAGAAAAGAATTTTGGGCCTCAGTAACTGTGCAGATCAGAGCCAGGCACACAGCTGAAGCTACAGAGCAGCTGGAATTAAGAATAGTCAATAGGGAAGCGGACTTGGCCCAGTGGTTAGGGCGTCCGTCTACCACATGGAAGGTCCATGGTTCAAACCCCGGGCCTCCTTGATCTGTGTAGAGCTGGCCCACACGCAGTGCCGATGTGCACAAGGAGTGCCCTGCCATGCAGGGGAGCCCCATGCACAAGGAGTGCACCCCATAAGGAGAACCGCCCAACACACAGAGAGCTGCCCAACACATGGAGAGCTGACACAACAAGATGATGCAACAAAAAGAAACACAGATTCCTGTGCCGCTGACAACAACAGAAGCGGACAAAGAAGAAAATGCAGCAAATAGACACAGAGAACAGACAACCGGGGCAGGGGGGAGGGGTGGGAAGGAAGGGGAGAGAAATAAATTTTTAAAAATTGAAGAGAAAAAAAAGAACAGTCAATAGTTGACAAAATATCTTTTAAATGTGTGGTAGGATCCGATGATAATTTTGAAATCTTAGCACACTTCCCAAACTACGGGAAAAAGCAGAATGTAACAAATGCAATTCACTAATATGCTATTCTATTTCAGAAGTTACCAGTTTTTCCTTCTAGTCTAACGCTTTTTTCCCTTTTTTTCTTCCTAAATTTCTGTGCCCCTATCATTCTGCCTCATCTATTTTCACTGCTTTTCATCTTAATTCGTTTAATTGTAGTCTCTAGCTCTAGATTAGTGACATATCCAGCATATTTGACACCAGATACAGATCATTCTATCACCTCCTAAACAACAAAATCATTTTTAATAAAATCATGAAAAGAAATGAAAAATAATATAGGACAGAAAGAAATGAAGACAGTGAAAAATATTTTATTGGTCTTCATATATGTAATCATGCCATTAATTTTTCAGTAAAAATTTAATGAAAAAAATAATAAAGTAGGGCTTGCAGATGATTAATAAAGTATCTCTCAGTTTTATTCAGGGTGTAATTGGTTTTTCAAACCCAAATATTGAAGATCCTTATCTATTTTAGAGTAGTTACCAGTGTTTCTCTGGGTACCTGACTGTGAGATTTGGAAAGCTATGAGAAAATAGATCTCCAAAGCTAAGTTCTGAGAACTTTCTGGCTGGGACTCAGTAAGTAGGCAGATAACAGCAGGAAAATCCTGGCCATTAAAAAGAGGGCATTCGTGAGGCTACATCAGAAGGGAAAGCTACTCCACAAAAGGAGAACCCCTCTCTCTTCCCCAAATTGATGAATCATATGTGAGTGACCTCCGCTCTGTTTAATCTGGGAAGGTTGTTTAATAATAACAACTCACAATGTTCTTGTGAGAATTAAATGCGTGACTTGAAGATGACCATACAGCAGCAAATGGAAACTTCAGCTTAGGACTTTAGCTTCCACAAGTAGCACTTTTCCTACTTTCCTACCCTGCCTTTATATAATGCACTTTAGCATTTGTATAGAACTTTACAAATGTACTAAGTTCCTCTGCGTTCATTTTCTCATTTCCCCACAAAGATAACCTCCCAATAGAATGACATTTTTAAAAGAAATGACTGGTAAAATAAAGGGTTAGTCCATTTGAGGAAGTATGACATATGTGTAGGTGTTTATCTTGAGTCAGCACAAGGAGGTAACCCCCAAGAATGTACTAAATAACATTTTAAAAAAAAAATTTAACTAAGATAAGAAAAGCAATAATCTTTTAATTTGGAGATAGATTAGAAAAGAACATTGAAGAATTCAATCTAGTTGTTCCTCTATCTTAAGAAAAAAATAGGTGCAAGAAAACTTGAAGATAATTTGATTAAGACTGTTAAGACTTAGGGAACTGGGAAGCAGACTTGGCCCAATCGATAGGGCGTCCACCTACCACATGGGAGGTCCAAGGTTCAAACCCCGGGCCTCCTTGACCCATGTGGAGCTGGCCCATGCTCAGTACTGATGCACACAAGGAGTGCCGTGCCACGCAGGGGTGTCCCCCGCGTAGGGGAGCCCCATGCACAAGGAGTGCACCCCATAAGGAGAGCCGCCCAGCATGAAAGAAAGTGCAGCCTGCCCAGGAATGGTGCCGCACACACAGAGAGCTGACACAACAAGATGATGCAACAAAAAGAAACACAGATTCCTGGTGCCACTGATAAGGATAGAAGCAGTCACAGAAGAACACACAGCGAATGGACACAGAGAGCAGACAACTGGTGAGGGTGGGAAGGGGAGAGAAATTAAAAAAGAAAAATCTTAAAAAAAAAAAAGACTTAGGGAACTATGACAGTTTGTAAGCCACTTATACTATGTACTTCTAGACACTGAAAATGACTGTAAGAAGTAAACATTGATAAAAGTAAAAGAAACAGATGATACCAGTTTTGCCTTACAGAATTTATGTAACAAAGTAAAATATTAACATAGTCATGTATTGTATAAAATAGCCACAGTTTGCAGAGTGAGGGAGTGAAGGGTTTGGGTTCCTCGAAGAAAATTTCCAGGAAGTGACAAGAGCTGCAAGCCTTCTTAGATGACATGATGAGAGAAAGATATTATATGTGTTTTGAGTGTCAGGAGCTTGCCAAGTGAACTGCTGTGTTATATAATGCGCAAGAAACAGGAAGAAAACTGTCTTGTTGATAGCATGGGAAACTGTGAGGAAAGAGGGCAGAGAGTGGAAGCCCCTCATTGCTGGCTAAGATGTGGAATTTGGAATGTCCTTGTAGCTAGTCATACACCATTGAGAAGGTGAAATCTGAAAATGTTTTGTAGGAAAAATGGTTCTATTTGTTCTGTGTAGAACAGATGCAGTGGGGAGGAACAGGAACTAGGGAGCTATATGCAAGAGACGATTTGTAGTAACAGCTTAAACATTCCAGTTGCTATGCTAGGCACCAGAGCTTCAAAGAGAGCAATCCTGCCCTGTCCTCATGGTGGAAGTCTGCTTTGCTGTGTAAGGTCAGAGAGGACTTCCAGAGGAAACGTAAGAACTGACCGTGAAGAAAGCCTAGACGTGAGCCCGTGGAAGATGCGGAAGAGGGCATTCAAGGTAGAAAGAAGGGCATAAGCAATGGAAGGGAGATGTGGGAGAGCATGGAGGGTTCTGGGGAGGAAGAGCATCTCCTAACTCCCATGATAAAAATAAGTAGAAAAATACACTGAGGAACAGAGCTGAGACTAATAAAAGAAAAAAAATTAACAGGACTTGGTCACTGACTGGCATTGGAAGGTAAAGGGAATAATGGGTTCAAAAAATACCTTGTTGTTAAGTCTTGGGGACCAAAAGAATGGGACTAGTGGCAATAATGGGAAGGCAGTAAGGGGTACTCCCTAGGAGAGGAGAGATGAAGAGATACTAATATTAATAACTCTCCTCATTTACATATCAAGTAGCATTAGAACACACAGGCGGGAATGGGGGAGAATTTTGAAAGTGATGAGAATGAGAAATTGGAGAGCAGCGTGAGATGACTGCAGAAGATAGGTTTAGGAATAGTCTGGATACAAATGGGAACTGAGACAATCTGTGGGTGAATTACATGAGGAAACTCAGTGTATATGAAAATATAAATGGTTTCCTCATAGAAGGCATACACATTCCTATATATCTGAGCATGGTATAATCCCACGGTATCCCTCCTTCATACAGTTGAGTACAATTAATGAAGGAGCATAATGTTGGCAAACTAGATCAGCTGTTTTCTATTATGGAACTACCATGCCAACATTTGTCAAATATTTATTGAAATCTACTATAAAATTTGCTTTTATTTTCCCTTAAACAAAACAGCTATGCTTGTACAAAAAAGTTCAAATGTACAAATGTGCCTGGTTAAATACAGTCTAGACAGCAAATATATTTTGAAAAAGAATATCTTGATTAATTGAATATAACACATATAAAATCATATTTTCAGTAAAATACCATGGGCTTTAGAAATTAAAGAAACTGGGAAGCGGACTTGGCCCCGTGGATAGGGCGACTGTCTACTACATGGGAGGTCCACAGTTCAAACCCCGGGCCTCCTTGACCCGTGTGGAGCTGGCCCACGTGCACTGCTGATGCGCGCAAGGAGTGCCCTGCCACGCAGGGGTGTCCCCTGCATAGGGGAGCCCCACGTGCAAGGAGTGCACCCCGTAAGGAGAGCCGCCCATCGCGCAAAAGAAAGTGCAGCCTGCCCAGGAATGGCGCCACCGCCTACACGGAGAGCTGACACGACAAGATGATGCAACAAAAAGAAACACAGATTCCCGTGCCGCCGACAACAACAGAAGCGGACAAAGAAAAACACACAGCAAATAGACACAGAGAACAGACAACTGGGATGGCAGGAGAGGGGAGAGAAATAAATAAAATAAATCTTTAAAAAAAAAGAAATTAAAGAAACTATTCTTAGCAATTATGTATTGAACTCTTGCTAACCTCATTTGAAAAATATTTAAATTATTGCCCAATTTTTCCAGGTCTAAGATGATTTCCCCTCAATTAAAATAAATCAATGGGATCTATATAAAAAATTTATAAATAATTTAACAGTCTTAGTACCAAAATAACCACTAATATGATTTATTCCAAGCCAGTTCTTAGTGATCTGGGTAATGTGGCTATTTTTACTAGGTTTAGCCAGACGTCTAATAGAAGTGGTTCAAATGAGAAATTCAAATAGCTCTTGCTATTTCTGGTAATATAACAATAACCCATTAAAGAGCAAATAGACACTTTTTTTTTTTCACTTCAGGCAGGTACTGATGACTAATTTAATAACTGCGCAGATTATTTTAGTGGGTACTTCTCAGGATATTATAACAACATATTGCCAAGAGAAAAAAGTCTACTAAAGTCAATTCTACCATTTACATTTGGAGGAATTTGGACATTACTATTTAGAATTCATATGTTTCTGTTTACAATAAACAAGTACTGCACTAGCCTCTGGGTATATAACAACTGTGAGATGATATTTATTTTAGTAAACTATAAACAGCAGCATTAGCTGCAAGAACAAAATAGGAAAAATACCTAAAGTAAATAGCTTGAGATTATTGAGGAGTTTAATTTTCCAGGTGATAAAACTGGAAACCTATTGAAATGAAGTTTTATTTTCTATCAGGTTTTTTTTTTTAAAGATTTATTTATTTATTTTAATTTCTCCCCCTCCCCCGGTTGTCTGTTCTCAGTGTCTATTTGCTGCGTCTTGTTTCTTTGTCCACTTCTGTTGTCATCAGCGACACGGGAAGTGTGGGTGGCGCCATTCCTGGGCAGGCTGCTCTTTCTTTTCACGTTGGGCGGCTCTCCTCACGGGCGCACTCCTTGCGCGTGGGGCTCCCCTATGTGGGGGACACCCCTGCGTGGCAGGGCACTCCTTGGGTGCATCAGCACTGAGCATGGGCCAGCTCCACACGGGTCAAGGAGGCCCGGGGTTTGAACTGCGGACCTCCCATGTGGTAGACGGACGCCCTAACCACTGGGCCAAGTCCGTTTCCCTCTATCAGGTTTTTAATGAAAGTTTAAGACCACAGAGACAGAGGTGACTGTTGATATAAATGAGATTCTTTTGGACAGAAGTCAGCATAGAGATTTTTAGTTCATTTTGCATGGTGGTAGAAAAGAATGAGCCGGAACTCTGCCTCTATCAAGGAAGAGAAAAAACATCAAACAAATCTCTTTTTGAACATTCTATGTTATGGGTCCCCAAAATTACCCTCAGGCTCAAGGATTCACTAGGATCTACAGGATCTAGAAGTTTTTATTCTTTTTTTTTACTTGAACTTACATTACCATTTAAATTTATTTAATTAACCAAAATCCTTAACCTTGCCATAGTTTACGGTTCCAAACAAAACAAAAACAAAAAGCACCCCAATGATACAATAACCATGAACATAAAGTGATTTTTATCCCATAAGAACATTCTTCCAAATTGTAGAAAATTTCAAATCTTCAAGATCTGATGAGGGGAGCAGGGTGCACTTTTATTATAGATCTGGAGCATCAAAAACAAGATAGGAATTATTGGGTGTCCTATGTAACATTTGTTGGCAAACTGATGCTTAAGTGTCTGAGCTTTCATCTCGAGACCTTTATCTGTGTAACACAGGATTAGGACATCAGGAAACTTTGAGTTTTACTTGAGACTCAATTATGTGAAATTTGGGCAACTGTTTTGTCGTAAAATCAAATCTAAATCAAGTGCCCTTGGCACTGGTCAGGCAGTTCTTAGAAGCTTTGTTATTCTAACAGATATGGTTTATTACAATGAAAGAATACAGATTAGAATAAGCAAAGGGAAAAGGCATATGAGGAGAAATTCAGGAGAAACGGCATACATTTCCAGATGGTCTCTCTCAGTGGAGTTGCACAGATGTGTCTGATTCTCCCAAAAGTGATGCATGACCACTGGTAAAAAATGCTGCCAACCAAGGAAACTCACCAAACCTTGGTGTCCAGGATTTTTATTGGAAGTCAGTCACCCAAGTGTGCAGCACCTGCTTGACTGACCTTTTATTATCCAGATCCAGTCACTCTTCCTCCATGCTCACCCCAGGGCAAAAGCAGGCATTTACCATAAATCACATGGTTATTATAAACTGTCAAATTAAGCTGAAACAGCGTGTCCCAAAGCCTCAGGAATCTAAAAACAGGTGTTTACCATAAATCACATTGTTAACACAAAGTAACTTGTCAAATTGGTACAGCACGGCCAAAGGGCTCAGGCATACAAAAACACTACTGAATTTTAAATAGCAATGTCCAAATTCCCCTAAATATAAGTGGTAAAATAACCCAAGGCCTCAGAGCTCTTTCCCAGGACCTGACCAAGGACCCTGCAGTATAATGAAAAACTTGGCTGGTCTTTTTCCTCAATTCCTAGAGAAGCAACTTCTGAATCTTTGGAATTTCCACTGATAAGAATGTCTTTTTTTTCTTCATGGTGAGCACAGGATCGTATCTGAGAGTTCATATGCTAAGAGAGTAGATGATAGGGAGGAGCCAACGATGCCTACAGTCCTCAGGCAGAAATCGGCTCAGAAGAAAGAACAACGGTGATGGTTTGAAGTTCTTTTGTGAATTCTAGAATATCGGTTCTTAAAATTAATCCCTTCCTGTGAGTGTGAAACCCATTGATTGCATTAGATTCAGTTAAGGGAACTTTAATCAGGTCACTTTTGATTGGATCACCTTAGGGCCTTTGATTGGACTACACACCTCAGTGAGGTGTGACACAGGTTAGGTCTGCACCTTCTTCTGGGGTCTTAAATAAACTAAGAACTGGAGGCAGAAACACACAGAGAAAGACAGCTATCATTTTGATCCTGTCATGTGAGACAGAGGATCTCCTGCAGTTGCAAAAATACAATGAAGCCCCAAGAGGCTGAGAGGTCCATGGAAGCCAGAGGCGGTATATGCTCTAAATCAGCAGGGCACAGAGGCATGGAAAGAGGTCCCTAAGAGGCTATGTCCATGGAGAAGTTCAAAGCTGAAGAGACAAGCCTTGCCATTTGCTTCATCAACCACAGCTGAGGGTCAGGAAAGAGCAGACTGGAGGAGAAGGCAGAAACCAAGACAGAGAGCTGCCATTTTGCTTTGCCACATGGCAGAAGCCCAGGATGTGACCAGCAGCTTACCTTTCATGAGAAAGCATCTCTGATGATGCCTTGATTTAGACATTTTCACAGCTTCAGAACTGTAAGCTTTTACCCTAATAAATTCCCTTTATAAAAGCCAACCCATTCCTGGTATTTTAGCAAACTAAAAAACCAACCATGTGATTAGAGGTTGGGGCTTTGAAGCACATGTGATCCTAGCCCACCTCCCAACCTCTCAGAGGGGAGGGAGGTTGTAGATTGAGTTCAACCACGTGGACATTGATTCCTTCAATTATGCCTACACAATGAATCCTATATACACTCGAGACACTGGAAGCTACAATGAACTTGCATGATTGAGAAAATCTATCACTGCTGTGCCAGGATGATGATGCATTCTGACTCCACATGGAAAGCACATGGAAGCTTGTGTTTGAGACCCTCTCAGGTCTTGCCCTATGTGTCTCTTCTTTTGGTTTCTTCTTATTTGTATCCTTTTACTATTGTAAAACTATAATCGTAAGCATAGCACTTTCAATGAATTCTGTGAGTAATTCTAGTGAATTATCAAATCCAAGGGGGAGGTGGGGACACTCAAATTTGTAACCAGTAGGTCAGAAGTATGGGTGATCTGGGACCCCAAACTTGCAACTGGCATCTTAAGGACAACCTTGTAGCTAAGTGCCCTTAACCTGTTGTTAGAGGTTCCCCCTCACTACGTTTGCAATAATTAACAAACTGTGACTAGTTCCCCCTGATAAGCATTGAGGAAAGACAAGTCCCCTCCCTCATAGCCTCTGTGTCTGAAAGCACAGCACTTCCCCAAAGGTTGAACAAAGAAACCACCTAGAAATGGGAGTAAAGGGAGATAAAGACCTTCACTTCCTGCATATCAAAGGAACACCTGCTCCTCCAACATTCCAAGAAAACCTAACTCCCTACCCCACTACCCTCTAGCCATCCAAGGGAAAAATTTTCACCTCTAGGGCTTCCTATTGGCCCATGCACTTCACTTGGACCCTCAACCCCCCACCCACCAACTATCATTTCCTTGCCTAAGAAAGTTCTGTATAAATTCAAATCACCCCTTTCCAGAAGTGGCCTGAAGTCTATTCTTCAGACCCCCTCTGTTGGGAGAGCTTCTCAGTAAATTTCCTGCCTGTAGTCATATCAGTCTCCATGTCCCAGTGAGTGGCATTTTTCTCCAACATTTGGTGCTGAAACCCAGGACTGGGATCATGCTGGGACTGATTGACTAGTGAGGACTCTCCCCTCTGCCAAGGCCAAATGCCCATCCAACCCTGGACATCGAATCTCGGCTGGGTGAGTTAAGGTTTTCTCCACCAGAGGATCCTGCTGTCTCTCTCTCTCCTTTTCCATTGTCCAGGACAACCTACTGGGAACACCTAGCACTAAATCAGGATCCTCCCTGTTCCCCAAGGGCTACGGTAGGTGGTAGGCCTGCATTCATAGGAAGAAACCCCACGAGGCACCAGAGACATCTGAATCTAAGCACAATTTCTTGTCTCCTTGGAGACATCTGACTGATTTGGGGATGCCTGTCTCACTCAGAATCTCCCCTGTCCTAGAGATCCTTAGTCTTGCCCAGCCACCTAAAAAGGCAGAATTCAATTTTGGCCCCCTCAAAAACCATGCCTCTGGCTGTCTCCTTCATCACCTTAAAACTCTATACCTGGAAGGAGACATCAGACCTATCAAGCTCCTTTTCTATTCAACCTCTGTGTGGCAGCAATACAAATTTGACATCAGATGGCCAGAAAACAGCACTTTTGATTTCCAAGTTCTCCAAGACTTAGAGAACTTTATCCAGGGCTATGGCAGATGGCCAGAAATCCCTTACATGTAGGCATTTTTAATCTTCACAATCGCCCCTCCCTCTGCCAATCCTGTTCTTCCTACCAAATGCTTCCTTTACACCAGAAACCTCCTCAGAAATCTTCCTCCTCATCAATTCCACCTCATAAAACTTCTGAAAACTCTGACCTTGATCCCTCAGATCATGCTTTCCCTGTGCCTCCTCCCTATAACTCTTCAGTGCTATCTCTGAACTCAACCTCCAAACCTTTTTCCTCTCCCTCTTCATCATCACTGCCTTCTAACCCTCCCTTCTCCCCTCCTCATACTCACTTCCGGAGACTACTTCCCCCTCCTTCTGCACCACAGCCCTCCACCTCTGCCAGCACACAGGCTCCTGACTCCACACAGACACCAGCTCCTCTCCAGGAAGTAGCAGAAGCTGAAGGAATAGTCAGGGTACACGTTCCTTTCTCACTCTCAGATTTAAGCCAAATAGAGGACTGGTTAGGATCTTTCCCTGAAAACCCTGCTACATACATCAAAGAATTTCAACACCTCACTAGCTCATATTACCTCACCTATCAGGACACATGCATTATCATTACCTCCTCCACAATACCAGAGGAAAAAAGCCACATTTGGACTGCAGCTACTGCTTTTGCAGATTCCATGCATACCTAAGATCCCAATAGGCATCTGGCTGGCCCCACTGCAGTTCCCACTACTAACCCCTCCTGGGATTACCAACCAGACTCCACTGACCTTGCTCATATGGCCCATTTCTTAACCTGCATAATTGAAGGCATGAAGAAGGCTGCCTTTAAGGCAGTTAATTATGGAAAAATTAAAGAGATCTCACAGAAACCTGATGAAAATCCAGCTGCCTTCATAAACAGATTAACCAAGTCTCTCCTTAAATATACTAATTTAGATCCTGACTCAAATTCTGATCAACTATACTTACACACCAACTTCATTACCCAATCTTATTCTGATATTAGAAAGAAACTACAGAAGTTAGAAGATGGCCCTCAAACCCCTCAGAAAGACCTGATTAAAGCCACCCTCAAGGTCTTTAACAATAGAGAAGAGGAAGCCAAATTGGAAAAGCATAATGAGATCAGGTTAAAGCTTCCCTCCTTGCTGCTGCCCTCAGGGTCATTTCTCAAAAACCCCCTCCCTCTTCCTCCCCTTGGCCACCACCTGGACCCTGTTTCAAATGTGGAAAGAAAGGGCACTGGGCATGTTTCTGCCCTGATCCAAGGCCCCCACTTAGGCCTTGCCCAGTGTGTTGACACAAGGGTCATTGGAAGTCGGACTGTCCTGAAAACCCTGTTTCCAGGAAAGTTCCTTCAGTGAGTGCACCCTACAGATCTGGAGCCAAACTCTTTCTTTCCTGACCTTCTTGGACTGATGAAATACAACTAAAGGGCCTCAGGTTTGGAATGGCACCATATCTCCACTATTAAGTCTGAACCAAGGGTTATCATCAACGTTGGAGGTAAGCCAATCTCCTTTTTAATTGACACAGGGGCCACATATTCAGTCCTCCTAGAACATTCAGGACCCTTATCTACTTCCTCGATCTCTATTGTGGGAGTTGACAGCATCCCTTCTTCTCCTTTAATTACCAAACCACTCATATGCTCAATAGAAAATCATATGTTTTCCCACAAGTTCCTCATAATCTCTACCTGCCCCTCCCCACTCCTAGGTTTTGATATACTATCTAAACTTCACTCCTCCATTTCCTTTATGTTCCCGTCCTCCCAAACCAAATCCCTTCTCCTCCTGTCTAACACACCCTCCCCTTCCCCATCCCTACTGACTGCAGACAGAAGTTCATCTCCAGGTGTGGAATACCAGTTCTCCTTCAGTCACATCACACCATCCCCCTGTCAGAATAGTCTTAAGGAAACCCTCATCTTTCACAAATATTCCTCAGTATCCCCTATCCATCTCTGCCCAACAAGGCCTGAAACCCACCATTGACAAACTGTACTGCTGGCCTTCTGTGTCCAACTAACTCACCCTTTAATACTCTGATTCTACCAGTAAAGAAACCCCGTGGAAACTATCATATTGTGTAAGATCTTAGAACTATTAATGAAGCCACACAGCCTATCATTCCCCTAGTTCCTAACCCGTACAGTCTTCTATCCCACAAACACCCTCAAACTACACATTATACCATAAATAACCTCAAAGATGTCTTTTTCACTATTCCCCCAGACGAGACTTCCCAAGACATTTTTGTCTTTACAATGGACAGATCCTGAAAACCCTCTAAATCCCCAACAGTTAACATGGACAGCTCTCCCCCAGGGCTTTAGAAATAGTCCCCGTATTTTTGGACAGGACCTACACAATCCCAGCATCTTCTGACATCTTGTCCTCCTTTCAATCCTGCCACCCTCCTCCCCATTGATCTCAACCCATTCCCAGAAACATTGGACACAGATTACACTCATGATTGTGGTGATATGCTTGATCTCCTTGCTAGACCTCTTCCCAATATTTCAGATACTCCTCTTCCTAATCCTACTCACTCACACATGGTTTATTGATGGCTGCTCCACTAAACTTAATAATTCCACCCAGGTTGGATATGCCATTGTTACCTTAACTGACACCATTGAATCAGATGCCTTCTTACCTGACACAACCTCACAATAAGCTGAGCTTATAACCCTCACCAGAGCACTAGTCAGAAGCAAAGGGCAAGCCCTAAACATCTACACTGACTTCACATATTCATATCACATCCTCTACTCACATGCCCCCATCTTGCAAGAAAGAGGGTTCCTAACTTCTAACGGATCCTCCATTGTGAACAAAGATCTCATCCTACAATTACTCAAAGCAGCATTACTTCCAACCCAAGCTGGAGTAATTTACTGCAAAGGGCACCAAAAATCATATTCCCCCACATCTGTTGTCAATAACCAAACTGATGTTGAAGCCAAAGCACAGGCTACCCAACCCTACTTAAGTGCACCCACCACTCTAACACCCATTCTCCTAGCACTCCCATATCCTGCCCTGCCTTATACACCTGAAGAAACCTCAAAGTTCCCCCTTATTGGAGCAAAACGAATTGAGGGATCGTTTACGAAGGATGGGAAAATCCCTATACCTGAATTGCAAAAACATAACATTCTCATGTCCTTACACAATCAATACCGTGTAGGACACAAACCACTCTCATTCCTCTTATCTAATTCCCTTCATTGTCCTGAACTCTCAAAACTCTTAAAGATGATCAAAAGAAACTGTTCTGCTTGCCAACAAACTAATATCCACAGAAATCCTACTTCTCTTTCTTTTAAAACACACCAGTATAGAGGCTCCAAACCAGGACAAGATTGGCAATTAGACTTCACCCACATGCCACCAATAAAAAAGTTTAAGTATCTCTTAGTCCTCATAGACACTTTCTCTATGGGTGGGGCATTCCTAGCAACCTTAGAATGGGCAGATGTTGTTAAAATCTTATTAACAGAGATTATTCCCAGATTTGGCCTTCCCTCTTCCCTACAGTCAGACAACGGAACAGCTTTTACTTCACAGATCACCCAAGGTATCTGTAGTGCCCTCAGAATACCTTGGAAGTTACATATCCCCTACAGATCTCAATCTTCAGCAAAGGTTGACCTATGAATGGAATCTTAAAACAATACTTAACCAAATTAGCAATGCAAATATAAGCACCTTGGGCTGAACTCCTACCCTTAGCTCTCAAGAGAATCCCAGCCCTTCCTGGAAAACGGCATTTCCTTAGCCCCTTTGAAATCATGTATGGATGCCCCTTCAGCTTCACTAACATTTCTTTTCAGCCATCAGATTTCTAAAGCAACCTGCTTGGTTTAACCCAAAAGTGGACACTCTCCATCTGGTAACTGACTCTATGCTTCCTGCACCAGAACCCTTTGCTCCCTTGATGTAGGCTATGGGTGGAGGGGCTGTTCACGTAGTTGTAGATAACCTGAGCAGTATTTTTTCTGTGCGGTGTGTTTGGGATAGTGAGAACTGCAGCCCTGCCTTTGGTAACTATGACAGCAACTCCAGTCCCTGAGAAACAATTTAGCAATGCAAACTCTATAAAAATGCAGACCAATTGTGCTAAAAGCTTATCTAAAATGTATGAAGTCCATGCTAAAAGCTTACCTAGGATGTGGAAGATATATGCTAATTCAAGCCTATTGAGCACTGAAACAAAAAAAACCATTTGGCCCTTCCACTCTGTACAAAAGGAACTCAAAAATCTTGTTCAGGGCTCGGGTTTGAAATAGAAAGTTCCCAAGTTCAGTCATCAATAAATCATTTTTTCCTTCTCAAAATCATTTCTGAGTCCTGGCCTTTCTATATGCAAATAATTGAACCTCTCTCAACTTCTACAACACCCTCACTACCTGTTCACCCAAGTGACTGGGTATACCTTAAAACCTTACACCCTAAACCCTTAACCCCAAAATGGATGAGTCCTTTCCTTGTTCTTCTAACCACTCCCATTGCAGCAAAACTTTTAAACTTTCCATAATGGATACACTTTTCCAGATTGAAACCTGCCCCATCACCTCCAGTGAATAGTAAAGCACCAAATCCCTGAAACTGCAGACAAGTACAACCCTGAAACTTCAAAGTACACCTGTGAGACTCCAGCACCTACAATCTGATTTATTGGACTTACCACACTCAGCTAAGATGGAGGTGAAGAAGGACAACCACCACACCATGGAGCCTAGAGTGATTACAACTGAAAATGGGAGGATTGCATCCAGCATCCAGGTGGAATCTGAGCCTCCTCTTGACATAAAGGTGCAATGGACACAACCAATCCAGTGTCCACATAAAAGAGGTGGCATTGGATTGGGAAAAGTGGACATAATGGACAAAGGGTATGGGGAAAGGCAGGAAGAGATGAGAGGTGGAGGCATCTTCGGGACATGGAGCTGCCCTGGATGGTGCTTCAGAGGTAATCACCGGACATTGTAAATCCTCACAGGGCCTACATGATGGAATAGAGGAGAGTATGGGCCATGATGTGAACCAATGTATATGAGGTGCAGAGGTGCCCAAAGAGGTACTTACCAAATCCAATGGATGTGTCATGATGATGGGAACGAGTGTTGTTGGGGGAGGGGAGAGGGGGGGTGGGGGGGTGGGGTTGAATGGGACCTCACATATATATTTTTAATGTAATATTATTACAAAGTCAATAAAAAAAAAAAATTTAAAAAAAAAAAAAAAAAACAAAGTACACCTGTGAACTTTTCAGAGATCTGTGGCTGAAACTCACAAAGGACAGAGGTGACAAAACCCCAAAAGCAGACCTCTCACAACACCCACCCAATGACACACAAAGTCAACACCTTTTGTAGTATTCTCTCTGCACACTTAACTGACTTTGTCATCCCTTCTACCCTTTCAATCGAACAATATCTTGACATCATTCAGGGCCTGTGGTTACAAGGAGATCTTCCTGATTTTTACCCTAAAGAAATCTTCTTCTCTTTTGTCACCTTCTTCCTTTTCTTTAGTGACTGAAGTCTCTCTATGATGAGTGTACTATATTTTACCCTTCCACTCCTTTTTTGTACTAATCTCTAAAAAAAACCCATATCATCCCCTCACAGACACCATTCAAACCATAGCAAACACAATTAACCATTCTGATTGTTGGATATACCTAAACATACCCACATTCTAACCATATCCTTACTCACCTTTCCTCTAAGTCCAGAAACTCTCCTGCATGTCCACCCACAATACACCGGCTTTGGAGGCTGATGGGTTACAGAACACCCTGCAAGTTTATCAGAATATGAATATAAACTTATCCTCCATCAGATCTCAAACATCTCTCATTTGGAGGGAAATTCAAATTCTACTGGTATGGTCACAGTCCTAATGGACAGACTTTTTTATGCTTTAAATACATATTCACACAACCTTATGTAACTCACTTAGGACATATACCCACTACATCTTGTAATCATACCCTATGCTTTAACACTACTACACGGCTCTTGCAGGCAGATTTAAAAGTGTCAAACAAACATCTTAATTCAACCCTATTTTGGAACGACTCAGGCATCAGTCAAACACTACCTACAAAAG